>NW_027555847.1:36697206-37897206 GCF_003287225.1 Phascolarctos cinereus
CCACGAGGTAGGTGGGACTAAGAGGGGGCAGACCCAGGAAGGAAAAAAAGTTTCTTAAAGTCCTAAGTAAGGTGCTTGAATGGTCGCGTCCCCGCCTCCCCTCCCGGTCACTGTCAGCAGAGCCAGTCAGCCCCACACAGACATCCACCACCACCCCCCACGAGGCCCGAGGCCCGGCCGACCCTCCCGAGGTCTGGAGCAGCCCCCTCAGTCCCTCCAGACCTTCGCTCCTCCCTCCCTCCCGTTTCCCTCCCTCTTCGCTCAGCTCGGCGCCCACAACCACTTTCCATTCAACTGGCAACAGTCTCGACTCCAACTCCGGGAATCTAAAGTTACACTACGCTTTTATTTGTTTATTTCACCAAAGCTACTGTGTCCACTGGCCAGAGCCCGAGACGTGAGGGGGGGAAGGAGTACGGGGGCAAGCAGGAGAAGCTGGAGGTGGAGAGAAAGCCGGGAGGGCCAAGAGGTGCGGGGCTGGGGTGAAACTGGAGAGCGAGCCCAGGGAGCGGGGTGACCGCCGCCGCCAAGCCGGGAGCCTCTCCTCGCCGGGCCCGGCCCGCCACCAAGAAGCTTTGGATCACACTTATGCAAATATACAGATAGATGCACAAGCATCACAAACAGCGGACCCCCCCCACCTTCACCCAGCGCCCCCCGAATTCCCCTAAGAGACAGAAACTGAGGGAAAGGAGGGAGGCAGAAGAGAGGGAGACACACGTGGAGGCTGAACGTGAAAAAAAAAGTAGTTGGGTGGGGGGTGCTCTTTTTTCTTTTTCTTTTTCTTTTTTTTGCTGTTTCGGTTCTTTTGGGGGTTTTGTTGTTGTTGCTTTAAGTGGAGAAAACAAGCAGGAGACGGCTGGAAAAGTGGAGCAGAAATGGAAAAATACAAACTCACCCGCTGCAAACGGTCTCTCGGTGCAAACTAAGGTGTTTTCTGTCCTTTACACACGTACGCTCGCCCTCGCGCGCACACCCGCGTGCACACCCGCGCGCACACACGCACACACTCATAGGCGAGGGCTTGTGTCGCTGCTGCATGCAACAGCCACACAATAAATAACAATAGATTCCTCCGCTCCGGACTAGCTTCCAAGAGAGGCTGAGGCTCCGGCTCCGGCTCCGGCTCCGGCTCCGGCTCCGGCTCTGGCTCCGGCTCCAGCTCTCCCTCGGCAGCGGCGTTGGCGGCGGCGGCGGCAGCGGCGGCAGCAGCAGCAGCAGCAGCCCCAGCCCCAGCAGCCCCAACAGAGGCGGCGGCGGTGGCGGTGGCGGTGGCGGCGGCGGCGGCGGCGGGGAGGAGATGGGAAGCGCCAGGCCAGGTTGCACCCCCCCTCCCCCACCCGCAAACATGCACTCACACGCACGCACACACACTGCACACACACAGACACACACGCACGCACCCCGCTCCCTGGCCCACGGCCCCAGTTCCTGCCCCGGCTCAGCTCGGAGGGCTTCCCGGTCACTTTCGAATTTGCAACCACCCCCAAAATAAATAAATAAATGGGGAGCGAGCCGAGAGGAAAACAAATCGCGGATGGAGATGTTGTTATTTTTTGCTGTTGTGAGTCTCTGACGTCACATCCACCTGCTGGGTAAACAAGGCTCTGTGCAAAATATCGCTATTGCAAAACGGAGGGAAGAGGGGGAAGGAGAGAGAAGGGGAGGGGGGAGAGCCTCAGGGCAGCGGGCCTAGCCCCTAGGACCTGGGAGAAGGGGCAAGAGGGGCAGACGCAGGGGAGGGATGCTGGGAGTGGGTCAGGGAAGACCTGGAAAACAAACAGCCTGCCAGAGGAGGGTGTAAGAGAGACTGAGATTGCTCAGAAGAAAAAGAAATCGGACCAATTTAGGGACTGGAGAGGAGAGGGGGAGAGCTACTGATGCAGAGAGGGCCGAAGAGGATGAGAAATAGTTTGTTTATTTTTGTCCTCCCTAAAATAAAAACAGAAGATGGGGGGGGGGGGGGGGAGGGGAGAGGTGATAGCCCGAAGAAAGGAGCTGTTAAAAGTGAAAGTGCTTTCCAACCAGTGGTAGTTAAAGGAAAGGCTTTTTCTTTCCACCACCACCACCCCCTTCCTCCCTCCTCTGGCTCTTCTCTTTCTGCACTTTGTCCAATGAAAGGAGGCGAGTTCGAGAGGTGAAAGTTCAGCAGAAGGACAATTCCATGTTTGCAAGGAAACAGAAGTCTCTCTAGCCAGGGCTTTCCCTGTCTGCATCCTTGAGTCAGGAAGGATGAAAATGCGATGGGGCTTAGCCTTATCTTTCTCTATTTCAGCTAAGAGTTGCTGAAGGAATTCTATAGTTCTGTCCAGTTTGTAGAAAGTGCCCACGTCCATGTTCATGACCGGCTGTTTGTTTTTGTTCTGTGTTCCTCTTAGGAAAACGCCCAGGAGCTAGAATGCCAATTAGTTGTTTAACACAAATTGCCTGCTCTTTCAGATATCAGTCATACCCAGAAAGCTTTGTTGCATGCAGTCCAGTTCCCAGACAAGGTGACATGTGTTTGTAATGCTTAAGTTCCAATAGGTTTGAGAAATTTAGCTGGATGGCTGGATGGTGAGGAGGTAGAATGCTGAAAAAAATGATATCAAACTTGTTTGGAAGTAAGCACTGTGCAGAAGAATATATGTGTGCATATGTATATATACACATACATGCATCTATACACACATATATACTTATATGCACACAAAGAGACATCTATAGCTATATACACAGACATATTGGTAAGTGAAAACAAGGAAGGGCAGTGGAATGTGCATGTGTATGTGTATACACCCATAGATATATATATCCCAAAAGCAAAAAGGAGGAATAATGGATATCATATTTTCATGTTACAAATGAGAAAAGCTCTGCTTTAATTCTATAATCAGTAGTTAATAGGGATAGTTTTTATAGAAAATTAATAAATATTCCCTTCTGTGCCCAAACTCCAAACCAGCTTTTTGATAAAGACATTTTCATTTATGGAATATAAGGTAAACTAGGCCACTGGGGGGATAGGGATGTAAAACCATAACATTAAAAGCAGTTGTTTTCATCCTACAAAGTAATGTCAGTATTTGAAATCTCAGGAGAACATTATTCCTTTATCTCAAATACACTAATAATGGTGTGAATAATAAACATCTTCAAAATAGAAATGTGGGGGGAGGTGCTTTTAAAAAAATGACAGTATTTCTAACAGGTTTGCTTGCCTTGTTTTTCTAAAATTCTCTGGTTATATTTTTATATTCTTGATATGTAGCCCTGGAGAGTCTCACATGCTACCTGTTGCCTGTTGGATACTACTTGAATTAAAACTCCAAATTGTCTTGGTCAGATAATTTGTCTCTTTCCAATATTATTGTGTATAATAGCTTGCCGATGGGAGAATTTAAGCAGGAATTCAGTGATGGTATAAAGAGTATCGTCTTAAAGTGGTATATTTATTTTTAAGTGATATAACACAGTAAAAAAAAATGAAATGAATCCAAAAGGTGAAGACTGCAAACGCACCCTGTGCCAAGGTAATTCATACTTAATGTATGTCGTATAAGGTTACACAATATTATCTGACGCACAGTCATTAGATCATTTTAGCACAATTCTAGAGGTAAAGATGCGGATTTGGTCCTGTGGGTGTTCTTCACCCTGAGAGGCCGGGTTTCCAGTCCCACCCCCACCATGTAATGTATGTTACCTGCCACTCTTTATCTTTAAGCCTCACCGGGCTTCTGGGCAAGCTACAGAAAGAGTTCCCTGGGTTGGTGAAGTCAATGTCAAGAGCCAGTAGAAGGATGGATCCTTTCCAAAGTATAGTGACAGGACTCCCGGTGAGTTAACTAGCTAAGGGCAGATGTTTCAGAGGCTGTCTTTTCTAAGATATGCATCTTCATTACCTGTTCTGGACATGTTCCTTGTATGAAACTCTCCTTGACATCAGTGGGTATTCCAAATGCAGGAAGCAAAGAAATTATGAAATACAAATCCATAGGGCATGTTGGAGAAGAGAAAACAACCCTTTTGTTCTTAAACATTTGAGCCAGATCCTGAAAGCAGCTAGTAAATGAAGGGCTATAGCAATGCAATTAAGAGGAAATATCCATTTATTTTAACTTGACCAATCTAGTAATATTCCATAAGAACAAAAGCATACCTTCACCTTATTTTTCAAATAAGGAACTCGGTTTTTATTATATTTGTCAATGATTTAAAAGATCATGAATAGGCTATAAATCTATTTCTACATTTTTAGATATATATATACGTACATATCTATGTATATGTGTGTGTACGTATGTATGTATGCACATATATATGCATACACACATTCACTTCAGATTTGGGACTGAAGTCAGGTTTGCAACAAGTTTCGCAGATGAAAGGGAAACCCTCATTCCAGATCCTATGGTATACTACAGTCAGTTTTGTATATGAAACTGTCTAGTGTTGCATTGTTAAAAACTGCATATCCATTTGGTTTATATTAGCAGGAAACTTAACTACAGTTTAACATATTGTTCATTTTCAACACTCTAATGTTGCATTCATATGGAGCACATTTTGATTTCTTGATCAGTAATCAAGTGGAAGTTTCTTTTTGGCAAATTAGAGCAGGAAGGGTTGAAAAGAAAGGGCATAGGAGTATAACGCCACCTTTTGGTAGAAAAATAAATAGATATTCACTTAAAAAAACCAGATGCTCCTAACATCATATTGATGCAAAAGTACTTATCCCCCTTCCCCCATTTCCTCACAGTAACAACCAAAAGAATGGCAAATAAATGCTTACCAACATGGTTATATGCGTCTATAAAGAAATTCTAAAATATGTTAGAACATACCATGATGCTATTATTTAACTAAACAAGTATTAATTCTCTTCCCCTTGAAAAAGTTACATTTCCCCCTGGAATAGTAGGATGGGTGTGTACATGTGTTTGTGTATATGCATGTGTGTTTGAATGTTCTTGGGGAGAGGTTCGAAAATAAACACTTTAAATTAGGCATTTGAGTGATGCGTGATCTGTGATTTGGCTAAGGTGTGGACCCAGTTACTTTGTGGGTTGAGTTAGTGTCAGGGAAGGAGTTCACTGTACACCCCTATTCCCTGCCATCACACAATGGATTCTGGTTATGCAAAGAGAGCTGAGGTTAAAGTGTGACTGACTTAGGGTAATCCTTCGCCATTAGGGTAAACATTAGAAAAAAGAATGCCAAGCTTATGTCAGACTCGAGTATATCATATTCTCCTACAGCAGTCTTCCTGGATAATGAGCAATGTATTTTGTAGTGTTTAAAATATGAAATTAAATTGATTGGCCAGGATACAATCCCCACACCTTTAAAAACTAGCCTTAGTCAAACTTAGTAAGTTTCTTGTTTTTTAAACTACTTACAAATTCAAGCCACTAAATCATCTCTGTAAACCATGATTAATTCCTTTGACATTAATCGCAGGGTGACTTCTCCTTCCTGCTACTCCAATGAGACTGCTAATTGTACTCCAATTGTTTACCTTTGTATTGTTTTATGAGTGCTGGGAGAGAAAGATGGCAGATATTCCCCACTAGGCCAGAAACAAATGCCAGACAGGTTTGGGGAAGGGCGTACATATGCTATGACTACATCTGGTTAGTAAAAGCGTTATTTTTTTTTGTTGTTTTCTTTTTTTATGGAGGTGATGACGCCTCCATAATTATAGGTGTTGCTGTCTTAAACCCCAGAATATTTCCAAACCACTGTGGTGCCACACCCCCCAGCCTCCCTTGAGCGATTTCTCTTGGATTCTTTTCCAATTTTCTAAACAGGTTATAAGGGTATGGATAAGATATCCGTAGAATTACATTAAATATAATGAGGGTTAAAGAGGTGGTTTCATCCAGACCTTCTTCTTTTTGAAGTCAATGTAGCAAGTTTAGGAAAAGACTATGTAGCCATGTTGCATTTCCATATAGACAACAGATAACTTTTGTAACCTGAAAAAAAAATTAAAACTATTGTTTTAATACTATCCTAAGGCAGTGTAATTAAATCTCTGAGTCTGTGAGTAATTGTGTATCTGAATTCAAAATGAGATTTCAGATGTAAAGCAAAGTTCTGATCTCAATCTCTTAAAAGTGCTTTGGCTTATATTTAGAACTCAAGAACGTCAGGTTGGCGTTACAATAGGCATTGTTCAGGGAGGCTGGAGAGACAAGCTTGTTTATATGAGAAGGTAAATAAAGCAAACCTCTCTCATTTAGCTCAGGAACACCTAGTCTGCGCTACTCCAAATGGGAATAGATTCTAAAGGAGACCAAAGGATCCGACATTTTTGTCAGTGAAAACATAATCACTTAAGTTTGGGATATTTAAAGATCAATAACAATGAAAGTAGAAATCTGAGACAGCTACTTTCAGACAGGTATTCTGTAAAGCTGATATTGAATTCACGAATCTATATTGCACACACCAAGATTTAGAATCTGTAGTTTTCCTGTGTCCACTTGTCCAGATTACGACACCTGAAGAAAGGAGTTTTGAAGTCACTGGAATTAACAAAAATGATATGAACCCAATAGAACAAGAGGTAGTTTGTTGGGAGAGCTGCCACAGAAGAGGAAAAATACTGCACTGCAAAAATCAAAGAAAGAGAATAAAATGATCAAAATCCAAGAACTGGTGTTTACCCAAATAATTGGTTTTTAAAAGTATAAATAAATGCCAAATACCTGTGAAGGCTATTTTGTTTTCCTGTTAGAAATTTGTGACTTTATGAAAATGTCAAAATACCAAAAAGCTATTATTTAAAAGATTGTAAACAAAAGATTGGGACTTCCCTCCATGATGCAGGTGGGATGCCTTATTAAGGTGCCACTCTCCTACCTTTAAGAAGTCCTAAGTAAAATTATGGCCAGTAAAATTTGTCCTCAGCTCCCTCACTACCTTTTCCACTGGATTTTCCATCCTTTTAGCCTATGCTCTCACCCCAGGCACTCAGTACTTTCATACTGTCTGAAGGCCTTCCCACAGAGAACATCTGATAAACAGATTCTCAAAAAAAAAAAATTATAATAACAGTATTTAATGTGTAACCACTCCTTGGAGAATTTGCATTTTAAAAGGAGATCATGGGAGATGGCAATGTCTACATAATGGAATAAATCATCAATGTTAGTGACGGAAAGGACCCTAGACAGCTCCTTCCTTTAATATTTGAGGAAATCGAAACTCAGAAAAGACTAAGTGAATTGCTAAGATCACAAACTCCCGAGGGGCAAAGCTGGAACTGGAGCTCAGATCTCATGACTCCTAGTGGGTCTTCATCCTACTTTACTGATACCATATGAACATATGAACAAATGGATGAAAAGGCATTTATTAAACTCCTTCTGTGTGCCCAGCACTATGGGGAATACAAATATAAAAGTGAGGCATTTGTGCCCCTGAAGAGCTTACATTCTAATGGTGGGGGGACAACGATAAAGATAGGCAAGTGGTAGCAGAGGAAGGAGGTTTTGGTCTGGGGAGTCATGGTGAGTGGAACCATAAGACAATCAAATGTCACATGTTTCACAGATTAAAGTATACAAAGAAGACAAGACATATCTTCAGAGGGGAAGGACAGATGGCGAGATGTCTAGGGCAGATACAGCAGGTAACATGAGTTAGTGCTCACTCACCAATCAAGACAAGTCAAACCCTAGGGCAGATTACCAAACCTGAGTGGATTAACTCCTTCAGGAAGTTGGGGGTTAGAGTTTCTGGAAATCTGGTCCTGAAGGTGCTTTTCCAGATGAAAAGCAGTACAAGCTACAGTCAGAGAAGATGGCAAGATGTCCAAATGAATGGCACATAGAACCAGAAATCTAGAAGTCAGAGACCATGTGGTCCAACTCCTCTCATTTCTAATTAGGGAAACTGAGACCCAAAGAGTTTAAATGAGTTGGCCATGGCTACATAGGTAGCATCAGGCAGGATTTGAACCCTAATTCTCTGATTCAAGAGTCAGTGCTCTTTATTTTGAGTTGTCCAAGACCTTTCTATGACCCCTCAAGTCATATTTTCTAAGCCATCTAATAATGATAGCTAACATTTACATGATAGTTTTCAAAACACTTTTATAAAATCAGTTATTTTCTTAAAAAAACTTTTTAAGATAAATTGTCTCACTTTGTCTTCACAACAACCTGCAGTACATGTTTTATCATTTTTTACAGAAGAAGTATGTAGATGTCACAAAGGGGCAGGCTCAAGATTACTACCCAAATCTTCTGACTCCAAGCCAAGTACTGTTTCTAACTCCATTTATGCCCAGATGGTAAATGCTGTCTCCATTGCTATGAACAAGAATTAAGATAAGGTGAAAAGTACAGTCTGGTGGAAAGAGCCAGAAAAGGCGTTTTCCTTCCTCCTATAGTGATCTCAGGACTATATAAAAGGCACCTCCAGAGATGGTACCCTGGGAATCTCTTCTCTGACTCAGATGTTTTGACTGTGCTCTGAGAGGGAGTAATATTGATTGTAAGATTCCTTGTAACTGTAACAGGGCTGACCAATGAAAACCCATCTCTTATCAATATGCACAGCATGCTTGACTTGATGGAATCCCTGTCATTCCCTCCCACCCCCAGAGACTTTGGGACATGGAAAATGACTGGAAACCTACCTGTTTCCAGTCCACTTGCCACAAGAAAAGCTTTTTTGATTGGCTTCTAAGCATGCTTACAAGAGACTTCAGTGACATGACCTTGTTCTCTTTCCTGCTTGACTGCATTAACATGACGATGCAAGGATTGCTCTCAGCCTTCAGGTGGAGAGAGAAAGAGCTGCTCTCCCCATCTTGGATGACATGAAGCCATAATCACCTGACCCCACTATTGCTTCAGTCCCTGGTGCTTCTATTCTTTCCAGACTTAGGTGAAGAAGTATTGGGGACAAAATGGATTAGGCTGCTACCTTGTGAGTATCAAAAGGTTAGGAGATCACCAGGGGTCTAGGACCTGGAATCTATCCCAGGATTTTCAGGCAACTCAATCAAGGGAGTGATGAAGCTTCTAGCAATTCAGGAGTAGATCCACATCAAGACTATGATTTCTGCAAACAAGGGAATGACTTCACTACTTGGCTGGGCCACATTTTGAAGTGCAATTGATGGGATAAATGCTTTGCCACAACCTCTTTCAGTTTGAGCTCACTCTTCCCAGGGGCAGAGGTGGTTAAGGGAGAGTATGGCCCCTATGTGTTGAGGCAATGCTTTATACCTCTGTCCTTGCTATATCTTTTCAGCAAATATGCCTCTATAAGAGCTTATTAATGTTAATTGGTTAATGATACTAGAATCACTAATCACTGGTTATTGATGTTGATGGGAATGTATAAGGAGGTTCAAGATGATAGCATTAGAAAGATACTATAACTCTTCAGGGGTACCCCTAGAACCCTGAAGGGAAGATGTAACCTTGCTCTGGGAACTCTACAGGGAGAATGGGAGTTAGGCTAAAGACCCCAAAGTCTATAGTTAACTGCTTGTTAATACTCAACTTGCCATTGTCCTTTTTAAGCTAACCAGAAGTACTAATTCTAATGTACCATAAAAAGTGTGCATCTAAAAAAAAAAAAAGTCAGGGTAAGTCAGAATAAAGGCCCCAGAGTTTATATGAGCTATATAAATAAGATTAGACAGATAATGTGTTGTAATGAATAGTGGGCTCAACCTTAGAGTCAGGAAGATTTGAATTCACATGCCACCATTGACATATATTAGCTATGTGACCCTGAGTCACAACCTCTTAGGACGTGAGACAGCTCCTTAAGATTCAAAGTTATAGATAAGTTACCAAACTCCTTCATCAGAGAGAACTTCCAGCTATCAACAGTGATGAAATCACAGGTCCATACCCCCTACCCTCACTCCCCACCAAAGGAAGAATCTGTTACTTTGATATGTACAGACAAATGAATAACCAAATGATCTCAATAGTATTCAAATGACTTGAGATGAGAATTTCTCACTATTATTTTTGATCTGTGTCTTGCTCTTTAAAAAGCAAAACAACAAAAATGAAACAAAACAAAAAACCTTCCAGAGGAGAGACGGGTTGATAACTAGCCCATTTTGAATTTTGAACAAGTTTTTCCCATAAGAAATACAGGCGATGGGGTACAGAAGTCTATCCTGCCCTACAGGAAAATAGAAGGGGAAGGGGATCAGAGAAGGGGGAGAGAAAGAAAAGAGGCCAGACTAGGGGAAGGGATATTCAGAATGCATGCCGTCTTGGGGTGGAGGGAGGGGGAGATGGGGTGAAAATGTGAAACTCAAAAACTTGTGGAAATGAATGTTGAGAACTATAAATAAATAAATTTATATTAAAAAAAGTTTTCCCCAAAGTAACCTGCTCTGCCTTAAGTAAAAATAAAATATTTAAAAAAAGAAAGAAAAAATCAGTAAGACTGTCGCACATCTCTCCGTTGCCTCTCAGGGTACCCATGATCTTAAGCAGTAGTACACTATGGTATTTGTTATTATTACAATGATAGTTAGCATTCACACACCTTATGGCAGACATGTCATCCCACCCTCATAATTCTAGGGCAAAAACAAAAGTTTCAATGTAAAATAACAAAATAAGGGGAATTACAATGTTATAGTTAAATGCCTGCAGTACTAAGCCATGCCAAAAGGTATTTGCACCAGTTGAAATCATCTCAGTTTGTGCATCAAAATTCTGATTTTTCTAGAAGATATTCACAGAGGGCACTGAATCACTTGCTGAACCCAGTCCAAATGAATTTTTTAGTGTTGTTTATGAAAAAATTATGAATGATAAGCTCATCAGATTGTGTTCAACCAATTTGAGCCAGACAAGAAAGAGGGTGCTGCTTATTCCCTTTTTAGTGACTTTCATTAACATTAATATTATTTCTGTGGTTATAGATCTAGCCTTAATGAGGTTCTGGGAGGTGGCTGCCATCCTGGAAGGGTCTGACACTGGAACGAGAAGCAGGCTGCTGTAGATAGGGGCACATTTCACGAGTGAAGCCTAGTAACCAATTTACTGATGAGATTTGTGTAATATGCTGATTGGGTGTCTTCCTCGAAGAAGCTGAAAATACTCTCAACCAACTTAAGTTTCAAAGAAGAGTTAACAAAAGGGTAAGAAATGGCATGAAGCTACAATTAGAAACCTGGGCAAAATTGGGCAACACCAAAAGCAGATCTGTCTTTCTGGCTGAGCCAGAGGAAAGGAGTGTGAGTCAGAAGGATTAAAAAAATAAATAAATAAAGTGTTGCCAAAACACTTTAGTTTTGAAAAAAGAGAGAGAGAGAGAGAAAGAATCTGTCTCATTAGCAAGGAGCTATAGAAGTACCTTGAAAAGAATGCTAGGTCCAGAGAGAAATGGTAGCATAAAGATTATGATTCTGGCAGCTATGTAAGAGTCAGATTGGCACAATCCAACAAGGCATTGCCTCCAGGTAACAGAAAATAACCTGCTTCTTGATGCTGGTATTAGGACATAGAACAGGAAAAGGCAAAAGAGTTTGGGGACACTAATTCAGAAGTTAGAATCCTGGAGAAGGGATGATAATGGCCTGAGTCATTTACATTGCCATCCCCAAGGAAGCTCCAAGCATACATGATCCAAAAGAATTAAGTGTGGCTGGCATAGGATTTTCCTTGTGGAACTCTGTACAGGCCAAATGATCACGTGCTTCTTCGTGTGTAAGAGTGTACTGTGTATTGTTTGTTTATTTGTTGTCAATCCTAGGAACCATTTGATCTATTCTTGAGAAGACGTGTCACATGAGCAGAGAAAACACAGCACAAACACACAGTCAAATATTCTGCTCTGGGACAAAGTAAGACCAGTTTTTTCTTGTACCAGAAGATTCTTTGAAGAGAATGGCCTAGATCTTATCATCAGTCGTTATCCTCCTGAATGCTAAATAGGATGTAAAAGCTTTAAGAGAGGTAGGCTCTTTGGTTATGTTGCAATTCTCAAATTGTATTCCCATGCTTATAATTAAATAAGCCAAAGTATATCTTAAAATACCCCCTCTTCTAGAGTTCTTAAATTCTCCTCTCTGAAATTAACCTTATGTCTGAGATCTGTCATTTATCTGTAATGCAATTATGTCCATGCAGTTTATGGTTCTTGTCATATTCTGGGAAACAGGAAGGTATCGAGGAAGGAGCCTTGTTCTAGGAATCAGGAGAACCGGGTTCAAGTTCTGTCTACACTAGCAGTCACACCAGCCATGTGACCTTAGGTAAAGCATTTAAGTGATCAAAGTCCTGGCTTGTTCATCTGTAAAACAGAGGGAATGATTCCCATCCCACCTCCCTTCCAAGGCTGGGGGGATTGAGGAGGATGTGAAAGCATACTAAAGACAGGCTACAATTTGTTATTAACTCATTAATTTGGTGACAAGACAAAAATTGAAAAATTAAAGTTCCTCATTGACCATGAGATCTATCTGACAAAGTGTGACTAAGTGCCTGGGACGAGAGATGATGTCTTAGCAGGCAGCTCGGGGGTGGGAAGTGCAGTGGACAGAGGGCTGAACTAGGAGCCAGCATCAAGCACTTCCTAGCTGTGTAACCCCGGGCAAATCATTTAATCTTTTTGAGCCTCAGTTTCCTCATCTGTAAAATGGAAATTATCACCTCCTTCTGAGGATCAAATAACATGGGTAAAGCACTATATAAATGTTAACTGCTAGGATTAATCAATCAACAGGCATTACTAAGTAATTACTCTGTACCAGCCACTGTGCTAAGCAATGGGGCATTAAAAGAGGCATAAAGGAACAGACATCTGCATCTTGGTAATGGGCCCATTAAGCTCTACTCAAACTTTCTGTCCGTATTTGACAGAGAAGCAGCACAGCAAAGTAGGCAAGTGTCGGACTTGGAGTCAGAAAGATCTGAGTTTAAATTCTACCTCCAGCATTTATAAGCAATGTTCAGATCACATAACCTCTCAGTGACGCAGCTTCTTTAGCTGCAGAAAGAGAGCTAATGAAATCTGCGGTGCCTCCCTCCCAAGCTTGATGGAAGGCATGAATGAGATCATGGACACCGGGCAAGTTTGCAGAACTTAAAAGTGCTTTCTGAATATCTTCTTATTCAAACACTCAAATGGATGGATCAGCACTTAGCATGGTGCTTGGCACATAGTAGGTACTTGATAAATGTTAATTGATTGTTCAATCTGTTTTCTCACTGATTTCGAAGCTCCCTCCTATCATTCAGATTGTAATCCATCCAAGCCTGCCCACCTTTGTGACTTTTGTCCATATCCTCCCACAGGTTTGTGTCAGGGAGTCACCTCAGCCTGCTGGCAGGCATGGTGAGGATACCAATGGAACACCCAGATTGTCTACTTGTCATCCCCCCTTACCTTTCCCATGGGACTAGCTCATCTCCTTTCTTCAGCATTTTGTTGTGCTATTATTTCAGCCATGTCCAACTCTATGTGACCCCATTTGGGGTTTTCTTGGCAAAGATACTGGAGTGGTTGGCCATTTCCTTCTCCAGCTTATTTTACAGATGAGGAAATTGAGACCAACAGGATTAAGTGACCTGCCCAGGGCCACACAGATAGTAAATGTATGAGGCCAGATTTGAATTCAGGTCTTCCTGTCATTGAAAGATGAGGAAACTATAGACAAGCGCGAACTTGCCCCAAATCATTCAGGCCTTTGACTCAGATTCCAACATACTTTCAGCATGCCATGTTGCACTTCTCCCTACCCCCCACCCCCATGTGACCAATGTTTCTTTAACAAATACAGCAAAAAATACATATCCCATGTCCTGACTTTCAAAAGAGATTCTTTCAGAAATTATGCATGTATCCTGATGAAGCAGTCGCAACTCAAAACATGTTTGCAACTTTTGGAATGGCATTTGAAACCCAGGCACATACATTTGACATCTTTAATGGGTGGTAGATTGCTATCCTTTGAGGGTGAATTGACTTTTGGAAAACACTCTGAAGCTAATCAAAGACAATTCGGATGAAAGTGTCATATTTTTTAAGGGTTTGACTATAAAGTAAAAAGACGTTATTGTTACTTCCTTCTCCAAAAGAGATTCCCAAGCAGGGGCGCCAAAGAAATGTTGAGTAATATCATCATCAGTGGAATAAGCGTATAGCCTTCTAAGGTGACTACTTCATAGAACACTCATCTGAATATGTGATTTCTAGTGTAGTGGATGGAACGATGGGGGTGGGGGGAGGAGTCGGGACACCTTTGTTCAAATCATGCTTCAAACATTTGCTAGCTCTGTGGTTATGGGCAAATAACTTTGTTGATCTTCAGTTTCCTTATCAATAAAATGTGGTACTAATAACTGTATCTCTTAGGATCTCAGCACTATTCAAATTTGAGTTATTATTTTTATAGTCATACCTTATGTAACCAAATGTCTAAAAATACAACCTCAATAACAGGAAAGCTTCTTACAGAGAAGTACCCGCTAATTTTTTTGTGCCTGGGAAAAGGTGAGCAGCATGAAATGTACCCTCAATGATGCTACTATGGGGAAGGGAATAGTTGAGGCTAGTGAGCCAAAGAGGATATCCTCTGAGGTATAGCCGTCATGGGGAAATAAAAAATTGCATTGAGGGGATTTCCTATTTTAAATAATTCATCTTGCTAACAAGGTGCTGAGATTAATTGTTACCACCCAGCTGAAGCACTTGAAGTCATATAGAACCCTCCAAATTTCAGGATTCTGGGTCAAAGTTCCCTTTCCTCCACTCTAGTGATGCTGGAGACTTTGACTGCAGTAAGGTGCTTTGGCTCCCACCTCAAATCAGATCTGATGTTAATATTAAAGACATTTCCCACTGCCTTTCCAACAGGTAAATGAGGGGACACAGACAAAATTGAATACATGCCCAAGATCATAGTAAGGAGAGGGCAAAGATGAGCTAACATACATGTATCTGAGAATTGCTTTTGTAAAAGCCCGAAGCACATTGTGGGTTTTGACACTATTTAAAATTCCTTCCCAAATGGCAGACTTTAGGATTGGGTCTGTCAATCTGCAGTTCACTACCAGTGTGTATGGGCAGCTTCATTTCTGGCCAAGAGCCATTGGCCTAGTACAATCCTCCCACCCCAGAGTATAAAAGCTAAATCATCTAGTGCTAGATTTTCATAGCTTTCCCTGGCCAACTGGGAGAAATTGGTAAGCCTTAGCCTATGCCAGGCAAAAAATGCAACAAAGTACATGAAAACTGTGATCTCTTTCACGAGGCAATTTTTGAAATTTGGTGCTGTGAGCCTGGAGTAAAAATCTGGCCTCAGACGTTTACTAGTGTGTGACCCTGGGCAAGTCACTTAACGTCTCATCCTCAGTTTCCTTAACTGTAAAGTGGGAGTCATCACAGCACCTACAACCTAGAGTTGTTGTGAGGATCTATTTGTGAAGTGTTTGGCACTGCGTAGGCACTATATAAATGCTTGTTCTCTTACCTTCTCCCTTGATTTACCTCTTAAGACTTCTTAGTCTGAAATAGAGAAGTAACTAAAATGTTTTGGAGAAGATAAAAAAGAATCCACCCAGGGTTGTTGTTTTTTTTTTTTAACATAGCACTCTTCTGGGCTACTTGTACTCATATTTTGAGATTGGGTCCTCCAAGAGTGGCTTTTCTTTTTGGTTCTAAAGATACCTTGTGGGATGCTACTCTTACTACTATAGCTTTTGACCCCACAGATGTGCTTATCATTAACAATCAGTCAATAGGAGCAATTAGGTCCTAGAAAAGTAATTAACTCAAGAGACATAGCAACAACAGTAGTTGTAAAACAAAATAGCCCCTTCATGAACCTAGGGTATATGCTTCCATAAATACACATAGTAAGTATCCATGGGAAGAGTGAGCTCAAACTTAGAGTACGATGGTGGTGAGGCATACATGTAGTATGTACGTGTGGGACAGGTACTCACCAACCCTATTACTGCAGGACCTGGCTCATTCTCTTGCTGTAAACTTCTCATGCAGTTTTCCTCAGGAGCTGCCAAGCTCCCAGGGTCTATTCCTCTCTGTATTTCAGCACTCTTCTCTGTAGACAGGGGCCATGCTCCTTGAAACTACTTCTTCACTTGGATGACTATCTATATCCATGTTTGTCTAGGGCATGGCTCTCAGTTCCCCATCGGATACAGTATCTCTAACTGTGCAACTAGCTCTTCTTCAAAGCTGCTTGTCCAGTTTGAGGAGGGGATGAGAAAGAAATTCATTCCTCCCCCTCCATCTTCTCCACAGACAGCTTCCAGTTTATAATCTCTCCCAGTCTCAAATTATTCAGATCTGAGTGGTGGCTAACTTATTTGCTCAGCCAATTGTGTTGTTCCCTTCTTGATTCAGAAAGTGGGGGCATCATAAGGTGTTACACCTTTTTAACACATTAAAACATCCTCCTGTGTGACATCAACTGAGCTGGAGAAGTGGAATTACGTGCCCCATCCCCTACGTAATACATTATATAATGCTTGAACTGAGAGCATTAAAAAATACACTCATGTATTCAGGCATATGTACATATAGTATATCTACAAACCCCAGCTAGCCATTGCTTTAAAGTGGAATAACATTCATAGGAATTGCAGCATCCTTAGTTGCAAAGATCCGACAGTATAATAGATGAGAAGTAATTCAGGGGGAAAATGTTAACAGGGCAATCTGAGCTATTTTCCCACATGTAATTCTTGAAAAACTTGATCCTCTGGCAAACAGTATAGAGAATCTGTGCTGTATATAGAAAAGCCAATCTCTTATGATTGCTGTCCAAATAATGCCTCTTTGCATGCAGTCAACCCAAAGTGAAAGCCCATTGTCATAACATTATGTCTGTAGGGCACCACTTCAGATAATGTGCAAAAAGAAAAGGGAACTCTGTAATTAATATAGAACTCCTGAATAAGGAAAAAAGGAAGAAAATTGTCAACATAAAGTGCAAATAGCATCCAGTAAGGAACTATATGAAAACCTGGCTCCAAATTATGTCTTCATTTATTGCCTCAATTTCTTCTCTCCCAACCAAATTTTCTCTTTTTTAAAATAATTTTTTCAACCAATAAAAATTTACCTACTTTCCCTTCTATCTCCCCCTCCCTAACTGAGAAAGGAAGAGAGGCAAAACTATTAAAAACTTCTATAGTCAAGCAAAACAAATGAACACATTGGCTGTCTTCTCCAGCCCCCAAAAAGTTTCATTTGATACTCTAACTATTTCACCTCTATCAGGAGAAGGTGGGTAGCTTCAGTCCTCTGGGATTGTGATTGGTCATTACACTAATCAAAGTTCCAGAATCTTTCCAAGTTGTTTAACTTCATAATATTGTTGTCATTGTATAAATTGTCCTTCTGGTTCTGCTTCCTTCTTTGCATCAGATTATAGAGGTTCCCCCAGTTTCCCCTAAAATTATTCATCATTTCTTATAGTACAATAATATTACATTACATTTATATACCATCATTTATCTAGCTACTCCCCAATAAGTCAACACCTCCTCAGTTTCTAGTGTGGGGCTACTACAAGAAGAAAACCTGCTATAAATACGTATGTGCATGTGGATCCTTTTCCTCTTTCTTCAATCTCTTTGGGATATTGGCCTAATGATCAAAAATTAAAGGGTAGCTACAGTTTACTGACTTTGGGGGTATGGTTCCAAACTGCTTTCCAGAGCGTTTTGCACTAATTCCACCAATACCAACTCCACCAACAAGGTATCATTGTGCCTGTTTTCCCACAATCCATCCATCATTTATCATTTTACTTTTTTCATTTTTTACAATCTGAGGGGCATAATCAAACTGGACTGCTAGCTGCACCCTGTGCACAAAACACCATCTCCAACCTTTGTCCAAGTGGTCTCCCATGGACTCTCTCCCCATTGCCATCTCATAAAAGCACTAAGTACCTTCCATGCCTACGTCAGGTGCTACCTGATCCATGAAGCCTTTTTCCTCGTTATTATCACCCCTTGTACTTAGTTATGTTGTCAATATTCTTTGAATTATCTGGGAACATGTATATGTCCCCAGTAGAATGCAAGCCCCTTGAGGATGAGAATTGTTTCTTTTCTTTTTTTATCTCTCTATTGCCAGCACCTAGCCCATGGTGCTTTATACGTAGTAGATCTTTAATAAGTATTTGTTGAATCAAATAATTGAATTCTTATGGAATACATTTTTAAAGATTTTGTGTTTGTACCAAATAATAAAAAAGGGAGAAACACAATGGATTCATAGGGAAAAATATGAATATAAAATGTTTAAAATTTCTTAGTGGAAGAGAAAGTAATTATTTTCTAAAGTTTCTTTAAACTTTGATGGAAGAAATAGTGCAAGTCTCATTCCAGTAATGGAAAAAGGATTTTGATGGGTCAAATTTCTATCTACTAATATTTTCCTCTGACATGGAAGCAGAAACTATAATTTTTCTAAATAAATAATTTTGCTCAAATTGTGTTCTATACCAAGCAATTGTTATCTCTGAAAGACATAAACAACAAAACTATTCTATTATAGAACTTCATTAAAATGATTTTTTGTTAATTACAAGTTACTAGAAGCATTAAAATAAGTTATAACATGGAAACTTACAAACTCTTTGCCTTTATCATGTATTAACAGGGTGTATATAAAATGCCAAAAACATTGGGATGAACAGTGAAAAAGCTAAGCATCCAGATATTTGTCTGCACAACAGCACATATTCAACAGTTCATAAGCATCTAGACATTTGCTGACTCTCACAAGATGACTTTGGAGTCAGCCATTGAGGATTTCCATTTTTTCTTCAACACTACCCTCTGCCCTGGGATGTGTTTAGAAGACTCCTTTATGTAATACTAAGAAGAACTATTTACTAAATAAAAATTCAATTCCAGAAATAAATTTAGTTGCCCAGTATTTTTCCCATACTAGATTTAGATATGACCAAATACTTTATTTAAGTTAAACTTACTAAGAAAAAAAAAGAGGCAACATGACATAGTAGAGAATATTAGACTTGGAGTCGGAAAGAACTGGCTTTTAATCTTGCTTCTGGAACTTAACTAGTTGTGTGACCACAAGCAAATAACTTTGCTAAATCCCAGCTTCCTTACCTATAAGTAATGTGGACCACATTTACCTCACAGGTTTGCTATGAGGTTCAAATGAGAGAGAATATGTAAAATTCCCTGCAAACTTTAATGCACTAAATCAATTTCAATTATTATTGTTATTAGGAATATTTTTTATTTGTAATGGCTGTTCATACCAAGATACCTGGATAAAATGGAAAAATTCTATACCTTTATACTTTAATGAACTCAGATATCAAAATATTTGTAGCCTGGTGAATAGAGCACATGTGCTGACCTTTTCATCCATGTAGTTTGCCATCTTTTAGAGAATGCTTGGGTCATACACATATTCTGTACCAGTCATGTCAATCAAGTGCTTTCAGTAGATCTATGATTTAATTGCTTCACCAGGGCTGATCACAACTTATCCTGATTAAGTAACCAGCATTCATTAAGTGCCAGCTGTATAAATGATACTTGCCTAAACATTCGGGGGATGAGTTAGAACTTACGGAAAAGGAGCTAGTGAATGGATTACAAAAGAATCTTATGAGTTCCAGTTAATTGAATGCACTTCTAGATTTCTTTTTCTTTCAAGATGTACAGAAGATCCTACAGTTTTCTCCTTCACAAGGCAGCAAAGCAACATGGAGTTGTGTGCGGATAGAAAACTGATCTTGGAACCAGGAAGGATTCAAATCCTGCCTCAGGCACAAGGTATCTTTGTGACCTTAGGCAAGTCACTTAGGTTCTGAATGCCCGCAGGCAATTCTCTAAGATTTTTAAATGGCAAAACCATTACTAAGCTTCATTGGTCAAGGGAGCTTCCAAGGAAACTCTCTACAAAAATGAATTTACAATTTCTATCTTTAAAAAAAAACACACAATTTCAGATTTCAATTCAGAATGGAATTAACTTCTTGGTAACTAAAATTGAGGCAGCATAGCAGAATGGACTTGGAGCCTGGAATACTTGAGTTCAAATCCTGCGTCTGAAACTTAACCAACTATGTTATCATAGATAAGTATTTGGGTTATGGCTCTAATGATATCTGCTGTTCTCTCAGTAGCATTTTTCTATCTCTGCTTTTATCCCTTATTATCTTTATATTTATTGATTCTTCTTTTTGACCTCAATTTTCCCTTGGCTGTGGTGTTAATTCCAACTTCTTTTAGAATATTTTTTTCTATTTCCAATAAATGATGTGATACATTTAATCTGGAAAGGCTTTCTTTTTAATGGCATCATTTAAACTTATGGAAAGATCATAAAGTAGATTATGCTAAGGTTTATAAAAGAGTTATTCCTGAAAGAGAGAGAAAAAAATCATTGACCTGCACTTTTCTCACCCACTGTTAGTGCTTTTCTCAGTGAAATAGAATGGGGGTTAGCAGCCAGTGACACGCTACACACTTCCATCAGATACACTTGCTTTGACCCTCTCTCAGCTCTCCATGCTGGTGCAGCCATGCTAGTATCCCTGCCTTGTTGGCCCATCACAGACTTCCCACTACTTGCTCTAGCCCTCAGGCATCAGGAGCACAGCTGGGTGGATTTCTAAATGCCCAACTGTAGCCATTATGCTGGCATCACAAAGGTAGAAGGGAGAGCTAACACACTGGGTGGCAGAGTCAGGATCCAGAAAGATACTGATAAGCTAGAACAGTAGGCTGAATCTAATGGAGTAGGCCAACTGGCCAATGAGGGCACAATACTTAGAGAATGCATGGTACACTCTGTCAAGCAGCTAGTTGGCACAGTGGGCAGACTGAGGGACTTGGAATCAAGAAGACCTGTTCTCAAAACCAGCCTCTGACACTTAATAGCGGTGTGATCCTGGGCAAGTGACTTAATCTCTGTTTGCCTGAGTGTCTTCAACTGTCAAATGAGGATAATAATAATAACTACCTTCTAGAGCTGTCATAAGGATTAAATGAGTTAATATTTGTAAAGCACAGTGCCTGGCACATGGTTGGTGATGAATAAATCTTTGTCTTCTTCCTTCCTTCCTTCTTTCCTTCTTTCCTTCCTTCCCTTCCTCCCTACTATCCTTCCTCTCTCCCTACCTCCTTTCTTTCCTTCCTTCCCTTTCTCCCTACTATCCTTCCTCTCTCCCTTCCTTCTTCCTTTCTTCTTTCCTTCTTTTCTTCCATCCTTTCTTTCTTCCTTCCTTCCTTCTCTCCCCCCTTCCTTCTTCCTGGTACCAACCCACTTAGAGGTTTGGTGAACCTGCTCCTGGGCATGCATAACCTGTGCAGGTGTTCTCTTACTCTTTCCTGTGTTGTGACAAAAAAGCCCTTTAATTGGCTGCTGACCTGGAACTAAGTTTGCATACAAAATGCTCAAAAGGACTCTCTCTCTCTGTCTCTCTCTCTCTCTCTGTCTCTCTGTCTCTCTGTCTCTCTGTCTGTCTCTCTCTCTCTCTCTCCTCTCTCTCCTCTCTCTCTCTCTCTCTCTCTCTCTCTCTTTCTCTCTGTCTCTCTCTGCCCTCCTCTATCTCCCTTTCCTTCTCTCCTCCAGAGGAAAAGGTAGCAGCAGCAGCAACAGTTTGTTCTGGCTATGTTATTTCCCACACCCAATCACCAAGTCGTAGTGGGATGTCTATGTCTTTTGTCTTTTTGAGTTTGTTCTTTCCTGATCTTAGGAGAGTGTATATTAGAGTCAGACTGGACCAAGTTACAACTATATGGGATTCAAAAGATTTAAAGAGACATCAAAATCATCCTCAGCATCTGGTGAGGAGCTGGCCCTGAGGAATCTTAGCCCATCCCAGAAGTCAAGAAACCTACAACCACTGTATCAAGCAATTTATCCATCTGTTATGCCACATCTAAAAATGAACTTGGAGGGTACTCTTTGAAAGGATAAGAAGACATCCTGGGATAAGAAGTACCATCCTGCCCCCTCTGTCCCAGGTTTGTGAGTGAGGAGAGAATGTTTTAAGCTACAGTTATCCCTTCCATGTCACGATTTTCCCCATTGCAGTTTGGATATGTCACAGTTTGGTATAAGAAATTAAATGGGAATTTTGAGGAAGTTTTGAGGAAGCTGCAGATGACATACAAAGGGCAGCAGATGATGCAGAAAACGTTTAGAAAATCAGAAATACCTAACATATATGTGTAGTATTGTGTAATATAGACTTATAATATAACCTATAACCAAATACTTAACCTAAATTTTATAATAAGGTACTACAAACACCCCATCAAAGAAAAAGAAAAAAAATTCAGACTTCTTCTCTGGTAGGAAGGGAGGACCAAAAAAATTTATGTGTCTTTTCAAGATCACAAGGGTGTCATAACTCTAACCCCCTCGATATGGACGGGATAATTGGACTTTAAGTTTCAATATATTCTCCCAAGGGATTGAGTAAGTATACAGAAGGGACAGATACCTCCTGGTTTGATGGGGGAATTTTGTTTTACTTCAGTCCTTGCTATGACTTTTCAGTAAATACTCCTTTATAAACACTGATGGATGTTTATTAGTTAACTAATAGTGAGGCAAGATTAAGTTTTTAAATGATATTGGGCAGGTAGAACACACCAGACAGGGTCTTTGAGTGATAGCATTAGAAATCTTTGGGGCAGCTATGTGGTGCAGTGGATAGAGCACCAGCTCTGGAGTCAGGAGGACCTGAGACTCAGACACTTCCTAGCTGTGTGACCCTGGGCAAAGCACTTAACCTCAATTGCCTCAAAAAAAAAAAGAGAGAAAAAAAAAGAAATCCTCCAATCCTTCAGGGTTACTCCTAGAATCCTGAGAGGCGAAGTAGTAGCTAAGTCCTAGGGACCTGACCTGTTCATTTAAGTAGGAGAATAAGTCCATAGCCTGTGTTATGTAGCTGCTTTATCATTCCAACCAGATGGCCACAAAATTTCTTGTCTTGTCTGCAATTGGGATATAAAGACAGATTTCATCCATATAAGGTTTTTTTGTATGTATACTCAGTACAACATTGATTTAAAAGGATTTAAATGCCACTCAGTAAACTGACATGAAACAGTCAATGTATATCTACATGTGTTCTGAAGTGGGAGAAGGGTCCCTCCATTATACATGGCAGGAAGCAGGCTCACCAGACCTCTACATGGGTTACAAGTAGGTAGAGCACAGGCTCTAAGAACAGGTACTCATTGGCTAGTGGCCCCAATACATTATAAAGATAAAACAAGGAGAAATGTTAATTTTTTATACTTGGCCTCAAAAATCAAATTCAGAAGCATATTGGGCAACAGGTTTCTAGTTGGTAGTTTTTAAAAGACCTGTAGATTTTTAGGAGACTGCATTCTCAATATGAGGTAACAAAGTGATATGGAAGCCAAAGAAATCTAATTTGCTATATAATGTAGTAATTGGGGAAGTAATAGTTATTCTTTACCTTACCCAGTTCAAATCACACCTGGGGCATTGTGCTGAGTTCTGGGAGGATACTTTATGGAGAATAGTAATTTTTTTGCTTCTTTTAAAAATTTTAATTTCTTTTATTTTTAATTTATGAATAAAACAAGCATTTCCATGACATGGCATAATAAAAGATGATTGCATATGAGACTACATATCTACTCTGTATAACTTACTATTCCTTTTAAATACATAATGAAATTATCATGTAAATTTCTTTTTTTTCATTTTTCCTTCCCTCCCACCCTAGAGATGACCACCATTACACAAAACTAGGTATGCATATATGTATGTGTGTGTGTATGTGTGTGTGTATATATTATATATATATATTATATATATGCATATATGAATGTAAAATCATTCTATATGTATTTCTGTTTATCATTTCTTTCTCTAGCTGCACATAGCATCTTCCTTATATGCCCTTGGTAGTTAATTTGGGTATTTATAATAAAATGATCTGTTTCCTCAAAATGACTTATTTGTTCTTAAAACAGTTTAGCCCTTACTGTATACAATGTTTTCTTGGTTATGCTTATTTCATTATTATTTTATGCAAGTCTATCCATGTTTTCCTAAGATCATCGAGTTCATTTCTTATAGCACAATAGTATTCCATCTAATTGACAATAATGATAATTTATTATTAATTAAATTAAAGTACTCCTTTATATCTTAAAAGAAATTATTTCCTTTGCTCCTCATTGATAAGATTATATACAGAGAAGGTCAAACAAGATGGTAAAGATCTCAAGATCCTATATATAAAAAGCATTTGAAGGAACTGGGGATGTGTAGACTGAAGAAGAGAAAATTCATGGGGGACATGATGCTTTCATTAAAGGACTATTATGTGGAAGAGCAGTTGGGCTTGTGGTTTGGTCCTGGAAGACAGAAGCAGGAACAATGGGCAAAGTCCAAAAGAATCAGAAGTAGGATTAATGCCAGGACAAACTCCTTAAGAATCCCAATTTTCTTCAGATGAGTGGACCACATTGAGAGGTCATAGGTCCCTCCTCCTTGGAGGTCTTCAGAAAGGGGATTCTCATTCAGATACGAAGTGGGTGAGATGAGATGGCCACGAAGATCTCCTCTATCTCTGAGCTTCTGTGTTCATTTGTATATGCTTAAACTGGGTCTGCCCCTAAACAGCTCAATTCTATTCATTTGGATATTGAGTGACCAAGGGTCAAAGGAGAGAAGTATCAAATAAGAGAAAAGACGGACAAGGTAAAGCTTTAACTTTTTCAGAACATAAATTTCACAATTTTATTAAAAACAAGCTTTATTGATATAATTTGCTGGTCAAATGTCAAAATAATCTGAATGTCTCAAAGAAGTATTATAGCTAGTATACCCAAAGATGCTGGGTGGGGGTGGAGGGGGTGGGGTGGGTAATTGACAAATCTTCATACATTTTAAGTGAAATATGAGTGATCCATAGACTTCACCCTTTTCCTTACACATGTCTGGTCTATTTATGATAGAGACCTTTTGCTATAAATTATTTCCTTAATTCCTTGTCTTTAGTATCTTAAATTTCACAGACTATCACAAGAACAAAAGCCCTTTCTTTCCCTTTAGATCAAACATGATATCTGAAAAGCTGAATAATTAGTAGCAGTAGTAGTAGTAATAATAATAGCAACAACAACAAAAACATTTTACATTTATGTAGCATTTGCTAGGTTTTTTCCCCATGACAAAGTATATAATACAAGCATTGATATCTCCATTTTATAAATGAGAAAATCAAAGGTCAGAGGAAATAACTGAATGTCTGTGATCATCATATGACCAGTAAATGACAGAAATGGGGATCAAACTCAAGTTTTCTGACCCCAACTTCAATGATTTTTTTCTTCTATTGCAGATTTCTTTTTAGTATGAATTTGGTCATTTCCCCAATTAAAGTTTAATAAATGACATTCATTGAATCAACATGTGACTAAAACAACCAGTTGGAAAATACTTTTTTATGAAATAATGGTTTTGTCTTTAAATGGCCTAACAATTAGTTCGATAACATCATCATCATTAATGTGGGGCATATTAGTAAGAGTAACAATGTGGGGAAAATATATTTATTATTTTTGGTTTTTAATCATTTAAACAAAAATACTATTGCCCAATAAAGTTTCTAATTCTAGGCCATATTCTATATAATGGTATTGGCTTTTAGTCCTTCAATGAAAGGTCTAAGGAAAATCTCAGAAAATATCTTCCTTCCAGGTTGTATTTACTTGCTGAAAGTTAACAGGAAAAGAGTATTGTCCTCCCCTCCATTCCCCATATGGTCTCATCAAAATTCACTGAAGGCGTGAATAAAATGGATGAGTGAATTTTATTCCTTTACTCCATTTCTTATACATCATAGGCAGTAAATAAATATTTGTTGATTTGATTTGACTTGATGAAGGAATAAATCAATGAAAAAATGCAGCATCAGCAGAAATTCACAGAGTGGTTTCCTAATATTCCCTCTGTGCCACCTCTAAATAAGGAATGTCTCTAAAGTGGGGTATTGACTCTTTATAGCTGCCATATTATGATCAATATATTTGGAAATTGTTTCTAATGTTAAACATCTTTTCCCTCCACTGGAATAATAAATGCTTCCTTTTCCCCTCTGAACTGTGGGAATTTCAGTCATAGATGAGCAAAACTTAACAAAAGTAAGGGGGTGGATCTTGGGGCAATTCTTTGGTCTTGAACCAGTTCTATACTTCTATGACTTAATGTTTCATTCTTATTTCTTACAAAAAACCAGGGCATCACAGAGTGTGCCCAATAATGACTGATCCAAGTTTAAATTATTCATCTGGTCCAAATTTCTCACTTGCAAAGCCTACTCCATGTACTGGTGACAACATGTGACAATTCACTGTGATTTTCCCCTCAAAGAGTTCAATTAAATAGCTTTCATTCCAAGATAAGTCATTATCTTTTGCAAGCTGAGCAGGAAGGACAGGGGTTACCAATTCTGCATGAAAATCCTGTGGTTGTTCCAGGCAAATACATTCTGAACTGGTGACTGTGGTTTGCCTGAGAAGAAAGAATGGTTCAAGAGTTTATGGAAATAAATCTGTTATTTGGAAACTAACACCTCAAGGAATTGAGTGACTTTGATTTGTTCCACTTCTTAATTTCACAGAATTTCAGAGTTGGAAGCTACCTTAGCAGGCTTGAGGCCAAATAATATTCAAAAGAAATCTCACACTATATATCACACTTTCATTTTTAATTTGGATCCCCATAAGCGTGCATGGTGCCTGACACACAGTAGGTACTTAATAAATGCTTTATTGATTGTTTAATCAATAGGTATCTGATGAGCAGCCTTTTGCTGGGAGACTTTATTTACTAAGGTGGTATAGTTTGTACAAAATGTCCCTTCTAAACGTCTCACAAATGCTTTGACACCAGGACAGGCAAAGTTTCAGGGAAAGTGGGCTCAAGCCTTGAGAGTACATATGGCACAGGTGCACAGTTGCTGGAAGTTATCTTACAAAGTTCCTCAATGTGTTCCCCTTCCGTATGTTGTAGCTTTTCTGCTGTGCTCTTTGTAGAACCTTGAAGGATGCATCCAATACGTCCTTGGCTCTAGATACAGACATTCCATCAGCTATTCTACAGATATTGCTAGATGCCAAGGATGATGGGAAGTTCAAAATTCTACAGACCTTTTGAATCTTATAAGGTCTTCCCCCTCCATCCAAGGGGAGGGAGAAGAAGCCCAAGGTGTTCTCCCCTCATAAGCAATCCCTTCTTAGGAGCTTAGCTTGAACTTTCTTTCTTCTCCGCTGCCAGGCACTCAAAATCTCTCATTCCAACCACCCCAGTGGTTTTATAAAAGCTCCAAAGGAAATGGTCATGTCCCTCAGCCATTCCAAACTTCCTGTCACACTTGTAGATACATCCAGGCCTCGTAAATAGCCAGTTTATTCTCACCAGATCAATGTATCAGGGCATGGCATCTTATCACTCATTTTAAGTGGGGATGGGGTAGTCATTTTACATTCTTTCCCAACCAAGTTTTAATATTTGCAGATTTCCTGCAGTTTGCTTGAGAAAGTCCATAGCATCAAATCCTGGATAGCTCTTTAATGACTTGAAATGTCTTCATGGAGCTAGAGTGTGAAATTCCAAGATGCTGCTTTAAAAACCACTCTCAATAATGGGAGGCATCATGGTAGAGTGGATAGAAAGCTGGCCTCTGAATCAGGATGACCTGGGTTCAGGTCCTGCCTCTGATGGCTGTGTAACCCTGGGCAAATCACAGTCACTTAACTTCTCAGTGCTGGTCTAGAAAACTCTCCAAGCCTTAAAGAACATGCAAATTTGCATTGGTAGAGGGAGTTTCCACATCTAGGGAGTTCCTTATGTTAATGAAATCACAGGTCCATTACCCATGCCTTTGTCCATCAGTCAATTGTAAGCATTCACTATGTGCTGGGAAGTTAAGACACAAAGACAAAAATAAACAGACCTGCCCTCAAGGACCTTGTTTCATATTGGAAGAAACAACATAAACCCATAAAAGCAAATTTTAAAAATCTATAAAATAAATCCAAAGTAATTTCAGGTTAGCTTGCATACTCTTCTTTTCACAAGCTCATTCCAGCCCAAATCACAGTATGATGAGCCACTGTTTAAGGGAAGCAGTTGCCTAAAATTCTATGGCTGAGAATGGATCATTAGTGGCTTCACCCCTCTGTATCACTGCATGATTGGTTTTCTCTTTCCTTCCTCCGACATCAACATCTACACCCTGTCAAGCCACATCTGAGAGAAGTGATGCATGAACATTTTATTATCTTGGACAAAAAGTGTAAAACTTCAACTGTACAAATTGTTTGGTAATTTAAGTACCATAATTCTGAGTGTATATTGTGTGCATCTCATAAATTACACACCCCTTCAGTTGACCAAATATTTTATGATACTGGGCATCCTAAAATTGGCTTTTAAAGGATGCATAAATCTCAAGGCCCCTGAATGCTGTTAAGCTTCTCATAATTTAATTTTTCCTTTATGAAACAGGAATGGTATAAACATGAAATTATAGTACAAAACACTTTATTTTTATGTACATACCATCTTTCCAGAGCTGTTTGGAGTGCCCTGGGCTGTCACACATAGGCAGCTATTTGATCTCTAACTCAGCTCCCCCCTGAATCATATTTAGCACCGCCTCCATAGGCTGGGGCCCCAAACAGATGTCCATTTCGCCCCCACTTCAAAATGGTACTGTGCCTTTCAGACAACCAAGATTACAAAACTTTGGAGAACAGATGAGGAAGGGAAAAAAGATGCTTTTGATAACCATGTGTCCTAACACAGAATACATTGCATACATTATGGGAAAATAACAATAAAAACTGAAAATAGCTGACAACACCAAGTATAATTTCTACTTGGCTTCCTATTATGACAGCTTAACTAAGTTGATGTGATCTATGAATGTACTGGGCTACATACCTCTAGCAATTTTAAGAGACAAAAGTTATATTGATAGGACACCCAAGGAAAAAAAAGATCAATTCAGTTAAAAGGTTGCTCTGTTAGTTGGGTAGAGGAAGGAATAGGTTATTCTCATCATGCTGACTGGGTGACTGACTTTTTCCCCCTTTTCATCTAATTGTTTTAGTATAGCATAAGCTGAGCCTAATAGTGAAAATATTTTCTGTTTAAGTAGCCCTTTAAAGTTTGCAAAATCCTTTACACTCTTTATCTCATTTTATTCTCAATCTTATCAGATAAAGGGCCATTTTTAATCCCTCTTTTGCAGAGGAGGCTCAGGGAGGTTAAATTATTTGTCCAGAGTCACATGGCCAGTAAATGTCAAAAGTAGAACTTGAACCTGCTTCCTGACTCCAAGTCTCAGGCTTTATGTACTGAGAATGAAAGAAAAGAAAAGGGAAGCAATGAAATTCAGTTTAATGAAATTCAACAAGCATTTTTTTTTATACTTACTGTATGCAAGACAATATGCTAGGTGCTGGGGATTTGAAAATATGTAACCTAGGTATCAAGCCTAGAATATTTGGATGAAATTCTCCTCATTGGTGGAAGGAATAATGACTCCACTGTGTGCCTGCATGAGGGGTAGAATTGAAGAGGGTGCTTTGGGGACAAGAGAAGTTCTTCTTCCTTGTGCTTCAAGGAGAAGGCTTGCTTCAGTGAGAGACATGTGGAGAGAGGACAGACTTGAGAAGGCAGACAGGTAGGGAGAATTTGGCTCTTTGACACACCACTGATTTCTAGCTTGCTTCCCTGAGATACTTCAGGGAATTTCTCCTTGGAGGACAAATTTCTCCTTGGAGGACATTGAGGCCTTGGTTAAGCTAAGTAAGATCTTCTGCTCATCATAGGCACATAATATGCCTACCAGTAAAGAGGGACTTATGCAAATACTGGGTTACAAATAAAAACAGTCCCTTCCTTCAAGAAGTTTAAATTCTATGACAAGGATACAACATAATACAGTTATGAACAAAGTACATAGAAACTAAATGCAAAGTAATTAGCCAATTATATATGTATCGAGGGAAAAAACAGGGAGGGAAAATAGGGAAGAAATATTCTGTCCCCATTAAAAGACATAGCAGAGGGAAAACGGTCCAGGAATCTGAGTTGAAAGGGAATCCAAAGACCGTCTACCCTATAAAATGAAGGAGCCTGAGCTAGGATATCAATATCACCCACAATGGGTCATCCAGTTTTTGCTTGAAGAGAAGTGCCTCACCACTCTCAGGTGAGACAGCCCCCTCTACTTCTGGAAGTCTGATATTAAGCTAAAGCTGCCTCTCTATAACTTCTACTCACTGCCCCTAGCTCTGCTTTCTAGAGCTGAGAAGAACAAGTCAGATCATTCTCTTGCTTGGTGGTTCAAATACTTGAAGACAGCCATTGTGTCTCCCCTAAACCTTCTCTTTCCCAGTTTAAACATTTCTAATTTTCCATTGAATCTCATGGTAGCAGTGTAGGTGGTGATGAGAACAGGGATAGGATAAGAATTCAACACAATCCCCCATCATTCTGAAGATCTGACTACATACATAGCCTCAGAAAAATCCCTTCACCCATCTTAGCTTCTTCATCCATAAAATGAAAGAGTTTTGATGATCTCCACGGTTCCTTCCAGCTTAAAATCCCATGATCCAAGGATCTGTTGGTGTTTCAAGAGCCTACTTTACTATTTTTGGGTTATCTTTAAGAAGACATCCTGTTTTAATATCTAAGGAACAGGCTTTTTTATTTTCCTTAGAGGATAAAGAGAACAAATATCTTCATAAAATAAGCTCCTGGTGTTCCAAGGCATCATGAGATCAAATAAATAAATTCTAAATTGAAATATAAATTTAAGAGAATTAGGAACATATCAACCTCAGGCCAGTGGAATCAGTGTAGAAATACTAGATTTACTAATTAGCTGGGGCCAATAGATGTATATTTTTCCAAATTCTATTTGCATAAGGAAAAAAAAAAGATTGTGTATGCAAATTTCCACATGCAAATTTTAAGCCTGATCTGGCAGCTACAGTCCTAACTCTACAGAAAAAAAGATACATCAACTCTCTCATCTGGCTTTCACTTTCTATATTCTGATAGAAACCAGAGCTCTGACTTCCTGTAACCCTCATGCTGCAGCCCCTGTACACTAAGCATCTTGAAATTTAAAGGCATGCTGTATTTCTGAGGAAATTCTCATAGCAACTGGCCGATTCACTGTCCATACATGCAAATATCATACTTCAAATTTTGTACAGAAATTAACAGGCCACATTGAACCAAACAGCAATTCATGGTCACCATCATGCATTTTTGTGACCCTTTTATCATGTTTTTCTAAAGAGATTTACAGTTTTTGTCTTATCAAATATTTTATGTTCCCCAAAATATCAGTTTTTTTGTCATTCTTATCTGTGTATGTGTGTGTATATGTGTATGTATGGATGAATGCATGTGCATACAACACACTCAAACACACAGACACAAACTGAGGCAAGCAGAATTTTTTTCCCCACTAGCAGATAGAATTTAGGTGAACATGCTACTTTGCCTTTATATCCTAGGAAGTACCAACACAGGAATTGGGAAGAAGAGAAGACAGTCTAGAGCCAGAAGGTACCTTAGAGGACATCAAGTCCAATTCCCTCATTTTTGACATCCCCTCAGAAAGGGGATGTGCCTTGCCCACAGGAAATAAGGAGCAGAGCCAAGAACTGAATTCAGGTTCTTTGACTCTGAATCCAATGACCTTCCTACTACATGTCACAAGGCCTCTTAAAAGTCGGTGGAAAAAATGTATTAACTTGTAGCCTTCGATCAGCCTTTCTGAACTGAGCTAGTCAGGCCTACAGAATACCATCAGACCCACATACAAAGTCTTTTCAGGTTGGCAGATTTAATGATAATTTGTGCACCCCTGGCATAGCTCTCAAGAATCCAGCGTCACCTCTCTTGATGAGGCATCAGACAACTTAGTAAAGGATTGAGGTGAGAATAGATTTATAGGATTTAAAATCATCTTGAAATGACTATAGTATAAGACTGAAAAAAATCAATAATTTTTTTTTAAATAAAAGGGACTTCAGAGAAAAGAAGAATTTATGACCAAACAAGGGATGGAGAACATTACAAGATGTAAAATGGACAATTTTGATTACATTAAATTTTAAAGGTTTTGTACAAACAAAACTAATGAAACCAAGATTAGAAGAAAGCAGAAAGCTGGAAAAGAATTTTTATAGCAAGTGTATCTGATGAAGACCTCATTTCTCAAATATATAGAGAACTAAGTCAAAATTATAAGAATACAGCTCATTCTCCAATTGATAAATGGTCAAAAAACATGAACAAGCAGTTTTAAGATGGAGAAACCAGTTATCTATAGTCTTATGAAAAAATGCTCTAAATCACTATTCATTAGAGAAATGCAAATTAAAACAACCGTGAGGTATCATCTCACACCTAGCAGATTGGCTAATATGACAGAAAAGGAAAACAAATAACATTGGAGGGGATGTGGGAAAATCAAGACACTAATACACTGTTGGTGGAATTGTGAACTGACCCAACTATTCTGGAGGGCAATTTGGAATTCTGCCCAAAGAGCATTTAAAACTGTACCCTTTGACCCAGCAATACCATTACAAGTCTGTATCCCAAACAGATTAAAAAAAGGTGAAAGGACCTATTTGTACAAAAATATTTATAGCAACTTTTTTTTTTTGTAGAGGCAAAGAATTGGAAATTGAGGAGATGCTCATCAGTTGGGGAATGGTTGGCTAAGTTGTACTATATGATTATAATGGAATATTACTATAAGAAATGATGAGCAGGGGGGATTTCATAAAAACCTGGAAAGATTCATATGCACTGATACAAAGTGAAGCAAGCAGAACAGGAGAGCATTGTACGTGGTAACAGCAATATTGTTCAATGAAGTACTATGGATGAATTAGCTATTGTCACCAATGCAATGATCCAAAACATTTCCAAAGGACTCATGTTGAAAAATTCTATCCACCTCTAGAGAAAGAACTGATGCAGGCTGGATGCGGATGGAAGCGTACTATCTTTTGCTTTCTGTATTTTTTCATGTTTTTTTTTCTCTTTGGGTCTGTCTCTTCTTTCACAACATGACTAATACGATAATATGTGTTGCATGATTGAACATGTACAACCTATATTAAATTGCTTACTGTCTCAGGGAAAGGGAAGATGAGACAGTAAGAGAGAAAATTTGGAACTCATTTAAAAAAATGAATGTTAAAAAATTGTCTTTTCATCTAACTGGGGAAAAATAAAATATTATTTTTTAAAAAAGGGACCTCAAAGAGCATTTAGCTTAGGGGTTCTTGGTTTATGTTAATTTTGCAGCTTTTGAATATATTCTTTTTACTTTTTTCAAGTAATAAGCATGTAAAAGGTTAATCTGTCCATCTTGCTACCTCAGTGAGCAAATTAAAAACAATAAGGCCAATGCTATATAACTTCATAGTCCAGCAAAACAAATTCCCACATTAGCCACGCCCACAAATGTATTTCCCTTTCTGCATTTTAAGTTCATCATCTCTGTCTGGAGCTCAGTGGCATGTCTTATCTTTGTTCTTTTGGGTTTATCATTGTGTTGATCAAAGGGCTAAAGTTTTTCACCATAATATTGTTTTTCTTTAAATTGTCCTTCTATTCTGTTCACTTCATTCTGCATGAGTTATACAGCCCTCCAGTTCTAGAATTTTTTTTCAGCCATTCCCAATAGGAAGACACCTCTTTAATTTCCAATTTTAGGCTATCATGAAAAAAGCAGCCGAAAATATTTTTGTTCATATAAATCTTTTTCATCTTTCTTTGGTTTCTTTGGGCTATAGGCCAATTAGAAGTATACTTGGGTCAAAGGCTGTGCACAGTTTGGTAAATTTTGGGGAATAGTTCCCAATTGCTTTTCAGAATAGCTGAACCAATTCACAACACCATTAGTAGTGCATAAATGAACGTGTTTTCCTACAGTCCCTCTAAGAATTGTCATTTTTTCCCTTTGTTTCCCTTCTAATTTTTTACTGCATTCAATTTCTTTGTGCAAAACTTTAAAAATTGTACATAATCAAAATTGTGTATTTTATCCTGTGTGATTCTTTATATCATTTGTTTAGTCATGAATCTTCCCCTATCCATTGATCTGAATGGTGATTTCTTCCTTATTCCTCTAACTTGTTTATGATATAGCTCTTTATATTAAGGTCATATGCCCAATTAGAGCTTATCTTGGTTCATGATAAGAATTGGTGGTCTAAATCTAAGTACTTTCAGTCTGATCTACTGAATGATCTTTGATTGACCAATAATAAGTTATTTTCACAATTTCTACTTTGTAATCTCTCTCTTTTTAATACTTTCAAACTTTGTAAGTTTTGAGTGCTGGTATCCTTAGGCCCTTTTCCTTCTCACTTTTTTCTTTATTATCCTTGAGAGTCTGACTTTTTGTTCCTCCACATGGATTTCATTCTTTTTTTCTAGGTCCATAAAACATTCTTTTGAAAGTTTGGTACAGTACCGAATAAGGAAATTAATTTAGGTAGTATTGTTATTTTATTAGGTTGGTTCTTCCTAATTATGAGCAATTCACGTTTCTCTAACTTTTAGATTTGTTTTTTTTTTATTTCTGTAAAGAGTATTTTATAGTTAAATTAATATAATCCCTGGGTGGATCTTGGCAGATATCCTCCTAAATATTTTATATCTGAGATAGTTATTTTGAATGGAATGTATCTTTCTGGCTCTTCCTGCTGGATGTTATTAGTTATATATATATATATAGGAATGCTAGTGATCTATGTGGATTTAACTTATATCCTACAATGTTATTTAAGCTATTAGTTATTGCAGTTAATTTTTGGTTAAAAATCTAGGGTTCTGTAAGAACACAGTCATATCATTGACAAAAGTGACAATTCTATTTCCTCTTTGTCTATTCATTTCCTCGGTTTCTTAGTCTTGTCTTATTGGTATTGCTAGCATTTCTGGAACTATGTTAAAAGGCATTAATAAACATCCTTGACTTATTCCTGATATTTTTTGCAAAGCCCTCTAACTTTTACATATAATATTTGTTCTTGGATTTAGATAAATACAATTTACTATGTTAAGGAAAGGTCCATTTATTCTCATGATTTCTAGAGTTTTAATTAAAGTGAGTATTGGATTTTATTTAAAAAAAACCTTTTCAGTATTTCTTAGTATAATATTATGGCTTATATTTATATTATTAACATGTTTTATTATATACACATACATGTATATATGTATATATGTATGTATCGTGTGTGTGTGTGTGTGTGTGTGTGTGTGTGTGTGTGTGTGGTCTTCCTTATCTTAAAACAACTCCTGGTATAAACCCAACCTGGTCATAATGTATACATTTTTCTAATATGTTATTGTAGACTAATTGCTAATATTTTATTATAAAAATTTTGCATCAATGTTCATTAAGAATATTGGTCTTCTCTGCCCATCAATTGGAGAATGGCTAAACAAGTTGTGGTACATGACTGTGGTGGAACACTATTGTGCTATAAGAAATGACCAAGCAGGATGCTTTCAGAAATACCTATATGAATTGATATAAAGTGAGCAGAACCAGAACATGGTATACAGTGACAGCAATATTGTAAGACTGTGAGAGATGTAACTACTCTAATCAACAAATGATCCAAGACAATTCCAAGGGACTCATGATGAAAAATCCTACCCACCTCAAGAGAGAGAGCTGATGACCTCTGAGTGTAAACTGAAGTATAATTTTTTTCACCTTCTTTACTTTTCTTGCTTTTTTCCCCAAACTTCCTAATACAGAAATATGTTTTTCATGATTCCACCTATATAATTGATATTATACTGTTTTCCTTCTCAATGTGTGGGGGAAAGGCTAGAGGGAGGGAGAGAATTTGGAATTAATTTTTAAAGAATGTTAAAAATAGGTAAGTATGTTTTTTAAATCACACTAAAAAAATATTGTTCTGTATTGTCCTTTACTGTTTTGTCTCTCTCTGGTTTAGATAGCACAGGTATTCTTAACCTGGAGTCTGTGAACATGAAAAAAAAAATTATAAATAAAATTCAATTTTGTTAGTTTCCTGTGTAATCTTATGTATTTTATCTTATGCATTTAAAATATAATTCTGGGAAAGGGTCTATAGGTTTAATCAGATTGCCAAAGGGATACTTAACATACAAAAAAGAACTGAACACTTATCTAGTCCAGCACCCTTAGTAAGTAACATCCTTTGATATTTGATATTCTTTGTTCATAGAAGATGCTCATCAGCTCTCCTATTGGTGAGTATTAGCCCATCAGAATCCACTTTCTTTTTAACTCTTTTTGTTTTTCACCAAGGTATTTCAAAATTTTCCATGTTGGTCATTTTATCTTATTCATTTATGCATAAATGTACCTTTTACTTATTTTGCCTTGAAATATGAACACTTTAAATGCTTCCTTTTTTTCTTTTGTAACTTCATTTCCTTCACATCATTCAACCCCATTATTTTTCACTTGGGGCCTTGGTTTTCTTCTTTTGATTCCATTTGCCTGTCTTTTTCCATTTCTCTGGTATATTCTACCCCATCCCAAGTTTTCATTTTTTTTTTCTTACTGGGGATTGGTTTAAATAAGTACAACCCCCCCTACCACCACCACCAACCACCACCACTACAACCCTTGTTCTTCCTCAGCTCCATTCCTGCCTTCACCCTTTCAAAAAAATTAAAATAACATCAAAATATTGGTCCATGGGAAAATTCATAAACATTTTCCCTTTGTCCCTATAAGGTTATCTGGATGCCTTTTTTATTCTGTTGACTTTGTGTTTGTAGGGCAAACATTTAAGTCTCAAAAGGAATAGTATATATATTTATTTGAAATAGCAAAAACCTGGAAAGAGACCATATGTCTAATGATTGAAAGATAGTTGAATTAATTATGGTATATACAAAAGAAACAAAATATTATGGTATCATAAGAGTGATGCTTATCAATATAAGGAAGTATGAAGCACTTACATGAAGTGATGCAATGGAAATTGACATCATCATAACTATCTATATATCAGCTCCTACTACGTATGCCTTTTTTTTTGGTGAGGCAATTAGGATTAAATGACTTGCCCAGGGTCACACAGCTAGTAAGTGTCAAGTGTCTGAGGCGAGATTTGAACTCAGGTCCTCCTGACTCCAGGCCGATGCTCTATCCACTGTGCCACCTAGCTGCCCCTACGTATGCTTTAAAAAAAAAAAAAGAGGCAGCATGCAGTAGTGGAGAGAGAGCCAGCTGTCATCAGAAAGACATGGGTTCAAGTCCTACCTCTGATATATATTGACTGTATGATCTTGGGCAAGTCATTTAATTTCTCAGTGACTTAGGCAACTCTCTAAGACTATAAGTTGCAGAATAGCTATTGCTCTGCCGTAATAGAATGGATTTCCTCACTAGGAATTCCCTACAATTATAATTATAGGTCTGTACAGAATACACACACACATGTATGTATTATATAAACACAAAAATATATATACATACACCAATATACGCATAAACATGTACATATAAACACATACATGTGTATACAGAGTAAATATAAAATAATTTTTGAGTGTGAGGTCACTATTAACTGGGGCATGGGGATCAGAAAAGCCCCTTCATAGCAAATGCTACTTGACCTGAGCCCTCCCAGTCACTAGTGCCTTCTGCTCTGCGATTACCTTGCATCATCTTTATATTTGTACATACATACTGTATGTACTTAGTTAATTACATTCTATTTCTCTCTATTAGAATGTGAGCTTTTGAGGGCAAGGACTATTTTTCTGCCTTTATTTGTATCTCCACTCCTTGGCATAGTGCCTAGCATAAAGTAGGTGCTTAATAAATGCTTATTGGCAGACAAACTAAGCTTTGAAGGGACCTGAGTGTAACCAAAGTTGAAAAGGGAGGGAGAATATTTGTTTGGTTCAGCTTTGTTAAATAATAAGGGTTAAACAAGAAATTTTATTCCTTATTTTGGATATTTATTTGGTTGTCTTTTTAATGATTCAATTTATGAAAAATCTTTAAATTTTTTGAAGAGACAGAATATATAATTGTTTTAAGTTCTACATAGCTTATTATTATATTTTGAAAAATTAGAAATTGTTTGACGAAGCAGATTGTTACAGATGGCCAGCCTCCATACATTCTATGACTTGGGTTTCTTCTCACCTTCCCCCAGTCTCTTATCAATTCTGTTTTGCATCATCACTTCTTTTCAAATGCAAGCATAAAGCGTTAAAGAACACTTCTTTCACCTTTATTCCTTTGAGAATTCTTTGTTTTTCTCTATAGCTTCTCCAATCAATCTGTACCTACATCTAAAGAAATCCCGTGTGACCTTATGCAAGTTACATCACTTCTCTGGGTCTCAGTTTCCCATCTGCAAAATACAGGGCTTGGATTCATAGTATTCCAAGATCCCTTCCAGCTGTAACATTTTGTGATTCTGTGATTGGCTCCTTAGGGCTTCTTCTGTCACCCTCATGATCCTACCATCCACATAGGATGCACAGGAAACCAGTTACCACTTTATATTTCTATTTGAAGTGTCCACTAGCACTTTCTACTTATAGTCTAAGAGAACTTAAGTTTGCGTCCTGGTTCATACACACTTGATTTATTCAATAATTCAGCTCAGATAGCTTGATGTCCCATGTGAACTACATTGTGTCAGGGACCCTCTCTATCTCCTCTTTAAGAAGAATCCTCACCTTGAAATTTAATTTTATGTATGCTGGAAGAGGAAGGGATACTGAAAGACTTTCCTTCAATCCCCTGGATTTTCATTTATCCAGAAAATTCTTGTGTTTTAGTTATTGCTATGTGACATTATTCCATACTTGTTCTTTTTTCCTCATGTCACTTAGAGTCCACAAAAGCCCTCCTCTGATATTTTCTTGTGGACATGATTCTGGATCATACAATAGGTTAGCAAGTTGCAAGCTGTAGCAGTTTCCATCAAGCTCACCACCCTGGAATATCACAGACTCTCTAAGTTGAAAGATGCCTTAAAAGCCATAAAACCCTACCCATATAATAATCTTTTCTGCAACATAGCTGCAAATGGTGGGAGATCTGAAGTCAGACTTCTCCTAACTGTGTGGCCTTGGGCAAGTCACACAACCTCAAGATGCTTGCAGTTCTCCTCCCCTCATAGAGTGAGAGGGTTGGGTGAGATGACATCTAAGATCCTTTCCAGCTTGAAGTCTCTGATTCTGTGAGCCTAAGGGGTCTTTGCATCTAATCTTTGCTTAGAACAACATCTGACACAAGGTAAGTGATTAATACATGCTTATTGACTCATTGACTGCTTGTGAATTTCTAGTGAGTGGGAAGCTACAACTTCCCAAGGCAACCCATTGCACTTTTGAGTAACCCTATGAGATTTTTCTTTACATCCAGCCTCAGTCTGCCTCTGCAGCTCCCAATCATTGTCCCTGATGTTGCCTTCTGGAGACAAGCAGAAAGGATCTAATCCTTCTTCCATATTACTGGCCTTTAGATACTTAAAGATCATTATTGCAGCCCTCCCCTCAGGCATCTATTCTGCAGGCTAAACATTTCCAGTTTCTTCATATGGTATGACCTCAACGGTCTTTGTTATCCTAAGCAACTTCTTCTGAATACTCTCTAGCTTATCAACAAGACCCACTGAGGGAGAAAGAGATAGCAGCTTGTGCCAGGCAGTTTGACAACCATCTCCTCTCAGATTCCAGAGAAGGCAGCCCAGTAAATTGAACCGAAGCCTTAAGAATAGCAATGCTTCTAGCCCAGTCCCATCATGCAACACCCAGAGAAGCAACTTCTACAAAGATGCAGCTCCTGCAAGTGCTAAAGCCACAGCTGCTGAAGACAGAAAAGTAATTTTTTACCACCGAAGTCCTGGCACTGCCAAAGAGTTTAACATCAGAGACTGATAGGATTTTGTTAGTGGAAATGACATTAAAGAAGACTCTTTGCTATCTGCTTGGCAGATACATCCTAAGGTCCATTGGACTTTTTCATCTGACTTGCAGCTGAAGCCTTTCATATAGTCTTCCTCCTTCTCATTAGATGTGAACTCCTTGAGAGGAAAAGCTGTCTTCCTTTTTTGTGTGTATCTCCAGCACTCGGCCCGGTGCCTTGTACATATCAAATACTTAATAAATGTTTTTATAATCATTTATTCATTCGCATTGTCCTTCCTCAAATGTAGTGGTCAGAACTGATCATAGTAATTAAAAAATGGTGTAACCAAAGTAAAGTAAAACAAAACTAGTTTCTTCAGAGTCCTCCATACTATGCCTCTTCACGCAGTCTTATCTCAGTAGCTTTTTTTGCTTCCAATACCATTCTGTTGACTCATTGAGATTGCAACACATGAAAACATCCAGACTTTTTTTCAGATAAACTGATATCTAGCCTACCCTCTTGTGCTTGTAAAGTTGATATTTTTTGAGCCCATGTGTAGCCCTTGGCACATTTTCCATCTTTCATTATCTTCCAAAGATCACTGACAGAAAGTGATTGGTTCAGGAATCACATCAGTTCTTTACATGCTTTGGGATGTAGTTATATGAACTCATACCTATCTTGGGTTTTAAATTCTTCTTAGCTATTTTTGTCCTATCATTTCCAGTCCAAAGATCATTCTCCTCAGCAAAGAGGGAATAGAAATAAAAAAAATAGTTGAATATATGTGCCTCACTGTCCTCATTCACTTACTATCCCACCCATGCTGCATGGTAACACGTTACCCACCTATTGTTGGAGGAAGAGACTAGTTACAAAAGGCAAGGCTCATCACTAAAATGTGAGCCATCATAGGATGAACTTCTTTTTGTCAGGGGGAGGCTTTAACTAAGAGGACAGAAAGCATATGATAACCTTCAGTCTACATGGGCCTTTTCTGCTTCTACAATGACAAAAAAAGGAGGAAAGGTGCTAATAATTACACATTTCATAGCCCATATATGGACATCAACTCAACCACTGGTATTCTTAATGCAGGGCCTATACTGTTTACTAGAAGGAAGATACAGACACACTAAAATGAGTGGATTAGTCACCATTTCAATCATAAATCAATCCCACCATTGGCAATAGTGGAACCTTCATTCATGGAGTCTATCATTTTAGTATATGATCCCCTGTTCAAGGAATGAGACTTTAAAAAAATAAAGTCAGGGAAAATACCTGGATCCGAAAAATATACAGAAGAAATCTGGGCTTGAGGTGACACAGTCTTTAAGGTTTTCAAGGACTAAATCTCAGATGGGAAAAGATTCAAAATCTCGGGAAAAATTAAAAGAATTGAGAGACAAAGAAAATCTGCACTGTAATTAGACACTACTGACCCTTATGACTGCACTCTCATCTCTATAAAAATATTAATGAGAATGGCCTATACATGCATGGAGGGTTCAATCAGTGAAAATAGCTCCCTTGAAAAACTTCCAGGATCATTTGTGCACTGAACACTCAACATGATATGTCAACAATATGACTACATATATATGTGTGTGTGTGTGTGTATATATAATATATATATATATGCATATATATATATATATATATATATATATATATATTTCTATATGTCATATATGTGTGTATATCCAGTCTTGTCAACTAGTCTTTCAACTAGAGGCCCTTTACCATCCTAATCCCAGTCGTCCAGACTCTCTCAACTTGCCAATATCCTTTGATCAGCATTGAATACCCCACTTCAGATGAAGATGGACCAGGGCTGAGCATAAGAAATCTATCATTCCCCCTATTATGAATATTATGCTTTTCTTAATACAACCTAAGATTATATTTGCTTGGGGGATGCCATGTCATATTTTTAATTATATTGAGTTTGCAATGAACAATTGGCCCCAGATCTTTTTTCAAGTGATATTTATACATACACATTCATATATCTATATTATACACATATACATATATACATTATATATATATATATACACACACACACACACACGCACACACATATTGATGTATAGATGTGTGTCTGTGTGTGTATCTCATGAAAAGATTAGATTAATGGGGGACTGATAGCTGTCTCCAAGAATCTGAAAGGCTACCATGTGGAAAAGGGATCCCCTTCATTCTGCTTGGCCCTACAGTTCCCCTACAGGGAAGAACTAAGAGTAAGAATTTGATGTTGCAAAGAATCCAAGTTAGGTCTGATGAAAGGAAGCGCTCCCCAACAATTAGAGCATTCCCCAAAGGGAATGGGCTTCTTTGGTATTTAGTGGTTTCCCTGTCCCTGGAAGTATTCAAGAAAAGACTTGATAAGCATTTCTCTCATATATTATAGAGAGAATTTCTGCCCAGATGTGCTTTGGTTCAGTCTCTAAGATTCTGTGACTCTGATTGTGTAGAACAGGAATCAGACAGGTGTGAGGCTAAACTTCGTTAGGAACAGTAACACAAAGTAAAGACTCTGAGCGGAAACCTCAGAGATGCTTTAATCTGCATATCTCTACTTATTAATTGTTTGGAGCAGCTTTACATTTTATTTTTATTTTGAATTCCAAATTCTCTACCTTTCTTCACTTCTTCCCCCACCCATTAAGAAGGAAAGAAATATGATACTCATTACACTTATGAAGTCAAACAAACTGTATTTCTATATTAGCCAAGTTGGGGGTGGGGTGGGAAGCAAAAAAAAATTTTTTTAAAGTGAAAACAAAAGGTTTCAATCTGCACTCAGAATTCATCAGTCCTCTCTCTGGAGATGGAAAGCACTTTCATCATGAGTCCCTTGGAATTGCCATGTGTCTTTGTATTGATCAGAGTAGCTAATTCTTTCACAGTTGATTATCACTACAATACTGCTATTATTGTGTAGAATGTTCCCATCATTTTGCTCACTTTATTTTGTGTCAGTTCATATATGTCTTCTCAGGTTCTTTCTGAAACAATCTCCTTCATTATTTCTTACAACAAAACAGTAGTACATCAAAATCTACCACACTTTGTTCAACCGTTCCCCAGTTGATGGGCATCCCCTCAGTTTCTAATTCTTTGCCACCACAAAAATAGCTGCTATAAATATTTTTGTACTTATGCATCCATACTTTAAAAGAAAGCAGATAAAAATGCATTTGCCTAAACTATGCTGCATGAAAAGAGTACCTACGTAACTAAAAGTACAACTATCAAAGTATTCAGTTGAGTTATTTATACACTATCTTAGACCCTCCAGTTTCCTAACAGATGAATAAATTGAAATATCAAGTTAGTCATTTTGCATATTCTGAAAAGCCACTGGAGATGATAACAGACTGGGTCTAAAATGTGAAACTGGGCTCAATCTCATTTGAACAATTGAGCAGTGCATTTAATGATGCCTACTACTTATTGTAACAAAAGTCCACCTCTTTCACATCAATATTCTCCACCATAATGTAAAATTTTAATGGATCATGAATCACCACAATCTTAGATGAATCAAAATTATAAATAATCTAAAAGACAACAGTAAGATTCAAGGTAAGCATGAGTACTCTGTAGTGTATTACCAATACAGATGTCAGTATGAGAGGTTCTATGAAAGAGATTCTAGAAGACGGGTGATGGGAAATGAAAGTCGACCACTCACATAGCAAAAGAGACAACAGATGTACAACCCAAATGTAACAGTAATGCTTCCAAGATACTGGAAGAATAAGAGGAAGGCATCCAGTAAACTGAGTGACCTTTATGGAGAATGTATAGGAAAACATAGATGAAAATGCCCTGGTTGAGAAGATGACAGTGGGTCGTAATCTGCTTTGGTGAACAGAGTACCTACTCAGCCAAAAATCACAAATCTATCAAAGTATCCAATTAAGTTACTTATATACTACATTGGCCCTTCCAGTTTCCTAGCTGGTGAGCTATTGCCAATGTAAACATCACAAGGACACTCTTCCCTTCTCCTATTTCTAAATTTTTCCTAAAATTCAGAACATGTGCATTTGATCCTTCCCTCTGGCTCTTTGTGCAGGCTAAAGTTACAGAAATAGACTTCTTTTGAAAATCCATTACCTTAGCTGTCTTCAGTCATAGCTGTTGTTGTTGTTTTAAAATTTCTGTCTGTCAAATGGGAAAAGGACCCACATGTACAAAAATATTCATAGCAGCTCTTTTTGTGGTGGCAAAGAATTGGAAATTGAGAGGCTGCCCATCAATTGGGGAATGGCTGAGCAAGTTGTGGTATATGAATGTAATGGAATACTATTGTGCTATGAGAAATGATGAACAGGCTGACTTCAGAAAAACCTGGAAAGGCTTATATGGTCTGATGCTGAGTGAAGTGAGCAGAACCAAGAGGACTTTGTACACAATAGCAGCCACGTTATGCAATGACTAAGATTGTTAAACTGAACCCTTCTCAGCATTACGAGGATCTAAGACATCTCCAGAGGCCTCAGGATGGAAAATGCTGTCCACATCCAAAGAAAGAACTATGGAAGTCGAATAGCTATCACTTATTTTTATCTTCTGTTGAGTTTTGTTTCATCTTTCTGATGGTTCCTCCTATTGGTTTTAATTTTTACTTACAACTTCACTAATGTGAAAATATGTTTAATAGGTGTGTAAATGTAATGCCTATATCAGATTGTGTGCTGTCTTGGGGAGGGTGGGGGGAGGAAGGGGGAGAAAAATTTTCAACTCAAAAGCATATGGAAGTGATTGTTGATAAATCAAAATAAATTAATAAAATTTTAAAAAATAAAATAAAATTGCTTGTTTGTGGGATTTTTTTCTTTGTTTATTTTGCCAGTAATTTCCTGGAAGCATCTCCTCAGTTCATAGGAAGATAAGATCACTGAGGCAGAGTGATGCCTCATAACTTTAGAGTTGGAAGGGACCTACCTATTCCAACTCCTTCATTTTACAAATGAGGAAACTGAGGCCCAGAGACCTTAAGTGACTTAGCCAAGGTCACATAGTTAGTAAGTGGAATTGAACCAGGCCCTCTGACTCCAAATTAAGGATATTGATTCTGGCCTTCATGCTATCTCACATCCCTGCTTTTAAATTGCTCCCTCTCTCTCCTTCCCCACCCCACCCCACCCCAATTTTTCATAGGTCCTGAGGGCTTTTACAAAATAGCATTTCGTCCTCCTGCATCAATTAGTCTTACCAGCATGTTTCTTTCTTCCCATATTATTTAATACTTACTCTAGAATGATCTCTTTTAAAACGATTTTTAAAAAAGTTTTAACAGGGTCCTTTGTTTTTCAGACCTGTAATTTCCCAGTAGTTCATACATCTCCCTTATAAGAATAACAAGAAACAAGTAAGTTAAGCAAACTGACGTCTGAGAGTATAAGCAACATTCCATACTCTCTTTTGGAAATATATCCCATCATTTGTTTCCCAGGACCACTATGGGACATTGCAATGAATCTGACTCTGATGTCTCTTCATGAAGTCTTCCTACACATGATTATGGTGATTATGGACATTGTTCTCTTAGTCAGTCAATCAGCATTTATTAAATGCTTACTATGTGGCAGACATAGTGGATACAATAGGGGGTAAAAGACAGCTCTGCTCTCAGGGAATTCATAATCTAATGGGGCAGACAAAAATACAAGTACAAATAAGCTGTATGTAGGATGAGAAGGAAATAATTAACTTAGGGAAGGCCTTCAAATTAAGAAAGTTTGGAAAGGGCTTCCTGTTGAGGATGGGATTTTAGTTGGAAATTGAAGGAAGCCAGGGAAACCAGTAGGCAGAGATGAGGAGGGAATCTACTCCAGGCTGAAAGACAGCCAGACAAAATGCTCTTAGGGGAGAGGTGGAAGATCTTGTTCATGGAACAGTAAGTAGGTCAATGACAATGGATTGAAAGGTACACAGTGGGGATTAAGATTTAAGAAGACTGGAAAAGGGCAGCTAGGTGGCACAGTGGCTAGAGCACTGGCCCTGGAGTCAGGAGGACCTGAATTCAAATCCAGCCTCAGACACTTGAGATGTACTAGCTGTGTGACCCTGGGCAAGTCACTTAACCCTGATTTCCCCACCAAAAAAAAAAAAAGAAGAAGAAGACTGGAAAAGTAGGAGAGGCTTAGGTTGTAAAGGGCTTTGAATGTCAATCAAAGGATTTTATATTTGAAGTAATAGATAGCCACTGGCATTTGTTGAGGGATGAGGCTGACATAGTTGGACCTGTGCTTTAGGAAAATCACTTTGATGGCTGAATGGAAACTGGATTGGAATGGGAAAAGACTTGATGTAGGCAGGCCCACCAGCAGGGTATTGCAATAGTCCAGAAGAGAGGTAATGAGGGGCTTCCAGGGTGGCAGCAGTATCAGAGGAGAGGTCAAATCCACAGGCCTTTGCAACAGGTTGGACACTGGGAGGTAACATAGTGAAGAGACAAGGGATCTAGGAGAATGGTGATATCTTCAACAGCAAGGGGGAAGTTTAGAGGGCAAAGGTTTAGGGGGAATGATGATGAGTTCAGTTTTGGATATGTTAAATTTAAGTTGGACATGGAGTTTGAGATATTTGAAAGACAGTTGGTAGATATAAGAATGGAGGTCAGCAGAGAGGTTTGGGCAGGATTGGTAGGCTTGAGAATCATTGGCATAGAGATGATACTTAAATATGTGATTGCTGATAAGATTATCAAGAGAAGAAATATGGAGAAAGAAGAAAAGAAGGCCCAGAACAGAATCCCATGGGACATCAATGGTTAAATAGTGCGACCTGGATGAGGATCCAGCAATGAATGGACACTACAGAAGAAGCAATCTGATTTGAAGGAGAGTCAGGAAAGAGTGGCGTCCTGAAAAGCTAGAGGGAAGGGAGCATTAATGAGAAGAGGATGATCAACAGCATCCATCAAACCCTGCAGAAAGGATTGGGAAAAGGTCATTGGATTTGGCAACTGAGAAGATCACTGGCAACTGTGGAGAGAGCAGTTTTGGTGGAATGATGATGTCAGAGACTGGACTGTAAGGGCTTAAGAAGAGGGAGAGAAGAGAAAGTTGTGGTAACTATTGTAGATGGCTTTCTCAAAAAGCTTAGCCACAAGGGCAGAAGAGATATAAGGTAATAGTGTGGGTGGCAGGAAAAGGGACAATTTTTTGAGGATGGAGGAGACATGGGCATATTTATAGGCAACAGGAAAGAAGCCAGTAGACAGGGAGAGATTAAAGATAAGCAATAGAGTAAGGATGCCAGAGGTGGCAATGTGTTGAAGGAAGTGGGATGAAATAGGATTGCTTGTACTGGTAGAAGGGCTTGCCTTCACAAACATCCCTTCATGCAAGAAACAAGTGAAGAAGAAGCTAGTGGCAGAAAGCACCTGAGATGAGGAAGAGGGGAGAACAGGGATCTTATGGCAAATGGCCTCAATTTTTTCTGTAAAACATGAGGTCATGTTCTCAGCCAAGAGGATAGGGGGAGGGAGAACCATGAAAGATTTGAGGAGAGATGAAAAGATTTGAAAAAGTCCCTGGGGAGAGTGGGATAGTGAATTGATGAAAGGTATAGAAGGAGCCTAGAAGCAGTGAGGACCCAGCTGAGTTTCTGTAACATAAATTTGTAGTGGACCCAATCAGAACAGTTGCTTGCTTTTCTCCACCATTATTCAGCAGCACATATGTGGTAATGTGGTAATGTGGTAACTGATGGGAGTGAGCCAAGGCTGAGGCCTGGCTGTGCGTAAGGGATAAGGATTATATCAGCAATAAGAAGGCTAAGGATTAAAGAGAAGAAGACAGCATAGAGTTGAATTGGTTGACCAAGGGGTCAAGATGGTCAAAAGAGGAGAGAGTGGCTAGTGCAGGGGTGATGAACCCGGAGAGAACTGAGATGTCAAAGGATTGGAAGTCATCCAATAGACAGAGTAAGGTTTGGCATAGGAAAGCATAGAGAGAAATGGAAAGCCAATAGATTATGGTCAGGTAAGGGAATTCTTGAACACTGAGGTGCTACATTTGTGGGTGATGGCAAGATCAAAGGTATGACCATCTTTGTGAGTAGCTGAGATATGGTGGAGGAGTTGGTCATGGGAAGTGAACAGGTTGAGGATCTGAGTGGTTAGGGTGTTTGAGAGAGGGTCAATATGTATGTTGAAATTCCCCAGGATGAGGGCAGGAGTTGAGGAGGAGAGAAAAATTGTGACTACTGAACTCATTGAAAAAGGGAGAAACATGTTGTGGTCTAAAGATAATAGCTACCAGGATTTTAAGTGGGTAGTAGATATGGATCTTGGGTTGGCTTACTTTGGCCTGCATCAGATTTTAGAAGTATTCTCAAGTTTTTCTGATGGGTTTTTTTTTGTTTTTGTTTTTGTTTTGGGTATTGGTCTATTCTTAGAGTGCAATTCTCTTCCATTACATCTATATACCACAAATTGTTCAGCTATTCCCCAGTTGATGGGCACCTACTTTGTGTATAATTTTTTTACTACTCTAAAAGGCAATACCTCAATTCTTTCCAAATATCCCTGTTTTGCCAAAATTAAATATCCTTATTATGCCTGAAGGTACTCAAATTACTATCTATTTCTGAATAGCACCATTGCCTCCAAAGTCAATTTTGCTTATGTGGTTAACTCTGTCTCCTCCTTCCTTATGGATAAGTCCATCAGAAACTACAAGTGTTCTGAGGTAGGAGTCCCTGTTTATTTATTTTTTAATAGAGCATGAAAAATGTATGCAACACTGAACTTTGAAACTTTTTGTTCTACAGCATAGAACAGCAAATAAAGACTTTCAAAGAAGACTTTACCAGTTCCCTTGGACGTCATTCCTAGCCAGCTCATTTCCTCTAGAGTGTTTGCTTGATCTCCCCCTTCCTCAGTTTCCCAACCTCTGGGAAGTCAGGAACAGCCTGAGGTCCTGGAAAATTCAAGGAAGAAACAGCAGCACAGTGGCGCAAGTGTAGCTGGGGCCAGGGACACATGCCATACCATGTCGAATGGAACAAGAAAGGAGCATACATGCACACACACACACACACACACACACACACTTTTGTCTTTAACTTCCTCATGCATCTCATTCAATAGCATATCTCCCACCCCCTTCCTCTGTTGAGTTGGGATTCAGAATGTGAACAGCTGCACAGTGCTCTCATTTTGCTGCGTATTCAGACACAACATTCTTAATGATACATCACAATGAATAACTTGATGCTATTTCACTCTTGTTAAACTATGTCATGGACTGCATCAATCCCAACATGAATGGCAAATGTATTCCTATAATGTCCATTCATAAATAAGAAGAGCATCTTGTTTTCTATGAATCAATTCACCAAGATAAATATTTAAAGAAGATGTGTTTTCAATTGTGCTCTCTGATAATTGCTGGCTCACACTACATAACTATATCAATGTGTTCTATGTACTGTTCCTTTTTTTCATGCTGACAAATGAATATAGCAGCTAGAAGCACATTGTGATCTAGCACTAATGCATTAGTGATTTTGCATGAATATGTACCTTATATTCTAGGTGGTGAGGGAAATCCATATACCCCCAAACTTTGAAATATGATACTGTTGATAACAGTATATAATGTCTATTACTAAAGATAGATAGGAAAGGTAATCACTTTTTTTTTTTGCAGGAATGAGAGGAGAGTGGGTCTCCCATCTGTCCCAGGCTAGAAGCACAGTGGCTGTCCAGGGTCCAATCCCACTAAAATCAACCTCCTCTGGCTCTGACTTGTTCCGGTATGTTCCGCTTCAGTCAGCCCAGCGGTGGCAGATTTATTATAGTTGTTTGATCCGCCTTAGCTTGACTGCAGCGCAGATCTCCTTAGCTCAAGCAGTCCGCTACTCTCAGCCTCCCCCAGTAACACGGATTACAGGGAAATGCCAACAGGCTAGACTAAAGGGGATTACTAAATGCACTCTCTCTTATATCTACTTTTTAGAATCTCCAGTTTCCTTCAAAGTTTAGATAAAGCATCGCTTTTTATAAGAAGCCTTTCCTAATGTTCAGAAACAAACAGTAACAAAAAATGTACTTTTAGGCAATTAGATAATAATGAGAACATTTAATTTTGGCAAAGCAGGAATGTTCTGTTTGTACCTCCCTCCCCAAATTACCTTAGTGTTCTGGGGTTTTTTTTTTTACATATACTTATTACATGCACTTGTCTATATTCTATTCAACAGAATATAAACTTCTGGAAAGGAAGGACTACTTCATTTTTGTCTTTATAGTTGGAGCACCAGGCCCAGTGTCTAGCATCTAGAAGGTACTCAACAAATGCTTGTTGATTGATTGAATTAGCAGATATAGTTCTGCTAAAGCAGAAAGTAGAGAGTAGTTGTGTATCTCCCCATCTTTTAGTAAAAAAAAAAATTGAGGGCAGCTAGGTGGATAGAGCACTGGCCCTGAAGTCAGGAGGACCTGAGTTCAAATCCGGCCTCAGACCAAACACTTGACACTTACTAGCTGTGTGACCCTGGACAAGTCACTTGACCCCAATTGCCCCAAAATAAAAATTATTAAAATTTTACAAAAATTTTAAAAATTAAAAAAAAATTAAATAGGGTGGGATTGGACTTGTGATGTCATCCCAATAAGGAAATTCCCTCAACCAGTGAGGATTTGACACTTGCTCTGCAAATTGAGAGTGTGAGAGGGTTGCCTGGGGCCACAAAGAGATTAAATGATTTACACAGAGTCATATCATCAGGACAGGTCAGAGGCAAGCTCAGAACCTCGTAACTACCAATATCAGACTCTAGCCACCATGCCATGTTGTCTCTCAAAAAATAAGTAAAGTACAAGAGCCATTATTTACAGGGTTACTTATTCCCTGTGAAAGGCACACAGAGATTGACACATGGAACTGTGGCAAATTTACGCTCATCATGGAAGAGTGTGGTCATTTGTGGGGACAGACAATTTTTTTAGCCAATCTTGTCCCCAATTTACATAACTTTTAAAAAGAGAAAAGTCTAGTTCTATCCACAGAACTCAAGTTCTTCTTAAATTCCATCTCATTCATATCCTTGAAATCTCTATGGATTTAGTAAATAATACAAATTTCCCTCTTCCTGTTTTATAGATGGGAAAATTGAGTCAGAGAAGGCTTAACTCCTCATCTCAGGCTATGTCATTGGAAGAAGCAGAAATGAGGAGTCTGTGCTTCCCAAACCACCACTTTAACTAGAAGCACTACAAATTATAAAACCTCAATTCACCAAGATAAATATTTAAATAAAATGTGTTTTCAATTGTGCTCTCTGATGATAATTGCTGGCTCACACTCTGTAATCATATCAATATGTTTCTCCCCTCTTTTCTCATGCTGACTAATGAACACAGCATCCAAGAGACATGAATTGTAAAGCTGGGTGATAAAAGCAGAGATAAGACTTCTCAATGTGACAGACTTCCCTTTATTCCTACCCTACAGAACATTGACCTCCCCCTCCATCTTTGCAACATCTTACTTCAGGGGATTAAGCCCTTTTGAGACATCTGCTAGTCAGACAAACAGTGGGATAACAGTCAAATTGAAATTTAATGCCGACGTCATCTCACTCCCTCAGATCCTGTGCTAAGAAAGCTCAGTGCCCAAAACAGCCCTTCTCATAGGATGGAGCTGTCCAATAATTCCCACAGACCACCATCTGGGCCCGTCTGAGAAGGAAGCAACCCAGCCACTACTACTCAGTTCGATCTACTCTGACCAGTGACGTCAAGCATGTCAACAAAACCTTAACTATGGCTTAGTAATGTTTGGAAAATTACATGGTGCACAATTTCATAATGCTGGATGATTTATGAAACAGTTATCCCCAAAGTAAAAAGAGCAACACTTTACCTCCAATTCCCGTCACTTACCCCTCCTCTCAGATACTTGGATCAGAGAACTAATGTAAAACTCAACAATGGATAGGCTATCAGGTTTCTAATCACAGATATTATAGGGTTTTTTTTTTAAAGGTCTAGAGAGAGTTCTAGCCAATCACTGAGAGGAAAAGGCAGAAGCAAAGCAAAAATGAAAATTAGAGACTTCTCTTGCTCTTAGACGGGCATGACTCTCCCAAGCTGACTCTAGCTTCTCTAACCCTTCTCCTTCGAAAAGCATTATTTAAAAAAAAAAAAAAGAATGGATTTTATGGGGGCTTGGATTATGAAATATACAATAAATACAACTTTTAGTCAGAGACTCCAGTCCTAGGCATATACCCAAAGGAAGCCAAAGAGAGAAAGAAAGGCCCATTTATACCAAAATACTCGTTACAATACTATTTGTGCTGGTGAAGGACTGGAGACAAAGTCAGTACCCACTGATCAGTGAATGGCTAAACAAATTGTGGTACATAAACTTAATGGAATATTACTGTACCATAAGAAACAGCAATATGAAGAATTCTGAGGCACGCAGGAAGACTTAAAGAAGCCAGTGCAGAGTGAAATAAGCAGAAGCAGGAAAGCAGTGTGCCATTAACAATGTTAATAGAAAGAACAACAAAATAAAATAAAACTGTGTAATTATAATGCCTGACCTTGACCTGACAGAAACAACAAGAAGGCATCTTGCTTAATTGCACAAGAGGGGGATGATAAATGTCAAATATCTGATATATTGGCAAACTCCACCTCTGGGGCAGTTGGTTTTGCGGAACACTTTTTTGGCTTTGTTAGAAGAGAAGATTTATGGGAATGGGGGAAGGATGTATTTGGGAAGAAAGGTGATACAGAAACAAAGGCATCCAACAAAACTTTTAAAAACTTAAAATGAAAATTTTAAAAATTAAAGGAAATAGAAATATGAATTTAAGTCATTTAGTTAAATGTTTTATAACCATAACTAACTCAATCCATAAGATGCCTTGCATAATAGCACCAAAACAAAATGTTGAATAGTTGAGGTGTTCCCTTGCAAGGCTGAATGGTCCAGACTTTCAAATTTGGAATTTCTACTGCTGTGCTGCTTGTTTGAATGGATCGATGAGTACGTAGTACAGTTCATGCGTTCATTGGACTTGAAAGAAAAATGCCAACTGGGACCAAGCAGAGAGAGATGAGGTGCTTAGTCTCGTGAATCATAAAAGTTCCTTCCTATGATGCAGTCTCAGATAGAAGAGTACTTCCTTCCAGTCTTTCTTGATACAGGCTGCTCTGTCCTCTCTGTTATGCTTTTCAGAATCACAGAATTTGGAGTCATAAGAAACCCAGTCCAACACACAGTTGAAAGGAATACGCAGACGTCGTACATATACATATGACTGAGCAATGGAAGTTTCACATATTGCTTTCCTAAGTTAAACAGTGAAAAAGAGCACTAAATGTGGATTCAGAGGATCTAGTTCCAACTCTTGACTCTGTAACTCACTACCTGTGGGACCGTGGGCAGTTAATGCATTCATTCAACAGGCATTAATTAAGTACCTGTTGTATGTCAGGTACTAAACCAGATACCAGGGATACAAAGACAAAAATGAAACAATACTCAACCTCAAGAAGCTTATGGTTGTCTGCGGGTAGATGGGAGGGAACTAAGATAGATAGATAGATGGATAGGTGGATGGATAGATGGATAGATAGTTGCTTGAGTGGATGGATGGGTAGATAGATAGATAGATAGACAGACAGACAGACAGTAAGAGAAGTAGTAAAAGAGGAAAACACAATGTAAATACGAAGTAATTTCCAGGGAGAAAACACTAAAAGCACCAGGATAAAACTCATATAAAAGGCGGTACTTGAGCTAAACCTTGGGGAAACTAGGGATTCTATGGAGGAAGTGAGGAAGCAATTTCTTCTTTTTTTTGTAAATGGCATTTTATTTTTTTCAATTATATGTAAAGATAGTTTTCAACATTTATTTTTTAATAAGATTTTGAGTTTCAAATTTTTTCTCCCTCCCACTCACCCTTCCTAAGATGGCAAGCAATCTAATAGAGGTTATACATGTGCAATCATGTAAACATATTTCCACATTAGTCATGTTGTGAAAGAATAAACAGAGCAACAGGGAAAACCATAAAAAAAGTGAAAATAATATGTTTCAATCTGCATTCAGACCTCATAGTTCTGTCTTGGATCATTGTATTGCTGAGAAGGGCTAAGTAAATCATAGTTGATCATTGCACAATGTTGCTGTTACTGTGTATAATCTTCTTTTGATTCTACTCACTTCATTCAGCTTCAGTTCACTTGAGTCTTTCCAGGTTTTTCTGAAATCCAACTGCCCATCATTTCTTATAGCACAATAATATTCCATTACATTCATATACCACAACTCGTTCAGCCATTCCTTAATTGATGGGCATCCCCTCAATTTCCAATTCTTCACCACCACAAAAAGAGTTACTATAGATATTTTTGTACATGTAGGCCCTTCTAGCTTTTTTGTAATCTCTTTCAGATACAGACCTAGTAGTGGTATTGCTGGATCAAAGAGTGCATACAGTTCGATTACCCTTTGGGCTTAGTTCCAAATTGCTCCTCAGAATAGTTAGATCAGCTCACAACTCCATCAAAAATGTATTAGTGTTCCAATTTTCCTTTTCTGTCATATTACCCAATCTGATAGGTGTGAAGTGGTATCTCAGAATTGCTTTAATTTGCATTTCTCTAATCAATAGTGATTTAGAGCATTTTTTCATATGATTATAGATAGCTTTAATTTCTTCCTCTGAAAACTGCCTGTTCATATCTTTTGATGATTTATCAATTGGGAAATGACTTATATTCTTATAAATTTGACTCGGGTCTCTGTATATTTGAGAAATGAGGCCTTTATTAGGCTGTAAAAACTGTTTTTCCCATCTTCCTGCTTTCCTTCTAATCTTACTTGTTGTAATATAATTACAGTTATCCATTTTGCATTTCTTAATGTTCTCTATCTCTTGCATAAATTCTTCTGTTCTCCACAGATCTAATAGGTCAACTATTCCTTGCTCTCCTAATTTGCTTATGGTATCACCCTTTATGTCTAAGTCATGTACCCATTTTGACTTTATCTTGGCATATGGTATGAGTTGTTGGTCTATGCCTAGTTTCTGCCAGTTTTTGTCAAACAGAGAGTTTTTGTCAAATAGAGAGTTCTTATCCTGGAAGCTGGAGTCTTTGAGTTTATCAAACAGTAAATAACTATAATAGTTTACTACTGCATCTTGCATACTTATTCTATTCCACTAATTTATCACTCTGTTTCTTAGCCAATACCAAATAGTTTTGATGATTGCTGTTTTATAACATAGCTTTAGATCTGATACAGCTGAGGCCACCTTGCTTTGCATTTTTTATTTCATTAATTCCCTTGATATTCTGGACATTTTGTTTTTCGAGATGAATTTTTTTTTTAGCTCTGTAAAATAATTTTGGTAGTTTGAGTAGTATGGCACTGAACAAATTAATATGAGCAATTGATATTTTCTAATTGTTTAGATCTGACTTTATTTATGTGAAAAGTGTTTTGTGATTGTGTTCATATAGTTCCTGGGTTTGTCTTGGCGAGTAGACTCCCAAATATTTTATATTGTCCACAGTTATTTTAAATGGAATATCTCTTTCTATCTCTTCATGCTGATCTTTATTGGTAATAGATAGAAATGCTGATGCTGTTAATCATTTTCAGTAGTTTTTTAGTAGATTCTCTAGGATTATGTAAGTATACCATCATATCATCTGCAAGGAGTGATAGTTTTGTTTTCTAATTACATAGTCTAGTTCTTCCAATTTCTTTTTCTTCTCTTATTGCTAAAGCTAACATTTCTAGTATAATATTGAATAGTAGTGGTGATAATGGATATCTTTGTTTCACTCCAGATCTTCCTGGGAAGATTATATCCATTACCGATAATGCCTGCTGATGATTTTAGATAGATACTACTTATCATTTTAGGGAAAGCTCCATTTATTCCTATACGCTCTAGTGTTTTTAATAGGAATGGGTACTGTATTTTGACAAAAGCTTTTTTGCATCTATTGAGACAATTACATGATTTCTATTGGTTTTGTTATTTATAATAGTCAATTATGCTAATGGCTTTCCTAGTATTGAACCAGCCCTGCATTCCTGGTATAAATCCCACCTGTTCATAGTGTATTATCCTCATGGTAAATTGTTGTAATCATTTTGCTAATATTTTATTTAATATTTTTGCATTAATTTTCATTAGGGAAATTGGTCTACAATTTTCCTTCTCTGTTTTAGCTCTTCCTGGTTTAGTTATCAGAACTATATTTGTGTCATAGTAGGAATTTGGTAGAACTCCGTCTCTGCCTATTTTTCCAAATAGTTTACATAGTATTGAAATTAATTATTTCAATGTTAAAATACTTTAAGTATTTGGTAGAATTCACTTGTAAATCCATTTGGCCCTGGAGATTTTTTTCTTAGGGAGTTCATTGATGGCTTGTTCAATTTCTTTTTCTAAAATGGGGTTATATACATATTTTATTTCCTCTTCTGTTAATCTGGGCAACTTATATTTTTGCAAATATTTATCCATTTCACTTAAATTGTCAGAGTTATTGGCATACAGTTGGACAAAATAGCACCTAATTATTGCTTTAATTTCCTCTTCATTGGTGGTGAATTCACCCTTTTCATTTTTGATACTTGCAATTTGGTTTTCTTTTTTCTTTTTTTAAAAATCAAATTAACCAAAGCTTTATCTATTTTACTGTCTCTTTCTTTTATTTGTTAGTTCAATAGTTTTCTCACTTTCAATTTTATTAATCTCTCCTTTGATTTTCAGAATTTCTAATTTGGTATTTAATTGGGAATTTTTAATTTGTTCTTTTTCTAGCTTTTTTAGTTGCATGCCCAATTCATTGATTTGCTTCTTCTCTATTTTATTCAAGGAAGCATTTAAAGATACAAAATTTCCCCTAAGTACTGCTATGGCTGTATCTTATAATTTTGGTATGTTGTCTCATTATTGTCATTCTCTTTGATGAGATTATTGATTATTTCTATGATTTGTTGTTGACCCACTAATTCTTTAGGATTAGATTATTTAGTCTCCAGTTAACTTTCTTTTTGTTTTGCTTTTAGGCAATTGGGGTTAAGTGACTTGCCCAGGGTCACATAGCTAGTAAGTGTTAAGTGTTTGGTTTGAGGCCACATTTGAACTCAGATCCTCCTGACTTCAGGGCCCGTGCTCTATCCATCGCACCACCTAGCTGCCCCTCCAATTAACTTTTAATCTAGCTTTCTACGGCCATTTATTACATGTAATTTTTAGTGGATCATCATCTGAAAAGGATGCATTTAATATTTCTGCCTTCCTGCATTGGATTGTGAGGTTTTTATGCCCTAATACATAGTCAGTTTTTGTGTAGGTGCCATGTACTACTGAGAAAAAATGTATATTTCTTTCTATTCCCATTCAATTTTCTTCAGAGGTCTATCATATCTAACTTTTCCAAAATTCTATTTACCTCCTTAACTTCTTTCCTGTTTATTTTGTAGTTAGATTTATCTAGTTCTGAGAGGGGGAGGTTGAGATCCCTCACTGGTATAGTTTTCCTGTCTATTTCTTCCTATAACTTACTTAATTTGTCCTCTATGAATTTGGATGCTATATCACTTGGTGTATATATATTTAGCATTGATATTACTTCATTGTCTATGGTAACTTTTAGCAAGGTATAGTTTCCTTCCTTGTCTGTTTTAATTAGTTCTATTTTTGCTTTTCCTTTGTCTGAGATCAGGATTGCTGCCTCTGCTTTGTTTTTTTCCACTTCAGCTGAAGCACAATATATTCTGCTCCAGTCTTTTACTTTTACTGTTTATGTGTCTGTCTGCTTCAGATGTGTTTCTTGTAAACAACATATTGTAGAGTTCTATTTTTTAATCCACTCTGCTATTCACTTTCATTTTATGGGAGAATTCATCCCATTCACATTTGCAGTTATGATGAGAAGGGAATCCTTTCCAGGTATGGGGGATAGCCTGAGAAAAGTATGGAGATAAGAGATGGGAACTGGTGTATGAGGAATAGCAAATAACCCAGTTTCATTAGAAGGAAGGGAATAGGAAGGAGAATAATGTACAGTAAGCCTGAAAAGACAGTCTGGAGTCTGAATGTGAATGATTTTAAATGACAAACAAGTTTTTATTTCATCTTTGAGGTAAGCTGACAGCCACTTAGCAGGGGAGTGACCTAGTCAGACTGGTACTTTGTGAATATGAACTTGACAGCTACATACAGGATGTGTTAGAGAGAGAAAAGAGTGGAAGTGAAAGACAAGTAGAGTGGCTATTACAGCAGTCCTGGCAAGAGGCACTAAAGGTCAGCACTGAGATGACAGCCATGTGAGTAAAGATGAGAGGATAGATGCAAGGGATGTTGTAGATGTTCGAATTGACAAAGCATGGCAAATGTTTGAATCTGGAGGGTGGTGAGGCAGAGTGAAGAGTCAAAAATGTCTATGAAGCTACTAACCTTGATGACTGGTGATACCCTCAACAGAAATTAGAATGTTAGGGAGAGCAGAGGGTTTGGGGCAGGGGATAAGTTCTGTTTTGATTATGTTGAGTTTAAAATGCCTGTGAGACATTCAGTTAGAAATATCTCATAGGTAGTCGGTGCTCAAGAGAGACTAAAGTTGAACATGTAACCCTGGAAGTCCTTTACAAAGAAATGATGGAAGAATCCATGATAGCTGATAAGAGAGTTTTAGGAAAGAAGTTCCCTGGGGACATATAATGGAAAGGATATGGATAATGATCCAGCAAAGAACTCTGAGGAGGGGCTAGATGGACATCAGGAGAATGAGGAAAGAACAGTGTCTTTAAATCCAATGAGGAGCTAGGATTCCAGAGGGGACTATGTCCAATACGTCAAATGCTGCAGAGAACACTAGAAAGAGGGAGTATGAGAAGAGATCATGGGATTGGATGACTTAATCATTGCATTTAGAGATCATTATCAATTTTGGAGCAAACAGTTTCAGTTGAGTGGAAAGTTGGGAAGAAAGAGTACAAGGGGTCTCATGAGAAGCAAGTCAGCTCACTTCTTTGGGGCTAACTTTCCTCATCTGTAAAAAGAGGGGGTTGGATTAGAGGGCCTACTGAGTCGCTTCTGTTTCTACTTCTGTGATGTTATAGTCCCACTGTTTGGAAGAAAGTATGTTAGTACAACAGATTAATTCTTAATCTTAATATTAATGTTTATTATGTGTCATGCACTGTGCTAGACACCAAGGATAAAAAGCAAACACAAACTAATGCCTGCCCTCAAGGAGCTTACATTCCATCAGAGAAAAAAAACACGCATGCATATAAGGTATTCCAAATGAAACCATTAAAGCTGGAAACTATACCAATACTTTTGGAACACTGTGTATTAGGAGATATAAAAATATTGAAAGTAAATGCAAAATAATTTTAAGGGGGAGAGGAAACATTTGGGAGATAGGGAAAGGCCTAGTCTAAGAGGTGGTGCCTGAGCAGAACTTTGACCAAGGTCAGGGATTCTAAGAGGCACAAGAGAGGATGGGGTACATTGTAGGGATGGAGGGGGGGAAGAATTTCATGTGTAAGGAACAGAAAGAAGATCCGTTTGGAAGAGACAGGGAAGCAAATGTTTAGGAACTCTTCTTTCTAAACCTTACATCCAAATATTACCCTGAAACAGAGAACATTTTTGCTTTGAATGTGTTACATTTGATTTAAGCCCACAAATCTGTTTTTTTAAAGCAGGCTTCCCGTCTAAACCTGTCAGACAGAATGTTTGGGGATTGATTAAGAACTAAACACAGAACATCAACTTACTTAAATTCAGACACTTCCTTAAAAGCTTTCTGTTCGACTTGAGAAGGTAAGTCATTTTGATTACTCAATTTCTGTATTTGTTAGAAATGATAAACCAAAGTACTTGAGGATAATGTTAGTGCCTATGAAGTGTGGTGCTGGATCGATCAAGGACATGACAGTCAATTACCCTTCCACTTTATTTTGGTCCTCTGCAATCAGTTTGGATCAATACTTTCAATCTCAATTGATAGCATATAGCAAATCTAAAATAATTTTTAAAGTGGTCTGTCACTGTGTCTATAGACAACTTCCACAGATCCTTAACCATTCACTTTGTTTCCATCTGGCCCAAACAGGAAGAAATACGTGATGTCCAAATTGAAAGCATGCATTATTTCAGCATGAATGGATATCAACAATCAGTTCAGCATGAGTGGAAAATAGAAACACAGCTCACTGCATCTCATTATGCCCTGTGCCATATATAAGTAAAGTAGGTGTACTTAAAGAATTAAGCACCTGAAAGAATCTGATGGCAGAAATTGGGTGGGCAAAAGCAGGAAAATGGCAAGACAATCAAATAGTCTTTATAAAGCATTGCATCATCATGAGATATTCAGTTTCTAAAAAGATATGTCACTTTTGAGTCAAAGTAAATATTCAGAGGCCTTGAATGGACATTTTAACTTAAGCATCATATTTCTCAAGGTTCACATCCAGGTATGTGAAGAGTTAAGAAAGCCACAAGTGTTTTGACCTGTTCTTTTATGAAAGTCCTACACTGACTTTGCTAAAGGCAAGCAGATACTTGAAAAATGGTTGGTTAGTTTTTGCAATTTTCAATGCAATTTTCACATTAAATTTGTATCATTAATACTTGCAAGGTTATTGTGTCTTAATTTTGCCTTTCTTTAGTCCTTCCTACCCACCTACATTTCCAACACCAGAAATACATGACAGAGAAGGCAAATCAGACATTAATATCAGACTGCAAGTGACTCTAGATTTCCTTAAAATGCTGATCACAATCATGGCTGCAAGAGCTCCATGATGATCAATCAATCTAGACAAACAGCTTGTTCAGTCTAGAACCTGAATCCACATCATCTTTGCCCTCATTTTGACCCATACTTAGTATAGTGCCTTGCACATAGTCAGCTCTTAAGAAATGCTTATTGATTTGAGGTACCACCTACACCTATCAGATTGATTAATATGACAAGAATTGGAGCACTAAACCTGTGGTTCTAGGATCCTATGGATGTCTATGCTGAAAAACCTGAAATTTAGAGCAGTTTTGATCAGGAGCTCCAGGCTTACAGCTTTATCCTTTTAAGGGACATCTCAATTTGGTGTCTCACAGGGATTTCAAATGCAACTAGTCCAAATTCATACTTTAAACTTCCTTCTTCTTTTGATTTACCTGTTTCTGTTAGAAACACCATCAATCATGGGTCTCCTATTTCTGGAACATTTATGGCATTTTTAATAACTTCTCCCTCCTTTCTCATATTTGTTGAATTTAGGGCATACTTACTAATGTGTGCTCCCACAACTCCCCCCCCAAAAAAAGATACTAAGGTTCAAGGTACTCTGTGGGTCAGCTTCCTGTCAAAACCATAGGACACATTCTACCACCCAAGTGTTTATAACAGCCATCCAGAGGACCCTTTAGTTCAAGACAAAAGACATCTAATCAAATATCACAGTAAATAAAGTGATGATAAAAGTTCCTTCCATGCCTATATGGGGTTAAGTAGGAAAGGATGCACGCACAGAAAGCATGCATAACCAGGGAACCAATATGTAGCACCTGTACCTAAGGAAAACACATGGGGTACACACATATAGAGACATGTATGCTAAGGGCAATCTGCACCTCTGGTATACTATAGGGCTGCTGATGCCCTCTGGTAATATCATTAGTAACAATAATAGCTAATGTTTATATAGCTCTTAGTATGTACTGGGCACTGTGCCAAGTGCTTTACAATTATCATCTGATTTGACCCTCATAACAGCCTTGGAAGCTAGGAGCTATTATTATCTCCATTTTACAAATGAGGAAACTGATGCAAACAAGGGTTAAGTGACTTGCCCAGGGCTATGTAGTTAGTAAGTATTTGAGGCTAGATCTGAACTCAGGTCTTACTGATTCCATCATACTGTGAGGAATTGCTCCCCTGGTCTCATGGTTGCTACTGGGTGACTCTCTTGGTCTCATGATTTCTATTAAGCTAAGCTTCTCTCCGTTATTAACTTTTAGGCTTCTTCCGGATCATATTAATCCTTATTTGCTAAGTGTAGTGACTAGATAACTTCCCCCTGACTTGGGTAGGCTTATAGGTGAGAGTCACCATATCCAGCTAAGGGAAATGAAGTGTCCCAGGATACATTCGTGCCTCTTCTATTGATTTCCTGAGTCTGGTGTTGATTTGAAGTACATTGTTCCAGACAATCATCTGACTTAGGGCTAGAAATTAATTATAACACCATCTTAGCCTTCTTGGGTATATTGTGCCCTCCAAACCAATTTCAGGAGCATTATTAAAGAAACCCCAGAGGTGCCACCATGCCTAATGCCTACGTGGGGGCCCTCTGAAATCCTTAGGTTGCACCTAAAAAGCCCATTTTGTTCCCAAGATCTTCTAGTTTGTCATGCAGATGAATCTAAGAAAGAACCTATGCTAAGGAAGAAGCAAGGTCACTTCTCTCTGCCCTCCTGCCCCATCACTGCCCTTGTTATATTCCTCCATAGAAACAAGCTCCTTGACAATAGGGCTTGTTTCGTTCTTTGTCTTTGTATCTCGAGCACCAATTGCAGTGCATGGCTCATAGCAGACCATGAATAAGTGCTTGTTGATTGCTTTTGCTATAGTAGAACAAGCATGAAAAAATGCACCATATCCCTATAGCTTCAATCAGTTGCTAAGTCCTTGACATTCTATCTCTGGGGTCTCTCACATATACTCCATCTCCTCACGACCCACTACCCTACAGGTCCTATATAATGTCTTTTCCACTTGACTCTCTTCCCCTTCAGTTCGTCCTTCATCCTGCTTCCTTGTGGTTAGATCTAGTCAGGTAACTCCTATGTTCAAATGCCTTCAATGGCTCCCTATTGCCTAAAGTTCAAATTTCTTAGTTTCACATTTAAAGCCCTCCCAAATCTGCCATCATCATGCAACTATAGGCAAAGAATTTCAGAACTTTTCTTGTTTTTTCTTGTATCACTCCCCTCTGTGCTTCCTACACTCCAGCTTGAATGCTAGCCATAAGATTAGCTCTCCTTTGCTTACTTGTTTTCCTATGCCTAGACTAGCTTTTCCTTGTCCCTTGTCTTTGCCAGTTGAAATCCTTCCATCCTTCAAAGCCCAACTCAAAGGCCACCTTTTCCATGAAGCTTTTACTGCAACTCCCAGTTGAGAATAAACATCCTTTCCCACTTGGCCCTAAAAAAGGGAAATTGTTGGTACCACTTTCACGTATTCCTATTTTATATCATAACATAAAATATCACATTACAATATGATACATAATAATATAATACACAATTATACTAATTATATATACATACATATATATATATACATACATATATGTCATATTCTCCAATTAGACCATAAACTCCATGAAAAGTATGGACCATGTATTATTTAATATTCATATTTTTCCCTGACTGTGTAGTTTCCTGCACGTGTTTGTGGTGGACTTCTTATGTTTGATGGACTCAGTGTTATAAGGTGGAAAGAAGTCTAGACCAGGAATGGACCCAATTCTGACACAGGAGCTAAGTGAGCAGGAGAAAAGAATTTCTCTGCATTTTCAACATCTATAAAATGGGGATAATGATACTCATTCTTTATACCTCACAGGAGGTTCTAGAAGGAAAATGCTTTGTAAGATTTAAGGTACTATTGAGGCATCATTATTATTTATGTCTATATGCCATCTGGATTAAAAGGGGAAACTTGTAATATTTCACTTACCTGACACTATATGATTAGAAACATCTGAATATCTGACTCCATTTTTCACTTTTCATCCAGACTTGATGTAGTATAGACATCTGCTCCATTCCATTCCCACTGCCAAGTCCTCATCCAGGCTCCTGTCAGCTCACATCTGGATTAGTCCAAGGGTCTCCTAACTGGGAGGCAGAAGAATATGCTGGGAAGAGTATGAGCTCTGAAGGCCAAAGGCAGTGGTTTGAATCCTGCCTCTGATGCTTTCTACCTGGTGGACAGTGTACAAATTGCATCACTTCCCTGGTTCTATTTCCTCATCTATAAAATGTTGGGGTCAGATGCTAAGGTAATTTCCAGCTTGAAATCAAAACTTTTCTATTTCCATTCTTAGCCCCCTCCAGTCCATCCTACATAGCATTTGTCAGATTCATCTTTCATAAGCACAGTTCTGATCATTTCACTCCCTTGCTCAGAAAACTCCAAACACTGGCTATTGAATTTGGTCCAGATTCCTCAGTCTGACATTTTGTGACTTTTGCAATATCATTCTCACCTACCTTCCCAGACTCGTTTTCCCATCTCTCTCTTGAACTTCAGTAAAACTGGACTGTTCTATAAACATTCATTGCATGTCACCACTTTGAGGCTTTGGCTCACAAAGTTGTCTCCTCCTGCAGTGCCCTCCCTTCTCCATCTCCAACTACTGAAATCCCATCCATTCTTTAAGGCTGAGTCAAATGATACCTACTTTGCAACAAGTATCTCCAATAAGGTTCTTATTGATAGCTAGCTTTTATTTGCTAAGTGTTTCATAAATGTAATCTTATTTTATTGCCACAAAAACCTGGCTAGGTAGGTGCTATTGTTATCCTCATTTTACAGATGAGGAAATTGAGGCAGACAGAGATTGACTTGCTCACAGACACATAGCTAGGATGTTTCTGAAGATTTGTGTGAGAAGGTCAAATTGCTAGAAGAGAAATTCTATCATGTACCACTCTCTTGCCTTCGGGATATTGGAAGAAAATGCAATTCTGTCATGCCAAGTCTCCTGCCTGGTCTCCAGCCTTACTTATGAAGAAGAGGAAAAAGTCATTCTGTTGTGTACTACTCTCCTTGAAATAACTAGAGAAAATACCATTCCGTTGCATTAGGTTTCCTGCCTTCTCCTAGAAAAGAAGAAACTCTATTCCAGCAAGCACCAAACCTCTCCATTCCAGGAAATGGGAGAAAAGGTATTGCATCAAATCTTCAGCCTGGTCTCTTACTTTGGGGAAAGGGAAATAACATCGTTCCTCCAGTTCCAAGAACCTTTCTCTTCACCTTAACAGCTTCACATCACTCTCACCATCCTCTGCCTTCTCTTCACTCCTACACACATGGTGCTGAACAAAGCTGGAGAAGATGATAAAACCATGCCAACTGAAGCCACTACAAATTTGTGTTATATAACTTCAACTGGACCCTCACTGTCACAAGGCAATCTTTTTTACACCTCTCTAACTCTCTGTCTCACTCACCACAACAGCTCTTCCAAACCTTTACTTCCTTCCTGAAGCATCCCATGGTTCACTCTCTCCCCATCCTCTCAGCTGGGAACCCTGCCTCATACTATACTGAAAAAAAAACAGGTCATTAGCTAAGAGCTCCTTCTTCTCCTCTTACTCTCAACTCAGATCTCTCTGGTTCCTTCTGCTGCTATCTCTGCCTTTATTCATGTCTCACATAATGTGGTGGCCCTTCTTCTTGCAAAGGTAAACTCCTCTATGTGCACAAATGATCCCATTCCACTCCATACTTTCCAGTAGCTTACTCCCTTTATCGCTTCCCCTCTCTCACTCATCTTCAATCTCTATCTACTGGCTACATGCTAAAGCACATGCCCATATCTCCCCAGTCCTCAAAAAACCATTCCTTAATCTATCTATCCCTATCAGCTCTCATCCCACATCTCACTTACCTTTTGTGGCTAAACTCTTTGTAAAGGTCATCTACAATAGATGTTTCCACTTCTTTTTCTCTCCCATCTCTTGCATAGATCCCCTTCTGTCCTCTAACACTGCTGCCACCCTGTTGTAGTCCATTATCACCTCACACATGGATTATTATAATAGCTAGCTGGTTAGTCTCCATGACACAAATCTCTCCTCACTCCAGTCTATCTGTTACTCAGTTGTAAATTTTATATATACATATGCATATATATATACGCATATATATATACACATACACACATATGTGAGTATGCATTTATATACATATATATATATATATTAAAGATATATAAGGAACAGATCAAATTTATAAGACTAAGAACCATCTACCAGTAGATAAATAGTCAAAAGGTATGAATGGGCAGTTTGCAAAGAAAAAAATCCAAGCTATTAATCACCCCAAAAAGCTATAAATGATTAGTAATTAGAAAATGCTAATTAAACTTTGAGGCTCTACCTCACACCTAACAGGCTGAAAGTGATGACAAAAGAGGGAAATGACAAATGTTGGAGGGGCTGTGGGAAAACAGGTACACTAATGTACTATTGGTGGAACTGTGAATTGGTCCAACCATTCTGGAAAACATTTTGGGATTATGCCCAGAATGTTAACAAACGAGGCATACTTTCAGACTCAGCTATATCACTACTAGTACTATATCCCAAAGAAATCAAATAAATAGGAAAATGGCTTATACTTCAAAAAATATTGATAGCTGCTAGCTGCTCTTTTCATGGTAGCCCAAAACTAGAAATCACGGGGCCATCCAATTAGGGAATGGCTAAACAAATTGTAGTGTGCTAATTTAATGGAATATTATTGTTCCATAAGAGGTGATGAAATGACAATTTCAGAAGAAACTGGGATTATATTTGTATGAATTAAATGAACTGATTTACAGTGAAGTGAACAGAACTAGGAGAACAATTTATACCGTGATAACCTTATAGAGAGAAAAAGAAACCATCTTTGAAAGACTTTAGAACTCTGATCAATTCAGTGAAAAAATCCCAAGTCCTAAAGAATGAAGATGAGATACCATTCATCTTCTGACAGAGAGGTGATCAACTTAAAATGCTGAAAGAGACATACATTTTTCAGATGTTGCTGATGTATTTGCTGGACTATGTGGATATATGTTGAGTGATTTGTTTTTTGCCTGGCTGGGTAGTGGGAGGGACAGATCAATTTAAAAAAAACTAAGTTAGTTGAAAAAATTTTTAAAGCTACTTCCTTCATGAAGTGTTTTCTGAATTGCCCAATCAAATATGATGTCTTCTTCATTTGAACTCCTAGACCGTAAGAGAGAAATGACTCTTATGGCACATCAGAATATGTATGTCTTCCATTACAGTTGTGTATGTATATGTTGAGTCTCTTTTATTAGACTGTAAGCTACTTGAAGGTAGAGACTGTGTCTTACTAATCCTGATATCCTTACATTGCCTCATATATACCAAAAATTTAATGAATACTTTTCTTCTTAAGCCACACCTGTGATATCTTTGTAGCGATGAGGAGCCACCAGTGAGGAAACTCTTATCAATACAGTTTAGCGCCCGTTGGTAGCTTCTAGTCCAGGGGTGGGGAACCTGCAGACTTGAGGCCACATATGGTCCTCTAGGTCCTCAAGTGCAGCTCTTTGAGTGAATCCAAACTTCACAGAGCAAATCCCCTTAATAAAAGGATTTGTTCTGTAAAACTTGGACTCAGTCAAAAGGCCACACTTGAAGACCTAGAAGGCCACATATGGCCCTCAACACCTCAGGTTCCCCACCCCTGGGATAGTCTTAGAGAGGGATCTAGGGCCCTGAGAGGTTAACCTAATTGCTTTGGGTCATATGGTAAGCATGACAAAGGTGATACTTGAACAAATGTCATCCTGGCTCCAAGGCCAGACTTGTATCTGCTACAACAAGCTGCCCTTCAATGAAGAAATACTTGCTGAATTTTAAATTGAATCTCCTGGAGAGTTGGATTAGATATCTCAAAATAATAACTATGATTAACTTTAGCAAAGATATTCTTTCTAAAATTACAAAATTGACTTTTAAAATTCACTTTCAGACTACTTTTGAACTTCCTTCTCTAAATTCTTAGGTTCAATTCTATTAATCAAAGATCATTTGACCTCTTTGTAATCTGAGGGTTACAAACCAGGTTGGATGCCCCCTAGGATGTTAGCAGAATGGAAGTAAATAAACACAGAAAATCTAGCATTTCCCCCCACCTACATGGTAGGGTTGGAAGATAACTGGACCCTGTGATCAATGAGCTAGTCAGTCAACATGTATTTATTAACAAGTACCTGAAAGAAGAATGGCATAGTGAATTAAGTATTGGATTTGGAGTCAGGAAGATGTGTTCAAAGCTGGCCACTGATATTTGTGGTCTTTGGGACCTTGGGCAAGTCACTGGATCTCTGGAAATCTTAGTTTTCTCATCTGTAAAGTAGGCATAATACCTGAAGTACTTCTCTCACACTTCAAGGACATATATAAAATGCTTTGTAAGCTTCAAAGTACTTTATAAATGTCACTTATTATGACACTTTTTAGAACCTTAGGGCTAAAACTGGTTAGAAACCCCCTAGGACCTTATAACAGGATGGGTAAATTAGGAATGCAGATAAAGTAGCTGTCCCCCCACTTATGTAGCTTTGGAAAGTGATGTTATACTCTATAATGATGTTGGACCCATTAAAATGTAGGCTTTTTGAGAGGAGGGGTCCTTTCATTCTTTGTATTTTCGTCACTAGCTTGTTGCAAACAGGGCACTTCACAACTTTCTGCCTCGGTTATATAGCTCAGAGCTGTCCTAACCCCTGGAGAGAGGGGACTATAGATGCACAAGACCTTGCCCTTACCCTAAATCTAAAGGAGCTTACAATCTAGTGGAGTAGTCAAAACTAATAGACAAGGTATATCTCCCAAACAGAATGGAAGTTCCTTGAGGGCAGGGACTGTATAACTTTTGTCGTTGTATTCCTAGGCAATACCTTGCATGTGGTAGTTACTTAATAAAAGCATGATATTTGTTTATTGACTTTTCCAGCTGAAATTCTCTATTTGGCCCTGTGGTCTAATGGAGAGAACATTGGACTTCGATTCATGAAGACTTGGGTTCAAATCTCACTTATAACTTGTAGTTAAACATTCTAAACATTGGTTTCCCTAACTGTAAAATGGCAATATTAGGGGGATGAAATGACAGTTGTTATAATAACTGATATATATGTGTGTGTGTGTGTGTTCTGTAGTACTATCTTATAAAGTTGTTATTTCATATGAAATGAGATAATACACATTAAAGGTTTTGAAAAACTTTATAGCACTTTATAAATATCAGCTATCATTGTTATTTGCTCTGTGATGCTTGCCCAGACACTGTTAGGTTGGACTTAGATTTATGTCTGTCTGATTGGCATACCTGTATTCAGATAAGCCAATTGTTTTTATGTTTAATGAAGCAGTTTGGTAAAGTGGGGAGGCACCACACTTGGCAACGGAGCACTGGGTTTGAAATGGGGCTCTGGCACTTCATAACCAGATTGATTTGGGGGAAGTCACTTTACATTCAGGGTCCTCTGTTTCTTCATCTGTGAAATGCAGGGTTTAGACTTCATGACCTCAAAGATCTCATCTAGCTCCTAGCTTATGATTCTATGTTCAGCAATTGCAGGAATCTAAGAGTTAATGAAATATTTTCATTGTAGAGGAGGGAGCACAGGAAAGGTATATCCCTTCCCCTCTTTTAAATACCATGAAAGTTATAAATATATCTTCTCCAAGCTGCCAAAATAATTATTTCTTTCACATAACAAGAATCCTCCCAGGAGTATACCAGTGATGCTCTGAAGTACTAACATCAGATATTCAGGAAACAAACATGGAACATTTCGTATGTTACTAATCCCCAAAGCAGCGTTGAGAGAATTGGAGCTTTCTCCACTTCTAAGCCAGTCCTTAAGAAGGATCAGGGATAGCACTGAGACTTACTCACCAGCCAATCTTTCACCTCATAGTGTGTCAGTTATACAATTTGGGGTACCTCACTAGTTAACATTATGAGAATTCCATTTAAAGGGGCACCCAGAAATGAGTGTTGAATCCATGGTTTGCCCCAGTTAGGAAAGCTGTCCCAAATTATTTCTTTTTAACATAGATGTAGAGGCCATTGCTTGGAAGGGCTATCTGTTTGACCTAAAATAGATAAAAGGCAGATGAGAGGATGCTCTAGGAGTTTTTTCCACTGAAAACTATCTATGGCAAATTTGAAAGAGAACTTAGTCAAATGCTGTCTTGAAACCACTTTTAATTTGAGCCCACTCTCCCAAGGGACCAAAGTAATATAAAGAATATCTTCCAAGATGTTAGGGGAAAATGATTTACAAATTTGGTCTGTCTTTGCAGTAAATATCTCTTTATACAAGCCAACTCAAGAATGTGAGTCAATGCAATGATTATTCATGATTTCTGATGATAAAGAATGCGGCCTACCTTATGACAGAAAAATGATGGATTACACGTAAAATGAGAAGTGTATTTTTTGGATATTGCCAATGTGACAAGTTGTTTTGCTTGAAAAGTTGTATTGTATAGTGTTATATGATACAAGGAGTTTGTATTTCTTTTTTTTCTGGTGGGTGGGATAGATGGGAAGGATAAAAATAAATGCTAGATTGGGGGGGAAGCTAATTGATATTTTTAATTGAATAAAATGAAACTAAGGCGCTAATCACTAGCTATTGATAGGGGGGAAATGATAATTACAGCTTGATCTGATAGCATTAAAGAAGGAATCCCCCAACCCCTCAGCACCACCCCTAGAATCCCAAGGGTGAGATATAGTCTGACTCTCGGAACTTGACTCATCAGTGAGAATGGGAGTTGAGATAAAAAGATCAACAGGACTTGCAGGGGCTACACAGAGATTAATTAACCTCCATTTGATTTGAGCAGCCTATTTGGGATGATTTTATCAGACTACGCCGACGATATACAATTGCCTTCACCAACAGGACTGACTCTTTTTCTGTTTGTGGTTTTATCTACCCAATATCAAAAATTGCTTGAAAAATCACACTTTTTTTATCTTGCGAAACTAAATAAGTAAACTATTTTAAAAATGATCTATAGGTGCCATCATAAAGATATGACTTGAATTAATCCTAGTTGTGAATGGTCTTTAAAATGGTGCATTTGATGTATTGAGATGTTATTTTTTCTACTTAATGTGCCTAAAATCTTTTTTTCTTAAACTTCATAGCGCTAAAGGTTAACTGGTTTAGATTAAATGTAAGAAAAAGACTTCATTCCCAATTCTATCTTCATTCACCATAAGAGGTCCTACCTTACCTTAATAGTAAAAAGTTAGAATACGAAGAAAAATTAAGGGGGAGGGGAGTGTATGTGTATGTACACATATGTACATATGTATATATGTATATGTATATGTATATAGAGTTTATGTGTATGTATGTGTATGCATGTATGTGTTTATGTGTGTGTGTATTTATATGTATATGTATATGTGTGAGTACAAGTATATGATTCTGCATTATCCTAATGGCAACAAAAACTAACTCCAGGTACTTTGTTTTAATGTTGGTGAAAAAGTAATTTACTGAATAGAAATTTTATAAACTACAAGCCTTTAAAATAAATAACTCTCTCTTCCTTTTGAAATATGTCTGAACAAAATTTAAAATAAACTAGTATTTCTATTTCAGTTTTCAGAAATAATATTCTTGATTTTAGATCCCGTTGGCTGCTGGCTTTGCCAAATTCAGTACCGTTTGACACTGCTATGGTGCATAAACAGAATGGGACCGACGCGACCAGATGTGGCATGTCACAGCAATGATCAATCAGCATAGAAAATAGAAAATGCTGGCTTTTATGAGCAGGCATTCAAGGACTGCCACCCTATATTCACACTACTTTGTGGTGGTGGTGGTGGTGGTAGTGTTTTTGGACAAAAACATGGACACATAAAGTTATAAAATCACAGAAACATAGAGGAAATACAGGTGAGTTACTGATACTGAATTAGTAAATACTTCCTAGAACATATACTCTTCTCCAACAACTAGATTTTGATCATCTTGGTTAAAAGCAAGTATTTAGAATTTGCTGGATCCCAAGCATACAGCTACCCCCTGGCATGTCAACATGTGGAATATATTATCTGTGAGCTAGACACTGAGATTTGTCGTTGTGTGATAAGGCTAGCTACAGCTCTCAAATGATGCAGTCACAAGTGCAAAAATGGGGAGACACCTACTTGGAGCCTTAGAGAATAGAAAAGATCAGCATTCTCTTAACACCTGCCTTCCCAGAAGCTCGACAATTTTCTATAGATTTTAAGCCCATCTTCACTAAAGACGTGACTTCAAAGCCCAAGTCTAGGACTTAACCAGCTGAGTGACACTGGGCAAGTTTCTTGACCTCCATGCCCCTTAAGCAACTCCCTAGAACAATTTTTTTCCTAAGTCATAACTGGCTGATTGAAGGAATGGAATTCCCAACCATCATAGTAGTCTTTGTGCATTGTTACGGTTACTCTAGGCATGCAGTTGGGCATAAGGCTCTTTCAGTAGACTACAGTAAAAGGAAGAGTAAATGGGTTTGAGAGAGTGATAAACTTTGATTTCAGCATCAGGTCATGGTTTCAAATGGTAGTGAAGCCTGTTCACAGCAAAATAAATAGACTTTTTTTCTCTCATCACCTCCTAATTCTGCCAATTTCACCCTACACACACACACACACACACACACACACACACACACACACACACACACAAAATCTCTTCATAGTCATAATCTCTGTTTACTTTATGAGTATCCTAATTCAGATCCTCATTAGCTCTTATGTAGTCAGGATATTATAACCTCCCAAATCAACTCCTTATTTCTAATATCTTCATCCAGTTCATCCTAGACACCTTTACCAGATCAATTTTAAGATTGGGAGTATCCTAGAACTGAAAGGTATTGGTCATGCTAACCAAAATGCAGCTTGATTTTAAATTAGGTACAATAAAAACAAATGAAAAATCTACTGTAATTTGGTTTTTTCCCTCCCAGTTGTAGTGTTTTTGTGTAATTTTGCCCTAGTCTGAGAAAGAAGAATTATGCATATATATATATGTGTGTGTGTGTGTGTGTGTGTGTGTGTGTGTGTGTATATACACACACATATGAATCTACATATATAGATATATATGGTATAAAAATGAAGAATCACATCGAATTTTGGAAGGACCTTCAAAGGCCATCTAGTCCAAACCTCACATTTTACAAATGAGAAAAGTGAGGTCTGCTCAAGATCACATTGGTAGTGTTCATCAGAGGTGGCATTTGAACCCCACCTGAGCCAACACTCTTTCCACTTATGGATAGAGGAGTAGGCTGGGAGTCACTAAGACCCAGCTTTAGATCCTGCATCAGGTGCTAAATATCTGTTTGACTCTGGGTAAATGACCTAACCTCTATTTGCTTAAGGCAATTCTCTAGGACTTAGGTCCTAAGTCAGAAGCAGGTTCCAATTTGTGTTGGTGGAAGGATATGTCACACTGAGAGTTAGTTCTTCGTGTTGATGAAATCACAGATCAGTCACATCTACATCTATCTATCTATCTATCTATCTATCTATCTATCTATCTATCTATCTACCTATCTATCTATCTATCTATCTATCTATCTATATGTGTGTAGATATGAATATAAATATAATACATATATACTAAAGAGAAAGTCATGCTATAAAGACCATATATGTATTATCTTTGTGTGTATAACATTTGTCAAATTTCTATATTTATAGTGAATCTGGAAAAGGCCTACATATGTATACATACACATATATGGGAAGCAGCTTGGTATAGTGGACAGAGTTCTGAACTTGAAGTCAGGAAAACCTGGGGTCAAAGATTCTGGATAAATCACAATCTCTCAACCTCAATTTCCTCTTCTGTAAAAAGAGGACAAATAATAGTACCTTCCTCAAAGAGTTATTATGAAACTTAAATGAGATAATATATGTAAAGTGTTTTGCAGACCTTTAAGTTCTTATGTAATTATTAGCTATTATTTTTATTGTAGAGTCCCTGTAACAGTTTTCTCCAGTGAACCTATGTATATAAATGTAGGTTCGCATGTAGTATGCATGTGAACAATCCTTAAGACATAGCTTTCTCTATTAGATAGAAAATTGTATAATCTGTAGGGAATTAAAAAAAAAAGAATCAGACCACATTCTCAAAATAACGCTTATGAAGACAATGAGCATATAAGTGCAAGAACATGTGCTATTTTACAGTAGAAATTTGGCACCAGAGAAAAAGGGAGGATATAAGTTTAATCAGAACTAGGTCAGTCCTCTCTGCTTTGTCCCCAGACAAACTCATGTTAAGTGTTAGTGACACATTAAGAAACTAGACATCTTAATAGTACAGTATCTCTTTTTCAAAAGAAAGATGGTAGGGGGATAGACTCAAATTATCTTAAACTCAACTTGTTAAGTATAATTAGCCATTACTGATTTTAGACCTCGGAAAGATGGGAGACTATGGACCATACCAGAGAAACCAGCTAGCCCTGTATTCCCAAAGAACTGAGAGGTAGTTCACCCAAGAGAGCCTACTGCTTTCCTGCCAGTTATGGGTAGGATGCCAATCAGCTTACAAGGTGAGATACTCAACAATCCCTCTTTACCTCAGTATGTAAATATGTTTGGTGCTATGTAATGGAAAGGGTGATGCATCTGGAATCAGAAACCTGGGTTCAAGTCTCAGTCTTGTCACTTACTACCTATGGACAAGCTGCTTAACCACTTATGTGGCTGTGGTCACCTATGTGACCTTGGGTTTCATTTCAACTGCTCTGGGCTTTAGCTTCTTCTTCTGCCAAAGCACTAGATGACCCCCCCCCCCAAGTCCCCTTCCAGGCTGAGATCTGTGGTCCTCTGCATTGGGACAAACATTAGCATCCTCATAATAGTGTTCTGATCTATTGTCTATACTTGGGGGGCCTTAACCAGATGTCTATGGACAAATATGTCCAAACCCTTGTTACAAGGTGCTGGTCTATTGTCTATACTGTCAAACGAAATAATGTATGTAAAGCACTTTGCAAACTTTAAAGCCCTACGTAAATAAATGTCTTTTATCATGTTTATTACCCTAATAATTATGAGAAACAGGACATAAAGCTGACCTAGAGGAAGCCCCTCAAAGGGCGTACATTGCTGATTCCTATGCCCTTCTAGTTTTTAGTTTTCTACCCCTCAAAACATCCCAGGAATTCAGTCCCATCAATATAACAAATGGCATGCTGTATCTTGCATTTCTCGGATGAAAACTGAGGGGCCTCAATATCCTTGACGAGCCCCTGCCTCGACAACGTTTGCTGAGCAGAGAAAAGCGTTTACCTGGTATGTAGCCAAGCCCCACATAGCACTCACTGGCTACCACAGTAGCTCAAGATCTCCAAGAAACTGTGTTGCTTAAAAATAAAATAAAATAAAAAGGTTTTTTCTTAAAGCTCCCTAACACTCTGAGGTACACTCCTGTTTGGACCGCCCCTGATGCTGTAGGCCCCCTACAGAGGATTTCCTATGCTCTTTTTATCTCCCCTTCTAAAAGGCTTTCTTGATCTTAAAGGGATCGCCACTAATAAGGCCAAGGTTGGCAGGCAAGGATATGAGTGAGCCCTTCTCAGCGGAGTACAGAAAAAGAGGATACCTGCAGCTTCAATATCCCAGGATATTTTCCATTTGAGGACAGATGTCAAGAGCTATTGTTGCTTTGTGAAAACAAAACTGGATAAAGGCCCATCTATGTCCTCAGTGGGCCTGGTGATGTTATTGAGATGGCCTGACTTTTGTCTTTAGAGGCTGAAGATAAAGACGCCAGGAATGATGTTTAAACATTATTTTCATTTGTCCTCAGTCCTCATATTCACTGGACACAAAATGAAAAGTGGAAAGCATACCTGCATTCTGTACTTGGGATCCGGATCTCAAAGGTTTTAGTTTTTCCCTTTTGGATTTTATTTGAATCAATTTGTCTACTGGAGGTATAAAAAGGCTTTTCCACACCCCAATTCCCCAATAACTTCTCACTGATTAGATGGAATTGGGATCACATTCTGAACACATTTCCTATTTAATTTAACTGTCAGAATCATTCTTTTATGCTGGTTCACATGTAAATCTGGGAGAGTTTTAATTCTTTCAGTCCTTATAACATATAGTGACTTTCTCCATAATTTATGTTACAGTGCCATCTTATGGTAGTCTTATTACCATCATTTTTAATTTTTAAAAGATCTGGACTGTTTCTTTAGTTTTTTCTTTTTCTTTTTCTTTTTTTTTTTTTTTTTTTTTGAGAAATACATGCGACTTCATTTGGTTTTAAATTCCTGAAATCAAATAAATAGTTCAAATTCTGTAGTCCAGAGATGACAAAAGTCAACTTTAAAGCAGTCTAAAAAAGATCAGGAACTTCAGGGAATGTTCTAATAGGCATATATGCCTAAGACATGATGATTATGTATTTAAAAAAAATTATTTCAAGTTATTCAGTTTTCCATCAGAACGACCGGTGACAATGGCAATAGTTTATATTAAAGAGGCAGCATTTTTAATACCGTTCAACATCTGGGAAGGAGAATCTAAAAGGGAAGGACTTCTTTAGGTGACCTTGGTCAAGTTTCATCATCAAAAGAACCTTGAAACCTGAATTCTGCTTTGATATTACTCTGAGCCAGCCCCATAACCTCTTTGTTTCCTTACCAGCATACACAAGAAAACAAAAATCCATCTTTAGGCCTGATCATTTGCATTATATTTCAACCCCTAATTTAATTCCAGTAGAAAATTCCTTTGGGGGGAGTTTCCTTACAGACAGATGCCTGCCAGTTTTCAGACTTCAGTTTCTGTTTCCTCTGTCTTTCCTCTGTTATGCTTTTTTTTTCCTATACAAACTTGACATCTCTCCTGGGGCTGGCTTGACCCTAGGCCCTTAGTATAAACTCCCTGGTGTCATGACCTAGGTTGTCAATCATACTCAGCAATGGAGGTAGCAGAAGCAATAAGCTGGTCTTGATTGCAACCTTGGTTGGGTTGAAGAAAGTGGGAGTTCAGAATTGTCTTCAGGTTGTGCCTACAAGTACATTAGTTGGTGTTTTCAATACAACCAGGGCGTGCTTTAATTGGTGCTTTTCTAGAATCAGCACTAGATTCAAGTTCGAGTTGCTATCATCATATCACTACATAAGGTCTTTCTGCATCAATGGTGCTTAATAAATGTTTATTTGTTGATTGATTGATCAATCCCCCTGTCCTCTCTATAGTCTTTCAACTGTGAAGCGACTGAATATCTCATAAGAAAAATCTACTTTTTCACATCTACAATCAAATATAAGGTTGCTATTCTCTCAATTTTCTAGCCCAAAGTCCCCCATTTGCTTATTATTTATTATTCTATTTTATCAGTCCTGTAAAATTATAAAACCTGAGGAGATGGGTCAGGGGTGGTGCCTTTTTCATTTGTCATGTAACACAGACCAAAATAAAAAAAAATACTGAGCTTTCAGCAATTCATTAAGGAGTGGAAATTAATATGAATTTAACCAGCCCCAAACCAAGAATTTTGGAACAAAGGCAATCTTAAAAGGACATTTGAATATCAAACATCTCCCAGCTCCTTCCTTCCCTGACATAATCGAAATGCTTTTCTTTTTAACTGCCCCAATTTCAACAGTTGTAGAAATCGCAGTTTCTAATTAAGCAGTCTTAAAGACTGGTAGTGAATTCCAGGCTGATTTGTTTGTTTTTCCTTATAATTTCTTTCTCTTTTTTTAAAAGGTCCCTTTTGTTAATCCCTTTCTTCTCATACACTTACCTTCGCTGACCCCTCTTCCTCTCTCCTTGGGGGCAAGTCTTGCTTCAGTCACTAAATATTCCTCTTCTCTCTTCAACTGTTATTCCCAAAACAGCAAGGACCCGTCTGGTATCAACATTCTTCCCATCTTTTTTAATCAAAGGAACATTATCAGGGAATCCAACACATTCGGCTGACTGTCTGAACCAATTGTACCCATTAAGAATTCTTAAAGTGCAGATCTACACTGGAAAGTGACTCTTTACAGATGCAGAAATGACATGAGGAGAGGGGTTTGGGACCCCCAAACTTATGCCTTTTCATTGACTTTCCAAATTAAAATTTCTCAGTTTACCAGTCAAAAAAAGATGATTTTCCTAATAGCCATCCTGCAAATTCCATCTGGGCTCTCCAAACCAAGCTGTGTTCTTACTGCTTCTTACACATAATGGGTTGTAAAAATTCAACAATTAGAGCAAGGAAGGGGCTAGTTATTTCTGAGCTTAACCTTTCCTATCAAGCATTCTAGATTAGGACTTAGCGTTCACTAGCTGAAAGACTAAGAATGACTCAGTGGGGCACAACACCTGGATGGATGCAGAGAAGAGATGTCTTCCTCTAAGCCCTGTTCCTGCTTTTTCCATACAAGGAAATCACCTTGGGGAGGCCTGGGTCACACAGTCCTTAGCAAATTGGGTGCAAGAAGCACATGTTGAATTCACAATGATTACATACGTGATTTTCAAGCATCTCAGTATTACTAACCTTCCAGGCTTTCAGCCTAGTCTCTTGTGGGAAAGAAGAACCAGATGGGAGTCTTTCGGGCTAAAATGGATACACCAATTATTTATAGACTTGGACTAAAAATCACGTGGACAGCCTTCTGTGGAGTTCCATCTTCTGAGAGCAAGCTTGAAATAGCTATAGTTATGGAAAATCTCAGAATTACTTGGAAAAATTTTTAACATGGTAATTGCAAGTCAGGGACAACAAATCAAATTTAAGAAAAATTGAATACATCTTTATAACAATAATAAGAGAAGTTGATGTGTATATAGTTCTCTGAGGTTTGCAAAATACTTTATGAATGTCATCTTATCTGAGTTTTATCACCTTTTGAGATAGAGTGTGGCACCCTGTTTAGAGTTACATCCTCAGCTCCCTTCACACTGGAGTACTAGATCACCATATGGAGGCAAACTACTCTTTTCAGGATTCTAGGGGTAATCTTGAGGGTCTAAGTGTCTAATACTCTCTCATGAGCCCCCACCAGTGAGCTTCCTATTTATTATCAACCAATTGCCTCAATTAGGTTGTAGCAATGATATTTACTACGATGGTATAGGAAGAATACCTGATACGAAATGTCCCCCTCCTCCAAATACACACAGAGTACAGAGGAAGAATAAATTTAAGCCCAGAGTATGATGATGGTGAAACACACATGTAGAGAACACATGTAGCCAATAAAACTCATGATTCCAGATCAGTGAAGCCCTTTCTGGGGTATCTGAGTTTCTTTTCTGAGACCCTTTTCTGGCAAGGGGTCATATTCCTTGAAATTATTTCTTCTCTTTGGTGGCTATCTTTCTTTATCCATTTCCATATTTATCCTTTGTGGGTACTCTGAATGGAATTTTCATTACTGGTCAACTCTAAAGAATAACATGATTAGTGGAGGGGCGGGGGAAGAGAGTATAATATTCCTTCTAGGCTCACTTCCCCCATACCCTCTTGTGGCCTTCTGGAACAGGTTCAAGGTATTCTCAAGTCTACAATCCTCTATCACTTAATTGTTTTGCTGTTGGACTGGTCCTATGCTGAAATTCCTCTAGCCATTTAAAGCCCCCAGAGGTGTGTCTTACTTGGTTAACCATTCTTGATTTTACCCTACTGAAATTCAAACAAAGAAGCTCTGACCTCATAAAAGAATAAATCTTATTTATACATTTAAAAAACTAATAATGGCCCTTTATTGATTAATTGAACTGGAAGGTTCCCCCTTCTAAGCCCTTCCATAGATATAATTCTGTTTTTATAATTAGGAAAGTAAGACTTAGCAAAGTTAAGCAACTTCATGTAGCTAGAGAGTGTGAGAGGCATGTTTTACATCAAGGCACCCCTAGATTCAAGATAGATACTCTGGAAGGGATACATCAATAAAACTGATATTAAAAATAAAAATTTAAATGTAAAAGGATACTTTCTTTTGCTTAAATATTATAGTTTGTCTAGAATAGGACTAAGAGATTTCAGATTGAGAGGTGGAAGACTTCTGAGGTCATTTACTTCAACCCTCTTCCTTCTAAAGGTGAAGAAGCACATCTTTCTTCCTGACTGGTAAATGACTTACCCAAACTCATACAGGCAAGAAGTGGCAGAGGCATGATTCAGCATTCAAGTCTTTCTGCTCTTTTTAAATTGTACCACAATCTCCCTTAAATAAGGAAACAATATCTGAAACAAATTAACAATAAACATAGAAATTCACATTCCTCTAAATAAGTCCTTTGACTCATTATTCATGACTATAATAACAGCAAAGCCTTTAACTGGGGGAGTGGGGTTAAATTAAAGATAAGCTTTTAATTTTTTTCCAAATAAAAGTCAGTAGAAGACATTAAAAGAGAATATATTTTCAAACATGAAGTGCAGTTTTATTGGGTCACTTTTCTGTCTGAAGCCATCAGTTTTTCAATTGCCTGCCAAGAAAAAATTTCAGTGATATGAAAGTTGAAAGATGAAAGTCTTACTTTTGGCCTAATCAATACCTTGGCTGTACTAGTAATTTAAAAATTATATGGCTTATGAGCCTTGAAATGGCTCAAATTCAAATTCATTTGAAAATCCCAAATGTCATCAGAAAAACTGGACGATTTAGCTATGATGCAAACTTTGTTAAGAACTGATTATCTCCCATTACCTACACTTTAACCAGAAAGAAAGTATTCATTAATTTGGAAAAGACCATTTCTGTGTCACATCAACCTGAGTCAAAATTAAAACCAAACCTAAACTTTTTTTTCCTGGTTGACTGTTGTTTTCTGAATAGGACAATTTCCTTAAGTTTCTCCAGTACCAGAGAACATTGGCATTGAAGCAGTTAAGACACTCAATTTTGTGGGAAGAAGGGGAAAAGAGTGGTGGCTATGATTTCATTGGTGTGGGCAAGTCTGTAAATGTCTAACTGCACTCTCTACCTTAAAGAACTAAGAGCTCTAACTTAGAGCTACTAGGAGATGCTGAACCTGTGGCTTTTCTCTGGTCACAAAGCCAGTATGAATCAGAGATAAGACTTATCAGGTCTTCCTGCCTTCAAGGCTGACCCTCTCTCAACTTTCAGGCTGCCTCTTGAGCCACCCACTTAGTAGATAACATATACACAGAAATACAGACCAGTAAATAACACAATGGTAGGGCATTCTGCTCACGTGGGTGGCATAATGTGATGTAGAAGAAATAGAACAAGTAAAATGTATTGAGTTATCAATACTCACTTTTTCTGGGGCTAGTTTTCCAGTCAATCATCTAAGACTAGAGAAGAAACTAGCTTTCTGTGTTGGCTATTTATCATGCATCACAACTGTTCAAATGCAGAAACATCTTTTCTCTTCATTTAAAATCCCATTGTTCTCCTACTTCTATTCCACTGTCAAGGCCAAGAGCCTGGTTGGATGATTCTCCCCTCCCCCAATTCTCCTTTGTTCTTCAATAGAACACTACCTTAGATCATCCTTGACAAGAGAGTAAAGGTTATCATTAGCATGTTGAATAATGGATAGAGTCCATTGTATTTCTTGTTTAGGAAAATAAATCATCCTGAAAACTTTTATTATGTTCTATGTAAAATAGGGGCGCATCAGCACTTGTTATGTTTTCTCTTCTTGAGTCAGTCTGGCAGGGATCCTTAGGTTGGAAAGAACAGCCCTGCTGCCAAGGAAAGGCTGTCTTGATTCTGTGCCCATTCCTCTCCAGGACATAAACATCCTGCACTTCATTGCTTCCCCAACCTGTAGCTGGAAAACTCCCTTATTCGACTTTTCAGCTGTAAGTCTTTAAAGCTCTAACTGAATAAGGGCCTCACTTGGCTATGTGGACTTCATGATCCACAATGTTCTGGCTCCCGATTCACGTGAACTGGGGTCAATCTTGGGTTCTGCTTCCAAAAGGTCTTATTCTCTTTGGATTCTTATGGCCTGACCCAGAGGGAGAAATTGAAAATTGTGCATCATTTTTCTCTGGGTCTCCCAAATCCTCTGGCTTTTAAAGCCCTTTGTAGCCTGGCTCCTTTATGTTTCCAGTCTGCCTACACTTATTCCTCTCCATGAGCTCTATGATATAACAACAGTGGTCTTCTTTCTGCTTCTCTACATTTCCTGTTCTGTGCCTTTTCACTGGCGGTCTGCCACGTCAAGAGTGCTCTCGCTCTTCACCTCTGCCTACTGGCTTCCCTGGCTTCCTTCCAGACTCAGCTCAAATCCCAGTTTCTGCAAAAGGCCTTTTCAGGTTCCCCACTCCCCACTGCTTGTATCTTCCCTCTGGGATTACCTCCCATTTCCATTGTATAGATCATGTAGGTACATAGCTTGTTTGTTATTTGCCCTATTAGAATGAGATCTCCTTGAGGGCAGAGAATATTTTTTGTCTCACTTTGTATTGGCAGACCTTAGCACAGTGCCTGGCACATATAAGTGCTTAATAAATGCTTGTTGTTGGATTAACCAATTGCTTGAAGTGTGCAGAGCACAAGAGCAACAGAAACTTTAAGCCATTAATTGAGGAAAGGAAAAAACAGCGGTTGAAACAATCTAAGAAATATCAAGCCCCTTTTAGAAAATAATAATGACTCTTGTCAATAGCTCTTTGCATCAAATAGATTTGAGAGGTCCACATTTATCTGGAAATGTCAAATTTATGGGTTCATTAAGAGACAAGCATAGCCATAGTCACTGATGGGGAATTTTTCCATAATGTAATCAGAGTTATTACATGGAAATCACTTCTCTCAAGCTGAATGGAGTAGAGAGACTGACCTACACTTGAAGAATCAAATTTGACAGGGACACATCTAATCTCTGCTGATCACAAATTAGCACAATGCTTTTCTTGTCTCTGAATAATAAGACACTTAGCAGAGAGCAGGATCTATGTCTTTTACTACATTTTCTGAGAAAAGAAAGAGAATGTAGAGTATTTAATAATTAGAACCTACTTAGTGTACAAGTATGCCTATCAGAAAGATGATTTTTCTTCTAACTTCTCAAGACAATGTACACATGGAAAATAACAGAGATAGCAATGATGCCTGGGTTCAACATTTAAATTTCAGGTAGGATTCACTACAATAAAGTGACTTAACAAATCTCCTAAAAACAAAACTCATTTGAGGTCAACCATTAATTAAAAAACAAACAAACAAAAATAGGAAAAAGATTTCTTATACATAGATGCCCACCTCTTTGCATTTTTCAGCTGCATGACAGAAATTCATGAGAGACAGTACGGTGCAGTGCATAAGGAGACAGTATGAGAGTAGAAGACCTGGGTTCAAGTTCTGCTCCTGAAACTTACTGGTTTGCTGTCATGGACAAGTCACTTAATCTCCCAAATGCTTCATGGAACTTTGTAAGACTAAAAGCTGCATAGCAGGTGCCAATGTACTGTAGTATGAGGAGTTTCTTATCTGCAGCTCCAAGATCTAATGACATGAGAGGTTAGTTAAAAAACAGAAATATGGACTGTTACAAAACAAAACTTCCTGTGTGAAAGTAAATGGAGAAAGCCCAAGCAGAATTGTGATGTCTCCAAAGTATTCCCACTCAGCCCCCTTTATAGTGCCCCTTTTTTCACCTTGGGATGTCATGCTCCCCTTTGCCACTGTTCAGGTGCCTAGTTCTCTTCTGCTCTGGTGCCAAGATCTCAATTACTAATTAACCAAGGATCTGCTGAGACTGGCTTACACTTCGGTGCAACGATTTTATACTAAAGTGTTACAGAGGTCAGGTATCCATTTTTAAATGGTTGGATGAAGGCTCTTTTAACCCTAATAGAATGTCAGGCATCAGCAGAGAATGAGGAAGAAATTCTGGTCCTGAGGTTGTAGAGTCTTTTGGGAAGATGAAACAGGAAAGTGGCCTCTGATAATGTAGTAGGTCTACATAGTTCTCTCTGAAGGTAAACTATGGCTAAGATTTTTAAATGCTATGATAGGAGTAAGGGAGCAAGGGTGGAAAGTCCATGGTCTCTCTGCCCAGATAGTCCGTCTCCTTCAGCCAATCCAAGGGGGCTGAAGGTAGGAAAAAACCACATCCTTTCTTCATTTGTGTTTGGAGCCTAGAAGCTATCCTCTCCCCCCATCCCCAAACACTGGTTCTTTCCCTCCAGACCTTCATAGGAAAATAGATTTGGAGGAATAAGGGACCTTATTGTCATGAAGGCCACCTCACTCATTTTACAGACAAACTGAAGCACAGAGAGAGGTTAAGTGATTTGACCAAGGTCATTCTGGTAGCAAGCAGCAATGTTGGGATTTGAACCCAAGTCTTCTGATGCCAGATTCAGCGTTCTTTCCACTGTATCATAATGCTCATTATTCCTCCCTTCCCCCCCCTCTTGATTAACAAACAATTTATTAAGTATCTACTATATGCTAGGCATTATAGAGGCTCTGGGGTGACATAGTTAAAATGGAAACAGCTCCTGTCTTTGAGGAGCTTACAATATCACCAAGGGAGACAACATGTGTGTGTATGTATGTATATGTGCATATGTGTGTATATACATATACATAATGTATATCTATAAAAATAGAAGGAAATTGGGGAATTGAGGTTGGGGGGAAAGGGGAAGAAGAACTAGCAGTTAGGGAAATCAGGAATGGTTTCATATATCAGGAAACATTGGAATTGAGATTGAAAGGGAAGTAGGGGAAGAGGACTCCTTGGAAAAGACTCTGATGTTGGGAGGGAGTGAAGGCGGTGGGAGAAGGGAGTGGCAGAGGATAAGATAGATAGATAGATAATGTCATGGAAGCAATGAACATGAGCTTGGACAGACTTTGAGAGACGGTGGAGCCTATAAGGCCTATGGTCTGTGGAGTCATAGAGTCAGATGCTGCTGAACACCAGCAAAGGGCAAGGGGGGAGTGCATTCCTAGTATGAGGGACAGAGAATGCAAAGACATGATGATATCAGATGGAATTCCAAGGAGCCATTTCTTGCAGAAGCAAGAAGATTGATATGTCCAGCACAGGACATTCAGAAGATTATACAAGAGACAGTGTGAAGTATGTGAAGTATGAAATATTTCAAGACTAGAGGTGGAAAGAGAGGTAAGGAGGTCATTGTTCTCCAGTCATCCAGAATTTAAAGGTCAACATCACCTTTGATATTTTTCTTACTATTCTATTATTGAGTGCTAGGTCAAGAAGACAGGAAGATTTAAGTTTGAATTCTGTCTCAGACAATCATTGAACAAATCATTTAGCCTCTCTCTGGTCTCAGTTTTTGCCATCTGTAAAATGGGAATGATAAAAATCACTCACTTCCCAGGGTTATAAGGATCAAATGAGAAAACATATATAAGTGGCTTGGCAAACCTTAAAGAATTCAATAAATGCTAGCTGTTATTATTGTTATGCCACAACACCTCTTTTCTGATGACTTGGGTGGTATCCCTGTGTCTTAAGGATGATTTCTACTCTTTTTATGAAATTTCTCTGAATAGCACCATCATTAACAGAGGGCTAGCTTCAGCATTTAAAGAATGTGTGTGTGTGTGTGTGTGTGTGTGTGTGTGTGTGTGTTTTTCTACAGAATATGTTTGCTCCCCTCTAAGCAATACAGGCCACAATACCCCACCCCCAGGCTGTTAAGTGTGACCATGGCTGAAAAAAGCCATCATTCAATCAATGGCCAGCCTTCTGAGGATTAACACTCTCCACACATTGGTAGAACCATTGTCAAATCCTTTGAAGTTTGATGGGGCCTGTCAAAAAGCTGTCTCTGTGGCAAACCGACCTCCCCGACCCCCCCCACCCCCACCCCCGGCCGAGGACTCAAGGTGGGTTGCCTCAACTTGATAAATTAGATCAGGAGAGGACTTGGGACCGTGGTAGGAGCATAGCTTTAAAGTTGGAAGACACTTTAGAGGCTATAGAGTCAAATCCCCTCATTTTACAGATGAGGAGACTGAGGTTGGAAGAAGCTAAATTGCTTGCTCAGGATCACACCAGGAGTCGGGGCATTGATGCCAGTTCCTCTGATTCCAATCCAGCCCTCTTGCCACTGTATCACACACCTTAATAGAGTATTAGGAAAAGAACACAGGTATTACTGCTTAGGAACAACTGAAGTAGTTTCATGGTAAGCCTAATAACTATAGCAACAAAATATGTCCAGGTAGGGTTGGTCCTTCGAGCAAGTGCTTTGAGAGGTGTAAGAAAATCCCCTTTTCCTTCCAAATAATTTTGTACCTATTTTTAATATACCTATACATACATATATACATATACATATATACACACGTTGTCTGCCCTGAGAGGAAGCTCCAAGAACATGAGTTGTTTCACTTTCAGTTTTGTATACTCAGCACTTAGCAGGATGTTTGATATAAAGTAAATATCTAACAATCAATCTGATGCGAAATTCTGTCCTCTCTACCTTTGTTAACATCTGTCTTACATGCCTCCTTCTGTCTTCTGAAACTGCTACCCCCCTGGTCCCTGGTCCAGGCTCTCAGGACTTCATGTTTAGACTGCTGCAGTAGCCTGCTGGTGGCTCTGCCTGCCTCTAGCCTCCCCCAATTCCAATCTATCCTCCCCTCAGTTCTCACATTGATCTTCCTAAAAACCAGGTCTATCCACGCTGCTCCTCGATTCAATAAACTCCAGTGGTTCCATGTTACCTCCAAGTTCAAATATAAAAGCTTGTGTTTGGCTTTTAAAGTCATTCATAACCTGGGCCCTTTCTACCTTTCCAGTTATTCTGAGATTCCAGTGAAATTGACCTCCCTGCACACACAACACTCTCCTGAGCCTGAGCATTTTCACAGGCTGTCCCCATCCGTTGAATTTTCTCTCATCTCATCTCCACCTCCTTGCTTCCCTGGGCTTCCTTCAAGTCAAGCCTTTCTCAGGCTGTTTCATCTTAGCACCTTCCCTCTGAGATTTCCCAATTTATCCCTATGTATCTTTTTGGTATATACCTTGCATGTTGTATTCCTTATTAGAATGTGAGTTCCTCAAGGGCAGGAACTGTTTTTGTTTGTTTGTTTTTGTTTTTGTTTTTTTGACTTTCTTTGAATCCCCACACATAGTAAGTGCTTAATAAAATGCTAGTTGACTGAGGGATGATTAACTAATTGCTTCTAACCCTTGAATGATGCTTGAAATTCTACCAGTAAACTGTCTTTTGGATCAGATTCGTGTTCCTGCTAAAACTTAGATAATCCTTTAATCAATAATCAATAAACATTTCTTAAGGGTCTGCTATGTGCCAGGCACTGTGCTAAGTGCTGGGGGGGGAAAAAAAAGACAAAAGACAGTTCCTACCCTCAAGGAATTTATAATCTCATGCAAGAGACAACATGAAAACAAAAATATACAAAGAAAACTATGTACAGGATAAATAGGAAATAATTAAAAGAGTGAAGTAGCTGGAATTAAGAGGGATAAGTGAAGGCTTCCTGTAGAAGGTAGAATTTTATTAGGACTTAAAGGAAGCTTGGGTAGGTCAGTAATTGGAGTGAAGGAAGAAGAGCATTCCAGGCACTCTGGATAGCCAGACAGGATGCCCAGAGCCAAGAGATGAAGTGTTTCATTCTGTGGAATAGCCAGGAGACCAGTGTCACTGAATCAAAACGTACTGGTGCATAAGGTGTAAGAAGACTGAAAAGGTAGGAGGGGACCCAAATATAGCATTTTCTATGCATTCTTGGAGGCAATAGGAGCCCCTGGAGTTTAGATAATATTGGAAAGAATCTCCCTTGAAGTCATCATCATTTATTTTCAGCTTAGTGTGAATTAGGGTAACTCTTCAGATAGTTGATCATTTTCAATGAGAATGAAGTACGTAACAACTAAGTTTTTTGAATTTTAAGTAAGTTTGTTGTATGTAGCAAAGATCTACAGAGACAATTATTGTAAAACTATGCAAATAAATGATTATCATTACAACTATCAGTACTTCTAATAACAATGAGACATTTCTGTCATTTTTATAATCTGACATTTCTAAACCCTGATACATTCACATCTAAATGTGTCAGAATTGTAGATGCATTAATTGAAATGTCTATATTAACAGTAATATGACTTTGTTGTCCAGTTATTTAAAACAAAAGTTTTCACAGAGGAGAGAATAAAGCATGATCCAGAGATGACGCCTGCTTGAGGAAAGCAGGACTGGCCACTTGGAGGTAGGCAAATTTGGGCTGTGAAGGGAAGGCCAAGGACAGGGTCTTTCCACGGAAGGAGCCAGATTCAAAGAGGGAAGGAGGGAGCACATGGGAAGGAGGAGATCTTTGCCATTTCTTCATTTTGACTAGGGCCGGCCTTACTTGTTTCTATAGGTCACCTCTTCTCAATCAGCTGAAAGCAATCTGTTCTCTGGTGATAGCAGGATGTGAGTACAGTTGCATACAGCATGCTATCCATCTGCATATGAAAAGAAAAGTTTAAAAAAAAAGGAAAGAAAAACAGCTCAGGTCTGTAGAATAGCTATGGAAGCCTAGCATTAGGCCAGGTGTTTAACCAGTGAAGCTCTCTTGAAGATCAAAGAAAATTCAATTGTTTAAAAAAAAGAAAAAGGAATGTTTTGCCCACCAAGCCCTATGAAGATAGCAAAGCAACATCTGACTAGACCAGATGTGAGTAGGGAAGGATTTTTTCTGGAGCTGAGTAAATGCCACACGGTCAATGATATCAAAACCCCATTCTAAGGGTACTGGCCACAGCTCTCCTGAGCTGCAAACAGAGGCTCTGGAAGCAGATGTAAGAGACTTCTCCAAGCATCTTGCTGAGGCAGTAAGACTCCTTTTCCAATGGTAAATGGACAATAATTAATTATAGGATAGACCTCGAAACCCAAAATGTTAAGTTCCCTTGTGCAGATTGCAAGTAAATCCAATTTCAGCAAATAGCAATGTGAGTGCTTCATGCTAACCAGTGTAACCTAGACAGATGCTGTCTCTGCAGTCTTGAGACAGGATGAAAAGGTTATTTCTGTACAGAGGACTGTTTAAGGCTGCCTGTGAAGTTTCCACTCCCTTTCCCCCCAATAATTTAGTTCTGATGCCATAATATCCTCAGTCAACAAGTTATTCGGAGCACTTTGGGATAAATGGGGAGATATGGAAATTTCATCAGCTTGGGACTTTTCCACAAGTAGGGGCTAGTTTCCTCATAATTGCATTATATAGATTGACATAAATACATTTAAATGGAATAATTATTATTGTTATTTTACTTTGTTCTTATAGGGCACTTTTCTTTCAAGGAGCTCAAAGAGGTATACCCAAATTATCCAATTAATCTTCATAGCATTCCTGTGAAGGTGGGTGGTGGTTATTCTTTCATTTCCCAGAAGGGAAAGAAGGAAGACAGTGAGGCCTGTTCAGTAACAGGACAACAACAGAACGGGGTGCTAAATAAGCTCCCAGAGCCTCCATTCCTGGGCTCAACTTTCAGTTTTTAAGGATATGATTCTCAGTGTTCTCATCATCAATCAGCGTAAACTCCCAGAGGGTAAGAACTAAGTTTCTGAATTATCTTTTAATCTTTCCCAGCACTTTCAAAAGTAGGGAAAGGGGAAAGGAATAAATGTTTAAGTGCCTACTGTGTGCCAGGCACTGTGCTGAGTATTTTATAAATATCTCATCTGATCCCTGTATCTTGTAGCTTTGATCTAGTACCTTGTTTTGGACTGAGCCTGACTTGAGCCAATCCCTGATAGTTTATGCTTGAGGTTGGAATAGAATGAGACTCTTAGATATCATTCAACAATAAAGAAAAGGAAATTTACTTAGCCATAGCAAAATATTTGAGAAGGACATACATTTTGGATACCCCAAGTTGCTTTTGAGCAAAAAAGTTCCACTGCCTGTGAGTTGCCCATTGTGATCTATGAGCCAAGCATCAGAGCATTCCTGCAGCCCTTCATGGCTGTTTTGTGCTTGGGCAATTAGTAAGTGCTATCAATAGCCCGTGTCTTTAGCACCCTGAGCCAACTGAGTCTTGAGGATGGGGTCAATAATTTTTCAAGAAGAATTAACTTAACTTGCGTGGGGGCAGAGGTTAATATATTGCTCTTGCCATACTTGTGCACAATAGATGATTAATAAATGTTGATGAATATACCAATTTTTATTAAAAAATGAACTTGTATTAAAGCCCTTTTTCAAAAGTGGTTTCCAAAATGTCCCCAAACCACAGGAACTGAACCACTGAAGATGCCTTAAAATCACATTAGGGTGCTTAAATTTCCTAAATCCAACTCATTAACCCCCTCCAACCCTAATCCAACTCCATCTCTTCTCTACTCCAAAGGTGTTCTATTTGCGTACTTTACATTGTTACTGGAGTAATCTCATAAATACACTGCTCTCCTGGTCAAAAGTCTTTTGTAGTTTCTTTCCTACTTCTGGATAAATTCCAGTCTAGCCCTTAGTAACTTTCAAGGTTGTGATCAGAATCCAATCTGCTTTTTCAATTCTGTCTCACACTACTCTCTTTCTGTTTCCTATGTTCCAGCTAAACTGGACTGTGGACCTTTCTCTGAACACAAATTCCCTGAACATCCCCTCCTCTTGGCCCTTCCTCATGTCCAACTCTTTGCTTGAATTGGCTTTTCATTACTGCTACCTCTTCTCTAACCAACCTGTCAAAATCTTCCCCATTCTTCAAGGTCCAGTTCAAATACCACTTCCTCAAAAAGCCTTCCTTGATTTCCCTAACCAGAAGTAATTTCTCCCTTCTCCAAACTACTCCACACTTTGTCTTTTAAATCTCTTTTATGATATTTACCACAAAAACACTTTGTTCATGATAATTATAGGTATTTGCGTCCAATGTGTTCTCTAAAGTGCCAACGAAGCATTTCAAAAAGGGATCAGAAGACCTGGAGTCAGGAAGAGCTGGGTTTGGGTCCTGCCTTCAGAACTTAGGGATTGGCCTCATAACTTCTCACGGCTTTATTGTCCTCATCTGTGAAACAGAATGACCATGAGTAACTGATTTATTTTTATTTACTTAGTTGCTCTGTCACAGAATTATTACGAGAATCCAATGTAGGTAAAGAGAGTCAAATTAGCAGGATGAAAAAATGACATAGAAGACATTAAAAAGGATATGTATGGAAAAGCTTGTACTGCTCATGTATTAGAAATGAGAGATAATAAATGGATTATGAGTAGAAACCAGTATTTTTTTAAAAAGGGTGCCTCTTGTATAGTTTAATTCATTGCCTTCCACTCTCTACGAAGTAGTTAGGCTATTGATCCATCTAAGAGCCAGTTTCCTCTTCATTATACCCTGATAAAATTGTCTCTGTGACCCATCTTTCTCCCCAGAGAAAGAATTAAGACTTGGACGGAAAGGAAGACATCCCTTTATTTACTCCTACAAAACACTTAAGAGGAGAGGTCCAGGAAGGAACTGAGTAGCAACAATTCTGGAGTGTGAATTCCAAACTATATTTTAACATGATTTTCCTTGTACAAGGTCCTATAAATGGTACCTGCAGTCATATTTGAGCAGAGAGATATGATGAACAGCATGAGGAACCATGCTATTTTGGCATCTTTCTCTTTAAGCAAGGAATGGCATGGTTATTAATGTTAAATTAAATAATTTTTTCTGATGATACTTATGCTTAAGGCACAAAGTATAGCATTAACACATCCCCCCCCCCAAGTGGCTACTGTAATCTTTTTAAAATACTAACTACTTAGTCTTATTTGTGTGTCTGACTTGTGATATCATTGGTATAAAGAACACCCAGTTAGCAAATGTCCTCTACCAATGGAGGTCAGCAACTACTTTGCAATTTAGAACCTGACAGTTGCCTGGGGCAGTTGTGGAACTAGCTATGTACACACCAGTTTCTTTCTGAAAGAAGCCTAGAAGCCCAGCAAGGGCAGCAGTAGCAAATTCAACATATGCTCTTCAGAGAAGAGGCAAGAGGCAGCTTCAGAGGTAGACTGGAACTACAGTGAAACCCAGAGGGCTGCTGGGAGATTGAGTTGATATCTTGAGAGGTGTCCCAGCTGAGAAAAAACCATTCGCAATCCTGGAGAACATTCCACTCCTCCCCTCACTCCCAATGAAGTGCGAATCAATAGGAGGACATAACCTTTATTTCTTGTGGGATGGAAAATAATTCCTCATTATCTAACTTGCCATTCTGGTGTAATTAAATGTTTTTGCTTTGAATCCATGTGTCTGTCTTGGTCTGCTATTTGGAATCATATTAGTAGGCACCCAGAACTAAGGATATGAAGAACCTGGACATAGCTAAGGGGAGGACCACATCTTAGTGAATGAATGAATGACAGCAGTTTGATCAACTGTGGGACTTGGGTGAGGTTCTAAAGTCTGACAATAACCATAGCTACTGTTTAAGTAGTGCCTACTGTGTGCCAGGCACTATGCTAAGCACTTTGTAATTATTGCTTCATTTGATCCTCGTAACACCCCTGGGAGGTAGGTGCTATTACTAGACCTATTTTACAAATGAGGAGACTGAGGCAAATAGATGTCAGTGATTTGGGCCACACAACTAGTAAGTGTCAGAGGCCAAATTTGAACTCAGGTCTTCCTGACTCCAGGTCAAGTGCTCTGTCCACTGAATCACGTCATTTAGACTCATTTTATAGGATTTCCATGTTATCATGAGGAATGTTGGCACTCCACAGGAGTGGAGGGGGTGATGCCAGAAAATTCTACTTGAATTCAGTATGAGGTAAGGCGACAGAGGGAGAAATCATCCTTTTTTCCACCCAGGCCAAATTTCTATGCATATGGTCACACTATGTACACTATGTTGGACCATTGCCAGAATTACAAAGGCAGATTTGGATCACAATGTGTTCTTTTGAAAGAAGTATTGCTTCCTATGTATGTGGAAGGCACATTTTGGGGCTGGAGGTGGGGGAAGGGGCTTTTCCAGGGGTCTTGTAGTTAACAAAGTGATTGATTGCTACAACTCCAGGTTGGTTTTGATAAGCACATTACCTTGAAGAATTTGGGGAATGTGCCAAACGGAAGATCTGTTTCTTTCTTTGCCTAGCATACAATGGAGAAAATTAATCTCCTTTTTGCTGGTTTCTGAGCAGTAGACTGAAAGTGAGAGACACTATTAGCTTTAAACAAATAAGTTGAATCTCTCTGATGATTAGTAAGATTTGGTGATGATATTACAAATGTTCAGGTAAAAATATATATCTGAACTTTTAAAATATATGATCAATGGAATTTAGATTCTCTTCATTTGAATGAAGAAAAATGGCCTCTCTTTTGAGGTGAGAAAAATTAAGATGTTTCCATTTCTGATGAATTCAGCACTTTTGGGTTTGTTTTCACCACCAGCTACTTTAAAATTTAAGAAAAAAAAATTAAAGCCCCATAGGTGAATTTTGTCTGTAACTGTTTATTTCTTTTTTGCTAAATTTCCTGTGGACACTTCAAAGACTGAAGATGTTGCAGATGTCTCCATGCCTCACTCCGTTTGACTCCATATGGGAAACGTACAAAAAAGAAAAAAGAAAGAAAAAAAAGCGTGGAAGGGAGTTTGGCAGTAAGAAAGAAAAACTATAATCACATGAATTTTTAGACCCACTTAATAATATTAACAAGACATTTGCAAAACTAAAATAAATCTGAACACTCAGAGGATGTCAGCATAGCAACTCCCTTCCAGAGTAAAATCCTACTATGACTTAGCAGATAAGATCTGGGGAGTTGCCCAAGGCACAGAGAGGTCAAATTACTTGTGAAAGGTTATGTAGCTAGAAAAAGTCAGAGGTATATTTGAATGCAAGTCTTCATAATTCTAAGCCTAGCATTTTATTTACCACATCTCACTCTTTCTATAAAATCAGTTTAAGCTGATTTAAAATATTAGATCTTTGAGTGCCCAGGGAGTATAGAGGAGAGAGCTTGTCCACACAGAAGAGCCATTCTAATGGTCTCTCTCTAGCATGTGTCACCATTAGATTTTTTTTCTAAGCAAATATTTTATTTTTTTAACTAAATAAATAGATGGATGAATCCATGAATGAATCAATCTGACAATTTCTTTAATAAGTGAAAAATTCTGTTACAAATTTTGAATTACTTAAAAATGATTGGCAAATTTTGGTTCTCACACCTTTCAAAGAATCACAACCTAGTTAGGGCTAGCATGAGGCAAATTTCACTTCAGATATTTTTATACAGAGTCACAAAATACAAGTGAACAACTCTTTGTATTGCTTTTCAAAAATTAGTTTTGTCTTAAAGGGTCTTCTTGGAATAAACTTTTAAAGATAAGTTCATTTTCTGTGTCTCTGAAAATATGCACAGAATAAAAGACAATAACCTACCCTGAGCTGTGAATTAAATCTAATGTTGTCCATGTCGTGTGAAGATGAGGTTGACTCTCCATCAGTAAGATATGGAGTCCCAGTTCTGTTCTGTTCCTTCCCCTCACACAGAGAATGGGATTTATGCAGATCCAGCTATGCTCTTTTGCTCCCTTTCCCTTAAGAGTAACAGTTTTCTTTTGTAATCAACAACTTTCCTTCCCAGCATGGCACAGGTCTGTGAAATGGACATCTGGGAAGTTATCATAGGGGTGATATTCTTAAATGTGACCCCATTGGTACCAATTAGCCACAGGGCAAAACTGTCCAATGTTCTCAGAATCACTGAGTTTCAGTGAAAGGGTCTCTATAGCCATGCAATCCAAGCTATATTCCTAAAAGTATTCTCCCTACGATGTGCCCCAACAACTGCTCATCTAACCTTTGCCTAGACTTCCCATGAGGTGGGAATCCATCCCTACCTGGGAGGACCCATTCCACTTTTGTATAGTTTCAATTGCTAAGAAGGTTTTCCTGATATCAAGTCTAGATTTGGCTCTTTTTTGTTTTTGTTTTTGTTTTGTTTGTTTACCTTCTAACCATTTTGTTCATTCCCAGCAGCTCCGCTCTTTGGACTGAACTCCACGTTCCCTTCAGAAAACTCATGATCCTGGGATAAAGCATCAGCTTTGGTGCTCACCTCTCATCAGTACCCTCAATACCCTCTGTCTCTTTGATGCAAGGCCTGGAGGGTGGAGCAAAGAGCTCTTCCCAATGCCTTCATCTAAAGAGGGCTCCCAAGCCAGCCATTTCTTTATCTCCCACCAGATATACTCCTTTGGATTCAACTCCATCATATTCCCACTCCCAGAAATCTTCCTTCTCCCTTCCTTTTCAGTTTCCATTTGTGTCTTGTCTTTCCCACTAGATAATAAGCTCCTTGAGGTCAGGACTATCTTCCTTTTTCATATTTGTATCCCTAGCACTCAGCACAGTGCTTGGAACACAGTAAGCACTCAGTAAATGTTTATTTTATTTTATTTTGGTGAGGCAATTGGGCTTAAGTGACTTGCCTAGAGTCACACAGCTAGTGAGTGTTATGTGTCTGAGGCTGCATTTGAACTCAGGTCCTTCTGACTCCAGGGCCTGTGCTCTATCCACTAAGCCACCTAGCTTCCCCAATAAATGTTTATTCATTGACTGATTGCTCCTAGTGCTGCCTTTTCAAACTAACGGAACAAATCAAATCTCTTTTCCATGTGTCAGTCTTTTAATATTTATAGACGCTAACCATATTCCCAAACTGTGAGTGCTATGTAACTTCTAGTTCTAATAATATTGATAGTAAAAATTATAACTAAATTATTATTATTATCATCATCATCATCATCATCATCTCAGTTGTCTTCAAGTGGTTTGTACCCAGTTATTTCAACCCATCTTCATATGATATAGACTTAATGCCCTTTACTATCTTGGTTACTTTCCAGGCTATCAATGTCCTTCCTAAAATTGAGTGCCCAGAAATTCAAAACTATAGCTGTAGGCTGTCCAAGGCAGAGTACAGAGGCACTCCTACAATCTTATTCCTGGAAGCCATGCTTCTATTAGTGCAATCTGATATTGAGTTAACTTTCTTGGCTTCTACATGATGAGTAGTTGATGCCCAAACATCAAGCTATTTTTCAACAAACACCTGTCCACCCATGCCTTCTTTACCTTTACTTATAAAATTGATTTTTTGAACCCAGGTGTGAGATTTTATATTTATTCCTGTTCAATTCCATCTTAGTTTATTTGTAACATTGCCTTGTAATATTGTAGTCTCTCAAGTACTCCTTGGATCCTGTCTTTGTCATCCACTATGGTAATTGTTCCTCCTAGCTTTATGTCATCTGCAAATTTGATGAGATTGCTGTCTATGCCTTTATGAAAGTCATCAATAAAGATAGTAAATAGTACAAGGCCAAGCACAGAGCTTTGTTCGCTACAGACCTCATCTAGGTTGCCATCAAACTATTAATGAGTGACTCATTAATTTAATGACTATTCATTACGTAGCCATGTAAAATTTTCTTCTATAGCATCACCTCCCAGACTGCCTGCCTTGACTCAGAAGGCCAATCTGTTGACCTATTTCAAAAGATTCTTCCTAAATATAGTTGTACTTTATAATGACATCACTTTACTATGTGCCTATAATGGTAAGCTATTGGCATGGGTTTGCTATTTTTCTAAATCCTTAAATTTCATGCTAATGATTTAATTGAAGTGATTTAAAACATGTGATTAGTAATATCTGCTCTGTAAAGAAAAGATGAGTTCAGGAAACATATTATTTAAATAATACTGAAATGATGGCAATGCAGTGAAAAAGCATTGGACTTGCAGTTGGGAGACCTAGGTTCTGGTTCTGTCACTAAGTTGTTGAGAGATGATTGATCTCTGTGTAGCCTCTTAGAATGAGGGTACTGGAATAGATAAAATCTAAGGTCCCTTCTAGCTCAAAAATTCTTATGCAAAGTCCCCTTCCTTCATTTTGGCCTATTGGAGAGGGGAATGCTGGTGGGAGGCATCTCTAAGGAATTTAAACTCTAATCTTTAAAAAAAAAAGTTCATTTGTTCACTATGCAAATTATAAATCTCTTACAATTATCCACACTAATGGAAGAAATAGTACATTATTTAAAAGACCAAATAATCCAAAAATCTTTTGTATTTTACTTGAGAACTCCAAGACATAACACTCAGATACATACACACAATTAGCACCTCTTTTATGGAAGGCTCTTAGCTTCCAGATGGTCATATAAATGGTGCCATGAGATTTACATAGGTAGAGAACATACTTTTAAGGAAAGTTGAGAATTGGGGCAGCTAGGTGGCACAGTGGACAGAGCACCAGCCCTGAAGTCAGGAGGACCTGAGTTCAAATCTGGCCTCAGACCAAACACTGGACACTTACTAGCTGTGTGACCCTGGGCAAGTCACTTAACCCCAATTGCCTAAAAATAAAATTAAAATTAAAAAAAAGGAAAGTTGAGAATTGACTGGATAACATACAAAGATTGAAAAGATCTAATCCTAAAGCTAAACCCCTCTCCCAAAGAGGCAAACACTCATCATTTTTTTTGGTGAGGCAGTTGGGGTTAAGTGACTTAATACTCATCATTTTTAAATGGGCTTATCTTCATTCCAAGAAAATCTACTTTTCCTTACTATCTTGCAAGATGTCACAGCAGGTAGGGCATAACATTAAGCTTCATCTTGCTTTTGGCTACGTTTGGCCTCATGTGTTTCTTGGATTTTTATTGACTCTTTACCCTCTAACTCTGCCACTGACAGGGGTTGGGGGGGATAATAATAATTAACACCTTAGCCTTCATCACCAGCCAAAGTCATTCCAGTTCAAAGAGGTTAAATTCATCAACTCTGAAATTCTCCTTTCTGCTAGCATTGTCCTAATGCTTCCACCTTTCCCATTGCCTAACCACCACTCTGAACTTCTAGTCTTCACTTGATCTGGAGGTCCTAAATCCTTCTTATTTAAAGTCCATATTCTCTGTTCTAACCTTATCCCCCACCACTCTTTCAATTCAACAACACACTCTCTTTTATCTTTGAATCTCTTGCCTTTTGTGTTCAAGACCTACCAATCCTCAACCCTGGGACCACTCCCTCTCTCCCCATTAGCCTACTCTACTCCTATTCCCAAGCACTTGAATGTTGCTGGAGGAAGAAATGAAACCCTATTGATTAGGTTTGCCACAAACTCATATTTTCTAATCTCAGTGAGGTGCTCATCAGTCCATGGCAATTCTTCCATTTATCTGTTTGGCCCTTTCATATTTCCCACAGCAGCTGGTCTAAACCCTCTCTCATATCAAGCCTTCCAATATACCCATGCCCATCTGTCTTCAATAGGTGACCTTGCCTTCTAGTTTACTAAGAAAAATGAGAACATGTATTGTGACTTCCCTCATCGCTTCTCCGTACCTCAATACTCATGTCTTCACTCATCTCCTTTGTTTCAGTGTCAGGGAATGAAGTAGCCCCATGATTTGCCAAGTCTAATCCCTAAACTTGGACCTTTGATCCTAGCTTTCCTCCAGTTTGCATTCTCTCTGTCTCTGTCTCTCTCTTTGTAGACTGAGAGACAGATATAGATATAGATCACCTTTTCCCTGGGTGATCTCATCTGTTTCCATGGATTCACCTTAATGCAAATGATTTGTATATCAAAAATCTATTTATCTATTCATATATCTATTCATCAATATCTATATCTATATCATCAATATCTATTCATCCAGCCTAATCTTTCCCCTGAGCTCCAGGCCCGTATGTTCAACTCTCTGCAGGATATAAATACCTGGATTGGCCAGTAGCCCTTTAACTTAATACATCTAAAACCAAGCTCAATATTGCCCTTAAATATATCTCTTCCTCCATCTTCCCATATTTCTGTTGATGGCCCTACCATCCACCCAATCATCCATGCTTGAAACACTGCAGTCATTTTCAATTCTTCCTCATCTACTATATTTAATCTGTTATTAAATCCTGTCAACTCTACCTCCACAGTCTCTCTCACATCTGTCCATCCTCTCTACTCACAGGGCCAGCATCCTAATTCAGACCCTAATCATCTTTCACCCAGATGGTTGTAATCATATCCTACCTAATATCTATACCTTCAGTCTCTCCTCTTTCGTCAATCCATCCATGAAAACACTGCTAATGTGATCTTCCTGATGAACAGGAGAGCCTTGCTCAAAGACCTTTAGTGGCTCCCTATTGCCCAGAGGATAAATTGTAAACTGACTAATCTGGCATTTAAAACCATGCCCCCTCCCCCATGCCTGGAGTTCTTATCTCCTTACTTCCTGCTATTAAAATCCTTCTCCTGCTTTATGGTACAGCTTAGGTGAGACCTTTTCCATGAAGGCTTCTCTGGTCCTCCCAGCAGAAATTGTCCTCTTCTCTCTCCATTTTTTTTTCTAGAGCACTTTGAGTCTCTCCTTTGCCTCTATAACATTCTACCTTGGATTATATTGATCTGACTACATGCCATACATTCCCTAGTGGATTGTAAGCTGCTTAAGGGCAGGGAACATATAACAATGTATATCAGCAACTCATCCATGACTTAGAGTCTGAGAGAATTGTCTGAGGGCTCCAAGAACTTAATGGCAGGGCCACTTATGCAACATGTGTCAAGGACAAAATTTGATCCCAAGTGTTTCTAATTCCAAGGTGGGCTTTGCCACCATGTCACGATGCTTCTCACCTTTCACATAGTAGAGAGGTATTTAATTTACTAAATTAAATGGTTATTTAAAATTAATTAAATTAATTAAAATTAAAATGTTATTGAAACAAATTATTGAAGTATATAGGAAAACAACTTCTTCCAGATTTAATAAGCTTAGTTTCAATAATGTGACATTTGGGTGGTCCAATGGATAGAGTGTTGGGCCTGGAGCCTCAAGGACCTGAGTTCAAATCTGTCCTCAGACACTTACTAGTTGTGTTACCCTGGCCAAGTCACTTAACCTCTATCTGCCTCAGTTTCTTTGACTATAAAATGAGGCTAATAATAGCATCTACATCACAGAGTTGTGAAGATAAAGTGAGATAACATGTAAGTGCTTCCACATAGTAGGTACTTTTTTGTTCCCTTTACTTCCCTAGTAAATGTAGGGGCTGTTTCTTTCTGTTTTTGTATTGTCAGTGCTTAGCACAGTGTTTAACACATAGGTCCTTACTAAATGTTTGAGTTCATAAATTCAGGTAACCAGGGAAGGCTGTTATATGGAAGGACTGACAGGTTCACAGAATCACCTGCCAAATTATTTCAGTAGGAGCTCTACTCAGCTTGAGAAAGACTATACTAGAGAGTATGAGTGTTGTGTTGAATTGAGAACCTGTCTTGGGTCAAGAAGACCAGAGTTAAAATCTTGCTTCTGACATATCCTGGCTATGTGACCCTGGGCTAGTGACGGAATCTCCCAGTGCCCCAGGCAACTCATTAAGACTCTAAAGAGGCAGAGAAATATGCATTGATGGAGGAAATTTCTTCACTGGAAGTCCCAAACACACTGATGAATCATAGGTTACCCTCCCCACTTCTCCACTAGGACATAATCCCTGAGTTAAAAGAACTCAGTCACGCTTTTTCACAGACATGGAATTAGCTTGTTTTCCTCTCACCTTTTAGCGTGAGAACACTGTTAATAAAGTTTGGGGTTCTAATATTCCTGATGAAGTCCTAGTAGGAATTTCGCCTCAGCTATTTGTTTTGAGTGGGTTCCAGGGACGAGAGAAATGCTTTAATGTTTAGCTAAACAAAGGAGGGCAAAATGCTGATAATTAACAGCCATCTAAAAAACCCACTGAATATGGTAAATACTCAAACTTTAATAAAACTTCTCTTGTGGAAAGTTGTTAACTGTGAACAATTATTCTCCCGATGACTGTAATCTGGTAATAAAACTTTGTTTAAGCTCCCTCATGATAAACATACAAGACATAAACTATTCTTGAGGACAAGAAGCAAAAAGGACAAGAAAAATGCAGGATCTAAAGTTACTGACTTCAACTTCATTTTGCTTCTTTTTTTTTCAAAGCCAGGAAACTTACTCTTATTCACTGTGAAGATTTAATGAATATTAGTTGGAAGTTGTTTGAGGCTATGTTCTGAATGAATTGTTCAAAAGAAAGGCTCTTCAAGCTTTGTGATAAGAATGAAGAGCGAGCATTGATACATGTCTTTTTAAGGTTTGTAAATCACCTTATATATGTTGTCTGATTTGATCCTTACAAAAGTGGGCCAGGTGCTATTATAATTCCTATTTATAGATCAGTAAACCGAGGCTTAATGAGGTTAAATGACTTATATAGGATCACATAGCTAGTGTCTGAGGCAGGATTTGAACTCAGGGCTTCCTGATTTCAAGGCTAACACTTTATCCATTGTATTTATTAAGTGGTTACTACATTCTGAGCATTGCATTAAGTGCTAGGAATAAAATTAGAAAAGCAAGACAGCTCCCAATCTCAAAGAACTCACTTTCTAAAAGTGGAAGAAAACATATATATATATATATAGGTTCAAATGTAGGGTGGTTCACAAGGCCTCATGTAGCCACAGAGCAGATGGTAAGGCAATGTCATCTAGAAGGCAAGTAATTCAGTTTGGCCAGAGCGTGAAGGAGAGATAAAGCTGGTGTCCATGTGAAGTTACTGGAGCAAAATTCTCCTTAGGTTGCCCGCCTAGACAGTGGTGGTTGGGGCAGGGCTGATGAGCAAGTGAGTACTGCCACTCTTGGATTCTTGGGCATGGGGTCCTGGACAGCCACTTCTGCCGTGCCTTAAAGACCTTCAAGGAGGAGGGCCTCTTGATCATTTGCAACTTGGCCATGAATCTAAGAGTTATCAGTCCTCGTCCTTTCTATTGCTTCTTGGGAAAGGACAGAATCTTAAGAAGCTTGATCTCCCTCAGGCCTTGGGACCAAATTCTCCAGAATCATTTCTCTTCTTTGCCACTCTTTCACTGATCTGATTTCTTTCAGTTAAAGAATTCCTGTCTGACCAATGAGAATGATGGGGATACTGCACCATTACCAGTTCCAGGATCTGCTCCATGCCATCAGTTACTTAGCACAGTTATTAAATGCTTAATAAATGCTTGTTGACTAACTAGTATTATGTTAAGGAATCCTTCTGGACTGTTTAACCTTGTAGAAGACATAGAATCTCAGAGTTGGAAGAGAGCTCGAGGGGTTTGGTGAAAAGAGTCCTGGAGTTAGAGCCAGGGAACCTGGCTTTGAGTCCTTTTCCTACTATTTAATACTTGTGTAACCTTGGACTAGTTGCTTAACCTCTCTATAAAACGATAGTGTTGCACTAGATGGCCTCTATGGACCCACAAATCCTGCCTAAAGGTGGTCGCAGCTCTAAGTCTATAACCACACGACCCATCCAGTCCAATTCATTGCTGATCCAGAATTCCCTATATAACATCCCCAAGTGATCTTTGCTTGAAGACTTGTTGGTGTTGTCTTTCACTCTCGAAGAGGACCATGACAACAGGAAGGTGATGCCATGACTTTCAAGTGAAGTGGATTTCAGTGAGTGAGGGCTGTGCAAAGTCACCAGCTTCACTTTTTCCTCCAGAGCCTTCTGGGTCCAACGGCAAGATATGTCAGAAAAACTGGAGATGGCCACATGCTTGAAAACTACTGATAGAGGGAAAACCAATACCTTTCCTAGCAGCCTGCTCATTCCACTTTCAGAAAGTTCTCACTATTAGGAAGCTTTTCCTTACAAGGAACCTCAATTGGCTTTTAGGTAGATTACACCCACTACTTCCAGTTTTGCCTCATGGGCAAAAGTCTAATTAGAAGTCTAATGTCTCTTCCAGATACTTGAAGATAGTTATTTATTTCCATGTAAGCCTTCTGTTCTCCAGTTTATGTGTTCCCTATTCCTTCAACCAATCTTCTAATGATCCTGATCACCTGCTCCTGGACATGCTCCAGCTTGCCAATTTCAATTCCAAAATGTGGTACTCACAGCTGAACAGGAAACTCTGTATGTGAGCTGACTAGGATGTACTGTAGGAGGGCTATTTTCTCATTTGTTCCATAATTTCTGGCATAGTATAGGGACAGAAACTACATATATTGAAACAGACAGATATTTTGTACTGTATGTAATTTGCTTCTTATATAGTTGTTTGCGTATTGTCTCCTCCATTAGATTGCAAACCCCTCAAGGACAGGAGCTACATTTTGCCCTTTTTTTTTCATATTCCCAGCACTTAGCACAGTGCCTGGCACACAGCAGACACTATCTGATCTTTTGATTGATTAGAATGCAGTAACTACATGTTTTTGAGGAATATCTAGGATAGCAAGATGTCCTAGGTGCCATTGAGCAGTTTCTTAGTACTCATTGATGCTTTAGATTCCAATGGTGGCAATCACTCCCATTACATAGTCCCATTCCTCCAACCTCTCCTTTTTCTTGTCTTCCTATTCTCTTTCCTTTCTGCTTCTTTCCCTGCTCTGGGGTGCCACAGGCATTGTTTAGACCATTAAAAAACATTTATAAGAAGAAAAAAAGCTTGCTGACTCAATTTAGGATCTAATCTGAAAACTACTGACCAAATAATCTGAGGGAAGGTGTATGAAGCCATAATGGTTGGACCATTACTCCAAAATGGAGCAAGCATAAACTCAGAAGGGAAGGTGCCTGATCTACAAGATCTAGCCTTAACACCAGGCAAAAACATTAACCATATCAAGAAATATGGTGATGACAACTTTTTAAGGCCCAAGTCCCTGTCCACTCAACACAAAGAGACACAGTTTATACAAGGATGAGGAACCTGCAGGCTTGAGGCCACATGTGGTCCTCTTGGTCCTCAAGTGTAGCCCTTGAAGGATAGGGCCACACTTGAGGACCTAGAAGGCCACATGTGGTCTTGAGGCTGCAGATTCACTACCCCTGTATCTCATAGGACTTGATGGGTAAGTTTAACTCAGATTTCTGATCTGGATTAACATTAATTGCAAGAGAAAAAAAATGAAGATAGTATTAGGATCTTGGGCAAATGGGCAAAATATACCTTTTCCCCTTCAATGTAGGCAACCTGAATTTTGGAATCTTGAGCATATGATTTGGTAAATATTTTCTGTATTGATAGTCATTCATTTTAAAATATATTTCTTGGTTGCCTACTATATGCCAGGACCGTTTTCAGTTTTGTCAGGGCTCTAAAGATAAATAAGACTCTGTTCCTACTCTGATAAAGGAATTTAGTAGAGAACACAGAGAATCACCGAATTTTAGATTTGGGTATCTAGTCCAACCCATACCTGAAGGAATCCCCAGTACACCATACTTAACATGGGATTAGATAGCAATGGCTTGAAGATCTTCAATGAGAAGGAACACCGCCACCTTCTTGGAAGCCCTTTCCACTTTTAGACAGTCCCAATTGTTGGGAAATTTTACTCTCAGTGAACCTAAATTTGCTCTTTGTAACTTCCATCTGTTGCTCCTGGTTCTACCCACTATGGCCAGATGGAACAAGCTTACATGTCAGCCCTTCAAACACCTGCAGATAGCTAGCATGTGCTTCTTGAGTCTTCTTCTGTCCAGGACAAATATGCCCAGTTCTTTCAACTGATTCTCATATGGCATGAAATCAAGGTCCTCCACCACCCTGGTTGCCTTTCTCTTGACACTCTCCAGCTTACCAATGACCTTCATAAACAGTGACCCCCAAAACTGGACGAGATTCTCCAGATAGGGTCTGATGAGGACAGAATGCAGTGGGATTATTACCTTCCTATTCTGGAAAGCTATGTCCCTCTTAATGTAGCCAAGACTAGGTTAGCTTTTTGGCTTTCAATGACATCACACTGCTCACTCATATGGAGCTTGCAGTCCATATCTTTTTCAGAACAACTACTGTCTATCTGTGCCCCCCCCATGTTATACTTGTAAATTTAATTTTTCAAAAGTGCAAGATTTTACATTTATTCCTTTGAATTTCTTTTTATTAGATTAAGCCCCAAGCTCTGGTCTATCAAGATTGATTTGAATCCTGTCATCTGCTATATTAGGTACCTCTTCTAGCTTTGTGTTATCTGCAATTTTGATGAGCTTATAATCTATATTTTATTTCTCATTGATAATAATGTTAAATAGGACGGGGCCAGGCAAAGATCCCTGGAGACTTCTAGTCATATTGATAAGAAGCCATTAACAACTATTCTTGGGGTCCAACCACCCAAATAGCTCTGAATCCATTGGGTTTTATTATCCACTCAATACCTCTCCATCTTCTCTACAAGAATAGTACGAGACACTGTCACAAGCTTCACTAAAATTTAGGCAAACTACATCCATAGCATTCCCCTCATCTTTTAGTTTAGCAATTTAAAAAAAAAAAGGAAATGGGTCTAGTTGGGCATGACTTGCTCATGAGGAAGCCATACACGTTCTTTTAATTAATAGTTTCCTTTTCCAAATTGATGAATTAATCTAGTATTTCCCAGCAATTAAAGTCAGGTCACTGGGTAGGGGGGTAGGGAAATCACTTAAGTACTCTTGGGTAGATGGGTTCATTTCACCACAACTGGTGGCTCCAGAGGACGGCACTGGTTCACCAGAGGGCAGCCATAAAGAGATTTCTGTGGTATTTGTTCTTATAGATGACATGCCACATGCTGCTGAGTGTAGCGTATACATTCTTATTGGGGGTGATTTCCATGTAGGAGGTGACAGGCTTCCTCTGTCTTTTGTTTTAGCACGACCACAATACCCTTGCTATCAGCTCATTTGATGCCTACAAGTCTTCCAATGGATCAGCTTATTGTAATGAAAATTTTTTCCCATGTTTTGGGACTTCAAGCTGCTGGTCTCAGTGCTGTACTTTAGTTCAAAAACTGGACTCCAGTTACAAAATGGAGTTATGTCAAATGCTTATCATTACTGCAGATCCTGCTAATCTCCTCTGAAGATTTTAAAACTTGCTTTTCCCCAAAGAGGAGATAAAGACATGTGCACAAATACTTCCAATACAGAAAGATGAAGAAAATAGGAAAAAGACATAAAAGAAATATACAAAACGATATGGCAAAACAGGAGGGAAGGATTACTCACTACTCTCATTGAGAATATTAAGAGAAGGCTTTTAAAAGGAGGTGACATTTGAACTCATTCTTAAAGAACAGATGAACATAGGGGAAGATTCTTACAGAATGCACAGCCTGTGTGCTCCGTCACTGTTTCTTCAGAGAGGTACTGAAAGTTATTGTGGTACAATGGAATGACTGGGAGTCAGTCATGAACTGGGTTCAAAACCCAAGTCTAATATTAACCAGCTGTGTAACCATTAACAACTCACTTAATCTTTCTGAGCCCATTTTCTCCTCTATAAAAGGTGATAATCTCATACCTCTAGTATCTACCTCCCAAAGTTGTTACAAAGCTGGAATGAGATTCAAATGAAGAAAGCACTTTGTAAGTCATCAAGTGCCATATAAATGTTAGCTATCATTCCACTGAGTGAACATTTATGTAGGGAGGTAGGAAAGGAATACCAAAATGTCTGTTTTGACTGTTTGTTGTTGTTTGTTTGTTGTTTGCTGTTTTTTTGGAGTAAGAAACGGTAGCATTGTTTATTGGAGATGGTCACAAAAATGAGCATCAAGTTGAACTTACCTTGCTACACTATTGCCACCCTCTTTCCCATGTTCCTCACTTCCTCTCTGTGCTCTGTTCTACTCTACTCTTGGGGGCTCAGGGCCCATGCCCAAAGTGGAGGTGAAAACTTCTTATACCATCAAGGCCATAGGGCAGGCCCCTCACACCAAACCTGGGCAGGACTACCCAGGGCATTTGGACTAGGACAAATCCAGGGTGAAAGTGGATTTAAATCTAGGTCTCCTGATTCTAGGTCCAACACTTTATCCACTCATTATGCTACAGTGGTTCTTCTGTATATTAGAGTTTACTCAAGCAGAAGTGAGGATGAGGTTCAGAAGTCAACTATTCAAAGTACTGGCAATTGAACTTCAGCTGTTGGAGAAAAGAGGATGTAAACTCAAATGCTGCATCTGTACCTGTGTATTTGTTAGGTTTCCTTCTCACTCCCAAGAAGAATGCAAACTCCTTGAGGGCAGGCACTATGTCCTTTTTGTCTTTGATCCTTAGCACCTAGCCTAGTAGTGCCTCACACGTAATTGGAGCTTCACAAATACTTATTAGATTCAATTGGATTGCAGTATGGTAAAATTGACATTTTCTTGGCCAGACCAATGTCACTGCACTAATACTTGTAACCACACTCCACTATAACCTTATCTCCCTTTCTTCCTCTCCACCCCCATCACTTAAAGCACAGCTCTACTGGAGCTCCATGGGATATTTGATGGTGGGAGATAAAGGCTGGGAACCTAGGGTTGTGCCAGATGGAGAGAGGTACAAAGCATAGCTTTTCTTACTCACTTCTAGACTCAGCTTTAAATTGTTAAGGGGCCTGGCATGCCACAAATATTTTGAAACCTGCTTGACTGGTTGAGAAAGGCAGTTGGAGGAAAGAACTTCAAAACCAAGTGTCCCTGAGAGATGAGCCCAGGTATTTGTATTACCAAACTGCTTGCCTGGAGAAAATATCTCTGATTTCTCCTTTGCAAATATTTATCAAGATTCGGTTATTAAATTTAACCTGTGATCTTTGAAATATGTGGGGTTTTTTAAGCATTCTCTCATGGTGTGGAGGTGAAGTTAGAAATAGATGCTCCAAACTTATAAAAATACGAACCCAGAAAGTTTAGCTTTTGGATTCAGCTTTAATTAAATATTTGTAGGGAAATAATGTCAGTTACCTTGATAAAATATTACGATATAAAAGAAGGAGCACTTTGTTGTTTAAAAAACTTTCAGTGAAATATGTAGTGTTGTTCCAATAGCATCATGCCACACTTCATCTCGGCCACCAAAAGTGTTCTAAATATAGACCTGTTTTTAGGGATCACAGGAATGGAGGAAAAAATACCCTGGGATGCTCTTATTAAAAAAAAAGAAAAGAAAAGGAAAACACAGATGCACAAAACTGTGCAAAGGGTCTTGTACTGTAATACCTCACACCCCCATAGAGTACTGCATATAACTTATTATACACAACTTATTTGCTAGAGTAGACAGATAACAATTTACCCTATTACATATTGCTTCACCTTGCACTGGCTTGCCTTAACAGGAATGCAAATTTTCTGGTCTAAGGGACTTTCTATTCCTCTATTTTTTTTAAACTACTTGCATTAAAGCAGCGCTGTTTATCCAAACTTGGGATATCCCTAACTTTTTCCAGATACCCTGAGTCTACTTAGTTTTAAAATCATCCTCACAGAAGTAACATAAAAGGGAAGATCAATAAACAGTTCAGTTTCATAATAAACTACTTCCTCAACATCTCCTCAGAGGAAATTTTACACTTGAGAAAAGGTAAGCATCTACAGAAAAGTAATTGACTTTGTCAGGATATCTTCCCATTCACTTGGTTACAGCTGAAATGTGTTTTAATAAACCCTTTCTCCTTTATAACCCCAGCCCTCTTTCTGCTTGATCCCCCAGCTGAAAGAGGAGGAAGATGGCTCTCAGATATTCCTTTGTTACACTAATCAGAGCCAGAAGAGCACTATTGACTTACAGGCCTTGTGGAGTTGGAGTTCTTTTGTATCTATCTTGTCTAAGAAATCAAGTTTGATTAATTTGTCATTGAGGAAAATGTGTGATCCTCTGGGCCACTCTTTGAAGAACATGTATGAACTTGAACTGAAAAAAGAGGTCAAGGTCAACAGGTGAAACAGGCAGGTTTGGGACTTTAACAAACTCTCTCCTTAAAAAGCTGCCTTCTTTCATTTAAAACAATTTTACCCTTTTTAGCCCAGTGACCTAGGGCTGGATTTTTTTTTCTGCCCAGTGATTTTTTACAAAGTTATCAGAAGTCTGAGGCATTAGGTAACACCCAGAAAATAGTCACTAAAAGAAGCAGGGGGGCAGAATTATTTGACCTTATTCTAGTCTTAAAAGACCACAAAGTGAGTGGAAGAGCAGAGAGGGCTGAGCCTAATGTCATCATGTGTTTCTGGGATGAATAATTTGGGAAAGGGTCTCCAGATGGGTCACATCACAGGTGCACATTTGTGGTACATTGGACATGATAACACACTCCTAGTTTGCGTCTTAAATTGCTTAAAATGCAGAGTATTGCCCCCAAATACTATATATCCTATACTTAGTGTCATATTTCCCTTTCTGTTACATAAGCTTTGTAAAGAATTAAAAAAATGTATAAACAACTTTTATAAATTCGACAGTGTAAGAATTCAACTATCCATGCATTTAACATGTTGGTACAGAGAGCTTTTTATGACAATTATTCCTTGGGGGTATTTCCCTAAACACACACACATACACACACATGTATATATATATACATACAAACATGTATACATACATACACATAGATAGATAGATAGATAGATAGATAGATAGATAGATAGATAGATATACACATATTCTATTTATTTGTGCATTGTTGTTTGCTCTGACAGAACGTAAATTCCTTGAGGGCAAAGTCTGTTTTGCTTTTCTGTATATCTGCACTGCCTAGCCCAGTGGTATCCTTGGCATGTAGAAGGTACTTAACAAATGTTTGCTGAATAAAGGGTGGTGGTGGGGGAGGAAATAAGAATTTATATAGCACCTATGTGCTAGGTACTGTGCTAGATACCTTCCAAATATTACCTCATTTTAATGCATGAACGGATGGATGGATGGTTGAATGAAGAACATCTTTACTAAAGTCCCATTTCCAATGCCTCATCTTAATGTACAGATAACCCTGTTAAGCCAAAGAACATTGATACTAGCATGTCTATCCAAGATGGCTTTTCAATCCGGATGTCTCAATTGAGCCAAGAGTTTCAACATGAGAAGGTGGACCACCATACGATGCATAATATGTTTCATCTGACAGAATATAAGCTCCTAAAATGCAGGGCACTCTTTCTTTTTCTTTCTCTTCCTTCCTTCCTTCCTTCCTTCCTTCCTTCCTTCCTTCCTTCCTTCTTTCCTTCTTTCATCTTCATAGATGCACTGCCTACTCACAACAGTGCTTGGCACATAGTAGGCATTTAATAAATTCTTACTGATTGATTTCTTTTTTTCAGCCAGAGCAAGTCACATACATAATTCAGTAAAGCATAGAGAGGGATCATGCTCTGAATGAGGGAGAGGATGGACCCTAACCAATGAAATTAAAGATCTTGCAGTATAGAAGTTATTCTCTTGCCCTTGTGTAAACATAAAACACAATGAACTCTCAAGCAATATAGAAGGGCTTGGTTTATGGAGATGTTTTAAAATCTACATCAATTAACAAACATATTTGTTCAATAATCATATCTATTTTGAGAAGGAAAGAAAGATGTGCACATAGTATTCCATAGACACTTTTCTTTTTGCTTATGCATGGGTAGGTGGCTGTTATATTTATTTTATTTTTTTGTCTTCCCAGTGCTACTTAATCAATATCTGTTGAGTTCAGTTTAAGAGTTTTCATGATGCAGATTCAGACAGAGTTTTTATAGGTAGATTAGAGCTTCAGAATGATAATGGCCACTTCAAATATATATATATATATATATATATATATATATATATTATATACACATATACACACATATGTATATATACACACATATGAAAAAATTAAGAATGTCATAAAATTAGCAATGTTGATTTATCCACTGTAATGAGAAAGAAGCATGACTCTCAAAATGCTTGCTTGTGGCCCTTTGGTGACTATTCATTGCTTATACAGTGAAGTCCAAATTCCTAAGGATGGTATTCAATGACTTCCACAATCTGGCTCCAACCTCCCTTCCCAATTTTATCCCAAACTGTGCTTCAGCTGAACCTAACTTCTCCTTACCACTTGTACCTAAGCAGACCTTTGCTTGTGCTGTTGTTTCTACCATGAATACCCTCCCTACCCATTTCTACCTGACAGCGTCCAACTCCATCCTTCAAGGTCCAGATCATGTCGCTCCTCCATGAAGGCTTCAGCTTATGTACCACCTTCTACATGAAGACCTTCCTGATTCCCACCCCTGCCCCCATCCAACTAATAACGTCCTTCTGCTCAAAATGACTTTGTAATTATTTTGTTTATATCTTTACATTCTTTTATATGTACATATCTCCACCGATAGTATGCAAGCTCCATGAGGGCAAGCCTAATTTCATTCTCTGCATTCTCAGCACCTAGAACAGAACCTAGGACCCTCTAGACACTTAATGTCTACATAGTATTGACAATGCTGATTTCCTAATCTCAGTCCTTGCCAGGAACAATTTCTCCCTCCTCTGAATAACTTTACCAGATACCCTATTGCATTTATCCTATCATTTTGTATCATAGTGATTCATGTATTTCTCTTGTCTCTTCTATCAGAATATAAGCACCTTGAAAAGCAGCAGTGATTAGGTTTCATTCATTTTTGTAGCCTAGTGCCTTCCTCTTAGAAAGCACTCAGTAAATATTTTTGAGCAAATGAATAGATGAATGAATCAATGGTGTGCCTGTCACACTTCTGGGTGTGGGAAGAGTTACAAAGAAAAAGTATTTTTGTAGGGTGGATGGCAGGTGAAAAGTGGCTTTTAATATGGTATAGATTTTATCAAACATCTAGGGTTTGAAAGATACTCAAAGGAATTTGCAATCTCATCAATGTGAATATTCTTTTTAATAATGCAGAATACATCCCATCCATGCCAGCCTGCCCTGTGTGATTCCTGTCCTTTGTGACCAACTCTTCATTATTCTGGCATTGATGGATTGCCCCTAGAACAAGCATCTCACCTCAAACATATTGTAAAACATTGCAAAGAATACTGGAGACCATAGTTCTAGATCTGATTTTTGCCAATAATCAGTTTTATGACTTTGGACAAGTCATTTGATTTCTTGTGTTTCTAGGTTTCTTCATGTATATAATAATGGGGTTTGACTTGATGGTCTGTAATGTTCCAACTCTAAAATTCTTTATCAATTTATGTTTAAAATATTATAAACCCATCCTCCACAGTCCTAACGTTTCTCAAGATTTTAAGTTTTCAGGAAATAGAAATTATCATTGTATTTTTTTAAAGTTTTAAACTAAGAAGTCATGTGAACTTTTCCATTGTTCAAAATCCTTAGATCTTAGATATGGAGCTGGAAAGGACCTCACAGGTCATCCTTGGTTTTACAGATGAGAAAACAGACGGCAGAGGTAAGCAGTGATTTGCCCAGGCTCACACAGGAATGGACTTGAAGCAAAGGACTGAAACTGTAAATCTAGCATCCTTTCCAAGACATAACTCTGTTAGCAAAAGTAGAAGATGTCATTTCATGTTTTACTTCCCAAAGAATGAAACTTTTCTCCTGGTGTCTTATTTTTGCAACAGTGTATTTACGTGGAGGGAGAGAGAAAGGGGAAAAGGATTGGCTTTTGAGATGCAAACAAAAACTTATGTGAGGAATTGTCCACATCTTTATGGGTGGGATCAACATGCGTTTGGCCGAACCATCTGTATAAATGTTGCCAGATTCCAATATACTTATTATTCTAAAGCCTTATGATTTATGATTACTATTTTAATACGCTTGTGATTTAAACTTATTTTTACTGGCACAAAATCAGCTAGTCAGCACAAAACAAAGCCTGGACACTAATAGAAAGTACAGACACACACATATGTATGTGTATGTGTGTGCATACCTCAATGTATATGTAATTAACTTCCTGTATTGTAAATGCTTTTTTCCCCTTAAACAAAATACCCTTCTTTCTAAAATACTCAAAAATCAATCAACAATCATTTATTAAGCATCTACTATGCACCAGATACTATACTAGCCACTAGAGATTGTTGTGTTTGTTCTTCATTCTCAAAGAAGACCATGACATCAGGGAGATGATAACTTGATTTGCAGTTGACTTTGATTTGAGGGAGGGAGGGCTGTGCAAGGTCACCAGCCTCACTTTCTCCTCCAGAGCCATCTGGGTCCAGTGGCTAGATATTCACCAGGGTGACTGGAGATGACCCAGGGTGCGATGGGAGATGCTGGGCCCTTTTAAGTTAAGGTCTTTTCAGGTTGTCACTTTGAGTGAGGCAATGCCTATTCAGTGAGTAGGCCTCTTTAAGAAGTGAGTCAAGGGATGGTCCCTTTAATAAATAAAAAAAAAAATCAGACTGGGAGGGGAAGACCCTCAGGGTTGCGGGCCATGAGAAACAGTTACTATTTACATTCACTCTGAGCCAGGAAGGCCCCAAAAAATAACCATTAAGTGGTGCTTGGGCAGGGACCTATTGTTGTCCAATCTATGAGCTCCAGAGTGAATTGGGTTCAAGACTTGGTCCTTGAGAAAGATATCTAGCCAGTAAACCCCAGAGATTAGAGTGAGGAGAAGAAGAGGGAGACCGTGAGCTGCCTGAACAGGGACCCAGCTGGCCAGTTCCAGTTGGGTAACTCAGCTCATACTACTCACTAGGGATAAAAATACTACAAATGAAACAATTCCTACTAGCAAGCAGCTAACGTTTGAATGGGGGACACAAGGACATTTACAAGTATATAGAGAACAATCATAAAATGAGAATAAATATGAGTAAATACAAAATAGTTAAACAGAAAACTGCATAGGAGAGAGATGAGAGCACTGGCAGGTTTGGGGACCAGGAAAAACTTCATGTAGAAGGTGTTGTTTGAACTGCGTCTGGAAAGAAGAGAGAGATTCTAGGAGCTGACGATGACCTACAATGCACTGCAGACACAGGGTATGGCTGGTGAAAAGACGTGAGGGATGGAGAGGTCACTTTGGCTGGATTGCTGAGTGGGAAGACAACAATATTCAGTGAACACAGAAAGGTAGATTGAGGGCCAGGCTTGGAAGGGCTTTAAAAGCTAAATAGGGGAGTTTTATTTCATCCTGGAGTTGACTGAACAGGGGACAAACATGGTCAATTTGGGACTTAAGGAAAATCACTCTGAGTTGTGTAGGATGGACTGGAGTGGGGAGAGAATGGAGGCAGGAAGAAGAATTTAAATACCGTTGCAATAATTTACCTGGTAAGGGATGAGGGCCTGGGTGGTTTAATAGCCAATCTATCCAAAACTTGAAAGCAGTTATAAGGGTTATTAAATAGCACTTATTGAGCAGGGTATTACATGAGGAATGGTGTGCTGGTGAGGGGAACAGAACATTGGAGTTTGGAAGCCCCAGGTTTGAATCTTGAGCCCAACATTTAAATAGCTGTAGGACCATAAGCATTTCTTGTTCTGTTCATCTGTAAGATGGAGATTATAATACTTGGACCAGCTTCATAGTTTTGATGGGAGACTTGGATGAGAGGATACGTGTAAAATGCTTTGTACGGCAATGTGGTACAGCAGATGGAGTACTGACTTTGGAGTCAGAATGTCTGTATTCAGATCTTACCCAGGATACTACCTGTGTGACTCTTGGCAAGTCACTTAATCTCTACAAGCCTCAGTTTCTTCATCTGTTATGTGAAGAAGTTAAATTAGGTGGCTTATGAAGTCCCTTCTGCCACTAGATCTATGAAGCTGTCCAGGGGCTCTAGTGCATGTGTAGGTTCCAGTTTGCTAAGATGGCACCATCCATACAAAGAGTGCCATCTTGGCAAATTGATGGAGTCTGTACATGTGCTAGACCCCAATTGCACTCCTATGAACTTAAAGTGCTAACTGTTAGTTTTAAGTGTGAGGAAAGGACATGTAAAAAAAAAGGCAAAGTTCCAGCCAGCAAGGAGAGACAAATGTTGGACCACTTTCAAAGGGTGTGCCAAAAGAGTAAAACAGAGTACCTAACTGCCAGGGATGCAATATTATTTGAGCACTGAAATAAAAACTTTAAAATTAAGAGAGTGATGCTAGAATTTTTAATGCCTTCTTGTGTTTTATGTTTTGCTCTACATTTTGAAGCTTTTTAACAAATTGAACACATTTATTCAGCCTCTTATATAAATAATATCTCATTTCTAACAAAAGGCATTGATGAGCAACCAATGGAGGGTCAAAGTGAAATGTGGTTGTATTAAAAACAAACAAACAGGAATAAATATGACAGAAACAGCCAAAAAGGCCAAAGGAAATTGGAGGTTGTGTCAGAGGTGAGAGAAGATGACAGTCTAAATTGAAACAATGTGACTATCAGGTGAAAAGAAGAAAACTAAAATCAACAGCAAACAATACAGTATAGTGAAGGGTGGTTACCTATTCAAAAAGAGAGTTGGTTATTCTGAGGATGAACACCCAGGTATCTGCACTGGTACCAACTGAGGAACAAACAACATAATAAAGCTATTTATGTTTAAATACCAGGGAAGCAAAGAGTATTGTTGGGCTAAGAGATACACACGTACTGTCTAAGAGTTGCAGGGGATGGAAGATCTGAAAAGGGTCAAGAACTTCCATTTTCTAGGTTCACTCATGCCTACCTCCCAGGGCTATTGGGAGGATCAAATGAGCTAATGGATGTAAAGCACTTGGTAAACTTTAAGGCACTATATAAATATCACTTTCAGTTATTTTTCTTTACTGAATAACAAAGAGCATTAAATACGCATTCAAATGGAAAAGTTGTAGAATGAGGCAGAACAAGTTCAATGCCATGTATATAGTTGTGAACTATGTAATGGGTTGACTTCAGAAGAGTTAGCTTGGTGGAGTGTTGTGGCCAAGGAGGAACAAAATCTCCATCACTTTTGCACTAAGAACTCATCTGTAGCAAGCACATACACTGACATTAGATTGTTTATATTAGAAAAATGAAGTCTAGTCTTACCTTATTGTTATAAAAGTACTGGAGCAAAAATTACAAACATAACCCGCCCCCGCTTTTCACATATATCTGAACATCAAACAAAACACACAATATAAAATCAAAAATAACTAGAACAGAAAAGTTTTAAGTCTGACCTTAAAAATATCAAGCAAATCACTAGTTGAAGCAAGATCAAAAGGAAGGGCATTACCCCAGCTTGTAGCCAGATGTGAAAGAACCCCAACTGCATGGGGCACAGATGGTATAAAAGGGGGGTGGGGGGAAAGCAGATCCAAAACATAAGGCAAATAAACCTGGTTCAATTTACACAAGTAAGACAGACAGTTCTAAAGAATGAATAATTTTGAATGCAACTGATAAGCTTTTAAATTTGGGACAAATGGTCCAAGATGTTCCCATCAAAAGTCAGCATGCCCATTTAAGTCCTGAAATTCCTTTCAGTATTTTAATTATTACAATGAAATGCAAAATAATCAATATGGGAAAGTCTGAAATGATGTTTATAAAAGAGGGGAACCAGTATTCTTCTTAGTTAACTTTGAAGTTATTTCTTAGTGTCACCCAGAATATCAGTGGACAGGCAACTTCTGCTTGCTTGGTTTCAAAAAAAGAAAGGATGCATTATTCTTTTTAGAAGAGGAATTCTATGACATAATTATTATGTTATCCAAAGTCCAGTAAACTGATTTTGAATATTGAAAATTTTTATTTCTTTAAAGATTTTGAATAGTTAAATTTAAGTTGGTTCATGTTTATTCCTTCTAAATTACTTTTCCATACAGAAGTCAAACAAAATGATAATGAAATTTACATCTGCATATTGATCATTTAATACAGAACATTCTTCCTGAAACTCGTATTTGGCTTCATCCATATCTCTACACACAGTTCCTAATTGTATAATCCAAAATATGCACACATACAAAGCAAAATTACAAGAAAAATCATCAGGTTTAATTGTTAAGAGTTTGACAGTTGGATATATATATATATATATATATATATATATATATATATATATGTATATATATATATATATATACACACACACACACATATACACATATATGTACATGTACACACATGTGTAAATATGTGTATGTGTATATATCATCAAAAATAGCTGTTTAAAAATTAGTCATCAACCATAAAACACATTTGCCACAATAAATCTTCCCATCCTTAGGATGCAGAAGCAGAAAAATATACCAAACAGTATTTGACAAAGTAACCTAATGGCAAATTTAAGAAATATGTAAACTGTGGTTCTAAACTTCTGTGCCAATAATAAACAAACATCTTATTAAAAAAATTGACTTCCTGACATTTGCTGATCATTTGTGCAGTCTTACTCATTCTTAGATTTGACAAGTTTCTCTACGAATAATCTTTTTGATTTAGTAATGACTTTTCTGTACTATTAGAAGTGACAATTAATTTTAGTAAAAATTCACCCATAGGCAACTTTGATAGTCATTTCAATAGTTCTGGTTATTTTACAGGCACTTTTATAGCTCTATAACATTCACTTAATCTTGTTCAATGATGCTGAACCCCAGATGCCATAAGACATTATAGAAAAATAGTTACGGTACATATGGAGTAACTACTTTTTCTGAACATTAATTTTCTCCTCTAAAAATACTAAAATAACATAGAAAATAGGAACCACCACTCTATGGGAAAGATATAAATGACTTTATATTGTGGACTTGCAGAAATTTCCTAGATTAGTTTATTGGGACCCCACATATGAAGTTATTATTAACATGTATTATCTGTGCACATCTAAGTAATGGCAGGTTTCCTCAACATTCACAACATCATTGGCAATATAGATTTGAACTAGATGTGGATTGAGGAATTTCTCTGAAACAATTCACAATTATAGGCAAAATGGAAATACTAGAAATAGTTATAAAATAAGAAATTATTTTTTCTCTTTGTTCTTCTAATGTTTGAATATTCTTCCCATTCACTCGTTCAACAAACATTTTATTGTGTTTACTCTGTGCAGAGCATTGAGGAAGATAGCATTTAGATATTATCATTGCTTTAGGACCCTCAAAGCAATAAACACACAAATGTAACCTATATGTGTATATACATACATAAGTATGTATATACACATATAGGCACGTTACATATGTATAGTATATATAGTAACATAGTCTCTACCCACATGGAGCTCAAGGTGTGCTAGACAAAACAGAGAACTTTAAGATACAACACTGCAACCTAAGTACATGATGGAGTAGCAAGGAAATTGAGAAAGCTTTACGGAAAAACTGGCCTTTAGGTTAGGTTTTAAAGGATGATTAAGAATTCAAAAGGCTAAGAGGCAAAGGAGGTCGTTCCAAGCACAGGGAACAGTATAAGAATAACAAGATAAACTGTAATGTACAAAGTAACTTAGTTTAGACTTCAGGTGAGTAAACATCTTAATTTTGGATGTGTCTCCAAGGAATTTTTGGTTCCAATTCCATTAAGTTGACCTGACCATGGGAGACAAGGCAGGACAACCAGTCTAACCTCTCATTTTACAGATGAAGAAACGGAGCCCCAGGGAGATTAAATTGTACTCCCAAAAGCTGCAATTGTCAGAACAGCTTTTGATTGGCCTCACATCATCTGAAATGTTGGCAAAATTATGTCTCCATCCAAGTTACTTTCTGAATATTCCTTAGGAAAGAACGCCAATAACTAAATGCTTTTTTTTTCACAATCAACCTTTAGGTTTGTTTTACGTGAAAATATCTTTGTTTTTCTGGGAAGATTTCATTAATTAACTAAAATTCTCCTCCCAAATCAGGCCAGAGACTAGATTCTTATAAAAACAAAGAGGAGGGAGATAGCATGGCATAATGGGTAAAGATTTGGCTTCAGTCACAAGGACCTGGGTCCAATTCCTCTCCTGGCTGTGAGACACTGGCTACTTCTCTCAGTGCTCCAGATCATTTTTTAGGAACATACATGGCAGGGAAGTTGCTTATTTGATCTGCATTTTTAAGGCGGAATTGCATCTGTAGGAGTTCCTTTTATCAGTGAAATGCCAAGAATGAGGGACTTAGAATCAGGAAGATTTAGGGGTTCAAGTCCTGACATCTATCAGTTGTGTGATTCTGGGCAAATTCTATCTCTGAGTCTCAATTTCCTCATCTGTAAAATGAAGACATTGAACTACTTGGCCACAGAGGTCCTTTCTAGTTCTACAGCAATGATTCTATGATTAAGAAACAGGCATGGGATGATGTGACTGCAGGAATAATTCTTGTTGGTTATTGAGATGTAGCTAGTGACTAGGGGCAGCTCCTTGTGGGAGTCATGAAATAGGTTCAACATCTAGCCTCAGACATGTACTGTCTGTGCATTCAAAGTCAAGTAAAAACCTCTCAGAACCTCAGTGTCTCCATCTGTAAAATTGGGCTGATAATACTTGAGCTGCCTGGCTCAACCTTAAAATAGCCTGTTAATGTATACAAAGTACTTTTTTTCCTAACAACTCTGTGCAGTTTTTCATGTACCCAGTTAATTCCCAGAATAAGCTTTTACTGTTTCTTTCCATGTTTACCCTCATGCCAATTTCAGCTTACAAAATTCCCCTATGAGACCATGTCCCTAATCCCAATTTTTGTCACTTTGTAATGTTCAATTGCTTAACAGATCTGCAACTGAATATAATATTCCATTTTTTAAAAATCACGCAGAAAACAGTATGTTCAATGATGAAATAATCTGGTTGTCACCAAGGCATTTGTCTTTGTATCTCCAGCTCCAAGCACAGAAACAGGTACTCAATAGGCCCTTGATAAAACTTGTTCAGTTGAATAGAATAAAGTAGGAGAGCCAGGATTTCAATCCAGATCCTCTGACTGAACAGCCTGCTTTAGAGCCTGCAAAACTCCCTAGAGCTACCCGAACAAGATTAAAATGTAATTGGGAAATATGTGACAAAATAAATAAAAACACAATTCAATGTAATGTTAAGTTTTGGCTTTCTAAGTCAATATGTGGCCTTCAAGAATTCATTTCTATTTGAGTTAGACATACCACTGGTCTACCATACCAGGCTCCCAACACACTTTAGTTATTCAGTGTACTGTATTGACTAGAAACAAAACTGAAGGGGAAAGTTTGCTTAATCCAATTTACTGTCTGACATTAAAAGTTGCCCCAATCCTAGTTCTAGGAGAAACATATCAAAATAGCAATAGCATGTGACATTTCTATTGCATTTTAAGGTTTAAAAAACAAAATATTTTTCTCACAATAATTGTGTGAAGTGCATAGTATAAGTACTGCATGTGTTTTACAAGTGAGTAACCCAAGTGGGGCAGCAAGGTGGTGCAGTGGAGAGAGTGCTGGGCCTAGAGTCCAGAGGACCTGAGCTCAAATCCAGCCTCTGACATTTACTGATTGCGTGACCCTGGGCAAGTCACTTCACCTCATTTGCCTCAGTTTCCTCATTTGTAAAATGAGCTGAAGAAGGAAATGGCAAATCATCCCAGTACCTTCACCAAGAAAACCCCAAATGGGGTCATAAAGAGTTGGACACAACTGAACACAGCAAACCCAAGTGACCTACCCATAGTTATTAGCTATGTAAGTTATATTATACATTATATTATTTTAGTTATATAGTTATACAAGTGAAGCAGGATCCAAACCCGTGTCTGCCAACTCCAAGTTCATGGTTATTTCCATGACATTAGACCGTCGTCCTGCCAGTCTCTAATAGTTCAACTGTACATCGTGCTTCCTTAGTTGAATAAAGGATGCAATGGGCCCCGGACCTAAAAGACTACTGCTGCAGGAGTCCCTCGGGAAAATTTCAAGGCGTAAACAAATCTTGGTTTCAGTCACATAGCCTTGTTCTGTGAAAAGAAATTCAGCTCTAGAGCACAGAGAAAGTCCAAGACAGCTTACACTCACTTGCAAAGCCATTCACTTCCATGGGTCTTGGGAGGAAGAAAATCTTAGAGCCTGAGGGGTTATGGATCTGGCACCGTCAATAACTTGGCTACAAATATCAGAATTCTAATGAAAGTCACCACTTCAACTTGGGTGAAGATTAGTAAAATAGGCTGAAAAGAAAGGCACAAACCACACAAAACGCTTCCTTGCATCTCTACATATCATTCCCTCCTTTAATCTAAGAAGTTAATGAGAGGTTTTAAAACTGATTAAATCAGCTTAGCTCATTCAAAGGATATTAGGAACCAAATATTCAATTAAAACAATTTCCAAAGTAAAATTTAACAAAATCCTTTTCTAAGGTAATTAAGATGATAGGTTCTTAACACTATGTAAATTAAAGTCTTTTTAACAGCCACTCATTTTGAAAGGTGCTAAAACAATTGCTAAAGTTCATTTGACAAAAAAGCCATTCAATGTGCCAAAGTCACTTTTTTTAACTTAAATAATAGAAACTAGCAAAAATTAAAAATAAGCCTAATATTATTATTTTTACTTAAAAAACCTACATGCAACATTTAACATAGATACACATATTTAAAAATAAAAATACTCCAAATTCAGTTCACTAATGGAGAAAATTATGCTAAAGGTAAATTTCTTGCTCTTTTGGAAAAGTCATTTATAATTTCTTTATGAAAAATTAAGAAACAAGTTGAATGTTAATGAATTTATTAAATAAGCAGATCCTTGCCTTCAGAAAAACAGGTCTAGTAACACTTTATTTCAATTTGAAATCAATGAAGCAACTCAATTTTAGAAAGTTTTTTTATTATTGATAATGTAAATGAACTGCACAATTTATTATTTATAAATACAGCTGGAATTCTAAAAATGTTACATGGAAAATTCCATTTATTTATAAACATATATTTCTGATGACTATCTTAAGTTATATCTTTGCTGTTCAACTTTGCAAAGAGGAGTTAAAAACATTGGGCAAAAACAATGGTGTTGAACGCATTGTCCTGTCACAAGACTTATAACCTTCTGTTACTTGCTAACAGTCCTGAAATAAAGCAACAAAAAGAAACAACTTAAAAAAAAAAAGCACACCAAAAATTTTGTGCTTTTTCCAGGTAGGTGTAGGCAGAGACTTCCTAGAATAACGATATGGATATCAGTGCAATAGAACAATTCCCAAGTGAAAACACTAATCTCATTCAGTGAGGGAGAGGGGGATGTATATTTGCTTCTACTCTGCAGTTTCTTATTTAAAAAAATTTTTAAAACCCCAAAACAAAACGCAAAACAGCTAAAGTCAATAGTTCTTTGGTAGTATAATAAAATATATCAACAATTCCAATAATTAATATGGAGAAAATGCACTCAGAGTTCAACTTCGTAAATATTCACATTCACACTGCAAATGAGAATTAACTTCCTGCTCCTAAACGAAAACGGGAGAAAAAACTGCCTCCCTTTGAGTACTGTCAATAATGTGAAAATACACAGAACACAAGCTAGAAATGAGAATCCATTTAGCAAAATGAGTTAGGATTGATTTGAAAAACCTTAAGTAGGTACATACACCCCAAATTCAGAAGGCAGCAAACTTAATTCTAAGCAATTACGTTATCACCTCCCTTTTAAATAAGAAGCATCAGGTTTCCTATGAAGTGAAAGCCTCCTCTTCCACTCTTAAGTAATGCTTTCACAAAACCAAAGTGAACTCCTGGTTAAAAATATTTCCAGAGTGGATCAATATGAAAATGTGCTCGTGGTATTTGCCAAAAATAATTTCTTGATCTTACCTTTTGTGTAAAACAAACAAAAAAACCCCAACCCCAAACCCTCAACCCAACCTATGCGTGTACTCATCAGTGCAAAATCAGATCACTTTGTATGTTAGAACATGTAGTACAGTTTCCCTTTCTCCTGAAACAAAGACGATGGGGAAAAGCTTTATTAATAGGAATGTTTCACAACAAATAATTAAAATGCCTGGTTCCCCAAGCTAGTCTCCTCTATGGACAACATGATTGGGAAGAGCAGCATTGTCAGGGCTGTGCCTATTTGCCCTTTCAAGAGAAACCAGAACCTTGTACCTCAAGGAGACAGTTCTATGTAAAACAATAATTAGACTGAAGGGAAAATAAGAGGATGGGGTGGGGGGATGGGGGAACAACAAGAATGAAAAGAACAGAGAAAGAATTTAAAAGACCCAAAGCAAGTAATATCACGTTAGAAGTCAACGCAAGTCCTCTGCCACCTGCAACTTGGAGTGCTAGTTGCCCAATCTGAGAGGATGAAAAACACATCTAAAATGGCCAGCACCTTGCTTCAGTAAGTCTTCTCTCCACTTTCCCTCCTGCGTTAGGTCATGTCCAAAACCAATCAGCAAAGGACAAAGAATTCTGTACAGAGTGCAATTAATGTTTTCCACGTCCACCTTCAAAAGCATGATGCTCTTCGTGGGCTAAAAGGGCAGGAAAAAAGGAGAAGAAAGGAAAAGAAAATTTTAAACAAAAGATGGGACAACCCTCTTCCAAGCATCTTAGTTTATTTTGTAAAGTCATTGAAAATTCAAATACCATTTCCCCAGTAACTGCTCACTAACGCACTTGTTTCCTGGGATATGTAATTAAAATAAAAAAACAAAGCGTAAGGAAACAACAGAAATGCTGTCTGATTCTTTTTATGTGTCCAAGAAACTAAGACTGGACAGGATGATGAAGAAAATATCTTGCTCCAAGTGAGACCCACAAATTAAAATGTGTCACATGGAACATATCAGAAAAATTACCCAGCTAAGAAAATGCACTCTACAGTCTCATTTTAAAACACACACATCAACCTAAAAAACAACATGAGATAGTAACAATAGCTATGTTGCTCAGTCAGAATACAATCAAATGGCATTTTGTAAAGTGAATACATTTTTGCACTGAAGTTTTGTTCTACTTCGTTCTCTACAGGGACAACAAAAATCTATGATACTGGTAATCTTTACACTTCCTCATACTTAGTAGTCTCAGTGTTGGACATGGGAGAGGACTACAATTGTGTTCTACAATGCAAAAAGATGACAGACCTCACATTCTTAAGTGAAAAACACTTAAAGCAGGGCTTACAATATTTCCTCCTGGGCTATACATCTGGTTAGAAAATTGATGTCCTGGAGGGCAGCTTCAGAACCAAAGTAAAATGTCAAGTTCAGACAGGTAGATTTTTTGTTATCTTTTACTGAAGTAGGTAACATCATTTCAGAGCCACACCAAAGTATGGTGAAGAATCAGAGCAAACCAACTTTGGTTCTTATGCTTTGGGGCCTCCACACTTTAAAGGGCCCCTGGTGACTAGAGAGTTGAGTCAAATCAACAGGAATTTATTAAATGCTTGCAATGTGCCAGGCACAGTGCCAAATACTGGGAATACAAAGAAATGCAGAGATAGTCCTTACCTTCAAGGAGATAACAATCTAAAGAGAGAGACCACATACAAATACCAATGAACATAAAAGATATGTAAACTGGAGGTAATCTCAGAGGGAAAGCACTAGCTGTAATGGAGATAGGCAAAAGCCTCAGAAAGAAAGGTAGGCTTTGAGTTGAGAGTCGAAGGAAGCTAGGATCGGTGAGCTGTCAACTGGTCATTTAAAAACCAAAAGTAAAACCAAGGCAACTAATCAGCTCATACCCTCTACACTACTGCCAAGGCAAAGTGGTCTGACCCTTTCCTTCCCAACTTACAAACAATATACATTACATCTTCTCGTGTCTTTTACTATTTTGACTTCTTTTTCCCTTGAAATTTATTTTAATCTTAGCCACAGTTCACCCATAAAAAACTAGTGTGGAAAAGTGTGAGTCGCCCCAAGTTCTGTATCCTCCTAAGGGTGGCTTTAAGCAATACAGACTCCAGATACAGAACTCCAACTTTGAATATTTCAAATGTCATGTCTATGTACATTCAGTTAAATGCCTTACTTTTTTTTAATATCATTTTACTGAAATATTTTGTTTTGACTCAGCAATTACTCACCAACAAACAAAATCCTACTCTGTAAAGTACACTCCCCTCAGTCATTTTTTCAATTGACTACAAGGAAGGATGTGCTCTTTAACTTTGATTATATGGCACAAATAGTGACCTTTGTAATTGAAGAGAGTCTTGTTACTTCTCCACATTTATTTTAGTGTTGTCTTCAGTGTTTGTGCTGTTCCTTTGGTTCTGCATCATTTTTGCAAATTTTCCCAGATTTCTTTTAACTATTCACACTTATCATTCTTTACGAATACTGTACTTAAAAACTGAGCATTTCTCACAGCTTGTTTATTTAGCCATTTTCTTCCTTCCTTCCTTCCCTCCCTCCTTCCTTTATTCTTTTTTCCTCTTCCTTCCTACCTTTTTTCTTTCTTTCCTTTTTTCCTTCCATCCTTCCTTAGACCTGTCAGGGCTTCTAATGAAATAGTTTTAACTGAGATTGTACTGTGGCAAAAATATTCTAGCTGAAAATTATACATGGACAATATAGACAGCATGCCTAGTACAGAATCTATCATGTAACAGGTGCTTAATAAATGCTTGTTGACTGACTGACATGTAAAATTGCATGGAAAGATAGTATACAAATGTTCTTCCTACTTTGCATAAAGAGATTTCTCACTCCACTCTTCAAAAGAGTTCAGTGCAATCTATGATTTCTGCCTAACGTGAATTCCATGATTGAAAAAACAGATTTAGAACTGGAAACAAATGTAGGATATTGCCCAAGTTAACAGAGAAATCTTGCTGAATATGTGTGTACACGCCCCCCCCACACCCACACCCACACCCACACACACACACACACACACACACACACACACACACACATTTCCCCATTTTGACTGACTGGCTGACTTGAATGAGTACTAGGTCACTTCTGCGTGTGTGACTTTTAACATGACACCCAGCATCTGTCAATTCTTGAGTTCTTGAACCCTGAACAAAAGGGATTATCATTGCAAACTACATTCATGAGGTCGGCCACTTGTACTTGGTTTACCCTGAAGCTATTTGTCAATGTCCAATCACTCAGTGAACAAAATTTCTGGAAATTTCTTATATTTCCAAATCAATTATATAGTACCCAGAATGTAATCCTACTGAACAAAGAGTGCCTGTCTTGGAGAGAGTCAGAAGAATTGTTGGTGTTTTAAGTAGCACTAGGACAATAATAATTTTATCAAAATTAAAATCTTGATAATTTGAAATATTTTAATTTTAATATGTGCCACTAAAATATGATTTTCCTACTCAGAAATGACACCTGTCATTATCCATGATTTCTAGTGGCATCTACACTCAGCTTGGCCATTCGGCTTGACTAAATTAGCTAAAAATAAACTCAATTCTGTTTTTTTTCCAGCAAGCACAATAATTAGTTGCTAAGCAGCAAATCACACTGCCACATGGTCAATCTTATTAGATCACTAATGTAGACCAAAAACTAGTCTGACCAGTTTGTGATCCAATTATTTAATGAATGTGAACAATTTAAATTTCTCTGATTCTATATCAACTGAGATTGACTAGAATACTCTACACCACAGAACCAAAGAATTTTAATACTGAAAAGAACCTCAGAGGGCATTTAATGCAACACTCTCCTTCTATAGGAAACTGAATTCCAGGCAATTTAAATGACTTGTCCATAGTCACAAAGCAGAGTCTGGACTAATAATCAAGTTTCCTGACTCCCAGGCAAGGAATCTTTATTGCTTTACCTCTCTTTACCTCTCTATACCACACTATCCATCTCTTCATATTGTAAGGTTTAATCCAGGCAGCAATATCTAAATGGATGGAAAAGAAAAGTCTATCCCATTCCATCAAGAAAAGCAAAACAACTCTGATCTCAAGAGTGTTGTTATAGTCGTTTGTCATGAATTTAAAAAAAAAATTCATATTGGCAATAACATTAAAAAAATAAACTTTAAATTATTTCTCTTTTCTTTTTTTTTCCGACAATGTGGTTTTATAGTATCTAAAGTACAAACTGGGCATGCACACAGTTACCATTCCCCCACTCCAAGTCTAAGGAATATTATTTGTATGGCTACTTCACCTCCTTTTTGTTTCTCATCTTCATTTAAAATGAAGTAACTCAGCACATTGTATTTAACTGTAGCTATGAGCTACTTATTCTTTAGGACCTGAATAGTTTGACTTTCATGCCTCTTATTTCCACAGAAGGCACTATTCAATATCTTCAATCAGAGTCAGCCAATCTTGAAACATAAATGATCCTTTCCCATTTTGAAGCCCCTCCCATCTTTTGGCAGTGGAAGTGGGAGAAGAGCAGGAGAAAAGACATATTTGTTATGAAAGTTTATACATTTGAAACATTTCAAATATTTCAAAAAACTTAAAATGGTTTGTGCCTTATACATACTAGGCACTTATGGAACGCTCAGTAGATAAATAAGGGGCAGTTCTAGTTTCCAATTTATCATTAAAACCATAATCCAGCATTTGCAAACACTTGTTTAACAGGATGTACAAAGTTGTTTCCTTTATAAGAGAGATAACTTTAAAACGACCACATAAGCAACAGATACAAATTCACATGGAAATTCTGGGTCAATCCATACATGTAGTTATACTTTGGTTGCTAACATTTTACCACGGTAGGTGAATAAATATATTTTTAGCTTGTATATTTAAAATCATGGATAATGAGGAATGATTAGCATTTCAGTATAATATACAACCATCTTTACATCTAGAACTAGCCTCATCATATAATATAGATGTTATATTTTATAAATTCTTGTTTGAGAATGACTAAAGATCTACCCCCATCTGCTCCTATAATAGCCTTTAAAATTTTTGTCTTGAATCTAATGCAATCACTCCTGATTACAACATACACAAGATTAGGCTTAATTTTTAAAAATAACAAATATTTTATGTACTTTTGTTTCTGACCGACACAGTTAGGATGGAATAAAATCTGGTCTGAATTATGCAGAATATTTTTTTAAACACACAGGAATTTCAAGCGATTCTGTTTTTCCTTCTTAACAATATATTTTCTACTTTTAAAAGTAAACCATAGAATGACCTAGAAGGAGATAATTGGAACCAAAGTACTTACGTTTATAAAATACTGCTTTGAAAGATATGTGTGGCAAGAGTTCGTAGATCTTTTCTAAGACTGTTGCTTCACTTGCTAAAGAGGCATTCACATTCCAGACTTGAACAACATCTTCTCGATCACGGACACTCACACTAACCCCTATTACATCATCATCTGCATGGAGGACAGACAGGACCAAGGGGGAAATGAGTTAATCTTCTGAGTCAATCTACAATGAACTTCAGAATATAACATTTTGCTTATAAATTATGGATAAAACTAAAAAGAACATGCTTTAAGGATTAATTATATTTGAAATTGGAAATGTAATCAGTAAAAAGCTAGCAAACAAGTGATTTTATAGCAACACTGTCATGGACTCTGGGGCTCCAAATAACTGAAAAACATTGTTTTAAGCATCAAAGCTTTAAAAATCATTATTATTAAATTGATTTTTAGTGGAAATATTTCTACATTTATCATATATTTCCCTGACATATTAAACAGAACATAATGAAATTAATCACTTCTTGATGACTACAGATCATCACTATGGAAAGCAGTTGCTATAATGAAGCTCTCATGAGCTATGGAGACGTGGATATATCTGTTTCACTATATACTATTTTCCCCCAATTTCTGAGTCCTGATGCCAACTTTTAAGTTTTTCTGTCACCTTGTTTACTGTCAGGCTATCAACTGTTCCTTCTTGCTGATGTCCCTGTGCTTGTTTATAACAGCTTTACCCAACATAGTCATGTTTAACTTGGGATTTGTTGGGAAAACAGGTAATCAAACTTGTTAGAATAATGTCTCAAAGAAGGCTAAACACATTGTTAGCATTAACACAAGGAGACCTGGGTTCAAATCCAAATGCCTTATGCTTACTGTGTGACCTCAGCAGTCACTTAATCTCCTGGAAAAATGGGGGCGCAGGAATTGACTAGATGGCTTTCAAGTCCCTTCTTGACCTAGATTTATGATCCTGTGACCTGCGGGGACATTTTTTTCTTACTCTTCAGTCCTTGACAGTGTTATGGATAGTTGAGGCGGCTAATTCAATGACCACTGGATGAGGTGTTATTGTAATTACTATAATGTTCACTTGTCCCATTTTTGTAAATTCAAACAGAAAATATTAGAGTTCAAAGAAATGTTTGAAAGTATCTATTCCCATGCTGTGCTGGTGGTCTCAAACAACATCTCTGGTTTTATACTTTCATTACAGTAAGACAAATAGGTTGTGCTATAAACAGTATCCCAAAACTTGACATTCAGTTAGTAAAGTGAAATACACAGCGTCAACAAATTTAGAAAATGGAAGTCATACATTATCTTGCCTGATTTGTTTTGCAAATGCCATTTTTTTAGTAAGTTTATCCTGCTTTTTTTTGAAAGTTAAATTCATTTGTATAATCAGACACACTTTAAATCATGATGAATCTTGTTCTTAAATTTTCTTTTAAAAATTTCACTATATTGCTTTATTTAAAAAAAAATAATTCGGGCCTAATAAAAGGGGCTTCATTTGTGGACATAAGCAGAATTGTATAGCAGAAAGAAAGCTGAACTTATGGCTAGAAAACCTAGATTCTAGTTTTACCCCAAGCTACCAGCTATATGACTTTAGGAAGGAGGAAGGAAAAAAGTATTTACTGTATGTCAGGAAACGTATGAAGTGGAAAAGCATTTTATTTCCCTAGCCTCAGTGCCTTCATTTGAAAAAAAAACTGAGGGTGTTGGACTCAGTGATCTTCAAGGTCCCTTCTAGATTTACCATTTTATGATAAGTGTTGAGAATTTTTTAGAATAAAGGTTGGACTATATCAGGGGCTCTTAACATGAAGTCCACGAATAGATTTCAGGGTATTGGACTACACACACACATACATACACACACACACACATACAAAACACATATATTATACATAAATATATATACACATATGCATGTCAATATAATTGGCTTACTTTGCAATCCTATATATTTTATTTTATGCATGTGAAAAGAAGACTCTAAGAAGGGGTCCACAGACTTTACCAAAATTGATACAAAAAAAAGGTAAAGAAGTCTTAGCCTAGATTAGATGGATTCTAAGGCTCTTCCAGCTCTGAGATTCTGTTATTCTAACAACTTTTATTTAGAGACAGGATATTTTTTAATCTTGTAGTAATAATAAATCAACTATCACCTTAGGGGGTGAACAATCCTCTTTTTAAGTTATTTTAATAATACATTTATTTACAATAGATGAAATTGTTTATGTAAACTGTGCTGATTTTGTTAAAAACAGAAACAATTGGATGACAGTTTTTCAGTTTGCAGTTAAATTTAATTGTCTAGAGAATATACACACATACACATATGCATATGTGTGTATGTATGTATATATACACATATATGTGTGTGTGTGTATATATATATATATATATATATATATGGAGAGAGAGATGAGGAGAGAAAAGGGGTGAGAGGGAGGGAAGGAGAGAGATGGAGAGAGGAAAAGGGAGAGGGAGAGGGAGGGAGAGAGGGAGAGAGAGAGAGAGAGAGAGAGAGAGAGAGAGAGAGAGAGAGAAGAGAGAAGAGAGAAAAGAGAGAGAGAGAGAGAGAGAGAGAGAGAGAGAGAGAAGAAAAGAGAGAGAGAGAGAGTGTGTGTGTGTCTTACTTGCCCAGCACATCATCTCCATAAATTTAAGATGTGGGCACCAAAAATTATATATTAAGTACAAAGCAAATTATATGGAAGGGAACTTCTGGCTATCCAGCAAATCTACATTATATTCATATATGGAATTAGCCAGCATGAACATGACCCTAATAAAATACGTGTTATTTCCAGAGATAGTTGTGTAACCACAGATATTATTTACTTAAGCTGGTCAGCTATTTTTACTTAGTTCATCTTTCCTAGTACCTGAAACAGAAATAATTCATACCGAAAATTGCTTCTCAAAGGGATTCACATGTTTGTAATTACGCATGAGTCATATTTTGAGCAACATTTAGCCAAGTTACTACTCCCTGCTAATGCAGAAAGATTCTTTACTGTTAAGCCAATTGTTTCATTTTAACCCAACTCATCTCTAAAGTAGCAAAGATGAAATGTAAGAGGTAAGTGTACCAATAAAATTAAAAGGCCTTAATCATTTATTTGGTTGTAGCTAAAAACAGTTTGGACATGGGTGGTTTCTAACCCCCTTCTTGAGGGAATGCTCTGTAAAACCCACAAACTCCATCAAAATAATTTTTCAAGAGAGCTGCGCTTTTCTTTAAAGGCCAAATGGGGGAAAACACTTGTTGATTTACACTTACCCAGAATCTGTCTGAATGAGACACCCAAAGAAGAATAAAAACGAACTTCAATGTCTCAACAAAATTGAGACAAAGAAAATGAAAACAATTTTGTTCAGGTTAATAGCTCAGTGGATTTTAACTTTTCTTTCTATTTCCTATTGATTGTAGACAAATCACTATGGCTGATTTTTAAAAAAAAAGCCTAAAAAATAAATAATTAAAATGAAGCAAGTTATCAAGTGCTATATTTTATATTCTAAGACAGATATTGATTGTATATATGTATATAGATTTTACCTGTCAGGTTTTTTATAGTTTGACATTTAACAAAGTTTTTTCATGTATGTTTACTGCTTAAGTTTCTAGTTATTTCTTAATTGTGCAGTATGAAAGATATTCATTACATTTTATGGAAAACTTGGATGGCTAACCACTAATTTGATTAAAATCTTACTTATCCATTCAACTGCTGAGGTAGCCAGATAGTCCATGGAAAGCAATAGAATATTTATGTGGAGCTCCAGAATTTGGACACATATCAGTTAAAAGACTAAAAAAAAAATTCTCTCACTTCTGACCTTTCAGTAGACTACAAAAAAAAAATAGTTCTAAAACCACTGTTACATGCAAAAAAAAATCTAAGCCAATTACATAGTAACAAAACAAACAGCTTCTAAACAACATCATATTAAAAAGCCCCCCCCCCAATTCTGCCAAGGAGTAAACACAAAGCCAAGCACTAGGTACACACACATGCAGTTTGAGCCATGATTTTTTTGTTTTTACCTGCTGTAGAACAATCTGTAAACTGTTCCCCGATAGTTGCTAACAACAACTCTTTCCAAACTGTGGGCTAACATGGAAGAAAAATATATACACACATATTCAGATAGTGAATTTTAAGATCCCAGTCATTTCCTCTTCTATAAGGAAACATTAGTTTTTCAAGCTCACCTGAAAAATTCAGACATCCCCAAAAGACAGGAAAAAACCTTTAATAATTTAACAACTCAACAAACACTTATTAAGTCCCTTCCAATGCTGGGCAAGGGCACTAGGGATACAAAGATGAAGCAAGACACTCTTCCTACCCTTGGGAGCCAACAGTTAGGATGACACAGTAAGAAAGAGATATATACAAATAACTACAATGTAAGTTTGGGTTTGATTAAGCTTGAAGGAGGAGTTGAATAATACATGAGAGATTCAAAAAAGGATCATGTCTCAAAGGTAGTACCAAGGAATGCTTCATGGAGCTGGATGGTATCTGAGCCAAACCTTAAAAAAAAAAAAAGCAGTATTTCAACAAGCAGAGATATAGGGAAGGGTTGATTCCAGGAATTGGGGATGACATGTGCAAAGACATAAGGGAGGGAGAAAGCAAGAAATGCCTGGGAACAATGAATAAGTTAAGCTACTTTGAGGCAGAAGCTACTTAATGTTTGTCTTTATAAACCCATTGATTAGCACAGTGCCTGGCACACAGTAGGTATACTTTTCGATTGATAGACTGATTTGAGTTCAAGAAGGAGTAGTGGGAGATAAAGGTTGTGGAAGCTTTAAATGTCAAGCTAAGTTTTTTAATTTGTTCAGTAGGCAATGGGAAAAACAACACTGAAGTTTCTGAGTAGGGGAATCATGTGATTAGATATGTGCAGTGGAGAGATTACTTTGGCAGCTGTATGGAGAATTGTAGAGGGGAGAGCCTGAAGGAGGTTATTATATAACATAGGCAATTTTGCAACAGGGAAAATCATAATGAGCTGCGGTAAACTGAGGCAAAGGGATTTAAAGACTAAAGGAAACATTTCTATTAAAGGAATTGGTAATGTTCAGAATAATAAAAAAAAAACTTTTAACGTCAGTGATACTCACATTAGGAGAGATTAAATTTTCCTTTTCATTAGCCAGGGTGTGTGTAGATTTATAAATACATATATGTGTGTGTGTTTTATATATATATGATATACACACATATATACACATATTATATATAGTGTATTAGAAGTTTTTCTGCTCTTTCTTAAATAAAAGAACCCTCAAATATCTTTCGTGTATGCAAATAATTTCAAAAGTATCAAAACATTACTGTGAAAGAAATAAATTAGCTTGTATATTTTAGGTCTGTGAAACTACAAGAATTTCCTTGCACCGGACAATTTTTTAAAATGTTACAAACATTTAAATTTCACAAAAGGCCCCCAAAGAAGAGTGGGAATTATTTTAATTATTTTTGTATCTTTTGTCAAAACTATCATAATCTTGAAATATCACAGTAGTAAATAAGTTATTGTTGAAGGGGATGCTAACATTTTTCTGTGAGCTTGCAAACTTTTTGTATTGATTTGCAAAGCTAACCTATTGGGTTTAATTCTTAGTAGTGAAGACTCAATCATTCAGACAGTCAGTTAAAAATCATTTATTAAGTACATACTATGTTCCAAGCACTGTGCTAAGTACTGAGGACACAAAGAAAGAAGAAAAAACAAGGTCTCTATTCTCATGAAGTTCACATTCTAACCATACAAGGAAATATGGGGAAATGTACAAGGGATGGGGTGAAGAAAGCTAAATCAGAACAACTGATACAGTAACACAATGTAAACAACATTAACACAATCCAAAGAATCCACAGAAGTAAAAAGCCAAAAGGGAAAGCAGCAGCAAACAGATAACCATAATAACAGATAACCAAACAAACAACCATAACTATAAGATGTATACAATGTAAATGGAAAGTGATTTCAGAGGAAAGCTATCAGTTCAGGGTTGGGGAAGAGGGAGAAGATGAAATAAAAAAGGCCTTCTACCGAAGATGAGACATGGCAAGAGTCTTGAAAAAAGCCAGGGAAGCTAGGAGTTGGAGGTGAAGAGGGAGAGTATTCTAGGCATGGGAGACAGCCAATGTAAATGCCCGGAGTCAGGAAATGAAGAATAGCAATAGAGCAATGAAGCTGGATCAGAGTGCATAGAAGGGAACAAAGTTTAAGAAGCCTGGCAAGGTAAAACTGGGCCAGGTTGTGAAGGTCTTTAAATGCCAACAGAGGATTTCATGCCACCTCAAACCTTTCAAATTTAAAACTAGAGTCCATTTTGTAAATTATCATTGGACTGAAAGGCATCTTTATGATTTTACCTGAAAAGTACTTTACTATGTTTCTTGTAGCCTCATGACTGTGCCCCTTGTGGCAAAAGAGATGGAGACCTTGGCATTTGTCCAGTAAGTCCACTTGAATGTGAATTGCTGTGGAATGATGTCACTGCCAAATCTGTTTCCTTTCACTCTTCATGCTCCTCCTGGGTTCCTACTGTACCTTGTCTACTTTTTTCTCACCTTGCTCTGTTCTGCTCTCATTCTCCTTTATTTACTACCAAGGATTTTTTTTTTTTTATGGAAAGACCTTTTACTCTTTTTCTAATTTGTCTCTCGGTAGTGACTCTCACACAGCACTACTGATTAGGAAGGGAGAAGTTAAGATGACTGAAAATTAATTATCCTTTTGATTTCATAGTTTCTGCTACACTTGCCTTTGAGGGAAATTGAGTGCAACATTACTATTTGTTAATTAAGAATCGTGGAAGGTCCTGGCTACTTGGAGAAAAGGCACTGGTATAACTATGAAACAAAAATCAGTACTGTTGGTGACTGTTGTCAACTGGGCCCTCTAAAAAGAAGGAACTTAATAATTCTTCTATTAAAACTATACACATGGGTCAGCAGAATAAATTCAGATCTGAAGTCAGAGGACCAGGTTCAAATATTGGCTCAGCTACCTGTTAACTGGGTGAGAGAAAAGAACTTGATGACTGAGGTATCTTCTAACTCAAAATCTAGCACGTAAAAGTCATTATGAATAATTGAATGAGGGGTTGGGAGGGGAGAGGGGGAAAGCCATCCAAATCTCCCCCAAACAATCACAACAGCTTTGTATACAATTCAAAAAAATGCAAATAATCTCAGTATATGATTAGGTAATGGCAGAAAAAAGGAACTATGACCATAACTGAATACTATTATACCACAGGTAACTGCAAATATAAAGACCACAAGAAAATATGGGAAAATGCACAAGGGATGCAGGGTGAAGAAAGCTAAATCAGAACAATTGATAAGTAGCAACAACAGTGTAAACAACATTAACACAATCCAAAGAATCCACAGAAGTGAAAAGCCAAAAGGGGAAGCAGCAGCAAACAGGCCGTTTGTTCATATGTTCAAGTCAATGAATGCTTTTCAAAAACAAATCATAAACAATGGACTTTAGGACTTTGTATATGATCTTTTAACATTTTTGAGTACTTCAGGATAAAGATAAGGAATGAACAAAAAATTCCTTTCAAATGAGGTTGACATGAGAGTTTCTTTTAAAACTCAATTACTAATAAGTTTGAGCAAATAAAACTTAAAAATAAATATTTCTCCTTCCCTCCATTCTCTTTCTCCCCATCTTCTCTCTCTGCTTACTAAGCCTTATGTAGTTTGTTATTTGCTTTCCTAAAATTTTTTTTTCTTTTTAATACATATGCCAAGTAACAGTCAAAACTTGGAAGAATGTATCTTGACTAATAGTTTGCACCTTTAACAAATAAATCTGGTTCTATACAGCTCAGACATATGGGTCCCTGGAGGGTTTTTCAGTTCTTTTGAGCATACGTACATGAAAGAAACAATGGAAAGGTGAGACTGTGTAGTTTTATTTCTTTTATCTCTTATCAAGGGCTGTTTTTGGTTTGCTTAAGTCTTAAGGTAACATTTTAATGTTCATTTTCATTCAATATAATGAATAAAGGTCCATGTGGAGATGCTTCTTTTCAACTCTCAAGGAGTCTATTATGGCCATGCTTTTGAATGCTCCCCCCGCAGCAGACAACTCCACATCTCTTAGATGGCACTTCTATTTCACTTGATACAGGGAAGGTTCTGGCCATCAGAGACAAGGCCAGCATCCTGAGGTGAGGCCAGTTCACCCTTCTGTAGGCAGCCTAGTGGCTCCTCAGTCTTGGAGGCCCACCATATTAGTGCCAGACTTAGTGCAGACACCTAGTCAGCTTAGCCTACTGCAGCTCAGAAGTCCTGAATGCAGTGTGTGTGCGCGTGTGTGTGTGTGTGTGTGTGTGTGTGTGTGTGCATGCGCGCACACGCACACATATGCTCATGCTTCATTACATTAAACTATCTGTGACCACCATAGACTTCTCCATTAGGAAGGGATTACAAGTATGCACAACCACACCAAGTAGAAACCAATTAGACTGAGATACAGTTATCAAACTATTAAAAAAATTTCACTGACCCCAGGTTAAGAATCCCTTGGTTTAAAGTGACCTGGCTAAGAAGGGCATGGACTGAGTGATGAAGCTGAGACCTGAATGTTAACTTTCTGATGTTCAACTGAATCAAAACACAATTCTGCTTTACAGGGACATGTGAAAATGTAATTGCTATGTAAAAGAAATGTTCTTTGGAGTTATTATGAGTCTCTAGAGCTATCCTCCAGTTTAAAAAAGCCACTGGTTAGGGTCTTTAGGCTCCATGATAGGATGGAATTTAGTATAATCTTGGCCAACCCATGACTAAAATGATTTTAATATTGCCAGTTGAATAAAATATGGGAACTTGAGAAAAATGAGAGAAATAATTTTCTTAGCAATAATTCCCTTTTATGCCAGCCTGCCTAGCCTTGAATTTTGTAAGCTGTTTTGTAAGTCAGCATAGCTACTGCTACTTTATAGAGGAAGAGAAATGATTTCCCAAGGTGGAAAAGTAGGGCAGAGAAAAGGCTAAGAGAATAACTCAGGGTTTTTCATCATTACATCCTACTCAAAGTCAACCATCCTACCCTACTCTGGAAAGCACAAATCTCTCTGCTAACACAATAAACAAAGGCCCAGCTGAGTCATTTCCAGAAAGGCTCTGGTACAGACATACCGTGCTTTCCTTGGGGACTTTCATTTTCCATACACCACCCTTTGCATTGCTTTCTTCTTCCCTAAGTTGAAGACAAAAAAAAGGTTGAAAAAGTGCATGCATGGATTAAGTGACTGTATGTCTAAGGCAAACATGCATGTGTATCTGTGTGTGTGCACAAATGCGCATGCTTCATTACATCAAACTCTCTGTGATTTCTTCAGCACAGATGCTCCTCTAATCTCTCCATTACCTCCACTTGTGCCCATCACAGCCCTTCCTACCAAAAGGAAACATCCAAGGAGGACTGTTTTAGATTTTCTTTTTTTATTTTGAACTTTATAATCATCAAACAAATATTCCAATGCTCAGTGAATCACAAAAGAGACTTTGTACAAAACCACAAATTTATCATATATGTTTTGTTATTTTAAAAAGACTCTACTAGATTTATTTTATTCAAATTTGTATTTTCAAAGACTGTGTTGAATTTAACAAGGTAGTTATTGAGTAGGACTTTAGTGGAGAGGACAGGACAAAGACAAAAATAAATATAATGATGGACTTTAATGGCCTTGGAAGAGAAACAAAATAAAAGAATCTTCCTTTAAAATCTTTATTTCACTGTCTCCATGGGCAAGAGAAATTGATGGGAATAGATCAGGTGTTCTCAACCTGATATCTATGAAGTTTTTTTAATAGTTTGATAATCAAATTTAAATAAAATTGTTTTCTTTTGTAATCCTATGCATTTTATTTTATGCACTAAAAAAACCTTTATTCTGCAAAAGGATTAATAGACACAAAAAGAGGTTAATGACTTTTGGAATAGATAGAAGGAAGAGAAAACAGGAAGGATCATAGACTCTACTTCTGCTTTTAGATTCCCAGCTTCTAGCACAGTGGTCAGAACATAGGAGGTGCCTAATAAATACTTCCTGAATTGAGATTGAGAAAAATCCTGCTACCTTTCAAGGACAATGAGGCTGACAGGAGGTTTGGGTATGTGATCCTAAAGGTGGCAATGGATGGGAAAAACACGGGGTTGTGTGGGAGTCTGGTAGCAGATAAAAAGAAGAGGGTAGGCACCTTGGAAACCGCCAGATTAATTTGAGGCCTGACTGTGACACTTATTATCTGTGTGATATTGAGCGACATTTCTAGGTCTCGCTCAGATCTAAATCTATGATTCCTAATGATTCCTTCTCTCAGATAACATTAGTAATCCCGGAGATATTTATATTACTCTACATTACATCTAAGTTCATCTGAGGTCTATTTTTTTATTTAAAACACATACTCTATCTTGCCTCTCCATGAGACCATAAGTTCCTTTAGAACAGTAACCGTATCTAATCCAAACTCTCAAAGACAAGGCTTCCCGCAAGCGTTTTCTCTGCTGTGGGGCACTGGCAGTCTGGTGAGGCCTATGGACCCATTCTCAGAATAATATTTGTAAATGCACAAAATAATAAGATTATAAAGAAAACTAATTACATTAAAATATGGTTATCAATATTAAAATAACAAGTTCACACACCCCAGGTTAAGAACTACAAGACTCTAAAATGTAAGAGCTTAATAATACACATATTTGTTTTTGATGATAATGAAGCAAAACATTAAGGAGAAAAGGCTGAAAACTACCATATTGTCTGAAGGCCTTAGATGACCTAGGTGGGCATGTTTGTCTTTCACTCCCAACTCAATAAAAGAATTATTTTCAGACTTAAGTGGTAGAGAGCCATGGTTATATTCCAAGTCGGTACAAATCTATTTGCTTCACTGTGGTTTCCCTCCCACTTTTAACCTGAAATTACATGAGAGTTACTTACCAGAGTGGTCGTCTCTCTCCCCTCATTAAATGATAACTACATCTTAGAGGCAGGTTAGTCACAGGAGGAATATTATTGTACACACTCCAGAATATCTTGGAAAGAAAACAACATATTTTAATTTAATTCAGTTCTTTTTCATTTAATGTACATGCTACTAAATCATCAAAATTAACACATTCAGGAAAATATGATTCTCATTAAGTTATAGCTATTAAAAATAGATTTTTTCTCATTATCACTTTCAACTTTCCACTAGGAACATTAACATTTATAATGGTAGAGAATTTTACTTTCTAAAATCATGCCAAGTTCTATGCTTCAGAGTTCTATGGTTACTGAGCAAATATTCTTATGTAACATGAAATCATATACAACTAGGAATTGATTTGTATCTAATGATTTCCAATTATTTTCTTAAAAATAATGCCTCAATTTTCTACTCTGGCACAAGGGAGTCCTAGGAATAAATGGAGAAACAGAGAGGAGATGACCTTATTCCTTGGCCCTCTTCTTTCCCTACTAGATGAAAGGGGGAAGGGATGAATAACACCTAAATAGTCACAAAAAATGATGCGATAATGTTCACATGATACTTTACAGTTTACATAGATTCTCATAGATTATCTCATTCGGTCATCATAATAACTCTGAAATAGACAGAACAGCTATTGTCATCCCCATTTGACAAATGAGAAAACTGAGGCTTAGAGTCTCTAAATCATGACTTTGCTTTTTTTGTGTCATGGGCACTTCTGACAGTCTAGTGAAGCCTATGGAGCCTCTTTAACAATAACATTTTTAAATGAATCAGATAAAATACATAGGAATAAGAAGGAAACCAAATATGTAATATGTATAATTGGCTATATATATTATATCAATGTTATAGATTAATACATTACATAAATATATAAAACATATTATCTTAATATATTAACATCCTATATGAATAGTTCCCCTCATAATATATGTGTACATACACGAATAACATGTATATGTGTAGATAGAGAGACAGACAGACAGATAATGGTGATGCTGTTTGTTGTTGTCATTTTTGTTCTGATTCTAGATCTCTTTTTCTTATCCAGGCTGGAACTTTAATGGCCACTCTTGGGTCTGATTCTACTGCTGATCAGTACAGAAGATTTGACGTGATATTTCCAACCTGGGCCAGTAGTGGCATCCCAGTCTTAGAGGCTCACCATATCAGTGCCAGGTCTAGTGGGAACATCTAGTCAGTCAGCTTAGCCAACTGCAGCTGAGAAGTCCTGAACTCAAGCGATCTGCTATTCAAGGCTTCCCCGTTAGAAAGGGATCAAAAGTGCATACCACTACACCACGTAGAAACCAATTATACTAAAATATAGTTATCAAACTATTTTTTTAAAAAGTTCACTGGCCCCAGGTTACAAATCCCTTGGCTTAAAGTGACCTGTCTAAGGTCATGGATTGAGTGATGGAAGCTGAGACCTGAACATTACCTTTCTGATGGTCAACTTCATGGAAACACAATTCTACTTTAGAGGGGCATGTGAAAACAATCACTATATTAAAAAAAAAAGTTTTCCTACTTCCCCTACACCCATTGAGCAAGCCACTTTTCAGGCTACCTGGCCAAAGAGCAGTCACTTAGTAAGCATCTCATCCAGACATGCTCCCTAAAGCCAGAAAAATCCCTTCAGGTGCCCTTTGTTCACAACAAATATTCACTGAGTATCTACCATGGGCAATTTTCTGGGTGTTATGGGATGCTTATAAGAATGACAAAAGCCACAAACATATGTATGGCACTTAAAGGATTCCAAATCAATTTACATACACATTATCTCTTTTGAGTCTCACAATAATCTATAACGTACAAGGGATATTATCATCTACATTTTACAAATGGGGAAACTGAGGCTCAGAAAAGTTAAATGATCACATTCAGAAGAATTTTAACTCAGTTCTGACTCCTAGCACTCTAACTGTCATGCTACCTAATAACAATACATGAACACAAACAACTATAATAAAAATAAAGAGCAGAAACTACACTAAAAAGTACAAAATATCATTATTTTGTCTCTTTGCCACCTTCTGTCTCCAAACTGGACCACACACTGATACTTGGTTACATCTCTTTGCTCAATAATATAGCACATTTTAGGAGCAAGATGACTATGAATGAAGAATGTTACCTCTACACACGTGACAAAATGGGAAACAGAAAAAAAAATTTAAGCCAGCCCAAATAAGTTACACTGACTCCTATGGCACAAGTGCTTTAGAACCTGAGTCTTCATACATCTAGAAAAAATAAAATAAAATGAATTTTAGGTTCTGAAGAAAAGAGAACCACTTCCAGACTAATTTCCCTCATCAGCCATAAATTTTCGTGCATATAAAAAAATGATCAAATTCTTTACTCTTTGACAAGTGGAGATTACAGCCCAGGATTACATAGCTGAAGACTTTACTCTTACTTAATATATTTTAAATATTTGAAGGCTTGGGTGTGGGCACAAAAGTGTTGGAAAAAATACCTAATTCACTTAAAAACACCTCCATTTAAAAGTACAGTTGCAATAAATCATTCAATCAATTAATCACTAAGCATTTATTAAGTGCCTACTATGTGCTAGCTAGGCACTGGGGATATAAAAACTAAAGGGAAATGATGATCCCTGCCCTTAAAAAGTATACATTATTCTGGGGGGGGTGATGGTGAATAAAACATGTTTACAGATAAGTAAATACAAGATACATACAAAATAAATGCAAAGAAATGGGAGAAGAGGAAACACTAAAAATTGGAGAAAATCATGGAAAGCCTCTTGAAAGTGTATTTTGAGCTGAGCCTTGAAGGGGGCTAAAGATTATCAAGCTGCTTCCTTAAATGGGGCTTCCTCTACACATATTATAAACTTCCCCTAATATTTAGAACTTGTTGATAAGCCTGAAAGACAGCGAAACGCTGAAGGAAGCAACATTACATAATTCTTTGGGAATCTATTTTACTGCCACTCTCAAGGCACTGTAAGGTTGAAAACTTAATGAGACATAGTTCACATTTTCTACAACATTAAAGTTTCTACCCAGGATTCAGAAAACAAAAAGCTATAAATACACCCTTGAAAATGGTTTTCAAATAGTTTTTACATCTAAAATAATTCTACATGACTTGTAAAATAACAAATTAATTCAGTAACTTTGTTTACACTTATGGCTTATTATCTGTTCTATGTCAATAGACATTGAGGGATTTTCTTATTATTACTGATGTTAAAAAAATAATAATCATAGCTGACATTTGATAAGCACTTCACAATTTACAAGGTGGTTTATATTCACTATCTCATTTTCTTTTCTATATTTCCTCCATGAATTAAATGAAGGCAGAGATGGCATAAATATAAAATTTACAGAGGGCAGGTTGTTAAGAGAAATAGCTAATGCCTTGGACAGCAGTCCAGATCCCCAAAAGATGTTTATAGGCCAACACCCGATAAGGCTGAATCTAGTATGATCAAATGTGATAAAGACAGATATAAAGTCCTCTACATGGGTTCAAAAAATCAACTACCAATACAGATAGCCATTTCTATTTAAACAATCTGGGGGTTTTGTGAACAATCTCAATATAAATAGAAAAGCATTTTCGAAAAATTCAATAAAAGTCCACAAAGTGATACAGCATGTATGCCAGAGCTTGTATGCTTCCGTGAATGCATGCGCACATGCGTGTGCACACCCCCCCCCCAAAAAAAAGAAAACTCTAATATCTTAGAAGAATTATATCTGGAACAAAGGAGTACTTGCCCCTCTGTACTTTGCCTTGGTCAGTTTATATCTGCAGTATTTTGTATGCCCAGTGAACAGCACAATGTTGGCATAGTAAGCATACTAAGTGTTAATTGATTGCAAGTTCTGGGAGCCATGTTTTAGGAAGGTCATTGGCAAGCAAGAACATATTCAGGAGTAAATAACCAAGATGGTAAGAGGAATACAGCTCATGCTACATGAGGATACACTGGGCGAATGGGAGATGGTTAGCCCAAAGGGAGACATGGTACCTATCCAAGTATTTAACAGGCTATCATATAGGAGAAATGAGATTCATCTTATTGGCCCCAGAAATCAGAACTAAGAGCCATGGGTGGAGATTGCAGAGAGCAGACAGGTTTGATATAAGGACAGCCTTCACAAAAGCTGTCTAAGAAATAGAATGAGCGGTCTCAGGAGGCAATGGATTCCCCTTCACTGGAGTCTTCAATGGATGTCTATTCACCAGGAATATTGTAGATGAGATTCTTGGTCAGTTATGGGTTGGGCTAGACGTCCTTTGAGTTCCCTCCAAATTGATTCTGCAATTCTTACAGCCACAGTTGTATTGTAGGATTGACAGAGCATGACCAAGCAAACTGAGGCTAAGCCAGGTCTTGAAACTGATGTGACCTGAAATCGACTGTTTTTCCATGACTACATACTTTCTAGAGTCTCTAAGTCAAGCTTAACAAGAGGGGAAGTAAAGGTAAATGTAGCCAGAACCTAAGCAACATTCTCCTAAAATGAAAAAGGCCCAAACCTGATTTAGATTATATACTTAATTTTACATGATCCAGATCTTCTTGAAGACTTTCATATCATCAAAATGATTTGCATTATATTTCAATGTTCAGGTCATAATGAAACTCCCAAATTGCCATGAATTCTCCTTAATCATGTGCTTTGCCAGTCACTTCAACTGGCCAGCCACAAAGTTGTTCATGTTTCCCTCATCCTATGAAAACAAAAACAAACAAAAAACCAAAAATACTTTATCCTACCATCCTTGTTACCAGTAGTCCTGTATTTCCTTCTTTCTTTTCTGCTAAACTCCTTGAAAAACTTGTCTATATTCACTGTGTCCACTTCCTCTCTTCCCACTTTGTTCTTAACTCTTTGCAATGTAGCTTCTAACTTCACCCTTCAGTTGAAACTGACCTCTCTATAACATCTAACAAAACTGATTACCTTCTCCTCCAGATCTCTCTCCTTTGTGGATTTTCATGACACTATTGTATTGGTTCTCATCTACCTATCTGACCATTCTTCAGTCTCTTTTGATGGATTTTCATCTTTTTTTTTATGACTTCTAACTGTGAGTTTCTCCCCATGGTATACCCTGGACCCTATTCTCTTTTCTCTCTACAGTTGGTTCTGCTATAACATGACATATACATTCCCCAAAAGCACTGTACTATGCAAAACCACATAATAAAAACCATAGAACTTATGAAGAAAACAGGGTCAGGAGCTCAAAGCTCAAAAACTTCATCAGTAACACATAAAAAGATAGAAACCAAATAAAAACATCATAGTTTTATACATAAATAATTTTCAAAATTCATAAATACTACAAGAAATAGTAGTGTAAGGCAGGAGACAGGGCAGGTGGGTGGTACAGTGGATAGAGCACCAGCTCTGGAGTCAGGAGGTCCTGAGTTAAAATCTGGCCTCAGACACATAACGCTTACTAGCTGTCACTTAACCCCATTGCCTAGCCCTTCCCTCCTCCAAAAAAGGCAGGAGGAACACAGAAGTTGGAACAAGAGCTTTTCTAGCAGGTTCACTCTTAATCTGGGCAGCCAGAAGGACAGGAAGACAGCTTCAGAGGAGTGAAATAATTATTTATTCTTATTTTTCTCAAGTGGGTTGAAGATAATGGGAACACCAACTCCTACAGCTTTCCCTAATTACTCTTCTTACAGGGGCTGTCGAGAATGGGGCAACAACCCCTATGTAGGAACACAACTCCTATTTCACTCCTTGATGCAGGTCGGTCAAGGCAGCACAGCATTCCAGCTTGTGCATTCCCCCTCAGCCTCAATGGGGGCTGGATGAAACAGACACACATGCATTCCCCTATACATTCTCCAAATCCCCACTCACTGACCAGTGCTCGCCTGATTCGTAGAGGAGCACACAAAGAAAGCAATTTGCCAGCTACAGCCTCACAAGTTTACATTAACTTTGGCAATATCCTGATGACTGACCACTGCGCAGATGTAAGTTATTTACAAAACAATTCAAAGGTTTACACCATCACATCCTTATATCTCGCTGCACAGTCTCAGTAGAAAATGTTTATAATGTGAAAACCTGTAAACTGGAGATTGTTTTGGCCATGGGTCCTGGAGACTAGTATCTAAAAAAGAATAACAAAATCCACCTTACTTACAAATAGTCATACCATCAGCCTCAGGATGCTGCTCAGCTTGCACCCCGGCTGCATGAGCAAGCTGGGCAGGCCACAACACCAGGTCTCCAGAATAAATAGCATAGAAGTAAAATTGAAATTTGTATTATGCTCAAAATGTTCAATTGTGATGAAAGAAATGCACATTTTTGAAACGTTGCAGCAGAATTGACTATACATTATCTTCCTTGATGATCAATTACATCAACTAATGGATTCAATCATCATCTTTACACAGATGATTGAAAAATCTATATGCCCAGTCCTAATCTGGCAATACTGCATCTCCAACTGCCATTTGGACATCTTGAATTAGATGTCTCACAGGCATCTCTAACTCAATACGTTTAAAACTGAATTAATTATGTTTGTTTCCAAACCTTTCCCTCTTCTGAGTTTTCCCATTACAGCTGAAGGCATCACCAATTTCCAAGTCACCCAAGTTTGTAAACTGAGCATCTTCCGTGACTCTCCATTCTCACCTCAGATAGCCAATCAGTTACCCAATTTTGTGGTTTCTATCTTCCCAACACCCTTCATATGTGTTCCCTTTTCTTCAATCACATAACCAACCTCCTAGTTCAGGTGCTCATCAACTCTAGCTTGGATTGTTATAATATTATAATAACAATAAAATAAATTGTTATATTATTTATAATAATATAAATGCCCAAGTCTCTTTCTACTTCAATCCTTTCTTCCCACAGTAGCCTATAATTTCTTAACCCTGCCACTCTTCTACCCAATAAACTCCAGTGATTGCTTATTACCTCCAACATCAACTATCATGTCACCTGTTTGGAATTGAAGGTTCTTCACAACCTTGCCCCTTTCTATCTTTCCAGCCTTCTCACACTTTACTCCCCCTCCATGTACTCTACACACAGCTCTCCTGCCACACACCTCTCATCGGCAAGCCTTTGGACTTGCCGTCCCTCACAGCTGGAATGCTTGCCTCATGTCTAAGTTTCCTGGGCTTCTTTCAAGACTCACTTCAAAAAACCCCTTCTGGAATAGTCCTTCACAGTCCCTGTTGCCCCTTGATGCTTCTACTCTGACCTTACCTTCCTTCTATTCCAAACGTATCTTGTATGTGTCTCTTTATGTGCACATCGTTTTGCTCCATTGGTATGTAAGCTCTTCAGGCTTAGGGAGTCTTTTCATGTTTTTGCCTTTCTTTTTTTTATCCATAGTGACTGGCACCTAGCAAATAGTTAATAAGTGTTTTTTGATTGATTGACTGTAAAAGAATAAGGCAATAGGGGGAAAAAACCTGAGAAATATCCATTTTCATCATCCCAGAAGACAGCATAGTTTATTATTCAGAATTCTGCTCTTTACATTAAAGAAAAGGTAATGGTCTCTGATTTTTTTGTAGTGGTAGAAAGAAATGATTCCACATTTCACAATAAAATAAGCATGCCTGAATGACAAAACAGTTTAGCATATATTGTCAATGCACAACCAGAAAAAAAAAAGTCACCTACAAGTACATTTGGAGAAAAAGAAAGATTCATGTGACCTAACAGCTTTCAACCCATGAAAAATCTACAACACAGGAAAGGAACAATAACTGTAGAACAATGCTTACATGTAACTCAAGAATTAACAAAGTTTCCATGAAACTGAACATAAGATCATTACAATGTCTACTCGGCTTGTGTAGATCTTTACACTTGCCCAAACTGCCCTAACTCTAAGGCTAGAAGTCTGTAATTCAGACATTCCAGGCTTCCTGCTTGACAAAAGACAAGCGCAGACCTGGAAAGACATGACTTTGCTTATGTCATTGTCTTTCCTGACGTGGCCTCCCTATGGTTCTCAACATCTTGAATGGTCCAGCTGAAGTTGCACTTTTTCTAGCACTTAGTGTCTAGATCACTGATTTGGCATTAATAGTGTGGCAGTGCTTGGCATCACTGTCTAACGATGATTTTCAACTCTTGTGTAAGTAGTTTCTAACACATGCCAATTTAGGTGCCATTTCTTTCTCCTCTCCTCCTATTTCTCATTTGGTAGATAGATATCTGGAACCACTCTTCCATGGGGTAGGGTGTGGTAGGGTAAGAGGAAGAGAAAAGAGACATTAATACCTAAGAATCCACCACCCTGCCCCTTTATCAGTTTAATCACTGGTCTCATATGCAGCCACATCCCCAGTCTCAGGAAGTTCATCCAGTTCTCTACGGAAGGGGTAGTCATATTACCCACATAATTTGTTATCGTACCAGTTAATACAGAATCACCATGCGTAAGATACAACCTAGCTAAATGATACTGTGTATCACAGAACTTCTCAATGCCTCCAGAAAACTCTAAATTTTACAAAAGTGGCCAATCTGCCTTGGTAGAAGGAGTTTCCTCACTAGGAATATTCTATAAGGTTGAAATCCCAGATTCAGAGCCCCTCCCCACCTCTGTTACTCTCTTACAAGGAATTAACATAAGACAGGAAACAAATAGGCTTCAGAAAAGGAGGGTGGTGGTGGAGAAAAGGCCGGATTTGGAAGCACAGAAGCTGGCTTTGAATCACAGCTCTGCTACTTACCAGTTACCATGACACTGAGAGGTCTCAACATCTTTCTGGGCCTCAGACTCTTCATTTGCAAAATGGGAGGGTTGGACCAAAGCACCAAGGTCCCTTCCAGCTCTAAATCCTAGGATCTTATGCTAGAGCTCAAACCAGATGATTTGTGACTGAGTTTGTGCAAAATAGCATAGGAAGCACTAACTAAGTCTACAGTCAGGAAGACCTGAGTTTAAATCCAACCTCAGATAGTTACTAGCTGTGTGACTGGGCAAGTCACTTAACTTATTGCCTCAGTTTCCTCAACTGTAAAAAATGGGGATAATAATAGCATCCATCCTTGCGATTGTTGTGAGGATCAACAGAGATATTTGCTAAAGTTCTTAGCACATAATAGGTTCTACATAAATGCTTATTCCCTTCCCACTAGCCTGCTGTATCTCCTAGTTGGCCCTTAACATGGGCTTCAGGCTCATATCCCATTCAGCCATCCACCTAGGCCATATCACCATCTGCAGGTGCTGTTGAAATATTTTTTTTCTTCCTAAACTAGCACTCACACCCAATGTGAGACCTGAACCTCTTTGCCTCAGTCTTCCTGAATTCACCCTCCAAATGCCTGGGGCAGTTAATCCACTTAGATTTGGAGCTTGTGCCCCAGAGCTTACCACAGTTGATTAGTGACTGAGCCTGCAGAAACTAACCCACTTAGTCTACTGTATCTATTGATTGGTCCTAGACACCAGACCATGTTTTAGCTTTATAACCCATCCAGCCAAATAGGTACCAGGTATTTTACCTTCTGCCCAATAAACAGGCATATACCATCCTGCCCAGGAAAAAAAAAGCCTCCCCCCTCCCCTCATGTTATCTTCAAAAGGACTATCTCTTTTAAAAAAATCTTTACTCTCCAGTACTTGGTATACAGTAAACACTTAATAAATACTTTTTCCTCCCTCAATTCCTTTAGTCACAAATGACTTAGCATCATAAATTCATGGATGACAGCAATATAATGAAGTTAGCTAAATTTGTAGTTTATTCTTTGCTTCTGTCCATTTCCATAAAATGCATTTTAATGACAATGCAAAAGAAACAATCCTAGACTAAACACTCAACCACCAGAACTAGTTAAAGGAAATTGAGAACTCTAGCTTTCAAAATTCGATTACTGTGTGTAACTTCATCTAGAAGTTTCTAGTCTCCATTGTAATACATGTGGCATGTAGCATAAAATACCTACAGCACCACGAGGCCATCTGTGATCTCTCTAGCTACTAGTGCCTATTCATTCAAATTAAAATTGCATTGATTTTGTACCTGATGTTGCATATATTTAGTTATGAACATGTTACGCATACAGAAGGTAAGCTTATTGGGAACAGGGACAATTTCATTTTTTGCGTTTGTATTCCTAGTGCCTAGTAGAAGGCCTGGCAAAGAGTAGGCACTTAATATGTAAAAATGTTCTAAAAGTGTCTCTCATTGCACAGACACTTGCCTCTATTTCTAGATCTGCACTAGTCTGACCTAGCATGGCATTTCTCATGTTTTCATTTATAAGACTTTCGTGAAAAAGCTACTCATTGTACACATATTTAGTTAACATGGAGCAATTACTTGACCTTTCATTTCTCTTACCTGCACCGTTTGCACTGTATAAATTTTCTTCAAGTTTGATGCACATTCAGCTGCTGTGGTACCAGGCAGTGACCTAAATAAAATACCATCCCCAACAAATAGAATGAAAGTTAATAAAAATACTTTACCCATTATAATTAAATTATAACAAAAAGGTATAACATTTTAAAATGTAAAAGTACCCGCAAATCATAAATAAAATAGAGCTTAAAACTTTTTAAAAGCCTTAAAAGGTAAGAGCTTGAACTAAAGAGTTGGAATTGCTGGGTTGCTGTTTATTTTAAAAGGTGCTGAAATATTATTCTTGCTTTTTAAAGTAACATGTTTATTTCTTTAAAGTATAAGCATAGCCAAACTCCTTGGAAGCTTAACAATAACTAAAAAGTGAGCTAGGAAAGTTTTACAGTCCAAAGTAGATGAATAAAGTAGAATAAATAAGCTATAAATAGCCTTTTGGCATTGGACCTTACACTTCATAAACTAGTTATGCTAGTTTACAGATGAAGATGGGAAACATGAAGGATTACTGCTCTGATGACTATTATATGGTAGAAATAGAAACACAAGCAATGGAATGGAAGGACAGCTAGAGGTGGAGGTAGGAGACCTCAGTCTGAGTCGCAGCTCGCCTACTGTGTCTGAAGCAGCTAGGTGGCATCATGGACAGAGTCCTAGACCTAGAGGCAAGAAGACCTAAGTTCAAATCCTGCCTCAGATACTTACTAGCTCTGTGACCCTAGGCAAGTCACCTAACAACTCTCTGACTCATTTTCCTCATCCATAAAATGAGGATAATATCACCTCACAGGGTTTTTATGAAGACAAAATGAAGCAATATTTGTAAAGCATTTTGTAAACCTTAAAACACTATATAAATGCTACTACTGAATATCTCAAAAATGAAGCAAAGTGGGTAAAAAGCAAAAGAAATCTGTAAATGGTCTCTTGGCTCTCTTTAAGCTCTACCATTCTAGGATTCTATCTACTGTTTCTTTCCTGAGGTAAATATATACTTTCATCTGCGCACCTTTTATCTATGACCACAGATTTAGGACTAGAGTGGGATCTTAGAGCTCATCTAGATTTCATACTTTGCAGATAGGGAAACTGAGGCCCAGGTAGGCTAAGCAACATGCCCAAGGCTATACAAGTAATAATAGGTAGCAGGACACGGTACTTGAACCCAGGATCTCTAACTCTAGTGCCAGCACTCTACATAGTACCGCCTGTTACTTTACTTGAAGATAAGGTTTAAAATTAAGATTAAACTTTAGCTTAACTAGATTTTCAAAAGGTTTTTAAAATAATTTCATATTTTTATAGTTTGAATGCACTGCTCCTAGTGATGAGAAAGTAAGCATACTGTACTTTTTTTTTTTTAACAATCAGCTAACTCAGAATGTTCATCGTTAGTTCACTTCATATTCCACTAGATGGCAACATACTACAGCATCTCATCTTTGGTACAATATACAGCAAGGGCTAAAAACTTCATTATATCATTTATTCTTGCTTGGGAATGGTAGAAGACCAGGTAGAGCAAAGTGGTCTCTGAAAAAGAGGCCTTAGGAGTATTTGGAGGTTAAGGTTCCTAAATTGTGCCCATTTGTTTAGTACTGTATTATGGCAGAGCTTGATTTAAGAACACTGAACACCTAGGATGATAGAGATTAGGGTGACCGAGAATAAATACATTCATAATTCTGCCACTTTACAGTGGTAATTTAACAAAATTCCAATGTGTAAGGATTACATATAGTGCAAAGAGGGTTTTGGGAAGTAAGACCACTAGCAAACAGTTTCTCTAAGAAAATTAAAGTGTCACAAGAAAATGTATTACTTGGACTACTCCAAGTGACTGAATGTCTCTTTGCTTACAGTAAGCTTTGTTCACTGGCTTGCCTGTAAAAAAGCTTACAAACTGAACCTAATGTAGCACCTTGAAAACAGTAGGCACTTAAATAGTTGGTGAAAGCATGAACACCCTTTCAGTCATCTAAGGATCAAACATCGGGGTCTTTTTTTTTTTTTTTGGTGAGGCAGTTGGGTTAAGTGCCTTGCCCAGGGTCACACAGCTAGTGAGTGTCAAGTTATCTGGTCTGAGACCAAATTTGAACTCAGGTCCTCCTGACTCCAGGGCCAGTGCTCTATCCACAGGGTCATTCTTCAGAGCCATTTTTTACAGGTATCTGTTGGGGTTTGGGGGAAACCTCAAGCAAGTGATTACTTTTACTCTGCCATCTTGGCTCTACCTTCAGGGTCATTCTTGATTCTACCCTTTTTCCTTACCATCCATATCTAGACAGTTGCCAAATCTTAATCGACTTCATTTTCATAACATCTCCAAATAACCCACATTTATTAAGTGCCTACTATGTGCTAAGCATAGGGGACATAAATAGAAAGATAAGATACAGTCTGTAGCCTCAAGAAGCTTGAAGCCATTCTACTAAAGAGAATGTGGAAAGAACACCGCTTCTAGATACTTATTGGGCCAGGCCAAGCAATTTAGCCCCTTTAGGCCTCAGTTTCTTTATCTGTAAAATGAGGAGGTTAACTCTGGGTCTATAATCCTAAAATACTGCTGACAGAAAATTGGACTATAGATGAGTAATGTGTAACAATTATATTTAATACTTTAAAATACATATTTAATAATTTGTTAATATATAAAAATAACTAAAAAGTCACTGAGGTGAGATATAAGTAACAACTAGAGAAATCACGAAGGCAGTATTAGCTGGCCCTTGAAGAAAGAGGCTACAAGAAGCACATATGAGAAGGAAGAGCATTCCACACATGGGGAACAGGGGAGGAGTCTCTGATAGCTCTCCTCTTCTCTCATCTAACAATGCAACTCTTACCACAGCTGGGGTCCTTCTCATATCTTGCCTAGACTATCGCAATGTTTGTGTATGTATTTAAAAAGAGCTTTTCCACATAAAAAGTAGAACATAAAGAGGATTCCATATAAAACCATGAATATCTACTGCACACCACATTTTCTTAATATCTGAATTCAGCATCTCACTCAAAATCATCCTGTTTGTGCTTCCTTCTGAACTTCCTTCTATTCTGTGCATTTTTAAATGTTTCGGTGGCCAACATTTTTCTTTTTTTTTTTATATTACTATTGATACTTCATCTCCCTCAGTCCAGCCCTTTTCCTAATTAAAAACGGGGGGGGGGGGGAAATCCTTTTAATAAACAAGCATAGTCAAAGAAAACGAAATTTAAACAACTCTAGACATGTCCAAAAATGTATGTCTTTGTGTGCACTTTGAATCCATCACCTCTGTGGGAAGATGACTTCATCTTAGGTCCTCTGGAGACATGGTTAGTCTTGGTTTTCATTAGAGTGCTAAAATCTTTCAATGTTGTTTTTCTTTAAAATACTATTATCCTATAAACTCTTCTGGTTTTAATCACTTTACTTTTTAGTTCATACTTCACAGAATTATCTGCAAAGATCTATTCTGTCACTCCTAATGGTAAAACAATAGACCACTAAATTCATATATCTAAATTTGTTCAGCCATTCCTCAATTGGCACCCAATTAGTTTCCAAGTCTTTGTTTTGTTTTTCTCCCATTTTAATCCTCACCACCCCCTTCAGGATCAGGAAGGTTGTTTTGGGCCTATTTCTTCCCTATCTCCATTTACTTCCTTGTTCAGTTTGTGTGGATGTTCAACCATCCTTTGTTCATTTCAGATAAGGTTCCCATGATGCCCAAACCATCTGCCCCCTTCCTCCATCTTTATATACTTTTCTTGTGCACTCCAATGTAATAGGTTCTACCCCCTTCTTTCTCCTTTCTAAAATAGTGCATTTCTTTTCTCCTCCCTTCAAACTCTCAGAACCGACTCATTTCACTACTATCGCACTCTGTTTTTCTAATTAACTCACTTAAAATCCTTTAAAGACATTAAAGTTCTAGATGGCCAATTGTATGTTTTCTCCCTCCTACCTCTTTATCATGAAATAGTCCAATCCAATTGTCCAAATAAGTTTATCTTTCGAGGTTTCTCTTGACTTTTGTCAAGAGAAATTTCAGTCTCTACTAAGCTCTGGTCATTTCATCCAGAATGCCTGAAAGTCTTCTATTATATTTTTTGTAGGTTAAATGATTCTGAGTTCCTAGTATGTGTATTTTACCTTTTGGAATATTATGCTTCAAGATCTCACCTAGAGTAGAAGTGGCCAGATCTTTTATGATCCTCTCTGTAGTTCATTAATATTTGAAATCTTTCTGGCTGCTTGCAGCACTTTTTACCTTGATGTGAACATCCTAGATTTGTGATATGATATCTCTAGGACTTTTCCTTTTGAGGTTTCTTTCAGAAAGTGATTGGTGGGTTGTATTTTCACTTCTACAGTTCTAATAGAAACAGTTTTAATTTATGATTTCTTGAGATGTAATGTCTGAGCTTTTTTTTTTAATTGGTTTTCAGGGAACCTAATGATGCTTAAATTATTTCTCCCTGAACTGTGTTCCGGGACAGTACATTTTTTTCTCTCTCTCTCTCTCTTTTTTTCAATCTTCTGATTTTACTCTAATAGTCCTTAGAAATTGTTTCAGGGAACCATTGATGTGTTTAGTCTGTTCTTATTTTAAAGAGTCCATTATTTGTTTAAGGCATGCTACTTTGTTCTGTTAGTTATTCTCTTTCCAACTCTCTCCTCCAGAAATTTTACTTCATTTTTTAAAAATCTCTGTGTTATTTTTTAAGAATTCAAAATTCACTTTTTCCTTTGAGTCTCTGCTTACAATGGTTATGGAATTACTCCCTTCTTTCCAGCTGGAATTTAGGGTACTTCTGATTTAATAATGATTCTTCAGAATGGTCACTGTATGCTTCTGTTTACTCATCTCTCTAGCCTTAGTTCTTGAATTGAAGTATTGTGACAAGGCCAGTATGCATCTGTCTATTCCCCCCCACCCCCCCAACCCCGTGCTACTGGATGGGGTAGTTGGCCCTACAACCAAGTCTCCACCTGGGTCACTGAATTCAGTTGCCATCTATCTTCTGGGGTGTGTCTATGCAAAGTAGGTTTAAGCCATGCCTCTTCCCACCTCATCCCTGGATCTATGGGGTTCAGAACACTGGATCTTCATGGTCCTCTATAGTATTTTTAGACAGAATACTAGGGAATTTGGAGCCCTAGGGTGTGGGATGCCCCAGTCTCTGTCTTGCTATGTCCTGACTGGTTGCTGCAGCTCTCACTACTATTTGCACTTAAAGTCTCCACTGTGGTTTCTGATCACCATGGAGCTTCCCCGTGGGAGCCTTTCCAAACCTGATACAGGTTAATGGTCCATCTCTGGTTACTCTGGGAGTCCTACCTCTTATTTAACTGTGCTGGTGGTGGCTTTGGAGGGTCCTCTATGCTACTGCCTGGTCTTCTGGCTGATTATCTGTACAGTTCTGAGGTGCGTAAAGTCACTTACTGTAGTTTCTCGTGGGATTTCTCATTCATCATTCAATCTTTGTTCAGGTTTTTCCTGGGATATGTATGTGGGAGCTGGGCTGCCTGCCTCTAGTCAGGCACCTAGCTTGGTCAGAACTCCTTCCAATAGTTCCTATTCTCCAATGTTGCTATTTCTAACCTCTTTTCCTACAATCCACACTTCGAATCAATATTCCTGACTCATAAGTCTTACCACGTCACTGCACTGCTAAAAACAGTCTCCAATGGATCCCTATCGCCTCCCAGAGAAAGCCCAAACTCCTCTGGCTGGCATTCAAAGCCCTTCCAAATCTAACTCTAGCCTATCTTTCCAGACTTACCTCATGCTACTCCCCTTAACTTACACCAAGTTCCAGTCAAACTGGCCTAGTAGAAACATACCCAGTCTCAGTAGGATGCTTTACACTTCTCTGTCTTCGCCCAGCTTGTCCCCTCCCCATGTCTAAAGTCCATTCTCTCCACACCTTTGCAGAAGGCAGCACCAGGCGGTTTATAAAGCACCGGATCTGAACCAAAGGACCTGGGTCTGAATCTCAGTCCAGGCACTTGTTACTTGTATAACCTTTGCTTAAGTCATGTATCCTCTCTGGGACACATCTATACAATGAGGAGGTTAGACTGGATAGCCATTAAAATCCCTTTTAGCACTGCTTTTATGATCCTGAATTTTCCTTAGGTTTCCACTGAGGGGCCACAGAAGTGCAATGGGGACTTTTTTTTTAAGCTAGCGCTCTCTTCTTCTTCAAATTATCTTGTAATCGATCAATTGGTTTGCCTGTTATTTTCCCCAGTAGAAGATAATCTCCTTTTCTCATTTTTTTCCTTCATCTGTCTCTAGAACCTTACGAAGACTAGGTGGTTAATTTTTTTTCAATTGAAATGGTCTACAGTACGTGCAAATACTTAACCATGAGCATACTTAATAACAACAGCTAGCATTTATATAGCATACACTATGTGCCAGGCACTGTGCTAAGTGCTTTAGAAATCTGATCTCATCTGATACTTATTTGCATCTGATACTTATTTGCCATATATTCATTTACAGAATGCATGAAAGCATAATAAGACATTTGGTAGACTGAAAATGTCTCTACTTACATCAACAGGTAGAAGAGAGAGAGTTGGCTTCAGAGTCATGAAGACTTGGTATCAAATTTCTCTGACCCATAATGACTGAGACTGGGCAAGTCTTTAACCTCTGAATGTCCCTTGTCAGCTCTTTAAGAGTGTAAATTACAAAGCATACAAAGCATATTCTGATCTGCATTGGTAGAGGGAGTTTCCTCACTGGGAGCTCCCTATAGAATGAAATTGGTTATCTAGTACAAAAAATTATGTATCTCTGTACATAAAATTATGTGTGTGTGTGTGTATACATACATCAGAAATTGCATGTACAAAAATCACGTGTATACACACATATACACATATCTTCTATAAAATAGCTTTTACAATTCTACCATGCATTCTGTGAGAATACATAAAAAGGGAATGCTCTTTATTAGGTATTTGTATACACGTTACAGATCATTTTAACAAACACATATTAAGTGTCTATTCTGTGCAAGTCATTATGCTAGGTACCAGGGATACATGATGACAAAAATTTGGGGGCTGAGTAAGAGAGAAGACATTTCTAGAGCTATAAATGCTTGAATTGCAAGAATCATCATAACTTTATACAACTCCTTTTGGATGCCATTAAGAAATCAGAAAAGTGGGAGACTTCTGTGGCAAACATCTACTGCCAACAGAGAAGAGAAAACCAATAAATAAATCTAAACTGTTGAAATTCTGGGTCTATTTTCCTGCTATTCAAAATTTGCCTAGATCGTGTGTGTGTGTGTGTGTGTGTGTGTGTAATTACTATTGTGATTACGATTTCTTGCCAAATGTTATGCCTACAATAATAACTACTTTTAACAGTGGGATGGAAATGATACTACATTCAATCAATGTGTTGCTAATAAAAGTGCCCTGTGTGATGATTAAATGCACTAATCAAAATGTATTGAGTGGACTTATGGTTGCTAAATTATCCCAAGCCTCAGTGAAACATTATTATTTTATTTTAGTAAGAGTTTCTCTCCATCATTAAAATTATTTAAAAGTTGAGAAACATTATTTTTTAATAATAGTCTTCTTTCTGCCTTCTTTTTATTTCCAATCAAAAGGGAGTCTTTCTCCCCCCCCCATGGGATTATTCATTCTTTATTTGCTAGGCTTTGTAGAACCCTTCCCCCAAAATGCTTTCAGGAAATATATACTTAGGTTCTCACCAAATCAAACCCAAATCATTAATTAAAGCAATGCCAAAATAGCTAAATTTATGGCTACTTGCTTCAATCACTACTTAAGTTTACAAGTATAATACCTTAGAGACCTGACAGAATTAGCGGACCAGTGGACCTTTTTGATCTTGATCTCTCTTTCTCTCTCTCTCTCTCTCTCTCTCTCTCTCTCTCTCTCTCTCTCACACACACACACACACACACACACACACACACACACACACACACACACACACCCCACACACACAATCTGGACCAAGAGACTTCTAACTTTTAAACTCAAAAGTCTAAACTTAACAGGAGAAACTGTGATATTGTGTTAACTTCAAACCACATTAGATTAAGATTATGCCAACAAATCTGCCTTGGTCATAGTAGGTACTTAACAAATATTTGCAGAATTTTAAAATAGGTATTTGGATAATAGATCTAGAACTCAAAGGGATGCCAGACACCATCTGGTCCAATCCCCTTGTCTTACAGAGTAGAAAATTGAAGCCAAGGGAAGTTAAGTGTCTTGCTTGTGGTTACGAAGTGGCAGACTCAGGATTTTAACCCAAATCCTGTAATTCAAGATCCACTGCCCTTTCCCTTTTACCTTGCTATATTACATACAAGTAGTGTTTTATGTAAACAAACCCTGTCCTTTGACCTTTTGTTCAAACTCCAATTCTGAAAGAATTCTAAAAATCTAATAATGATTTTTCCAATTCCAAAAGAAGTGGTTGCACAGTGGAGACCAGTGGTTGTCCTATTCTGACATAGGACTGCCTAATCATTAGGTAAGATATCAGGCATTTGAGAAATGCACTTGGAGAATATTTCCAATAATCTGAGCTCCACCTGGCAAAGGGGTCCCTGAACAGCACTAGGTATGGATGAGAATGGCCCTATGACAGGTTCACAATTGTTGACCGTGACTTGATACCTATATTTATACATGGCCATTGATCTTTTAAATGACAACAAGATCAATGGATATGCATTATACATTGCAACATATGGACCAGATAAAATCAGCTCATATCAAATTTTAACATGACTTTGTGTAAAGCAATTTAATCTATTAAGTAAAGATTTTTTCCAAGAGGACTCCCCTCCCTTTTTTTAAGCAATGTGATTTATCAGTGCAGCCCTACATAGTATAAAATAGTATTTAACAAGAAGATAATATTTCAGAATATCTAACAAAACTATGATTAGCATGACTAAAACATAATTCAGAATCACAGCTTAAAGTTAGCCTTAACTGAGAAATTGTCTTAATAATAGCTAGCATTTATACAGAACTTTGAGGTTTGCAAAGTGCTTCTCATATTATCTCAATTGATCCTTACAACAGCACTGGTGCTACTATGCCCCAATTTACAGATGAGGAAACTGAAGCACACAGAAGTTAAGTAACTTGCCCAGGGTCACACAGCATGGAAGTACCTGAGACACAATTTGAACTTAGATCTTATTGACTCCTTCTTCAGCACTGCAACTACTATACCACCTGGCTGGCTAAAATGTTAAAACAGTTTAAAGTCTTAAGTGGTTACTAAAGAAAATGTGATTGGAAGAGATAAATAAAAAGAATAGGTTAGGTGCATACTATATGGAATAAACATTAAGAAAATACATAAATGAGAGGATCAGTGACATAGCAGAGTCACATAGACAGTATGTAGCAGGGGAGGGATTTGAACCTGACTCAGAGGCCAGCTCTCTATGGACTATACTATGATGCCTCTCATCCAGTTAAAATATAACCTTCTTCTGACTAACAAAGCTGAGACAATTATTATTTATTTCATGGGCTTAAAAACCTGATTAATACTAAAGTGTCTTGAGGGACGAAGGGTGAGAATTTGGAACTCAAAATTTTAAAAATGATTGTTAAAAATTCTTTTACATGCAATTGGGAAATATTTAATGAAATTTTAAAAAGGAAAACAAGATTAATAAATCTCCTTAAAGTCAGAGGAAAGGGAGCTTTCTAACAGTATATAAATGACTGGTCATTAAGTCACATAGACCTTTTACTAGCTGTATGGACATAGGCAAATTCCTGAACCTCAGGGCCTCCAGGCACCATCAAGGCGAAGAAGTTATAGATAAGTTGCTAATCTTCATGTGTAGAGGGTTTACACAGAAAGAGTTCCCTACACTGACCAAGTCAAGGTCAAGTCATAAAAGAAAGCGAAGGGGTCCTTGAACAGTGAAACTTCACTTGTCACAATGGCCAGAAGCAATTAAAAAAGATAAACAGTTTTAATTGTTAAAGGAAACATTTTCTACAGACATTTACTTATTCAGTAATCAGGCTACTCACTCTTAGAAATTTGCTGACAAAAAATTATAAACAGCCTCATCATCCAATGTTCTCTTTTCTTAAGGGAATAGTACAATTGTTTGATCAGAACATTATTCACTCTTGGAAACAGTGGCCTCATTGTCTGTCCTTTTATATATCAACACGTTTACAGGAAAGGATTTGTTTGTTACTTTAGACAAACTGTACATTTAGTCAAGCCATCACTTTCTTGACTTTCTTTTTCTGAGTTATTAAAATTCTGGGAGATTTGGGGCCCTAAAAATCAGTTAACAAGCATTTATTAAGTGCCTACTATGCACCAGACGTTGTGCTAAGTATTCAATGATTCCTTCACTCACATAGAACTACAAGAAAGATTAGAAATTATAGGTAGAATGGAAAGAGAAAGACTTGGGTATTTGCCGCTCCTCAAATGACCAGCTCTCAGGCACATCTGTCTGGTGACATTAATGATTGAGCGTTGCTTAATGCTGCCTCCCCCGGGGAAGCCTTCCCAAGACAGTAATATTCTCCTGCTTCATTTATCCAATAACACTCTGCCCTGCTTATGTATTTATCATACTCTAGTTTCCATGTTATTTTGGATGATAATGATGATAAGCAATAGTAATAATAATAATAACTAACATTTTTTATAGCACTTACTCTCTGCCAGGCATTTACAATTATGATCTCATTTGATTCTCACAACAATTCTGGACAGTAGGTGCGATTATCTTACAGATGAAGAACTGAAGCAAACAGAGAGGCTAAATAACTTGCCCAAGGTCATAAAGCTAGTTTCAGAGGCCAGATTTGAACACAGGTTTTCCTGACTCCAGGCCCAGTGGTCTATCTACTGTGCCACCTAGCTGCCCTTATCACATGCAATAGATTGTAATTCCCTGCAGGGTAAACACTACATTTATCTTTGTGTCATTCCTAGCATCCAACACAATGAACTGCATAAACTCGGTATTAATGGAATGAATGAATGATGGTAAATAAAGAACACTTTTCTTTACCCATATGATAGAAAAGAAAGTGGAGCATATCAGTTTTAAATGAAAAAAACAAACAAAAAACAACCCAGCAACACGGGAAAAAGAGAAAGTTATGTAGCATGTATTCTTTCTAAACTCATTAAATTTTTATTCCCACTAGAGTGCTTGTTACAGTAAAGTTTATGCAGAATTTTACATACATTTTCATTTCGTATTTTCAGTGCTCAGCATAGTGCTTAACCCAAAGGAGGTACTTAATAAAGGTTGATTGACTGATACATTACCACATTTTATCTTCATAATAACCCAGTAGGTTAGGTAATAATTGAGGCAAAGAGAAGCTAAGTGACCTGTCCAAGGTTCAAGAGAGAGAGAGAGCTATTACTTGAACCCAGGTCTTCTGAAATCCAGATCCAGAGTGCTTAACCTTGTTGATTGACTGATTCCCATCATAGCTCAGTTGTCTATACTTTGTGCTGGGCATCTGGTCAATCAATGCCTGTTGCATGTAGCAAGTTAGGTGACTTCCATTGTGCTTGCCAATGTTTTCCCCTGATATACTATAGAGGATACTCTGTCAAGGCAGGCAGATACTGAATTAAGCTCATAGAAAACACAAGGAAATACCCTCTTCCTCTACTACCTTTCTTATCCCTGGACCCCTTTCCTTCCATTTCTGTTTTCCACATCTCCCTCTCTTGTATTATTTTGTCTATTTCTTTCATCATTTCTATTTGTTGCTCTTTCTTATTCTTGTCCCTGTTCCCTTTACTCACATGAATAAGTGGAAAGAATTAAGTCACATCGTGGCTAGAAGACATAACGAAGAAGCAGGAGATGTGAATTTGCTCCTAATTCTGCCTCTCACCAACTCTGGGAACCACAGGCAGGACATCTGGCTTCTGTGGGCCCAAGCTGTCTTATCTGGAAAATGAAGGTAATGAACTAAATAGATGATCACCAGGTAACTGGGCGAGTACTTACTGAGCACCCATTCCATGCCAGTTGTTGTACTAGGTACTAGGGACAAAAAGAAAAACAAAAAATGGTCCTTTCTTGCATTTGTGTGAGAACTCAACCATCCAGGGCCATCTCCAGTCGTCCTGATCTATATCTATATCTGGCCACTGGACCCAGATAGCTCTAGAGGAGAAAGTGAGGCTGGTAAACTTGCACAGCCCTCCCTCACTCAAATCCAATTCAATTGCTAGTCGTGTCTTCATCTTCCTGATGTCATGGTCCTCTTCAAGAATAAAGGACAAACCAAACACACACACATACACACAGAGCCCTCCTATTACGTAACCAACTTCTGTGACTTCATTGGTATGAGGAATACATGTCTGCAATTGCCCTATGACTTCACAGACCTAGGTGTTGCCTGTGACACCGAGAAGCTAAGTGACTCACCCAGTATGTATCACCCAGGCTTCTTGTGTCCTGAACTGTCTCTCTAGCCACAGCACCAGTGTCTCCCATGAATACAGCATTTAAAGAGATAAATAAATAGTATATATTTGAGGAAGGTGAAAACAACATCAACTATGGAGATTTGGAAAAGCTTCCCATAGGAGAAAGAACCTGGATTGATTCTTGACAATAGCTAGGGATTTTAAGCAGTAGAAGTGAAGAAGGAAGGTATTCCAGGCATGAGGAATAGTTTTGCAAAGGTACAGAGGTGAGAGATAGGATGTTGAGTTGGAGGAACTGCAAGAAGACCGGTTTGAATAAAATATATGGTTGAGTGAATGGTAGTAAAATGAAGTAAATCAGTAAAGACAAATTGGCTCCAGACCAAAAGGGCTTTAAATGCTAAACTCAGGACTTTGTATTTTTCCCTAGAGCCAAAAGGGAGCTACTGAAGCTTACTGAGTATGGGGGTAATATAGTCAGACTTGACCTCTAAGCAGATTGTTTTAGGAGCTATATGTAAGAGAAGGGAGAATTTGGAAGAAGTGAATTCAATAGAAAGATTGTTACAGTTCTTCAGAAAAAAGAAAGAAATGAATATATGAGATGTGGTGGAGGTTGAATCAACAAGACTTTGCAACTGATTAGATATGAGGGATGAGAAAGAGAAAGGAGATGATAATGCTGAAATTGTGACCCTAAGCAATTATAAAGATGGTGCCAGCCTCAGCAGAAACAAAGACAGAGCACTATACTCAGTAAGGAAGATCTGGGTTCTAATCCTGCCTGACATTTATCCTGGGATCCTAGGAAAGTCCCTCAACTGCTTTGTGACTCAGTTTCTCACCCATAAGATGAGAGTGTGAGTCTTCCAGCTCTAAATCTATGATGTGATGCATGCTTGGATGACCTTTCAAGGTGACCCTTTTTTTTTTAATGCTATGAAATAAAGGGGGTGGGGTTGGAGAAAAGACAGGTTTAAAAGAGAAGATAAGGAATTTTGGACATGCTGAGTTTGAGTTGCCTAAGCATCATACAAGTGGAAAAGTCCAGTACTCAAAGAGTGATATTATACTGCATTTCACAAGTGCAAATAAAGCTAGATATGTAGGTTTGAGTTATTCTACAAAAAGATGGCAATTGAATCTATGGGCCAAGACAGAAGGTCAGGAGAATGAAGTGAGCCTAGAACAAAGCCTGGGCAGACAGTAGAACAGCAGCAGTTAGAGTAGGGAGCATAGATGATGAGCCAGCCAAGGAAAATGAGAAGGAGCAGAAAGGAGTATTACGAAAACAAAGGGAAGAGAGAGAAGAGAGCAATCAAAAGCTGTAGCAGAATCAAGAAGGATAATGACAAAGAAAAGACCCTCTTGTTCTCATTCTGTCATGTCCAACTCTTCATGAGTCTATGGACCATACCATCCACGGGGGTTTTCTTGGCAAAGACACTGGAATGGTTTGCCATTTCCTTCTCCAGTAGATTAACGCGAACAGAAATGATTTGCTCAGGGACACACAGCTAGTAAGTGACTGAGGCTGGATTTGAATTCAGGTCTTCCTTACTTACTCCAGGCCCAGTGCTCTATCCACTGAGCCATCTAGCTGCCTCCTAAGAAAAAGACCATAGGATTCAGCAATAAAGAGGTGGTTAATAATTTTAGAGAGCAATTTCATTAGAATAGTAGGGTATGATGCTGAAAAATCACAAGATTTTAAGTGGTTATGGACAGAGGGATTTAAACTCTCTACTTTCCTCACCTGAAAAATGAAGCTCAAAAAGATGAAAAAAATCCAGTGGCAGCTCAACTCCCGCTTACTCCAAGCTGCCTTCCTCGATCTCTCTGAATGCTCACATCTTCCCTCAGCTGATTGCCTCCAATTGCTCTTGCATATAGCATGTTTGTCAATGAGGGTTCGTAGGCAGCCTTCTCCAAGAGTGAGATGAGAGCAGGGACTTTCTTGGAGTGTCACCAGTGCTTAGCACAGCATTTGGCTCCTAGTAGGCACCTAATAAATGCCCATTGGTTGACTGATTGCCTACTATACCATTCCATTGCCTTTTTCAAAAGTACATTAAATGAAAGAATGATGGTTGCTGGGCCCAGTACCAGTCTTATCAGCCACACTTATAACAAAACAAGACCACCATCATTTGGTTCCTTGAGTCCTACTTGTGGTCTGTTGTGGGTATCACATCTACTGTACACTGACCAGACAAACATTTAATGGCAATTAGGTGGCATGGTGGAGGGAGACCTGGACTTGGAGTCAGGAAGACCCAAGTTTGAAACCTGTCTCAAACACTTGCTAGCTGTGTGACCCACAACAAGTCACTTACCCTCTTTTTACTTCAGTTTTCCCAACTGTAAAATGGGGGGGGGGAGGCAGGGTTTAAATACAAGGACCTACTTCCCGGGGTTGTTGTAAGGACAGAATGAAAGAATTTTTATGAAGTGCTTTACAAACCCTAAATAATTGCTACATATCATTACCATCTATGGAAGTAACAATTACTTCTCTAAAATGTGGTAATAGGACTTTACAAAGAAAGCACTCTACAAACCTCAGAATATATAAATATTAACTTTTATTAGCTTCCTATATGGAAAATATTGTGCTAGGGACTAAAGATATAGCAATTAGATAAGATCATGATTCTTCCCTCACTGAACTTATAATCCAGTGAATAATATGACATACAAATAACTATAAATTAAAATAATACAAAAGTATTTAAGAAAGGGACAGATTCCCACGTGAGACACTTCTCAAGGGGAAAAATGTCTCCAAAAGGATGAATCCAGAAAGGCTTCCTACAAGAAACTAACATGAATTTGGCTTTGAAAGACCGAAGAACCCATGGCCTAGACTGATGATTTAATCAGTGTAGGTTCTTCCTTAACTGATACACATTAAACCTCTTCCACGTTTCCAATTATTTCATGACTTATTGGGTTAAAAAAAAAGAATTCTCACTTGGTACCCAACTACATGGTGATGAGTCTCCACAAATTTAGCTAGACTGCTTTTCAAACAATAGTCTGTTGTCAAAGCCATATTCTGAACCTTCCATCCTGGTTGGGACCTAATTGAACTTGCTAATTGAACACTACTGGAATACTCTCATAAAATCAGAGTGATTCACTTTCAAACCATAATTACTCAATGGAGTAAAATCTTAGTGAAGGAACAATATACAGAGCTAGAGCTCGAGGCCATCACAGAGCCCATCTGATTTAAACTTCTCATTTTATAGATGAAGACACTGAGGCTCAGAGAGATTAACTGAGTCTCCCAAGGTAACACATAGAGGAAGTATGAACAGTATTTGAACCCATGTTCTCTGACTCCTGAACATTTAGTGCTCTTTCTACTGTACTACCTCCACATTAACTTTTAAATGATAACAATAGTGTTTTGTTTTGACCACTACTCCCCTTGCTTATAAACTCCAACTCTCTCAAAAATAGTGTAGACTACATAGTTACTGTTTTAATATTGTGAATCTGTTAAACCTCCTTCTTTCATCCTTGCCTATCCTATCCTGCTGGGATTGTGGGGAAGAAGGTGTTCCTTAGTATTTTGTTGAAATTAGTACAAGAATATTGAGGAGGAGGTGATCAACAGCACCAAATTATGTGGAGGGGCCAAGAAAGATGAGAACTGAAAAAAGGCTATTGAATAAGGGAATTAAGAGATCCTTGGTAATTTTAGAGAGAACAGTTTCAGTGTGGTGATGAGGTTGGAAGCAAGTTTGAAAAGGGCTGAGAAGTAAATGAGAAAAGAGGAGATTGAAACAACAGGTGAAGAAAGCTTTTCCTAAGGGTTTGGCTATGACAGGGAGGAGAGATATAGGATGATGGCTTGAAGGGATTGGTGGGTTTAAGTGAAGATGGTATTTTTTTAGCGATGAGATACTTGGGCATGTCTGTAAGTAGAAGGAGAGGAGCCAGTAGATAGAGAAAGACTGAAAGTTAGAGAGGGAATCATTATCGGGACCATCTGCTGTAGGAGATAGGGAAACAATGTAAATTAAATAATAGTCATAACCATTCTTTTATTGGCTTTCTTTACACATGATTATTTTTGTCATTTAAAATACATACATATGTGTATGTGTGTGTATATATGTATAATATGTATATATGTATGAGTACATATATACACATATAAATCAGCTGTATTATTTTAAAATCAAAATGTAAATAGTTTTGATTCTATGGTTTTACTCGGAAGCTGCGTCCAGATCGTGCTTTTATTTGTTTTGTTTGAAACTCCACTCTTCAGCAGAGCATTTCCTAGGATAGGGCCTACTTGCCAATATAGAACTGCCTGAGGTATGGGCAGCCAATCTAGTTAAATTCAAAGGGGTTCCCCACCAGCTTGCATGCATGGTGCTCAATTTTTCAATCGAAACAACTTTATCTGCGAAAATCCAAGAAAGGCTGGGAGCTTCACTGGTGGAGAGAACCCACAGCAGCAGAAACCACAGGTTCATGAAGCACTGAGGTGCTTGTTGAAAACTATTTGTAGAGTGCGCTATTTATAATGAAAACAATACATATTTTAAAAAACATCAGCAAATCATTTAGTAAATTTTTCACAGGATCATTGATCATTTAGAGACCATCTAGTCCAACCCCCTCGTCATGGTTGAGAAAATTGAGACCCAGAGGCTTAGTAACCTGTCAAGGATTACATAGGTAAAAGTGTGAGGCAAAATTTGAATCCAGGTCTCTTGTTCCCAAAGTTGGTTCTCAGGTGGTACAGTGAGTAGGTAGTGTTGGACTTGGATTCTGGAAGACCTGAATTTGAATCCTGCCTCAGACACTTACTAGCTATCTGACTTTGGGCAAATCAGTTTCCTCAACTATAAAACTGAGATAATAATAGTATCTACCTCCCGAGGCTGTTATGAGAATCAAACGAGATTATATTTGTAAAGCACTTGGTACCTGGCACAAAGTAGGTGCTTAATTGTCTTGACAGAACTTAATAAAGGTAAATGGAGGTGCAGAATCCCAAGCTTTTTCATTTTATTAGCAGGGTGCAAACCTGTTAACAAAATGGGTCAAATGGCTACCTCATTTAGGCCAATGACCCAGAGAAGAAGGCTCAGCTCCTTTTAATAAGCACAGGACAAAGAACAGAGCTGGGTGAGGAAAATAATGCAGTTGATTACAGGGCTGGCAGCATTATGGGGGCAAGAACAACATGACTGATTAGAATGTGGAAAGGAAGTGCTAGCAGTAACCTTCTCCTTCCCTCCCTTGACTAAGAAATGTTCATTGTTTGAATCCACTAGCAAAGTAAGAGATAGTAGAGCAGACTTCTTTGCATAACAAACCAGACATCCTTGAAGGACAGCTTGATGATATAAAGATACTAGACCAGATTCCCCACAGTCTACCTGCATCCCTCAAGGATAGCTGATTTCCTTGAGGCAAGAATAGAACAGTGATTAACAGGAGAACTGAACTTCTAAACTTAGCTCATAGGCAAAGAGACAAAGAAATATGGCTTGAGCAATCATACAAAATGGGGCAATAATACCAAATAGGAACAATTACAAATAGAATCAACTACAAAATTATACAGAATCAGTTTAATTTCTTTATAATAAATGCTTGTTTCTTTCCTTCCTTTCTTAGCCTCAGTTTCCTCTTATGTAAAATGGGTAAATTTAAAATGTAAAATGATTAATAGCACCTACTTCACAGGGCTTTTGTGAAGATCAAATAACATTTAAAGAACTACGTAAATGCTAGATGGCATAGTAGATGGAGTGCTGGACCTGGAGTTCACATCCAGCTTCAGACAGTAATGTGACCCTAGGCAAGTCATTTAACTCAGTTTTCTTATCTGTAAAATGAGGATAATAATTGTGTCTATCTCCCAGGTTGTTATGAGGATCTTTGTAAAGAGCTTAACCAACATGAAAGTGTTCTATCACTGATAGCTAAGATGATGATGATGATGATGATGATGATATGTTTCAATAACCCTAAATTATAACTTAAAAAATATAAATATATTTTTAAAAAAGGAACTACATAAAAATTTAGAAATACTTTATCTATGGAGAATCAATTAAGAATTATCCTTTTAAAAAAATAGTACAACATAACTTCATAGTCTATCAGCCCCTCAGTTCTTTTTACAATTTAAAATTGTGTTGACTTTCAAACTACCCTCACAAATAGATATAGATGGAGCTGTCACTGTTCACTCTCATCTTCACCTCCAGATCCCCATTCCATTCTCAAGGCAGAGAGTACAAATATTTGGCACTTTTAGCAAATCCAAGGGGTTCAAAGATATGAAAGGAAAGTAACCGGGACAAGTAGAAATAGATTAGAACTGGCCCATCTCCAACTCCAACAAATCCTTGCCTTACTCCCAGGTTGTTGTTGTTCTCTCCCCCCCCCCTTAGGATTGTTGTGAGAATCAATTCAGCTGATCAATCAGTTGTGAGACTGCTTAGAACAATGCCTGGCACATAGACACTTAATATGTTTGCTCCCTTTCCTTTCCTCCTCTGCTTGAAATTCTATCAAATAGAGAGTTATTTGGGTTAACAAGCATCTGCTCTTTTGAAAAAATCAACCCTTCTCTAAGGGATGAGGCACTTTCAATCATTCATACATTAATCATTTTGCTCCTAAAATTCATATTGAAGGACTAAGAATTTGGATTGCAAGGAAGGGGAGGGAGGAGAACTTTACCAGGATGTGTACTTCAGTAGGAAACTTAGGGAAGCATGTGGGTTGGGGAGAGGAGCCCCCAAAAAGTGTTGAGGATACCAAACACAATTCTGATCATTGGAAATTTTTGTCTATGACCTACAAAAGGTGGGAGACACTCTCACAAATATGGTACTGAATTTAACCACAAAGTCATCCAATCTAAGCCTCTCATTTGACAGATAAGACAACTCAGTGGCTGAGATTTGAAATGAGGTCTTCTTGACTATAAACATAGCATTTTTTCACTATATCTGAACTCCAATTCAAGACCACAGAACTCAGATTAACACTGTAAAATTGTCTCTATGAGAAGATGTGTTCTGAGCTCCAAACTCTTGAAACACAACTTGTTCAAAAATTGGGAACTGTGTATATAATTATTACTGATACTAGGTTGGTGGGGTGGGAGGAACTGTTCAATAAAAGCCATTTAAAAATTGATCTGAGCAAAATATATTGTTATTATTTGGCATGTTTGAACTAATTATGTTTAATAAATGAATGTAGCCATCAATATTAATGATTTCTACACAGTGAAGAAAATATATTCAAATTAATTATTGAGTTACTAAAATGAAAAAAAATACCAAACTCTTAAGTGGAAGAATATTATTTATTGAGTTTTTCCTTTTCTGCTTATCATAAAATATGTCATGTATATTGTTTCAAGAGAATGTTAGAAAACACTGAAACAACACATCATTTTTGTCTTGTCTACCTACCTGCAAAAATCAATGAAAATTACTGCTGTTTCTTGAGGCCCTATGGTACAGTTAAGTCATGGTCAAATATCTCTTAGTGAATCTCAAGTGAGCTTCCCAGCCAAAGCCTCACTTAGTAATCCTTTGGGTTTCCATGGCTCAGAGTGAGCATAAATTTCAATTGTTTCTGTTCTGGCCAGAAACCCTGAGGGTCTTCCCCTCCCAGTTTGATTTTTTTTTTTGAGTAGGCAAACTAGGCAATCTTTTGCCTCATTTCTTACTTAGACTTAAATCACTGAATGGGTGTTGCCTCAGACAAGCTGAAACCTGGGAAAGACCTTAGCTTAAAAAGGCCAAAGTCTCACACTGCATCTGGGATGATCTCCAGTTGTCCTGACTTATGTCTTGCCACTGACTTAGATGACCCTGGAGGAGAGAGAGAGGCTGATGACTTTGCACTGCCTTGCCTCACTTAAATCCAATTCACTTGCAAGTCAAGACATCACCCTCCTGATGCCACTGGTCTTCAACAACAATGGTGCAAAAAATGCTGGCTATACCTGTCTGGGACTCGATTTGCTCATGCAAAAGGAAGGGGCCATCTTAGATAAGGCACTTTCCAGCTTAAATCTATTATTATTCTATTATTCCCAAATACATTCTTGATAATTGAACTTTGGTCTAGGGGAAAAACTTTCTTCATACCCATAACCACAAATCAGCATGAGCATTCTTTTAGGCAACAAAATTCCAAAAAACTTCAGAACTGACTATAACACTTGCCTCCCTTAAATACTAGGTTACATTGTTAAGAACAAAAAGAAGTAGATAGCTAATAAAGAATTATTATTATTGTTTAAATTCCCTTTGTGTCTACACCTTTGAAAACAATTAAATACAGGCAATTGTCTTTTGGGGAAATTAGCTTAAGCAAGGGCTGTAATGACAGTTAAATGTCCTATTAGGATTCTGTATCTTATAGAAAAGCAATCAAATTGAAATGCTTTGGAAAACAGGAGAATGGGTCCATCCCCTCCCCCCCATTAACCTGTGAATCTGGAAAAGAGAATGGCCTTTGGGTCTAAGTATCCATTCTGAAGAAACTATAACAGAATATTAATTCAGAGAGGCCAGCTTATCCCTTCTAATTTGGAATATAATAACCTTTGTTGATCCTCAAGTAAGTATTTTAGATAATGCCTTTGAAATTAAAGACTTGCCTACCCTAAGAGATTTTTACAGAAGCACTTTCACGTAAGATTTTCTCCTAGTCATTAGTCATAATAGATTCTCTAAACTAAATTTCCATAAATGTGTTTTGGATAGCCTTTAGGGAGGACATCATTTTACTCTTCTATAATGTTTGTGAGTACCAAGGGCCCTGGGATGAAATTTATGCTTTACACACTCAAGACTTGACACACCAACTCTGTTACAAAGGTAATAAAAACGTCATCTTCTCTTTGCATAGTGCTTTTAACTTTTCCAAGAGCTTTTGCATCCATTATCTTACTTTTTCCTCACAGTCATCCAGGATGGTAGGCAAGACTGATTTTATTATGCCCATTTTACGTATGCTAAATGAAGCAGCCAGAACTTAACTGGTGTTAGTTCTATTAGCTGGTCTCAGTTTTGGTCTGGTGCTCTTTGCATTTGTTGCTATTTAAAGGGACGCGAGACTGGAGAAACTTGTACTGGTTAAGCTCTCTAATCCTCCCCCGACCCTACCCCGCCAAGGGCTAAGTAATAATTGAGCAGACCAACTTGAGCCCGCATAAGTTTCCAAAGGTTTCAAGTTACTACCCGGCTTTGCTAGGACAGAACCGGGCACAGGAGGTCAGAGGGATGGGGTTAGAGAGGTGAGTCAGTCATTCAAGGCTCTGTGACATTTGCTGCCTCTTTTGCTAGGCTAGGAGGCTGCTCGCGGGTAGCATACCGTTGCACGAGTTCAGAAGCCTTACCTTTTTAAAGCAGCAAAATACAGGGAGCACGAGTGGAGGGGGTGGAGGTTCTGGGTGTAGAGTTAGCTTTAGGGAGAAAAGAGCAGGGTAGGGAGTGGAAAGAATCTGGTCAATCTGGGCACCCCAAAGAGCCAGGGTGATTGGGCCACGGGCTGGGGAGGGGATGGCTCGGGGCCCAAAGCAGGAAAGGAAAGAAAGGCAGAGGCGGGGGGGAGGACTTGGCCCCAAGGGCTGGCGGCCCGGCGGAGGGTGGGGGACAGGGTGCACAGACTAGAAGGGGAGATGGAGTTTGGGATAGTCTGGGCTGAAAGAAGAGATCAGAGAGCAAGCTCGGGAGGGGAGGGGGCGGTTCAGCCAGCTAGGGAGACAAAGCGAGCCCGGGAAGCAGCAGCTCCCGGCCAGGGCGGGGGCCGCGCCGGGCGGGCTGGGCTGTGATGGGCTGGGCTGGGCCGCCCCGTCGGGGGCGGGGCAGGTGGCGCAAGCTCCCACTACCCCCACCCCGCTTGCGCCACTGGGGGCCGGCGGGGACTAGCCCCCGGCCCCGCGGCTGTGCAGCTCGCCCGGCCCGGCCTCCAGCCCCAGGCCTGGCCTCACCTGTCGAGCCAGAAGGTCCAGGGGGAGTGCAGGGGGACCCCGCCGGGCTCTGGCCTCAACTCCGCCAGGCCCTGCATGGCCAGGGGCTCCTCGGCGTCCGGCGGCCCGGGCGGCTCCGGAGGGCTCAGTGCCGCCGCCTCGGCGGCCGGGGGAAGCGCCATTTTCTCCCCTCGCCCGGCCAGCGGAGCGAGCACCAAGAAAGCCGGAGAGGGCGCGGAGGAGCCGGCGGAGGCAGCAGCAGCGGAGGCCGCGGCTGCCGAGGCTGAGTCACCCCCCGCCAGCCCTCTGTCTCCTCCCCGCCCCCCGCCTCCGCTGCCTGTGGGCGCCCTCGGCTCCGCCTCACGCAGGGGGCCCCGGTCCCGGCCTGCAGTGGTGTCAGCACCGCCCCCGGCTGCTCGCCTGCCCAGAGGTCAAGGCCGGCCCAACCCTGGCCGCAGCGCGCCCGCGAGCTGGCCCGGGGCCGGGACGGGCACAAAGAGCGGCGGGGAAGGGGTACGGGGCGGGGGAGGAGATGGGGGTAAGGGGATTGGCGCGCGCACGGTCAGCGCGAGCCACGCTGGGAGCCGGGCGCGCAGAGAGGCAGGCCCGAGCGCAGGATGCACGGGCACTAGGGATGCACTGAGAGCTCCAGCCGCCTCGGTTTGGCTGCTGGACAGAGGCAGCCGGACAGCAAATGTGTAGAAGTAGGCTTCTGTGCGCGCGCGCGCGCGTACACACACACACACACACACACACACACACACACACACACACACACACACACACACACACACACACACACACACATACACACCCCTGAGGGCAAGTCTGGGGAACTCCCTGTCCATTGCAGACTACGTGTGGTTTTCCCCATAATTGTCAGTATACCCATCACACCGGAATGGGGTCCCCCACTCCCACCCTGCAGAGAACGCTTTGAAACAGAGGGAAATCGGTTGCCTCTGTCCATCTAGCTTTCCAAACACCTGTGTTTTCTTCTTTCCCTGTTTTTACAGCCCACTGTTAAATCAGGTAACTGCAGCTATAGAAACATTAGCAGCATTGGGGAGGGTGCAAACAAAGATCAAACTGCCCAGTACCTTGACACAGCTAGTCTTGAAGAGTGACAAGATCAGAATTCACTAATGTTCTAATTTTGTATCAGCACCAGTGGATCCCAGCTTCAAGTAAGAGAACACTTTTTTTAAGGTCAGAAGATTTTGTAGCCACCCGCTCGATATCAGTTACATTCAGTATCCATTAATGGAGAAAATATATGTTAACAAAATAACTGCTTGCTGCTAATATGAATTAAAGAACTCTTAACAATAACATCTCTTATCATAGATTTAGAGAGAACCTGAGGGTCTATCTAGTGCAAGCACTTCATTTTTATTGATAAGGAATTCATACCCAGAGATAGGTCCTCCTACTCCAAACCCAGTGTTCTTTCCACAACTTTCATCATGTGACTTCCCCATTAACTGTTATTTTTTTTTAAAGCCCTTTGGCTTTGCTTAGAGGCAGCAGTGTCAGCATGAGGACCCTTATAAGTCTCTATAGCCCAAGGGAACAGGGATCCACTCTATTCCTTTTCTTAGGTCTTGGGCTTTTGAAAATGGTCTTACATTTCACCACCACCATAATCTTCAAACTCGTATGCTTTTGATAGCTCAAGTTGGGTTTAGTGCCAGAAATGGTTGTGAATCCCAGGAAGCTTAGGAAGTCTTTCCAACAGTGTCACGAGCTGACTTTTGCTGCTGTTTCTGCTGCTTCCAAGATGGAAATGTCTTCAATGTCTTCAGTTTAATCGTTTGACACTCATGTTAGACAGGAGCTAGCTTATGCTCTAAGTCCTTTTGGAAAACTGTCAAACTGGACAATTGTTTACATTTTTGAGGTCTGAAGACTCAGCACTTTCCTTGGAGTCTTTATACAAAGGGCAAAGGAAGTGTGATAGTGATGCTTTCTCTAAGCATCACTCATTTTTTCTAAGAAACCAGGGGTTTGGGGGGTGGGGCAAGGAATAGGCGATCCGGGGAGAAGGGGTAGAATAAAGTACGTGAATGGGCAAATGCCAATGATTTAGATTAAACTTAGGTAAATGAATGTGCTAGTTTAGTGAACTCTTTACCTCTATATGACTCAAACCTGCCCCATTAAGGCAGCACCAGAAGCACATACTCTGAAACATACAATATTCCCAAGTGGTGGGACTTCTATTGAGAGAATTCCTGAGCAGTGCCAGCCTGGTTCAATAGTTCCTAGTTTTGAGTGCAGGGACACATTTAACATCAAAATATCCTGAACATAGCCACATAATAATGGTTTTACTGTTAATATCCATTGATTGAGAAGATGCATAATGGCAAAATGTCCAAGCTTGGATTCATTTGGATTCAAAGCCCCTCTTTTCAGGGGTCTAATCCATAGGTTAGGATCATGGCGTCATATGTCTGGTGTTGAAGTTACCCTAGAAGCCATCTTCTCCAACCTCTTCATTTTATATAGATAAGAAAACAAAGATAGAGAGGTTGAGCGATGTGCCCAAATATTACACAGCTAGCTAGTAAGTGGCAGTGTCAGGATTTGAAACCAGATTCTCTAAGCATAGATTCAGCACACACTCTGCTTTGCCACATTTCTCCCCACTGATCTAGATGTTAGACCTAAGTAGTAAATCACTTTTGGTATTAAGGAGCTATATTCAGGTATTTGGTATTCAGGTGGCTATAACTTTCAAGCTGTGAACAATGGCACCTTTATGTTCCATCATCACCTTTATTAATGAAACTGAATATTGATCAGAAGATTTCTCAAATCAGCTTGATTAGTTTAGAAGTAGGTGATCCTTTGAGTATTTGAGATCTTTTCCCTTTTAAAGGACGTAGACATACCCATTTCACTATTTGGACTCGGTGGAATTGATATTGGTTTCTTTGGATGGCTCAGGCTGCTGTGGGATCTACCACTCTTTTGTGCTAGCAAGGTAGGAGAACCTGAGGCCTTGAGGTCACATGTGGCCCTCTAGGTCCTCAAGTGTGGTCCTTTGGGCTCTGACCTCTGTGTCTACAAGAGGAAAGCTTCTTTCTTGACTGGACCCTACCCCACTTTGCCTTTTTTCCCTTTCTGAGTACAAGTCAGAGACCAGAGACTTTCTTTTTTCCAGTTGATCTGAATTCTGAGGTTTTCTTTTTTTTCCCCCCAGGAAGTTGGCACTGCCAAAGCACTCATACCCACACCCACCTACCCACACTCACACTCACTCTCTCTCTCTCTCTCTCTCTCTCTCTCTCTCTCTCTCTCTCTCTCCCTCTCACACTCTCAGACTGGGTCCTGGAATGCTCAAATTTGGGGGTGCTAGAGAAGCAATACTAAGGCTGGCCCTGCTCAGGAATTCTGTCAATAGAAGTGCCACCACTTGGGAATATTACATGTTTCAGAGTATGTGCTTCTGGTGCTGCCTCTATGGGGCAGCTTCTAGTCATGTAGAGGTCAAGAGTTCATCAGTAAACTCCTAATTACCTAATTCCAGTGGTTTTTCTTCAGTCTTCATCCTCCTTGACTTCTCTGCATTACTTGACATAGTCAATAAGCATTTATTAAGCACATAGATAGTCGCTGCTCTCAAGGACCTGACGTAATGAGAGAGACAACATGCCAACAATGAGGTACAAACAAGGTGTGTGCATAAATACATATACACACACGTATGTGTGTGTGTGTGTGTGTGTGAGAGAGAGAGAGAGAGAGAGAGAGAGAGAGAGAGAGAGAGAGAGAGCATTGGGGGTAGTCTCAGAGGAAAGGCATCAGTGTTAAGGGGGACCAGGAAATGCTTCTTTTAGAAGGTGGCATTTTCACTGGAACTTCAAGGAAGCCAAGGACAGGAAGAGGAAGAGATTAGGAGTGAGAAAATTCCAAGCCTGGGAAATAGCCAGTGAAGATGCAGGGAGTCAGAAGACGGGTGTCTTGTACAAGGAACAGTAAGGAGGCCAGGATGACTACATTACAGAATACATGGGGGGAGGGGAGGGAATAAGGTTTAAGAACACTGGAAAGGTGGGAGTGGGCAGTTTATGAAGGACTTTGAAGGCCAAGCAGAGAATACTATTTTTGATCCTAGAAGTGACAGGGAGCCACTGGAGTTTATGAAATGAGTTGAGGGGATATCATTATGCCTGTACTTTAGGAAGATTGATATGACAGCTGAGTGGAGAATAGACTGGAATGTGGAGAGACTTGAGGCAGGAAAACCACTAGAAGGCTATTACAGTAATCCAGGTGTGAAGCAACAAGGACCTGTGTCAGAGTGGTAACAGTGCCAGAAGTTAGAATGGAACATATATAAGATGTTTTAGGAAGGCTAAATAGACAGGATTTGGTAACAGACTGGATATGGGGTGTAAGAGAGAGTGAGGAATTGAGGATGACACTTAGGTTGTAAGCCTCAGTGATAGGGAACCCTCAATAATGATAGGGAAATTACAAAGGGGGGAGGTTGGGGCAAAAGACAATGATTGAGTTTCATTTTGAACATGTTGAGTTTAAGATGACTATGGAATATCCAATTAGAAATGTCTAATTGTCAGTTGAAGATGTGAAACTGGAAGTCATGAGAAGGGTTAGGGCTAAATAAAATAGATTTGAAATTGATCAGCATAGAGATGATAATTGAGTCCATGGTGTCAATGTGAATCAATTATGGATGATTTGAATGGCTAATGAGATCACCAAGTGTAGATCACCAAGTATTGAAAGAGAAAAGAAGAGGGGCCAGGTCACGGTGGGCATTACCCAGATGAAAATCCCAGGAAAGGATACTTACTGAAAAGGCTGGACAGATAAGCAGGAGGGGAACCAGGAAAAAATTGTCAAAGAGAAGAGGGCAACTGATAGTGTCAAAGGTACAGAAGTGTCAAAGAGGATGAGGAATGAAGAAAAGCCTTTAGATTTTTCAGTTGAGGTCACTGGTAGTTTTGGAGAGAGCATTTTGGGTTGTGATAAGATTGGAAGCTAGACTGCAGAGAATGAAGAAGAGAGTGAGAGGGAAGAAAGTGGAGGCACCAACTGTAGATGCCACATCAAGGAATTTAGCTAGACAAAAGGGATATGAGATGACAGCTAGCAGCCATGGATGGTGGATCAAGTGAGGGCTCTTGGAGGAAGAGCAAGACATGGTTATATTAGTATGCTTTAGAAAGCATCTGTAGACAGGGAGAGACTGAAAAGAAGTGAAATAGTAGAGATGACAAAGGGGGTAGTCTGCTGGAGAAGATGAGATGGAATGGGATCATTTGTCCATGTGGAGGGGTTTGGCTTGGCAAGGAAAAGGGCCATCTCTTCATGTGTGAGATAGGAGTGAAGGAGGAAATAGTGACAGAATGTGTCTGAGTGATATGAGATGAGGGGACAAATGGGTGTTCTGGGCGAATGACCTCAATTATGTCAGTGAAATATGAAGCAAGGTTGTCACTGAGAAGGTGGGAGAGAGGGAGAGCTATGGGATATTTGAGAGGGGATGCAATTGTTGACTTCTTCCTCCTTGTGCATACTTGCCTCTGCTTTGGTTTCTGAGCAAAGTCCTCCACTTACCTTTCCAAGCACCCCCTTAACTGGTTTTTCATTCTCTTCCTGATTTCTGATTATTCCACCATCTTATCTATTCTACCCCATCTACTCTGTCTCCTCTCCAATCTACTACCTAGCTGACTGCCAGGTGTCTTCCTTAAGAATAAACGCTCTGCTCAAAACCTTTCAACAGCTCCCCACTGGCTACCTAGTAAAGTTCATAATTTTGAGTCTGGTTTTTGTCATATGTCACCTACAGTATTTATCTGACATCACAACTTTCCACATACTCATTATCCCTATGAACTCAACATGATTTCCCACCTCTGTGACATTGTCTGGCTCTTCTCCCATGCCTGGAATGTACTCGGACTCTTTGAAAGCTGGAAGGGACTCTGGCACCCATCTAGTCCAATTCATGCCCAGAATTGATTTCCACTGTAATATAGTTGACAAGGGAGCATCTAGCCTCTGAGGAGACTTATGTGCCTGCAATGAGAGGGAAGCCATATATATATATATATATACACACATATATATGTATATATATACATATATATGTATATATATGCATATATATACACACACACATACATATGTATATACATACATACATATATATATACATACACACACACACACACACACACACACACACACACACACATATATTTGGAGAGGCAATCGGGGTTAAGTGATTTGCCCAGGGTCACACAGCTATTAAGTGTCAAGTGTTTGAGGCCGGATTTGTGTCCTCCTGACTCCAGGGTCAGTGCTCTTATCACTGTACCACCTAGCTGCCCTGGAAGCAATCATGTTTTATAGCAGCCCATTTCCCTTTTGGATTGCTCTAATCCTTGGGAAGTTTTTCTCTCCTCATTCCCTTGGTCCCTTGGAATCCTTAGCTTCCTTAAAATTCAGCTCAAGTGGCACCATCTAAGAACTCTCTTCTAGATTCCCTCTAGCTATGAGTGTTCTTTCCATTGTCAAACTAACTTGTTATTACATAGCTGTTTACATGTTTCCCCATGTTACATTATATCCCCATGAACAATACAAGTTCTGTATGCTCCCTGGGGACAGACGATATGTTTTGGTTCTGTCTTTGTGGCAGACCTAATACATCATAGGTGTTTAATCAGGATTTATCAAATTGAATTGAATAGTCCAAGGTGACAGCCTGTCAGTAGCAGCATATTTTGATCTTCCCATTTGGTCACTACCCTGATGAAATATCCATAACATCCCCATACAAAGCTCATATACTGTGAGCTCCTTGAAAACAGGGACTATCTTTGGCCTTTCTTTGTATCCTCAGTGCTTAGCCTAGAGCCTGATACATAGTAGGTACTTAATAAATCCTGGTTGACTTGATTTGTCTTGACTTGACTTGACTATAAGAATTACTAACTTCAATCAATATTTGTCAGAACCATTGCTCCTTTGGGAGAACTGGATGATCCTAGCACTATGAAACAAAGTATCTGAACTACACCATGACTGTTTGTAGCTGATGCAAAGAGAAGGTAACAACCCACTTACCCCACATTTCCCATCATACCTCCCCCCTATAATCCCTGGGCATGATGACTGTTTTGGTTTTGCATTGTCAAAGTCTAGCATGGTGCCTTGGACATAGTATGTATAAAAAAACCAAAGATCTGAGGTTTTAATATTATGATCTGGCCTTAGTCTCCCAGATCAAGGCCTGGAATATCTCCTCCTCACTGGGCCATGGACACCCTGAAGGATTTGTGTGTGTCTCTTCTTTATTACCACTTTCTCAGTTGCCACTTTTAAGTCCCTTGTGACTAGCACCCTAGTTTCATTTAACCACTTAACATCAATTCGCTTTTACAAAGAGATATTTGCTTCAAAGAGATAAGCAAGAACAGGCTACAAACATTTTCCCCAACAACTTAAAGGCACATATTCCCATGTTCCATCTTGATCTCTGGGGAGGGTGGATTCGAACTTAGCTCAATTCCTACATAGCATTACTTTCAGTAAGTTCATGTTTAGAAGTGACATCACTTCTGGATAAATCCTTATGCCAAGTACCGCTGGGTTAGATCCAGAAGGCCACTGCAAAAGGACCTTCCTTTAGTGCCCTTTTGGGCACCAGTGCTGAACTATCTGCAAAACTCTGGGTGTTGGGACATTAGAATGCTGTTCTCCCTTCATCTAAAAGGAAATATCAAACTCCAAAGCAAAGAACCCAGGCGTAGATTCATAGGATTGGCTGGTAGATTTGGCTGGATGGCCCACAGGCTCTTCCCTTATTGTATTGTCTCTTACCAAGTCCCATCAATGGAATCCAAATGATCTACCAAGTACTTTGTTGAAGAGAAAATGGCCGACTAGACAAGGCTATAGCTGAGTCAGACCATTTTGAAGATGGACCCAGTTACAACTGTGCAGCCAATTAAGAAAGGCTTCTCCTAACCATGTGGTTAGCAGACTGGAACAGGTTACAGAATGTTTATACATGCTTAAGTTTTTTCCAAGTCCCTTCCATCACATGTCATCACAATTTTCCTGGAAGCAGTCTTGCTAGTCTCTTACATGGCAATTCTGCATCAGGCAAGCATGCTGATGCACTTTGAACACATGCCTGTCTTTATTACACACATTTAATTAGAATAAACATTTAACTACCTAATACTTTCCTCCCACATCTCCACAGGTACAACAGCAAAGGCACATGGGTAGAAGTAATGTCATCTGACACCAAGGGTGCTGTTCTTTACCCTTCTCCATCTATTCCCATGCAACTATCCCCTAAAGGCTACTACACTCTGTGTCCAGCTCTCAAGAATCTCCTCTCTCTACTTCTGTTGAAATTCCACTAGCCAAGTATTGGGAAAAGGTTGATTCTTTTTTCCAACTAAAAATAAATTTGAAATGTTGAGTGGTGGTTCCAACAGTGTGACCTGTGATGACACATATTAAAAGAAAGCCACACTTTAGTGCATTTTATATTGTTAGATTCTATATATTTTGTAACGCTTCTAAGTGTTTCCTATTACATCGTGCATTATTATTAATATAGAGTGTTATTTTTAACCTCTTGAGAGTTCTAGTTCTGCTTATTAATTTTAGAAGCTCACATTAGTAAATCAATGGCCACTAGATGGCAGCCCTAAAGCCTTTACAGAAATCTTACAGGGAGGCAAATGCCATGGTGTATATGGCCAAGCTAAACCTCCTAGCTTCTTTATCTCCAAAGATCAGTTCTTGTGATCTTATATTTAAAGCTTGAAGGGACCTGACATGTCATTGGATCCAACCCCCAAATTTTACAGATTAAGAACTAAGGCTTAAGCTAATTGATCTGCCTAAGATCACAAAAATAGTAAGTGGTAGAACCATGACTGAATCTAATCCTCTGTCTCTGCTTCATCATGTTTCTTCTGGTCCACTTCCCATGGCCCATTATGAATGAAAAGAAGCAAGGCCTTGATGGCTTTGTGTAGTGGACAGAGATAGCAAGGAGATCTAGGACCAAAAAGGGAGGCCAGCTAGTCATATAATGAGAAATGGACAGCTTGCATACTGCATTGGTACTCATGTAAAGCCAAGAGATCTGGAGAAATCCAACTGGTTAGTTGGAACCCCTATAGAGGATTTACAGGAAAATGTGGAGGGGAGACACATAGGATGGGAAGGAGGACTTGTAACACACACTGGGGGACTATGCTAGTGCCTTCCCCTCTTAAGTTACCTTCCATCTACCCTGTATTGTGTATATATCTGCTAGCTCCTTGAGGTTATGCACTGTTCCACTTTTGACCTTTGTATTCCCAATGTTAAGTAAAGTACCGGTAGATAGTGCTAAATAGGAGAGAAAAGAAGAAGGAAGGAAGGAAGAAAAGAAGGAAGCAAGGAGGGAGGGAGGAAGGACAGAAGAGAATGAGGAAAGAAAGAAGGGAGAGAGGGAGGGAGGAAAAGAGAGGAAGAAAGGAAGGAAGGGGAGGAGGGAAGGAAGAAGAATTGATTAAGCACCTATTATGTGCCATGTACTATGCTAAGTGCTTTACAAATATTCTCTCAATTATTACTGTATCTCCAGGTTTACCTGTAACATCATAACAATCTAGGGGTCCAATAGACCTAGTTCTTCTACCATTGATTGATCTCTCAGCTCCTATACCAAAGCTAGTAGTTGGTATGGGCTAACCATCAGGATCATTATAGTATTGTTTTGTCTACACCTGGCCTAACAGCCACGTCAGATTAATTATCAGCATATTCCTTCTCTGTGGGTTGAACCTGTACCCTAGAAGTGTCTGTAGAAGTTTGGGGCAGGAAAAGAGTTGCCTCTGGATTCAGTTTTCCTGCTCTGTAATAGTACACAATATTCTTCACTAAATGCATCATTTTCTGTGACCACATGTGGATCAGAAAAATGTCAGTCAGCTGGTAGACTGCCTCTTTCTCTTAGCTTTTGCCTAGATTAGTATCTCTCATTTGTCTTCACCTGCAAAAATCTGGCTAACTTTCCTATGGGCAGTGGTTGCAGTGAATAGTCCTGCTAGGGCCCCCTCCATTCTCTGGGGTTATTTTGTAAACAGTCAAGTTGCCTGGTTTCTAAATATCACTATGGGTTTCCCTATGGGTTAGCTTTCCTTCAGTCAGCTAACTTATGAGTCCCTTGAATGTCAAAGTTTCTATCTTAACACTGTATCCCAGCATCATCATGTCTTTTGTTTCTGTGACAGATCTTCTGAGCTGAAGCTGTGGCTAGTTGGTGGGCATCTTTTAACTTCTGTTTTAATTGAGAGATGTATTGAATGTGAGTAGTTGCATCACCTCCTACATCTGAGGTACCAAAACATAAATCAGTAAACATATGTGATTGTTGCCCAAACATGAGCAAATGTGGTGTAAAGGCTATAGAGTCATTTCTGGTGGAAATGTGTACACGTTCTAGAAATGAGACATGTTGACTTTACTGAACTTTTTGTTCTAGTCTTAAAGTTTCCAAACAAGTTCAGCAGTGTGTGGTTAAAACATTGAGGCTTTGGGTCTCCTTGAGCATAGTAAGGAGTGGTCCTAGCCTTTTTGATACCTCCCAGTGCCAACATTTCCTTAAGTAGCTTGCTCTCAAATTCTGTACCTTGGTCTGAGTGGATCCTGGCAGGGAATCCATAAAGTAAAAGTACTTTTCCCATAACACTTTAGCAACAGTAGATACTTTTTGGTATCTGGTTGGGTATATGTACCTGATGAAATAATCAATTATCACCAAGATATGACTCATAGTTTTACTATCTCATTCCAGGGATAGAAAGTCAATACTGACTAGCTGCAAAGGCTTGCTAGGACGTATGTGCTTCAAATGTGCAGAGTGAGTTGGTAATGTTTTCTTTTGCATACATCTAGCGCAAGCTTCACACTTCTTGATGACATCTGCAGCCATCTTAGGTGAGTAAAATCAGTTATTGTCCGTGTGAAATATGCCTTGCATGCAATTGCAAATGTTTACTGTTGTACATGTGGATGCCTGCACGTTTGAGTATGCTCATTTCTTATTTTACTATTATATTCATGTAATTATGTTTTGTGTTATGTTAATGCTATAGCAATCTCTGGTAATTTTTTGCATATATGCTACTATTTATAGTTAAGTTGTATTCTATAGTTCTATTGATACTGTTATTATTGCAGCTAGTTAGCTTTGCTTTGTTAGCTAGCCAGGCTTATTGATTTTAAATGATTGCTATATATTATAGATATGCACATACCTTTGAAATGTGATACATCCTGTATGAAGTTTGACATGCTGTCATTCTAGTACCCTCCCAGGTGATGCTCTGTAAGTATCTACTACATGTATGATAACTTGCATATTTTATTTAGGTTTCAACGGTATCACAGGTTGATTACCTGGGACACCAGGAAAATCACCCTTGTTGTTTTAAAGTGCTGATGCTTACATTTAGGCATCTAGTTGCAGGTTCTGGACTTGCCCAAGACGATCTTCCCAAGTAACTGCAAAATGTTTACAAGGAAGGAATGTGCCCAGAGTTCCAAAGCCCATTGTTATGAGACTTTCTCCTCCTTGGTGGAGATCAATACCCTGGGACTGCATGGGGGCAGGGTGAGGGTAGGCTAGAGTTGTCCAGAGAAGGAGAAAGGAGAGCCCTAGTCTCTTCAGTCTCTTAACTCACTTCAGGCTCTTCATATGTCAGAGTACCTTTGGGCTCTTTCTGGTGTGCAGCTTTGAGAGAGAAGATAGGAGGAAGCCAGTATAAGGGGAGCCAGAAGTTGCTATCATTTCACTATCTCCAAGTTGCTGACTAGAGACTTTGGGGAATTTTTTTCCCATGAGTGACATGTGGGACTCTCTCTTGGTTGAGCTGAGTTATCTAATTCCCAATGTGAGAGTTCCTTCAGTCTGTATTGTCTGATAATGTACTCTCTTATGTATACTTCCTCTGCTTTCTGTTTTGTTATTGACTTGAATAAATGGGTTTCTTCACACATTTACATATGTGCATGTATGTTATGCACAAATGCTATATGATACATATGATATATCATATGAGATATATACCGTGTTATGGATACAACTGAACATTGTAAGTAACTTCATATTAAAGTATTTTAAGCTGTAAGTATTTATTAATGCTAATAATAATCTTAACAATAGTCCTGTTCAATGAATAAAATTCAGTGCACCAACTTATAAGTATTTGAATGAAAAAACATTTATTAAGCACTCTCTATGTGTTAGACATGTTCTCCCCAGCTGGGTACACAAATACAAAAAGTGAGACAGTCCCTATCTTCAAGGAGTTTATATTTTTTTTAAAATTTAGTTTTATTATTTTTCAATCAAGCATTTATTTTCTCACCCTTCTCTGCAATTGAACAACAACCAAAAAATAAAAGAAAAACTTTGAAATAAATATGCATAGTCAAGCAAAGCAAATCTCCTGTATTGGCCATGTCCAAAAATGTTTGTCTCATTCTGTATTTTGAGTTCATTACTGCTCTGTCAGGAAATGGATAACATGCTTCATCTTTAGTTTCCTTTAGGGATTGTGGTTGTCACTGCATTGGTTAGAGTTCTTAAAAAGAAAAGACTTTTTCTAAGTCTTTCAACGTGTTTTTCCTTATAATGTTATTATTATATTAATAATTCTTCTAGTTCCACGCATATCACTCTGCATCAATACATACTGCTTTTCTAAGTTTTCCCTGAAGCTGTACATTCTCATATTCTTATGATGCAATGATATGGGGAGCAACAATATATAGAGAGTAGTGATGGACAAAGTGCATTTTTGTCAGGGAAATTATAAGAATGGTGAATTGATTCCTAGGGCAGTCAGTTGGCACATCCTTTCTAGAAGCAAAGCAGTATAGGGGAGAGAAAGGGTATACCCATAATAGAGGGGCAGGTGGAAAAATAGCCCTGCTCCATGACTGAATGGCCTTCTAAATATAAGGAACCTAGTGATTTTTTTACTCACTGAACCCTCAGACCAGGATCAGCCTCAGAGTGGGTGTTCCAGGATTGAACATGAATTCTGGATTTCTGATGGTTACAAGGAGTAATGGTACAGGTGGAAAAAGCAGAGTTTCAGCAGCAGAGCAAGTCACAAGATGATTCTGGTAGGTGACAGGATGGTTCAATGAGATGTTCAAAACTCTTATCAAAAAGAACTATGGACATGTCTAGGCGTAGAGCCAAGATGGTGGAATAGAGAAGCACTTAGCTGAGCTCTCCTAACATTCCTCTCAAAATGGCTTTAAAATAACACCTCAAATTGAATTCTGGAGTGGCAGATCCAAGAAAAGGTCAGAGTGAGACAGTCTTCCAGCAAAAGATAACATAGGAGGCAAGAAAAAAAGATTTGTGACATGGGGAATGAGGCTGACCCAGAGTTCATATGAATGCGGGACCAATGGTGGGACTAGGTGTTGGAGATAGAAGCACCAGCAGCTTGGGGAGCTCACAAGCCAGAAATGGGACCTGGCAACTAGTCATAAATTACACGGTACCCCTGTGCTACTAGCAGTGGATGCAGGACCAGACATTGTTTGGCAACTCCATTGTCTATATCTACTTTTTGGTCTCAGTTTGAGAGCAAATAGGAACTCTTTTGATCAAGAGAGAGTGGAATCTCAGATGGCCAGTATCACTTCCAATCCCAGTAGATGGAGAAATAATATAATTTCTGGTCCCAAGGGAGCAGAGGCCATGAGAAGTAGTATTGATTGTAATCCCAAGGGATCAGGGGCCTTTTCTGGGTAAAGACCAGAATGCAAACCAACAGAGTAGTGACCACACCTCTCTCCAGATCATACCATCTTGGAAGCACTGCAAATGTCCAAACCCTCAGAACCACCTTGAAAACAGCAGTGTGACAAAGCCTGAAGCTTGAGACAGAGCCTCTCTCCCCTTGAATGACAGAACAGAGCCCAACTTTAAATAAATGACCTGGAAAATAGATCAAGGAGAGATAATTTAAGAATTATTGGACTACCTGAAATGCATGATCACAAAAGGAACCTAGACACTATATTTCAAGAAATTATGAAAGAAAACTTCCCCAAACCTAGAACCAGAATGTAAAAAAGAAAATGAAAGAATCCACTGATCATCACCTGAAAGACATCCAAAATGAAAACCCCAGGAATATTACAGCCAAATGCCAGAGCACCCAGGTCAAAGAGAAAATACTTCAAGCAGCAAGAAAGAAACCAATCAAATAACCACGAAGCCACTGTCAGGATCACACAAGATTTAGCAGCTAACACATTAAGGGAGCAAAGGGATTAGAATATGATATTCTGGAAGGCAAAGGAGCTGAGATTACAATCAAGAATAACCTAGCCAGCAAAACTGAGTATAATCCTTCAAGGAGAAAAAAATAGATATTTAATGAAATAGAGGACTTTCAAGCATTTCTGATGAAAAGATTAGAGCTAATTGGAAAAGCTGACCTTCAAATACAAGACTCAAGAAAAGCATAAAAAGGTAAACGGGAAAGAGAAATTATAGGGGGCTCAATATGGTTAAACTGGGTACCTTTCTATATGGGAAGATGATAAATATATCTTCTAAGAACTTTATCATTATTAGGGCAGTTAGAATCATAGAAAGAGCGTTCAGGTGTAAATAGATTATGTTGGGAATGATGTAAAAAAATAGATAAATGGGAAAGAGGGATGCTCTGGGAGAAGCAGGAAGGGAGAGGAAGGATGGGGAAAATTATCTCACATAAAAGAGGCATACAAGGAAAGAAAATTTCATAGTGGAGGGGAAAGTGGCGGGGGCAATCTTGAAACTCATTCACACCTAAATTGGGTCAATAAAAGAAAACATTTATATATGTATCTATATAGTTACTCACTTGGCATTAGAAATCTATCTAAAAGGAATAGGAGGGAAAGGGGATAAGAAAAGGAAGGGCATAATAAAAGGGAGGACAGATAAAAGAAGGTAATGGTCAGTAGCAAAACAGGCTTTAGAGGAGGGACAGGATAAAAAGAGAAAGAAAGATAAACAGAAGAAAATAGGATGGAGAGAAATCCACAGTTATAATTACTAACTGTGAATTTGAATGGGATGAACACACCCATAAAATGGAAGTGGATAGCAGAATGGATTAGAAACCAGAATCCAACAATATGTTGTTTATAAGAAACACACTTGAAACAGAGAGACACAAAAACAGAATTAAAATAAGGAGCTACAGAAGAATCTTCTGCTGAATTGAAAAAGGCATGAGTAGCAATCATGATCTCAGACAAAGCAAAAGCAAAAATAGACCTAATTAAAAGTGATAAGCAAGGAAATGACACTTGCTAAAAGGCGCCATACACAATGAAGTAAGTATCAACATTAAACATATATGCACCAAATGGCATAGCATCCAAATTCTTAAAGCAAAAGTTAAGTGAAGTACAACAAGAAATATTAAAACTACATTAGTCAGGGACCTCAATTTTCCCCTCTAGATAAATCTCACCATAAAATAAAGAAAGAAGTCAAGGAGATAAACAGAATCTTAGAAAAGTTAGATATGATAGACCTCTAGAGAAAAGTGAATGGGACTAGAAAGAGTATACCTTTTTCTCAGCTGTACATGGCAACTTTACAAAAATTGACCATGTATTAGGGCATAAAAATCTTACAATCAAATGCAGAAAAGCAGAAATATTAAATGCACTCTTTTCAGAACATAATGCAATAAAATTACATTCAATAAAGGGCTTGGAAGTATAGATAAAAAGCTAATTGGAAACTAAATAATCTAATCCTAAAGAATGAATGGGTCAAAGGACAAATTATAGGAACAATTAAAAATTTCATATAAGAGAATGACAACAATGAGACAATATTCCAAAATTTGTGGGGTGCATCCAAAACAGTACTTAAAGGAAACTTTATATCTCTAAATGTGTACATCAGTTAAAGAGAGAAAGAGCAGATAAACAAATTGGACATGCAACTAAAAAAAAAACTAGGAAAAAAACAGTTAAATACCAAATTGGAAGTCCTAAAAATCAAAGGAGAGACTATTAAAATTGAAAGTAAGAAAACCATTGAATTAATAAATAAAAGTCGGAGCTGGTTTTATGAAAAACCCAATAAAATAACCTGTTGGTTAATTTAATTGAAAAAAAAGAAGAAAACCAAATTACTAGTATCAAAAAGAAAAAGAATGCATCACCAATGGAGATTACATTTAAGCAATTATTAGTATTTATTTTGCCCAATTACATGCCAGTAAAATTGACAAGCTAAGTGCAATAGATGAATATCATAAAAATATGAATTGCCAGATTAACAGAAGAGGAAAGAGAATACTTGAATAACTCTTAGAAAGAGAAATTGAACAAGCTATAAATGAGCTCTGTACAGAAAAATTCCCAGGACCAGATGAATTTACAAGTGAATTCTAACAATTAAGGAACAATTAATCCCAATAAACTATTTGAAAAAAAATGGGTAAAGAAGGAATCCTACAAAATTTCTTTTATGACATAAATACAGTTTTGATACCCAAAGCAGAGAGAGCAAAAACAGAGAAAGAAAACTATAGACCAATTTAGTTAATGAATATTAATGCAAAAAAAAAATAAATAAAATACTAGTAAGGAAATTACAGCAATATATCGCAAAAATCATACACTATGACTAGGTGGGATTTATACAGGGAGTGCAGGGCTGGTTCAATATTAGGGAAATTATCAGCATAATGGATCATATCATTAACAATAACAACAAAAATCATGATTGTGTCAATAAATGCAGAAAAAGTCTTTGACAAAATACTAGAAAGCAAAGTAATCGATGTAACCTTTCTTTTTCCCCAAACATTTTGTTTTTTCCAATAACGTAAAAACAATATATCATTCATTTGAAAAAATTGAGTTTGAAATTCTTTCCTTTCCTCTCTCATTGTGAAGGTAAGCAATTTGATGAAGATTATAAATTGCATTGATGTAAAACCTATTTCAATTATTAGTTATGTTGTGTGGGGGGAGGGAAGCACAGACAAAAAGAAAAGTAACGAAGTTTTAAAAAATAAACTTTAATCTGCATTCAGATGCCATCAGTTCTTTCTCTGGAGGTGGAAACATTTTCCGTCATGAGTCCATCAAAATTGTCTTGGAACATTATACTGCTGAGAATACCCAAGTCATTCATAGTTGATTATCATACAATGTTGATGTTACTATGTATGATGTTGTCTTGTTCTGCTCACTTCACTTTTCATCAGTTTAAGTAAGTCTTCCTAGATTTTTCTGAAAGTATCCTGCTCATTATTTCTTACAGCACAATAGTATGTATTACAATCATATACACATACATTCCCCAATTGATGTGTATCTCTTCAATTTCCAATTCTTTGCCACCATAAACAGAGCTGCTATAAATATTTTTGTACATATAAGTACTTTTCCTTTTTTTTTTTTTCATCTCTGGGATACAAGGCCTAGTAATGGTACTGCTGAGTCAATGGATATACATGGTTTTATAGCCCTTTGGACATAGTTCCAAACTGTTCTCCAGAATGGTTGGATCAGTTCACAACTCCACCAACAGTGCTTTAGTGTTGTTATTTTCCCACACTTCCTCCAATATTTGTCATTTTCTTTTTCTGTCATATTAACCAATTTGTTAGGTGGGAGGTGGTACCTCAGAGTTGTTTAATTTGCATTTTTCTAATCAATAGTGATTTAGAATATTTTTCAATTGACTATAGATAACTGATTTCTTTATCTGAAAACTGCCTGTTCCTATCCTTTGACAATTTATCATTTTGGGGAATGACTTATATTTTCATAAATTTGACTCAGTTCTCTATATATTTGGAAAAATGGATAGTTAATTAAACTGAGGACTTTCAAGCATTCCTGATGACAATACCAGAGCTGAATGGAAAAGTTGACTTTCAAATACAAGACCCAAGAGAAGTATAAAAAGGTAAAGAGAAAAGAGAAATAATAAGGAACTCAATAAAGTTAAACTATTCTGTATGTGAAGATGACATACCTTTCTATATGTGAAGATGATAAATGTATCTTCTAAGAACTTTACGATTATTGGGGCAGTTAGGAGCATGCATAGACAGAGGGCATGGGTGTGAATGGACTGTGATGGGATGATATCTAAAAATATAAAATTAAGGGGTAAGATAGAGTGATGACTATGATGGAATAATATCTAAAAAAAATAAAATTATAGGGTGAGAGGTAGAGTGGGATAAATTATCTCACATAAAAGAGGTGTGAAAGGCCTTTTATGGTAGAGGGAAGATAGAGGGGGTGGTGAGCAATGCTTGAACCTTACTCTCATCAGAATTGGCTCCAAGAGGGAATTTCTTATCCTACAAAGAAGTAGAAGGAAAAGAAGGTAAGGAAGGGGGTAGAGCTGAAAGAAGAGAGGGAGGATTGGGGAAGATGGTAGTTAGAAGCAAAACAGTTTTGATGAGGGATAGGGTGAAAGAAGAGAAAGAGAAGGATAAATGGGGAAAATAGGATGAAGGGAAAAACACAGTAATCATAACTGGGAAAAATTTACAGAAAATTTCTCTGATAAAGGACTCATTTCTCAAATATATAGAAAATTTAGTCAGATCTATAAAGATACAAGTCATTCCTCAACTGATAAATGGCCATGGAGAATGGTTGAACAAATTGTGGTGTATGAATGTAATGGAATACTATTGTTCTATTAGAAATGATGAGCAGACAGACTTCAGAAAAACCTGGAAAGACTTATATGAACTGATGCTAAGTGAAATGAGCAGAACTAGGAGAACATTGTACACAGTTACAGCAACATTGTGCAATGATGAACTATGATAGACTTAGCTCTTCTCAGCAATACAATGATCCCAGACAATTCCAAAACACTTGTGATGGAAAGAAAATACTATCCACATCCAGAGAAAGAACCATGGAGTCTGAATGCAGATTGAAGCATACTATTATCACTTTTTAAAAATTTTTTTTCTTTCTTGTGGTTTTTCCCTTTTGTCTGATTCTTCTTTCACAACACGACTAATGTGGAAATATGTTTAACATGATTGTATATGTAGAATCTGTATCAGATTGCTTGCTGTCTTGGGGAGGGGAGAGGGAATGGAAGGAAAGAAAAATTTGGAACTTGAAATCTTACAAAATGAATGTTGAAAACTATATTTACATGTAATTAGAAAAAAAATTAAATCCCATTAAGTGAAAAAAATAAAAATAAAAAAATTGCTGGGAAAACTGGAAAGCAATTTGGCAAAAACTAGGCACAAAGCATCTCATACCATATACCAAGATAAGGTCTAAATGTATAAAACATTTAGACAGAAAGGACGATGTCATAAATAAATTAGGGAAGCATGGAAAAATGTGCCTGTCAGATACATGGATAGGGGAAGAATCTATAAATTCTTCATAAATTCATAAATTCTTCTATGACCAAACAAGAGCAAGAGGAGATTATGGGAAATTATATAGATAATTTTGATTATATGAAATTAAAAGGCTCTTGCACATCAAAACTAATGCAGAGGCAGCTAGGTGGCGCTCGGGCAGCTAGGTGGCGCAGTGAATAGAACACCAGCCCTGTATTCAGGAGAATCTCAGTTCAAATCTGGCCTCAGACACTTGACACTAACTAGCTGTGTGACCCTGGGAAAGTCACTTAACCCCATTGCCTAACCAAAAAATGAAACAAAAACAAAAACTAATGCAGCTAAAATTAGAAGAAAAGCAGGAAAGGAGGAAAAATTTTACAACAGTTTCCTCTGATAAAGGCCTCATTTCTCAAGTATATAGGTAACTGAGCCATATGTATAAAAATAAGAGCCATTTCCCAGTTGATAAATGCTCAAAGGGTATGAATAGGCAGTTTTCAGAAGAAACCAATGTTATCAAGTCATATGAAAAAATGTTTTAAATCACTACTGATTAGAGAAATTTAAATTAAAATAAATGAGATATCACCTCATAACTGTCAGATTAGCTAACATTACAGAAAAGGAAAATGACAAATGCTAAAGAGGTTGTGGAAGTAAACCTAAAGGGCCATAAAATTGTGCATGCTCTTTGACTTAGCAATACCACTGTTCTGTGGTTTTCCTTCATTTTTTAAGAAGACTGATAACATCATGGGTGATGCCCTGACTTTCCAATGAATTGGATTTAAGTGAGGCAGAGGTACACAGGGTTGTCAGCTTCACTTTCTCTTCCTGAGTCATCAAAAAGTCCAGTGTTCGCATGAAAGTAAAGATAATTGGTGATGGCCCAGAATGCAGTGAATGACCTTGGTTTCTTTAATGCCTGGCTAAGCTTTTAGTACTCCATAGCTCCTGTTTCAGCTGCCTTCATGGCTGTTGGAACAAATCGTAGAGATGGTTATCAGAGTGTGGCCATTGAGCATGCTACAAGTACTTGAAGCCACAGGTGAGAGTTGGGTGACAGGTAGACTAGATCTGTATCCTAAAAAGATCAAGGAAAAGGGAAAAGGGCCCACATGTACAAAAATATTTATAGCAGCTCTTTCTGTGGTGGCAAAAAAATTAGAAATTGAGGGGATGCCCATCAATTGGGGAATGGCTGAACAAGTTGTGGCATATGATTGTGACAGGATGCTATTGTGCTATAAGAAATGATAAGCAGGATAGTTTCAGAAAAAAAATGGGAAGACGTATGAACTTAGGCAAAATGAAGTGAGCAGAACAGGAGAATATTGTACACTGTAACAGCAATGTTGCAAGGATGATCAACTATGGAAGACTTAGATACTCTGATCAAGATAATGACACAAGACAATTTCACCCATGATGAAAGGATCCATGATGAAAAATGGTATCAGCCTCTAGAGAGAGAACTGATGAACTCTGAATGCAAATTGAAGCATACGTTTAAAAAAAAACTTTACTTTTTTATCATTTTTACTTGTGTTTTCTTTTGCCATGTGGCTAATATAGAAATATGTTTTGCCTGACCTCACTTGTATAATCAAAATCAAAGTGCTTGCCTTCTCAAGAAATGGGGAGAAGTGAGAGTGAGGGAGAATTTGGAAATCAAAAATTTTTAAAATAATTATTAAAATCTTTTTTGCACGTAATTGGGAAATTTTTAATGAAATCAATAAAAATAATTTTAAAAAAGAACTATGGATAATTTATTTCCTACACCTAGCTTATTTGTTTTTGAAGCCAAAGACTTCAGGGTTCTGTTCAGGGAACAGAGATAGATTGGATTGTGGTTATCAGGTGGTATAGGAATAAAAGATTCCTTTAACAATATAAAAGGTACCTATAATCCTACTAGAAGAGGGACAATTCAGTCTTTCTGAGGATTCCTTCCCATTACTACTTCTGAAATTCCTTGATTCATGTTTTCCTACCTTACTGGAATAAAATATTTCACAAAAGCAAAACATAACCTTATCAATAAAAATACAGGACTGCCCCCATCATATTTCACAAAAATCCCCAACATTTTTAATGACCCAAATAATTCCATAGCTCTCATTCCAAAAGAAGATCCATTAAAAAACTACACTTCTTGACAGAAACTAAACATGGTATTAAGAAGGAACACTAGCCACTTCTAAATTAACAATGAAGAACATAAGCTTAGTGATTATAATGTCCAGATGGAAATAAATAACTGGATCATTCTATGTCAAATCAAATAATATCTTGATAAATAGTTGCATCATCTCCAGTGATTTAATTCAACCGGAAGACATCAGAAAATGACTGCTTCCAACAAAATATTTTTATTTCCCATGCTCATTTGCATTCTGCCTGTGATTTCCAATCATTTTATTTCAATGGTGAATTTATTCTAAATAACCTCTTTAGCTGCTAGCTTTTAAAAAAGAAGCCCATAATTAAAGAAGAAATTAAGATCCCCAAATTGGAATGTTGGGAGTATGATTTTTGAGCAAATCTTATATTAAAAAAAAGATTTCAAACACTTTTTATACCAGGCAAGCTGGTAGCATGTGTTGTCATGGTAACAGGATGCGTTCCAATGATAGGAGTAATGATGTTCTTTATCTAACTAGGTGTTCATCTTCTAAAGGGGGAGCAATTGTCATAGCTGAAATCCATTATATTTATTTTGAATTTGCATTAGAAACAATTGTTTCCTTTATTTTCACATAGGATTTTAATGCCCTCGTGGGAGAAAACAGAATTAAAATTACTTGAGATAGAACTGATGTGTAAATGAAAAGATAGTAAAATGAAAATGAATAGTATGAAATCCATTGACACATATACAGTGATAGAAGAAAATCATATAATATAATATAGAACTTTTCAAAATACAAAAGGGATTATTTATATTCATCAGTATGAAGAAATATAGAAAGATCCAGTCCTTGGACTATTTGATAACTTTCTGGGTGTTCCACTTACCAGTAACTAATTCCACCACTGTTGACTACATGTTAATCCACAGAACTGCAATGAAATGTCAGACAAAATATCAATTTCCCCCTGAACATAAAGCCTTGGATCACTCTTCTGTGTTCTAAAGTAGCATTATCTCCCACACCTTGAATTGAAACATTTTCTCCCTCACCTTCATTGATTACTGTTCCCATTCAAAAAGTAAATTGAGCGTGTTCAGTTTAATACTTTATTCTATTACCCACACATATCTTCCTCAGGAAATCTGTAAGCTCCATGAAGGCAAGAACAGTTTAATATTTAATAATTTAATTTAAAAAAATTTAAAAATAATTGGTGCCTCATAGTTGTTTAATAAATGCTTATTGAAATGAATGGATAGTAAATCTAAATGAAAGACCTGATGGATCTACAAATAAATTGTTAGCTAATCTTTGGACTTTACTTGGAAGACTACTTTAATTTACAGAGTGGCATTGCTGGAGATTTTGCTTATATTATCAAGAGAATATAAAATGCAAAAAAAAAAAATGCCAGTACTCTCATTTAATAACCTTGCCAAAGTACATCATGATTAACTTTTCCATTCTCTGTTTTTCTTGACTGATAAAATTCTGGTTATCAATCCACCACTTTGACTGAAATTGCCTAGCCAAATGAAATGAACACCTGAGCTGACTGTATTGACCAATTGCTTTCATTTATAATGTTTATTTCAACTTTAAAGTAATTCAATCCAATAAACATATGACATATAAATAAGGGCATTAATCACTTGTGCATCAGAGATAGGAAGATTTAGTCGACTTAATCTCTTCAGGAGAGATTGTTTCCTGTTCTGTAAAATGATGGGGTTGGACTAGATGATTTCTAAGGTTCCATCCTGCTCTAAACTATTAAAATCTGAATATTTTATGGTTTCAAATGTAAAGGGATCTCACAAATCTTAGGTCTGGCATTTTGAGGCAAGAGTAACTTTTTTTTCAGTTGACACAGATTATAAAAAACTGTAACTTTGGGTTAACCAGAGAAACTGAGTATGTAAAATGTTTCACCAATCTTAAAATATAGCAGTGATAAAGATTAGCTATTATTACTGCTGTTATTTCTAATCTCTTATGGCCTCCTCCTTGCCCCGCCCCCCATCAATGGTCTCTTGAGATCCTGGGGTAAATTAGGAAACAAAAAAGAATCTGTATTTGTCTATATGTTTAATGAAACCTAAATAGGTCCAACTAAAGCATGGGGAATGGCCGACTGGGTATGCATAGTCCTAGTACTCTTTAGTATCTGAACATAGCACATTCTATTCATTAAGTCACATTCCAAAATCTTCTCATGTCTCTGATGCTCCCAGGTATCACTCATTTTTCTTATTGCTACCCAAATATCTTTCCATCATCCCTCCTAGACTTCCCACCCCAGTTGTAGTTGACTGTCATTTACATCACCTTGCACATGCTCTTCTGAGACCCAGCTCTGTTGTCTTGGTAACCATCCTACTGCTCTTGCATATCAATTACCTTGACTCTTAGTTCACTCTAGGTTCGTTCTCTGGCTATTGTAATGTGGATTCCATTGATGCTGGGTTTGTCTGGTCATTCTTGCCATTATCTCTCCATTAGTTTCCTCCTTCCTTGTGTCTGGTGTAATTTATGTGCTAATTTCTCAGATTTTCAAAGGTCCTATTTCTTTTCTTCATCCAAGATTCCCTTCTATGTCTTTAAGACATCATGTTTTAAAATAACCAGGTTAGATAAATGTAAAATGAGGAGATAGAACTAAATTACCTGCTTCAGATGTATATTCCAGCTCTATATCTGTGATCCTATGTAGTTTCCAATGAGGGGAAACCTATATAGATTCCTCCATTTAAAAAACAGCAAAATCCCAAAGCCTTGCCTCATAGGTTAGACTAGGTTTATTGTTATTGTTCTTTCCTATAAAAGGTTTTGAAACCATCCTGAAGATCTAATTGGCTCAGGCGACCACAGTCTTGGGCCATTCACGATGCTTCCTGTTGTCCTTAGTATAAAAGTGAGAGAACACAGTCCTTCAGACTTCCGGTCAGAAGAACAACAGCATGGCCAGCATGAGCACAGAGTAGCTGCATTCAGCTGAATCAATGCCATATTCTTCCCGTTGTGCAAATAAATGTCTTTTAAAATTATTCTAGGGTCATATGATTATAAATGTGAAGCTGGAAGTCATCTTGGAGGTCATCTAGTCTAACTCCATTATTTTACAGATAAGAACCTAAGGCCTAGAGAGTTTAAGGGCTCTGTTGCCCAAGGTCATGCTGGAGTTATAGGTCATCCCATGGTAGCTATCTTGCCCCATGTGTTGAGAGAAGAGTCTGCAACCTCCCTCTTCTCCTGTCTTTATCTTCTCTCCTGTCTCTTTGGACAAGATGTTGAAAGACTCCTGCCAAAGGGGAGAAATCTCTGCCATTCAGCCCTGTTTCCCAATAGCTTCCTATACTTCCAGGCTGGGAAGAAACATAAATCTCATGGTCTTTGCAACCAACAGAAGCTTTGCCCAGGGGCCTTTACATACATACTAATCAAGAGCTTTAACTATATAAGTATGATAATCTAGATGATAAGCTTTCTTTATCCACTTGTTTTCTTCAGTGCGGATAGATAAGCCAAACTCTTTTGTTATGGATCTCATTTAACAGGCTTTGCAACATTTCAGAGCTTGAAGCAGTCAGCATAATGCCATCCACAAACAACATCTAGAGGAACTCACCACATAGAAGAGAACCTTCTTTGACTTGGATTCACACTGGATGTCCTTTTGGGTTTTATTTATGATCTCTGAGGGTGCGGGAGGAATCCGTAGCAAGTAAGGAGAGAGAGAGAGACAGACAGACACAGAGAAACAGTCAGAAACAGAGACTTTGTCTTCATTACAGCTATTGTAAGTGATGTTATAAAGAAACTTTATGAAGATGATTGCATGAGAAGTTTGAGAAACTTTCAAATATAGTGCACTTTGTAAAGACTATTTCCAGTGACTTCTGAAGAGACTTCAAAACAGATCTAATCTAGTTTGTTTCGTAAGAGATTGAGGTTAACTCTATGTAGAGGAGAAATACAAGGCAGATTTTTAGTCTCTATCTGGAGGGGAACTAAATGCAGTGATACTGTGTTTCTAGATAAGCAAAGGGGAGTCATCCACTGGCATATCAAGGAGTTGAAGTGACTCAAGATCAGAACAACTCATAGCCAAAATGTTGAAAATAGATATGTCTTTATTATTGGTTTAATTTGTTAATAAAATATGCATGTTCAGTGATTTAAGTATTTATTTAATTATTATTAGTTAATATAATAGTAATTACTATTGGGAATGGAGGTTTCTCCACTTATTAAATGAGTAATATTTAATGAACTAGAGTGGGGGATTGAGCTAATTAATTAACTAACAGAAAGATGGAAAGTTTATTAATTATAAAGAAAGTATTTCATTAAAGCTGAGGTTGCTAGAGAGCTCACAACGATCAAGTTAAATATATAGCAATGAATGAGTGGCAGGTTAAGAGATCTACCAGTGAGTTGTGGTCAGATTACCCTGCCCCATTCATATCTGACTAGATATAGGGGTGCATCTATATAAACTGTTATACTGATGTCAGGCTTAAATGTGCCTCTTTAACTTTCATCACCATTGCTTCTAGTTCTGGAGAAGGCCGGCAGAACAGCTGTAATCCCTTTTCCCCAAGAGAGCTTTTCAAATACTCGATGACAACTCTAGTGGACCTCCTGGATCTTTTCTCCTCCAGGCTAAACATGCCCAGTTCCTTCAAATAATCCCAGTCAACCTCCTTTGGATGTTCTTCAGCTTTATCGATTTATCTGTCTATCTGTCTATCCATCCATTTATCTATCTATCTGTGTATATATGTATCTAAGTATCTGTCTACGGAATACAGTGGGGCTACTACCTCCTTATTTCTACGCTTGTGTAGGAATCAGAAAAAAAAATCACAGTTCCGTATTTTTCTCATTTTTTCTTCCACATTTATTTAGTGATTTATTTTATCTTTTAATTAATCTTTTTAAATCAACAAGCCTTTATTTCTGTCCTTCCCACTTTCCTTCTTCTCCCACTAGGGGAAGAAAAAGGAAAACAAAACATTTGTAACTAATGCGCATAGTTTCTTCTGTTTAAGCTCTTGAATGAAATTATTCAGATCACCCAAAGCTAACAATAGTCTCTAATAATAATTAAATACACTCTAGGTGGGAACTGTGTCTTTGACCTTCCTTAAAGTATTAGCCCAAAAGGAAGGGGAAGAGAAAGGGAAGGCCCTAATCCCTAACATATGTAAACATACAAGTCATGACTTCAGCATTTTAATAATAAGCAAATTAATCTGTTTTTTGTTCTCAGTTTACTGTTCTATTTTGTGCTTGTGTTCGCATTTATCTTCTCAAAGGTAATTAGTGTTTTTAAATTCTATTTTGATAGGCTATAATTTTGATGATAGTAGTGGTCATCAGTTAAATTTTTTAAAATGCAGGCAGGTGTATCATAGGCACAATCTCTCAATTTTCCACCTATTTGCCTGAAGACACATATTGGCTAGGCTCAGTCAAAATGAATTTTGTTGATAATCCAAAAATTATTATCTTGCCTCTGACCTTTACGTACTAGGTGACCTTGGGCAATTCACTTATCTTGGGCCTCAAGTTCCTTACCTGTAAAAATGAAGGGGCTGGATTCAATGGCCTCTTCCAGCTCCAGACCTGTGATCTTCTGATCTTGACTTTGAACAAATAGGAAAATTACATGGTCTAACTTGCCACCAAGTAAGTATTTTCCAGTATCATTTATATTTGCCTCATGAAAGACTCAGTTGATTGAGTTGCCTACCAGGCATTCCTTAGAGGTAAAATCAGGATTTATCTGGAGACTTGTTTCATAGGAGAGGTTGTACTTGGATTGTTCTGATTTTCCACAAAGGAAGAACTAGGAATAATAAATAGAATTTTCAAAGAAGCACATTCAAATTAACTTGGCTTGATCATTATAATTATACAGCAGCAATCGATTGTTTTAGCCTTTTTTTTTGCTCACTCTGTTTACATTTTGTGCTTGTATGTTTTCTGTTTCTACTTACTTCACTATGCATCAATATACATATATATGTATATATATGCACATATATACATACACACACACACACACATATATATATATATATATATACATATATATATAAACCTTTCCATGCTTCTCTGAATTCTCCATGTTCATACTTTCTCATGGTACAGTAGTATCTAGTACAAATCTAATGTAACTAGATTTTGAGATCGATTGCTGTAATAAGTTTTTGTGAAATAAGTTTTTGGAACCTGTATATATAGTTTTCTAGATTATATGGTTTTCAAAGAGATGGATTTTTTTCCCAAACTAGGAAAATCTCATGGTCTGGTGGTAGAAAAAGATGTGGGGTCAGCATCAAAGGAATAGTGGTGGTTTACATTCAGAGAGAGTGAAGAAGTGGAAGAGAAGCTGGAAAAGGAGACTAGAGACTGGGGAAGATGAGCCCAGTGCAATGGCTGCTTGAGAGGGCTGCTGACTGAACTCTGAGTGCTGCTACAGCTGGGTGCTGGCTGCTCCACTTTCAGCAGCCAGATGGGTGAAAAGGTACTTTCCATTTGGTAAAATTGGTACCAGATGGGTAAATAGCTTTTCCCATTTCCCTTTCTTGCTTCCTGAGACCATTTACTCCAAAGTTGTTGTTTTTTTCACGTCCTTTAAAGCTATGTTGATGTCTTTTGATTTAATTAGCACTAAAACCAGCTTTTTTTCCTAAGTAAAAGTAAGATTGATCTTCACCATTGTGGATTCATATATAAATAATGACAATGGAACTACAAGGGAAATGACGATGATGATGATGATGATATTAGCACAATAACCCTGGAAAGTAAGTACTATTATTAATCCTGTTTTAAAAATAGGTAAACTAAGGCCGAAAGCAATTAAATTTCTTACCATACAGTTAGTGTCTCAATCAGGATTCAAACTCAGATTTCCTGAATCTAAGTCCAACAAAAGAGAATCAGTGCAGTTACTGGTGCATAAATACACACGTGCATGCATATGTGTATGTGTATGTATGTGGAGAGAGGCAGAGAAAGAGACAGAGAACCAATTGATTCCTCTTTCTAAAATGCTAGGGTTTTTAGTTATCCTAGTTGGAAGCTCCAGCCTAAAAACACGAGAAAATCTTACAAATTTGGCTGTTATTTTTTATGAACTTCTGAAAGGGCAGAGCTAAACTAGAAGCCAGGATTTTTTTTTTTTAATCTCAGGCTAATATGAGTCAGATTACCAATTTTCTGTCTGGGACAAGGATGGGCAATGTTTCCTCATTCACTCCTTTCTCTCTTTTTCACACATGCAAAAGATGCTCACTGAAGGAATGGAGTTGAGCAGTGATGAGGGAAGAGGAAATACCTGATGGGAGGAGAAAAAAGGAGTAGCTGGGAAAGTTCTGACCTGCTCACATTCCAGTGTTGGGGACCAGAGATGGAAGTGAATGCCCATCCTTTTCATTACCACCTTTAGCCTCAAGTCTATACACAGACAAACATAAAAACCACACTATCATTAAGGAAGCAATGCTGGGCCCTAACAATATGAACACTGCATCTACTCCCTCTCCCAAAGTTGTTCCTCTCATGCATATGGTCTGGACCAGGTTCAATCGTGGGGTAACCTGCCTCTAATGAGAGGGATTATTCTCTCTTTTCTCACATTCTTTGGATCATTACGTTTCTTCTCCAGTACCCTGGGGAAATTTTACTTATAAATAAGATTCCGACTCATGAACAGGTCCTACCATGTTGCTCCCCTATTCAATAAACTCCAATAGCTCCCTTTCACCTCCAGGATCAAATACAAATGGCATTTGGCATTCAAAGCCCTCCATAACCTAGTTGCCTCCTACCTTTCCAGTCTTCTTACAACTTGCTCCCCATCATGTACCCTTTGATCCAGTGATGCTGGCCTTCAAACAAAATACTCCATCTCTCAGCTTCCAGCAGGGAGGTTGAGCTCTGTCTCTCCTGCCTGGAATGCTCTCCATCCTTAACTCTGCCTACTCACTTCCCTGACTTCCTTTCAGTCCCAACTAAAATTCCATTTTTTTTTTGCAGGAAATCTTTCCTAACCCCTCCTTAATACTACAGTCTTCCCTCTTAATTATTTCCTATTTATCATGCATGTAAATTGTGTTGTATATGCTATATATATATATATATTTTTTCCCCATTAGATTGTAAATTACTTGAGGGAAGGGACTGTCTTTTGCTCCTTTTTGTACCCCCAGTGCTCAGCATAGTGCTTGGCATGTAGCAGGCACTTAATATATGTTTACTGATTGATTGATCATGTCTGGTCTCCACAAAAAGATAGGAGCAAAAAGTCTTCAGTGTACAATGCAAGTCAAGTATGAGACAATCATATATTTCCTATATACAAAAGAAATGCTAAAATCACAAAAGACTCTCATATTGACACTAAGACTTAAACCAAATAAGTGGCAGTACTAACTACTGTCACAACCTCCTCCATCTAAGCATGAAGCATTTTATGGAATTACTCACTAGTTGTTTTAGGAATTTCACCTTGGCTCTGCACTGGCCCCCTCATGGTACATGTCTTCTGGAAGGCAGAGCAAGCAAGGGCTTGGGTTCATCCTCTTGTTTGTGGTCATTTGTTCCAAGAAGTTCTGGAGTAGTCACTGGAGATTCTTCCTGTCACTGGTATCATTTCTGACACAGAGACTACCCCCATGATCCATTCATGAACCTTGATTTGTTTAGCCACTACCCATGCATGGTCTATCCTAAATAGGCTTCTCTCTTATTATCCTTTCTTGCTCACACTTTGGATCCTACAGCTAATGGAGGCTGACAACAACAGTCCGTTCCTGGACAGCCCTAGGGAAGTACTATGTCATCATGGTGGAAATCATAAAATAGGCAACTTTATTTTTTTTTATTTGGAGAAAGGAGATGTGTTAATGATTAGTTTTAGAAGCCATATTTAGGAGATTATATGAAAAGGGCTTCACAAACATTATTTCACCTGATCCTCATGGCAACACCGTGAGGAAGGTGCTAGCATTATTTCCATTTCACAGATGAGAAAATAGAGGCTGAAGGAGATCAGACAACTTGCATATAGTTAGGAAGTGTCTGAGGGGAGAGGTGAACAAAGATTTTCTTGTCTGATGGTCTAGAGCTCTGTCTACTATACCATGCTGCCTGAATATGTGAACTTGGCTTCAGCTACCCCTGTGACATGAAGGTTATTATTCATGAAAGCAGCAGGTGGACAGGAAAGAGAATATGACAAAGAATCCAGAGAACCTAACTTCTAGTCCCAGTTCACTAACTGGCTTTATTCTGTTTGAAAGAGTACTTGTCCTCTTTTCTGAGACTCATTTCCCTCATGTATAAAATGAAAGAGTAGGGCTAGGCTCATCTCTAAAAGCCCTTTCAGACCTAGTCTTCTATGAGCCTATTGAGTTGAGCCCAGAAGTTTATTGTAATAGCAGGACTTGGACATTCCAGCAGGTTGAAAGCTGCTCTCACACTTGCCAGATTGCTTGCCCATGTAGGTGCAGTAGAAAAGAGTGCTGGACTTTCAGGTAGGAAGTCCTGAGTTCAAATTCTTTCTCAGACATGTAGGTATGGACAAGTCATATTCTTTCAGTCTCAGTTTCCTCATCGGCAAAATGGGGATAATAATAGAACCTACCTCCTAGGATGTTGTGAGGATCAAACAAAATACTAAATATAAATCCCTTTGCAGAACTTAAAATATTATAATAAATGCTAGCTATTATTATGAATATCTGAAGGAGCTTTATTAGTAAACCCTGAACATTTTATTCAAAGATACAATTGGTTTAATCTCAAATTAGACTTGTTATACAAGGAACAGTCCCCAATATCACTTCCAATTCCTGAAGGAATTTTGTGTGGTCTCCATTTCTGAGTTCTTTGCCTTGTTCTCTGGGGGCTGAATCTTGCTAGGCAGGATAGTTTCAGGTTGTCTGAAATACTGCCACCTGCTGGCTGAAATCCTTGGCATTGCTTTGCACCTATTTGGCGATTGCACTCAGTCCCCTTCTGCTCTGGTTACTTGTCTGGAGTCGAAGAGCTCATCTTCCAAGTCAGGAGAGTGGACAAGGTGATTTGTCCTGTCCATGAGAACCACTTGGCATTTTGTGGAAGATTTGGAAACTCTATTCCTGGCAACTTTGTTGGCCAATTCAAAGAAAATCATAGGATGAGCAGGTTAGAGACTGAGTTTGAAGGAGCCTTAGAGACCATCTGATCCACCCACTTCATTTTACACATGAGGAAACTGAGCCTAGAAAAGTTAAGTAACTTGCCCAATATCTTACAATTCCTAGCTTGAAAGTGGCAAAGTCAGGGTTTGAGTCTAGGCCTTCTGACTCAAAATATTATGTTCTTTCCATAACACTATGTTGTGCAACAAGCATTTATTATGCACCAACTATGTGCTATGATCTGGGGATAAAGTCCAAAAATTTTTAAAAGAGTCCTTAGCTTTAATGAGTTCATATTCTACTATGGGGATTCTACATTGTACAATCTAAATTGTACATTCATTCATAGTAGATCTACATTCTACTATGTACAACATGTACAATATGTACACAGATAATCAAGTACACAAAAAGTAAATAGAAAGCATTTTTTTTGGGTGGGTGAGGAGGTGAGAACCAACAATTTAAGGGAATTAGGAAAGGCTGGAGGTAAGGGGTGGTATTATATTTAAGGTCAGCCTTGAATGTAGCCAGGAATTCTGGGAGGGACAGATATATATAGAGAGGGCATTCTAGGCAAAGGCAAGAGATATAAATAACATCATATATAGGGGGAAAAAAATAAAAACAGTTTGGCTGGTATGTGAAGTACATGGGGGGGGTAATGGTAATTAAGTATGGAAAGACAGGTTCAAGTCAAACTATGAAGAGTTTTTTTAAAAAACATTTAGAGGAGTTTGTGTTTTATCTTGAAGACAAGAGTGACACGCTACTCAAATTTCTTGAACTGGGTAGTGGCATAGTTCAATTGTGTTTTAGGCATAGCAATTTTACAGCAGTCTGGAAGATGAATTGGACAAGAGAAGGATTTGAGGAAGTGAGACTAATCAGGGGATTATTGTGATAGTTGAGCTGAGAAATCACGGGGCCAGAATTTGGGGAGTGGTCATGTGAGTGGAGAGAAGGTGAGGGCAACAGAGGAGAGATAGCATTGGGTGGGGGGAAGGGCCAAGTAATGAGGCCTGTCTCAGTGCTATTAAAGCAGCAGACAGGATGAGGGAGTGAGCGGGTCTGTTGAGTTCTGCTTCAGTATGTCAAAACAGCAAAAATGTATCAAGCAACTGAAACAGCAAGTAGAGGAGGCAAAAGGAAAGAAATTCCCACAGAATCCCCCATAAGGAACCAGTGACAGCAGTAACAACAGCGTGACCAAGAAAATTAGCAAAGAAAAACTCAGTCAGAGAAGAATTGCTTTAGGGGATCCCAGTCTGAAAGTCCAAAAGACGAGAATAATTCAGGAATAGCTCTAACCAGAACCCCGGAGAATAAGAGAATGATAACAAACCTCCAGAGAGTGACTGAAAGACCTAATAAAAGAACTGAAGGAATAAGAAATAAAATTAGAACTCCAAGGAAAAAAAACTGGGAAAGAACACTGCTGCTTAGAACTGAAGGTAGAAAATATTCACAAAGCAATGGACACCTTGACCAAAATAATGAAAGGAATGAGATTCGTCCAATCCTCTTGAATTTTCAATGTTAGCGTAGGAATAGACATCATTTTCCAAAGAAACTGGACTTTGCTTGTTCTTGCTGGCAAAACACCCTCCCTCCAAGTACTCTGTAATGTATTCCCACCGGGGACCAGAAACACTAAGGCAATTGATCTGGGATTATTTTAGGGTATGTATCCAGAAGGGCCCGAACTTTTATTCTTCCTAATGGGAAGGCTCTTGAAACTGCAACGTCTGCAAAAGTGAGCTCTCACGATGCTTCCCCTTAAGAAGGGAGGCACACAGGTGAGCTGCGGTGGGCAGATTGCTGCCAATATTCCGAACGAGGCTGTTTACAGGTATCTTATAAAATCAGAAAAATCCAGAACATTTGGACTATTGTTTTGTTGTTTTAAAAGGGCTTATTATTTCAGCAGTCGCAAAAGTGTATGTATTGTAAGGAGGATGGTTAAAGGAACCAACTGAGACTGCTTCTTTTGACAGAGCAGTGTGGCTCCAGGAGCTGAGTCATCAAATCACAGAATCTCCGAGTCGGAAGAGAGCCGACAAGCTTTTTAGTCCAAACATCAAGCCTATGCCTAAATAAGAATCCCCTGTATAATTCCTCCCCACGTGTGGTCTCCCAGATTTTACTTCAAGATCATGAGGGAACCCACTTCTTCCCAGACGTTCTTGGATGGCTCTCCTTATCTCTATGTTTGTCTCTATGTTTCCTTATCTCTATTCCTTGTGTTATGTGTGTGCCTAGGGAAGTCTTATGTGCTGGGCTGCGCAGCAAGTTACCTGAGGTCTTGGGCACAAGAAACATCAAAGGCCTGGGAGAAAATGGCTCTGTGTCACAAGACCAGAGACAGAACTTTGTAAACTTTAAAGTGTTATAAAATGTGAGCTATTATTTCATTCTCATCTTTTTGATGGAAATTAGAAAGAATTAGTATTATTCCTTTATATCCAATATTGTATAGGTCATGGTCACATATGGATAAAATAACTGCCTTTCGTAGTTGAATACAAGCAAGTTTATCCTCTGCAGACTCACTGAAAACATCCTCAGTACAATTCCAGTAGCATTTAGGACAACAGAGATGATTTACACCTCGTCCTGTTCCCACAAGAGTTTGCTCTCCTTGGCTAGACCTTTATACTTTGAAAACTTTTCTTTCCATAGAGCCTGGAGATCATGAATATTTGGGATGGCTAGTTAGGGAGAGGGACTAAAACTATTAGTTCACTGCCATGGGAAACTCTCAGGTGAGGAAATCTCCCTCTACCAAAGCAGGTCAGCACTTTCTCTGCAGTTTATAGACATAAAGAGTTGTCTGATGGCACTGAGAGGTGGAATAACTTGCCCAGAGTCACACAGCCAGTATATGTCAAAGGCAAGACTTGAATCAGATGTTCCTGTCTCTGCCTGTGGGACCAGCTCTCTACCCATTATGCCATACTGTCTCCCTTGGGATAGCAATGGTTACTACAAATTTTGTTATTAAGCTTCTATAAATCAATGCTATATCTGGGCAATTCCAGGCAAAAATTTGATGATAACAGTCTGATTCCAGTACAATTTACTGATTGGGTTCTTTGGGATATTCTGAGACCAGTATTTGTAGTGTAAGGATTGGTCATCAATCGAGTTAGTGAATGATAGTAAACTTGACATTTAAAACAGTAGCCACCAGATTGTGTCTTGTTAGATGTAATAAGAGCTGCCATTATTACCAAAAATAACACATTCTGAGCCATTTCTCATTCTCCAACCTGTGCCTGTATGAAAATAGAATGTAACATATTTCTTTCTGTTTTTCTCATATTGAAAGCTACTATAATCACTAACCTTTTTTCTACTTAAATACATTGAAAAGAGAAAGAAGGTGGGTAAAGAGATGATGGTAGAAGTAATTTGATTATCAATACATAGAATAGTTCAGAAAAAAAGAGTGTGTGTGTGGACATACACTGTATATATGTGTATATATATATATACACATATACACACATATATAAATATAATATATATAGTGTATGTATATGTGCATATGTATACATATATCATATATGTGTGTAGTGTGGTATGTATATATACACATATATATTGTTTACTACATATAATGTATATATATGTATATATACATATATGTATGTATGTATATAATATGTGTGTGTAAGGAGATTTAATTCCTTAATCTTCTGTCCTCACAACAGTATCTTTATCCTTAGGACTACATGAACAAAAAAAAAATTAATTGATAATATCAACATGAACCAACCACCAGAGGGAGTTTAAATATCTGCTAAATAAAATTGAAACTAGAGAACCAAAGACTTGAGGGGTGTGTGGGGGGGATCTTTAAAAACCAGTCTGTCGATTCCTCTGATTTAAGTCAGGGCCATAAAATAACAAATTATGACACTTGTTTTAGAAAGTATCAAAGTTTAAAAATGCTCGACAGAAGGCGATAGAAGATGAAAATGAAGCTCCTCTTTGTTTTGTTCTATGGTAACAAATATGACAGTGAAGGAATAAGGGAAGGAGGGCGGGCGTTGGAGTGGAAGACCTAGATTCAAGTCCTCACACTGAGCTCACTGGTTGCCTCTACCAGACTGAGCAAGTCACTGCAACCTCTCAGAACTTGAAGACTGTTGAAGATGTCAAATAACTGAAGAGCTGCCCTGGCAGAGGGAGTTTCCAACACCATTAAAATCACAGGTCTAGACAAGAAGTATAATAGAAAAGCCCATATTCATTCATTGTTTAATCAATTGAAAGCTGCTGGTGACTGAAAGCTGTCAGGGGTAGACACGTTTCTTAATTGCTTTTTGTTTTCTTCCTATGCAATCCTGGAGTGAATATCACAGTCGTGCTTACAAGCACTAAATAACTTCAGCAGATGAAAACAAGAGATGCCGAAACATCCACATGAGCACATAAATGCTGGGGGTTTTGATATTGCTGGAAATGGGCCAACTACTCTATGTAAGAAAGCGGCACAAGAAGGTTTTATCACTGGTCTTGCTACTCCCAGTTCAAGTCAGGATTCAAAATGAATGGGATGTCCCAGTGAAGACTTCGCAGTGTAATTAAGGTTTGGGATTAGACTATCCAAAATTTAGAAATAAGTTCAGGAGGCAGGATAGGGTTAAGTATAGATTTCTGTAAGTCCCCTTTTCTCCCAGTGCCACATTCGTAGGTAAAGTTTGCTCAGCCTGAAACCTTTGAAGCCCCCCTGTATCTTGTTGTATCTGTTGCTGTATTTCGGTCATGGTGACCTGGCTATACACTATAACGTATCTCAGTAGTTGAAGTTCGAAACCCCCCCCGTACTTTGTTGTTACATCTGTTGCTATATTTTGTTCACAATGACCTGACTACACAGCATAACGTCCAGCTTGACTGCACATTTTCAGTTGTTTCTTTGGTATTATTTCAGCAAATTAAGACATATAGATATGTATATTATTTCCTTTGTTCTATGGTAGAGTTTCGTGTTGCCAAGTAGTGGACAGTTGGTGGAAGGGGCATTTGCCCATTAGGGCTATTTAATCTGGTTCTTTTGTTTCTGTCTCTGTCTTGCCTCATCAGAGTATCCTGGTGGAGGGACACCCTATTCTCGAGAATAGCAAATAAATTAACTTTCTGTTTCTCCTTGAAAAAAACCTCTAAGTGTGTTTTTTTAAGAATTTGAGTGGCATCCCACACAAAAAACCTTAGTTGCTTTAGTTGCTTTACTGACAAGTACACCACTGTCTGACATCAGGAAAATCCTTGATTTACCAATATTGCCAATGTTAAAAAGGTTTTTATTTTCCCCCGAGGAGGAACATTCTCCATCCTTGGGGTTGCATTGACACTTTGATAATATAGTATCTCCTTGTTCTCTTCAATTTTATTTTTGGTAGGGGTGCAGATTGCAACCTACTCACTCCTTTTTTATGGGGAATAATTCTTGTCCCCCCAAATATCCCTCTAGGCCTTTTAGCGCTTTGTAGTTATCTTTGCAGCCCTTGGGCTGCCCATCTGTCTGCTATTCTTTACACTTGCTCTAAGTCATCTACTTGTGCTACTGTAGTGATCATGCATTTCCTTGATGGTGTCTTAATCATTCTTGATGGTACTATTTAATCCTTGATGATGTACTTGTTCTTCCTAAGACATCACTGGAAATATTCTGCTGTCTACTTATGCCTACCATGCATCTCCTTGTTGCCCTTTGGGTATTCTGATTCTTCTGAGACATTAAAATCTCCACAACAATATATTATGTGTAGAAGGCGTAAATATTAAGTAATGTGCCTGCTCTTAAAGACATACGCACAAGAAATCTAGTCTCATGGTATCATGGTCACAACTAAGCATCCATTAAAATATGTGGCTAGGTATGAAGTTCAAATCTGACCTCAGACACTTACTAGCTGTGTGACCCTGGGCAAGCCATGTAACCCTGTTTGGCTCAGTTTCCTCATCTTTAAAAAGAACTGGAGAAGGAAATGGCAAACCACTCTAGTATCTCTGCCAAGAACACCACAAATGAGGTCATGAAGAGTCAGACATGACTGAAAAAATGATTGAACAACTATATGTGAATTGTTATGGCCATACCTGGTTTTCACAGGTCACCCACTGTCTGACAGGTACACATTTTGAGCATACTTTTGTGTGTATATTGAGCTGAAGTTTTCCAAACTGGGCATGCACAATTGAGGGGGGGAAGTGTTGAGAGATACTTTGGGGTGGCTAGAGTGGCAAAGCAAATGGCCACAATTTTTTGGAATTTTTAAGTGTTATCATCTACATAAATGCAAACACATTTTTCTCCAAGGAAAACAAAGTTCTAATCAGTCAGTAAGAGACTAACATTTGCTGTAACTGATAATGAATGTGGTCCAGCAATTATTTAATACTGAATATAATAATGGCTGGAACTTTAAGGTTTGCAACACACACACACACACACACACACACACACACAAACCAGTGAGTGTTATTTTATCCCCATTTTGCAGATGAGGACATTGAGGTTGAGAGGGCCACATAGCTAGTAAGTATCTGAAGCAGGCTTTGAATTCAGCACTTGCTGATTCCAATTCCAATGCTCTATCCATTTCTCCTCATGGCTGCCTATGAGATCAATTCTGAGCTGATGTATGTCAAACCTCAACATAAGTATAGTCTGTCACCATCACCACCAGGTGTCGCAGGGTCATGATAAGACAAATTATGTTATCATGTTGTTTACTACATTAAATTTAAAGCATATAAACTTGAAGTTAAGTAATCTTTGTGTGAGAGTTTAAAATACCATAATATTTCTTGTATTTCTGAATGTTGTCCATTTTGGTGAATCCAATATACTAAGTGAAAAAAAACAACAACAAAATTTTGAAAAAAACCCTCAAGAATGGCTATAGATAATCATTTGAAATTTTCAACACAAGTTTCCATTTAATCAGCTTAAATTTTTTTTATCTCAAATTTTTAAAAAGTACAATAACATTACTTAGTGATAGAGAAATATATGACTTCCCTCCCATTCCCACCCCTCCCACCTCTGTCCCCTCCTCTTTGCTGTGCTTGTGACCTGAAGGTCTTTGCCACCAAAGTTCCTGAATAGATTGCTCCACATCCCTTCATTTCCCAACTTCTGTTTATGAATTATCTTTCCTCATTACAATGTAATCTCCTTAGGGGCAGGATCTATTTTTCTTTTTGCTCTTATTTCTACCCCCAGGACTCATTATAGTGCTTGACATACAGTGAGCACTTAATAATGATTGTTACCTACTTGCCTCACCTTCCTACATACTTCTCAGTGTGCTAGAGGCCTTCTTTCCTTTCTCCCTACATTAGGAGGATGCCTGCGGTACACCATGGCCATTTGTTTCTCATTACTTGCTCTTATCATGTGACCAGCTGAGATTTTATTTGTCATACATATTTCTGATGACATCCTTTATTCCAGTTCTTGTTTAGAGATCCTTGTATATACCTTGTAACCTACTCACCCCTTTCATTCTCTTTTTCATTGCTCTTTCTGTAATACTCATCTTTAGCTTTTTTCAGTACACACATTAGAAAAAAAAACAGTGTTAAGGTTTGGCAGTATGATACAGAACACTGTTGCTTCTGAAGAATTCTAGATGGGGTAATTATCTTTGAAATTATAAATATGAAAATTTCAAAGGGTTTTAGTCTGTGTGCATGTTACATTAGCTTTATTGCACGTTTTAGATTGATTTGGTGTTGTAAAAACTGAATAAATGATTGATTTTATTTGAATAAAATAAAATCATTTGTATTGCTTGTTCTATAAAAAGTTTGGAGTTGGACTTTTTTTTTAAACAACAATAATAACAATAACAACAACAAATCCAAATAATTCTTATGCAGGCATACCTTGTTTTATTGTGCTTTGCTTTATTGTGCTTCACAAATACTGCAGTTTTTATAAATCAAAGCTATGTGTCAGCCCTGCATTGAGCTAGTCTATTGGTGACATTTTCCCAACGGCATGTTCTCACATCATTTCTCTGCATCACATTTTGGTAATTCTTGCAATATTTCAGACTTATTCATTACAATTATATCTGTTATGGTGATCTGCGGTCAGTGATCTTTGATGTTACTATTATAATTGTTTAGGGGCACCACAAATCATGCCCATATAATATGGTGAACTTAATTGGTGAATTTTCTGTGCGTTCTGACTGCTCCACTGACTAGCCATTCCTATCTCTCTTCCTCTCCTTGGGCTTCCCTATACCCTGAGACTCAACAACAGAGAAATTAGGCCACTTACTAGCCCTCCATGGCCTGTAAGTGTTCAAGTGAAAGGAAGAGTCAGTTGATATGGCAAACTTCATTGTTGTCTTATTTTAAGAAATTGCCATAGCCACCCCAGTCTTCAGCAACCACTACTCTGATCAGTCAGCAGCCATCAACATTGAAGCAAGACCTTTTTTCCCCAATGAAAAGATTACAACTCACTGAAGGCTCAAATGATGGTTAGCAATTTTTTTAGCAATAAAGTATTTTAAAATTATGATACATACATTTTAAAACACATAATACTATTGCACATTTAATAGAGTACAGTATAGTGTGAAGAGACCTTTTATATGCACTGGGAAACCAAAAAACTCTTGTGATTCACTTTATTGTGATATTCTCTTTGTTGTGGTAGTCTGCAACAAAACCTTCAATATCTCTAAGATATTCCTTTATATAATGTAGAAATCACTTAGTCAATCCCTTTATTCTCTCAACTGGTCTCCTTTTTAATTGAGGGTCCACATTTGCAAGAGACCTGATCTTATTTAGGAGGGCCATGTAAGTAAAGTAAGCTGGTCTTCAGGGTGATGGAGCCTGTGCCATTTGGCATGATGCTAAAACTAATTAAGCGAATGAGTCAACAGAAGGCCCAATACTATTTTTACTAAAACTATGCCTATACTCAAGCTCGATGTTTACACAGCAGAATCAGGTTATAAACCATTCAGACAACTTTTCTATCCACTCTCGATGGGAGGAATTTGACCTTAAGGAAAATGGAAAAAAAAGGTTATTACTGGAAAAAGCTACCATAATATGACGAGTCTTTGAGACTTGGAGTCTATTGACTGAGAGCCTAAGAAAACTTTGAAAAACTCTTGCTTTGAATTTTACAGAGAAAAAGGGAAGTAAGTCAATTCAGGCCAAAGAAAACTATAATGATTTTTCCTTGAACATTTTCAGTTCTAATCCACTCAACAAAGGTAAAACTTGTAGGAAACAGGAATGCAAGTTCAGAGCCAGGATATATACTTTCCTCTCTTGTTCCTGTTGTTTAAGTCTAGACTTAGAAATCACCAGCCAAAATGTCAGACTCTGAAGAGCAACACATCTCTATGGATATGAAAGTAAAAATGATGAAAAGACTGAACTCAACTGGAACATTTATTTTTTAATGAAGAACTTAAACTGTGGTCTGCTTAAAAGTTCATGATGGAATCACTGGTAGCCACAATAAGCCTTTTCATGGTCAAGGAAATGGATAACAAAGTGAGGCAGATCGATATATGTTAAGAATGTTGCTTCTAACTTAAACATTGCTATTACTAAAAGAGGACTTGCAGGAGTCTTAATTCACCTTGTAGCTGCTATGACTGTAAGCTGACTTTTCCATGAATTTGCCTGTTTCTACTAAGCAAAGAATGCTGTTGACTCACTAGTCAGTCTCTCTCTCTCTCTCTCTCTCTCTCTCTCTCTCTCTCTCACACACACACACACACACACACACACACCCCAAAACACCAAAAAACCATGTCACTCTACAAAGTAAAGAAAGCCAGGCTCAAAATTCACAATTTCTTCTGAAAACACTAGCTCTTTATGGTGATTCAGTATGTAACATATGTAATTAGGTGACTAGACTTTGAAGACCCAGGCCTTAGAGCATACTTAATATCTGCTGGCTGCTAATCCACATAGAATCTTGAAAGCTGAACCAGCTTCCAGAAATGCATCACGGAAGACTTCTTTTCCTTCCTATTTCAGAGCATGCTCTCGCTGTCATTATTCATCCATTGTTCATCCAATCCCATCCGGGGTGATGACTTGACTTCCGAGCATGCACAGGGATCCTGAAGGTGGTAAACTAGCTGTTGAGGTAGAAGTTGGGGGCCATGTAAGTCCTCCTTCCTGTTAGTGCCTTCCCTTTGAGGATACCCACAATTCATTTTTTTTTTAGATCATGTTAGTACATTGTTGCTTGCATGTTTTCTTCCCCATCAAACTGTGAGTTCCTTGTAAGCAGAGACTTTTCTTTGTAATCCTCTTTGAATTCACACAACACAGTGCTTGGCACATAGTAGGCACTTAATAAACATTAGTTGACTGGCCGGATGCCAAAGATTGGAATGGATAAAATCTCTCTCTCTTCTTTTACTGCTTTTGAGTGAGAAGGAAGAAGGAATGCTGTGGGTGTCCAGGCTGAGGTAGAGTAGGGAGAGAGAGTAGCAGTGGCGTCTGCTAGCAGAGGCTGCCTTTGAATCCTCCACCCAATTACCATGTGGCAGTGGACAGGTAGTTTCCTGTTTGTATGTCTCTGTTTACTTTTCTGGTTTTAGGTAAGTGATAGAGTTAGTGCCTTCTCTCTGTGTTAATTATTTGCTATTTATAGGAAATTGCTTTGTATATATTTGTTTGCATGTTACTCCTCCCATACTAGATTGTAGGCACCTCGAGGGCAGGGACTTTTTTTGACCTTTTTGTATCCCCCATGCTTAGCACAGTGCCTGGCACATAGTAGGTGCTTAATAAATGTTTACTGAATTGAATGAGTATTAGAGATGGAATGGACCATGCTACAGTCTTGTGAGCTTTGAAACATTAAAAAAAATCACCAGAGGCCCGGCAATTGGAGTCCATAGTAGAGTTTGTTAATAACTGCAACAGCTGAGTCCAGAGAGGAGCCAGCCCACTGAAGCAATCTGCTTGATCCAGTTCAGCAGTGAATCAATTCAGCACATAAGAAGCTATGTTATTCGAGCAAGGGAGCAACTGGTCATTATCTATTCCATATTAAGAAGTAAACACAGAGGGAAGAATGCTTTTCAGAAACTCCTTTAAGTTTGAGCTCACTCTCCCAAGGGACTAAGTGGATATGTAAAGAAGAGTATACCCTGATTAGAGCATGATTTTTATGCTTTGAATCTGGTGACTTTGCACAGCCCTCCCTCATTTAAATCCAATTCACTTGCATGTCAGGGCATCGCCTCCCTGATGTCATGATCCTCTCTGAGAATGAAGGGCAAACAGTAGCAGCAAGCAAATTTTGCAGTAAGTATCTTTTTGTAAAAGCTCATTGATGTTAATTATTTAATTGATATTGAGGAGTTCAATAGTCAAATTAATATTAGAGAGATATTAATTAGTTATTGATATTGAGGGGAAGACACTAGATAGTGCTCAAGAGCAACAGTAGTAGAAAACACCAGCCCTCATCCCTTATAGTTTAATCTAATACACTAAAGAGGGAGCTAAGAGAATTAGCTGGGGACCCAACCTGACAGTGAGTGAAGGTTGAGAAAATGAACCTCAGGGCTTATATACTATACAGACTTATCGGATAGCTATTGTCATTTCCATGTAAGTTCAATTTTAACATGGGTATAGAAAGGTAAAGTAAGGTAATAAGTACTTTTAAAATACCTATTATATGCCAGACACTGGTAAGCCCTGGAAATACAAATTTAAGCCAAAAGAAAGTATTTCCTGCCCTCAATGAGCTTATTATTATTTTAATGAAAGAAGACAACAAAAAAAAGTGTCAGGGTGAGGAGATAGGTACCCATGGTGGGAAGGTGGTATTGAAATCTGGAAAGCCAGCAGATACAGGAGGGGAATAAAGGTTGTCCATCCAGGGCCTTTTGACATTATTAAGGCCCCAGGAGGAACTCACCCTTAGGAGAGGGGACCATCATGGTGGAGCGATGTTCTAGGGCGAGAAGACCATAGGGACAAATGGATGTTCCAGGATGAGGAGACACAAAGCATCAAGGGAAGTTCTAGAATAAGGTGGCAGTTGAGGCATGGTGACAAAGTCTGGGAAGTTAGAAGCAGAGCCAGGAAGGCAATGAAGCATAACTGGCTTGGGCCCCTCCTTCAGATGAAAGACCTGGTAGGAACTCTCCAATGGGCAGCAAGGTAGAGGAGAAAAGAAGTGGGAAAATCTCCAGGTATAGTGCAGTGGAAAGAGCCCTGAATTTGAGGTCACAGGTGTTGGCTCTGACACAATGCAGGTGTAACCTGGAGCAAGACATGGAACTTTCTGGGCCTAAGTAAAATGAAAAGGTGAGCCTGGATGACTTTTATGATCCCCTCCAATTTTAAATCAAGTAAGTCTTATGACCAATTCAGGTGGACATATGTTAATCATACTTAAAAATATTGATTAAAATGTTTTTAAAAAATCATAAGTGCTTTGTATTTTTGGTGGCTTTGTAATTTTCAAAGCTCTTTGATTACTTATGATTTTTATAGCTTTATCAATATTATTATTATTAATAAGAATAGCAGCTATGTGGTGATTTTAAGGTTGGCAAAGCTCTTTACGTTCATCATATTATTAGATAGATCTTCACAACAACCCGGGGAGAAGCTGCTATTATTGTCCCTATTGTGCTACTGAGGCAAGAGAGATTAAATGACTTGCCCAGGGTCACACAGCTGGTAAGTATCTGAGGCAGGATTGGGTAGATATGGCATGTAACTTTGTACATGACATTCACTCAATAAATGTTCTTTGAGTGAATTAATCAATTCTCAGTTTTCAACAAATCAAAACAATTTAAGCACGTACTATATACCAGGTACTATGTTAGGTTCTGGGGATACAATGACATGTCATTTTATCCATATGTCATTTCCAATTGACAGATGAAAAAATTTGGATTCAGAGACTGTGTCTTAACTAAAGTTATAGTGAGAAATACAGATCTCCTGATTCACAGTCTACGGCTCACTCTCCCAAGGAATTGAGTGGATATGCAGAGGAGAGTATACCCTGATTAGAGCATTGTTTTTATGCTTCAAATCTTGCCATACTTTTGCATTAAATGTCCTTTTATAAAAGTTCATTGATGTTAATTAGTTAATTGATGTTGAAGAGATCAACTGTCAAATTGATATTGGGAAGATATTAATTAGCTATTAATATCGAGGGGAACATTTTAGATAGGGACTCAAGAGCAGCAGTAGAAGAAAACACCAGCCATTGCACTATCCTGTCTCTGATATAGGCTTTTAGGGATGTTAGTTTAGATACTTCATTTTTTTCAGATGGGGAAACAAAGGTCCACAAAGGGAGACAGTAGAGGACTGAGCTCTAGCTCTGGAGTTAAGTAGAACAGGGTTCAAATTTCTCCTCCCAGGAGGTGCCCTCTTCCTGAGGACAGGAATGATGTGGAGGCAAAGAAAAGATCAAGATAAAGTAATCCAGGAACACTGGAAGATGGAATATGTTCAGATGACATCAAGAATGATTTTATATTGGGCAGGCACCTGAGCTGAGCTTTGATTTTTACAGAGGAAGTTTGAGTGCATTTCAGGCACTTGGGGTAGCCTGAGGGAATGTGAATTCATGGAGACAGCAGGTGGCATGCTGCCTCTGGGAAATAGCTAGTAGTCTAGTTTCTAACACAAAGGGGTGAAGGAAGGTCATGTGAAGGAGAACTGGAAAGGTATGTTGGGGGCCAGATTATGGAGCACTTTAAATGTAAGGCTAAGAAGTTTGTATCTCATCTACAAGGCACTGGGGACCCGCTGTATTGGGAGGTGGCAAGAGAGTAAAACATTCAATCGTCCTTTTTAGAAAAATGGTTTTGGCGGCTGTATGAAGGATGGATTGAAGCAGGAAAAGACTGGAGTTAGGGAGACCAGTTAGGAGTCTATTAAAATTGTCAAGATAAAAGGTGAGTGACATTGACATAGTGCTTGCTAATTTAGTAGTGTAGCGAGTTGGGATTTATCTGGACTCTTAGCTTGTAGTGCTCCTACCCACTTTCCAGCACAGAGCAATGGGCCTGGAGTCTGGAAGATCTGAGTTCAAATCCAGGCTCTGATACTTACTGTGTGACCATGACCAAGTCACTTAACTGATGTCTGCCTCAGTTTCTTCATCTCTAAAATGATTATCACAATAGCACCACCAGTTGTTGTGAGAATAAAATGAGATATTTGTAAAGTACCTGGCAAACCTTGAAGCACTATGTAAATGTTAGCTATTATGACTGTAGAAGAAATGCAGTAAAGAAATGCAGATATACATCCATTGGATGAGCTAGGTATCTGAGGCTCCTCCTAGACCCCTTCCATCTCAAACCTAAGACCCATCTAAGACCCATCTAAGACCCATCTAGGACCCATCTTGGTCCTTGCTGGCTCTGAAGCTATTGAATTATAATTCTCATTTCCACCAATGAGTGCAGGGGGTACAGGTCTCCAGACTGGTCCAAGTCTTTCAGTCCTATGCAAGGGGCTGGAGAGGAAAATGCACAAGTATTTCAGAGCCAGTATTTTCATTTTTTTTCTCTGTCCTTTCTTCTTCTTGGACAGCCAATGCCCCAGGCTTTCTTGTTGGGCCAAACTTGATTGCACCTCACTTTTCAGCACTTTCTATGCCATCTCAGTTCTAAAGCTTAGTAGGCATGGAAAATGTGCTGCCTATCTGATAGTGTTAAATACATAGCTGCACATACCATCTCATGCTCTGAATTTGATGGAGGCAGGCTCCCACAAATGAACAAGTCTGATCATTTCATTTCTCTTTCCTAAAACCTTCACTGGCTCTCCATTGCTTGCTAACTAAAATCTAAACTATTGTGACATCCAACACCTCCCACACTCTGGCTCCAACATCCTGTTCCAACATTATTTCATGGTAGTTTCTCTTGCATATGCTACATTACCAGCCAAATTGGGTTGTCTACTGCTTCCAGTTTTATCTTTGCCTTTCCCACATGTGTTTCTTTTTTATGCCACTACCAGGTTTGGAATGGACTGCCACTCCTCCCTACCTTGTCACAGCTTTTCACTATCATTTCCTCCCTGGAAGACCCACTTCTTCCATGATGTCTTCCCTGCGTCCCCAGCTGGAAGTAATCTCTCCCTTTCCAAGACCTCTCTGTGTTTCCTCTTTCATATACTTAGACATTGTCTAACTTGCATCAGAGTTGTCTGCCTCATGTTGTTGGTGTCATTTGGGCATTTCAGTTGTGTCCGACTCTTTGTGACCACATTTTGGGATTTTCTGAACTCATCCCCTACCTAAATTGTGAACTCCCTGAGGAGTAAAGTGACCTGCCCAAAGTGACAGAGCTAGGATCTGTACTCAGGTTGTATGATTCCTGTTTTAACTGTATTGTGTAATTCTGCCTATCGCTATCCAAAGGCTAGAGAATTTATTTGGTGTGGGAGGTTTTCTCCATTACCTCTTCCAACCACACTGTCAATTCCATGGATATACTTTTGGGCTTAGATTACCTTCCTCAGTTTGAGATGGAGACACCAGGCTAGAGTTTCTCCCTGAGATGTAAATTAACCTCCTGGAGTCTTTTGTGCAAGCTATTGACTCACCATTGTTAATCTTAAAGTGCTCATTGTTCTATTTTGGATTCATTCTAATTTCAATTCAACATGCATTTATTGTCTGAGAAATTTTTATTTCCATCTTTGGTTTTTATATCACCTACATTTCCCCCAAGCATCCCTCTTCTTTCCCTTTTCCAATGAGCCAGTCCTTATAACAAAGACCAAAAAATAAAGAAAAAGAAATCCAGTTCAGCCAAATGCATTGAGAAAAGTCTGACATTGTAGATAGTATCCTATACCTACCACAACAAAGAAGGTGGGAAGGTGCCTTCTCATATCTTTTCTTTTGGGCCTTGGTTTGTAATCATAATTTCACAACATTCAATTTTGATTGTTTTGAACAAATATTTTTAGGTACCTACTGTGTGCCACACATACTGCTAGATGTTGAGGGAAAAAGACAAAAAGAGAACAACCCCTGCCCTCTAGGAGTTTACCTTCTATTGGAAAAAAAACCAATAAGTACATAGAAAATTAAGTACATATTTATTATATACAAAATAATTCCCTGGGAGAGAGAAATAGCAACAGGAAGGATCAAGATAGGTTTCCCATATGAGGTGGTACTTCAGCTCAGCATTGAACGAAGCTAGGGATTCTATAAGGTAAAAGCAAAGAGGGAGTGCACTCCAGGCATGGAATAGTAAAGGCACAGAAACTGAACACAGGCTGAGCTAGCTCCAGGCTTGATAAATATGATTTAGAGGGCAGGAAAGAAAAACTAATGAAAGTAAATGTTGCTAATGTGGCATTTTTGCTGGATGGATGATGGGTCTAAATTAGGGGCACAAAGGACTATAAAAGGTTCCTCATAGTCCTCTGGAAAGAATCAAAAAGGGAACTTAACACATTCCCAGGTCATAGCTTACAGGGAGAAGCCATGATGGCCATTACCTTACTCCTTCATTGTCTTCCTCACTCTTTTGCCCTCTGCTCCCTTTCAGGTATTAATATCAGTATTAAGGCAGCAGAGAAGCTTGTGCTCCTACCATCTCCTGGACTGAATAGTGCCCTCTACTACTTCAAACTTATGTTTTACAAGTTATAATAGTATTATGCTAATAAGCATTATTGAAAAGAAACCATTACTCTTCTGAAGTTCCACCTAATGATGTGTCAAAACACAAAGTATCATGATGAAATCGCAGACCTTGTTGGTCTGGCCCTGGGATTTAGTGAATCCCTGTCTAGGAAATATATGAATCTAAGGTAGGATTTCCTCACCTGGAGTGATAGAGACAGATGAAGCCATGATGCATGTTCTATAGTACATTTTCAAAATGGACTCTCCACCTCATCCATTAACCCCACTTCCATTTTGAAAACTGTATTTCATATGTTAGTATCTATTGAAAGAACTGTGTGGGACAGAGACCACTTACTCAAAATTAAAAGGAAGACTTAGATACCTTGAAAGCAGAAAGGAATTTATTGCTTTCTCATGAGAAAGGGTACTGCTCTTAGTCGCCATTGTGAGCTGGGAGAGTACAAGTTCCTTACAGAAGTAAAGGCTTATTTATACCCTAACGCAAGCTCCTCCTCCCTAACCCCCTTCCCCTGGCTGGGCTTTCAGGGGGTACAATCTATTCACAGAGAGACAAGTTTTCCCAGAGACAAGAAAAGGCAGGAAGCTTTTCAAGGGCAAGCAGTTTAGGTCAGGGGCAGGGCTATTTTTTCTAAGTACTTAAAAACAGGGTCTGAGCAGGGGAGGGTTTTGAAAGCAACAGTCCAGAACTATTAACAAGAACCATTGACCCCCTGAGGAGGCTTTGCTTCTGAGAGATCATCTCTCACAGAACTGAGCCTTCACTGTCACATGGCACCTAGATTATCACAAAATAAATGCCTTCATACAATAGATAGCAAATTTATTTTTAATTTAAAGTTGTAGGGGGTAGAGGCAAGATGGTAGAATACAGGAAGCAGTCAGCTGAGCTTTTTCAACACTCCCCTCCAAAAAATTTTAAAGTAAAACCTTAAATTAAATTCTGGAGTGGCAGAGCAAACAGATCACGGTGAGATATTCTCGTAGTCCAAGACATCTTAGGAGATTGGAAAAAGATCTGTGACATGGGAGTGAAGGCTAGCCTGAAGTCCACATGGATGAAATACCAATCATGAGATTAGCTGGTGGCAAAATAAACAGTAGCAGGTTCAGGAACTCTCAAGCCAAAGATGATAAAGGGACCTGGCAACTGGTCAGAAAGAGATTACAGGTGAACCCCTCTGCTACCACTGAATGCAGGACTGGACACTGTTTGGCAGTTCCATTGACTATACCAATTTCTGGGATACAGTCCAAGGGCAAAGAGGAGCATTTTTGCTTAAGAGGGAGCAGGGGCCCTGAGAAATAGTATCACTTCTCGTCCCAAGAGAGCAGGAGCCCTTCCTGGGAAAAATAAGAGCACAGACCAAGAAACCAGTGACCACACCTCTCCCTAGGTCATACCACCTTAAAAGCACTGAAACTTCCAAACCCCCAGAAGTATCTCTGAAAATAGCAGTATGAAAAATCCTGAAGCTTAAAACAGTGCTCCTCCCTGCTTCCACAGCAGAACAGAGCCCAACTTTAATATGAAGTTCAAAAACAAGAAATAGGGTAGAAAAATGAGCAAAACCATAAAAAGAATCTGACCATGAAAAGCTGCTATGATGTGGAGGATGACAAAAAAGTTGAGAGGGAAGATGAAGACACAAACTCAGAAGAAGACAACAATGTAAAAACAGTGAAAAGCAAAGACTCAAAGAAAAAAAATGTGACTTGGGCACAAGCAAAACAAGAATTCCTGGAAGAGCTCAAAAAATTATTTTCAAAAACAAATAATAGTAATGAAGGACAATTAGGTAAAGAAACGAGAGCAAAGAAAGGAAACTACGAAAAAGACAATTAACAACTTGGTAAAAAGTAGTACAGAAAATATTGAAGAAACACCTTAAAAATAGAATTGGCCAAATGGAAAAAGAAGCATAAAAATTCACTGATAAAAATAATTCCTTAAAAATTAGAATTGGGTAAGTGGAGGCTAATGATGCCATGAAACATTAAGAAGCAATAAAACAAAGTCAAAATAAGGAAAATAGAAGAAAATGTGAACTATCTCATTGGAAAAACAAATGACATAGAAAATAGATTGAGGAAAGATAATTTAAGAATTATTGGACTACCTGAAAGTCATGATTGAAGAAAGAGTCTAGACATCACATTTCAAGAAATTGTCAAGGACCTAGAACCAGAGGGTAAAATAGAAATGGAAACAATCCACCTAAAAGAGATCCCCCCCCCCAGAGCTCCCAGGTCAAAGAGAAAATACTTCAAGTAGCCACAAAGAAACTTTTCAAATACCATGGAGCTACAATCAGGATCACATTAGCAGCTGCCATATTAAAGGAGTGAAGGACTTGGAATATGATTTTGAAAGGCAAAAAAGCTGGGATCATAACCAAGAATGATTTACTCATCAAAACTGAGTATGATCCTTCAAGGAGAAAAATGGATATTTAATGAAATAGAGGACTTTCAAACATTCCTGATGAGAAGACTAGAGCTGAATAGAAAAGTTGACTCTCAAATACAAAACTCAAGAGAATCATAAAAAGGTAAATATGAAAGAGAAATCATAAAGGACCCAATAAAGTTAAATGATTTACATTTCTATATTAAGAAATTCAAATGTTAATTTGGTATTTTATATTTGATCCATTCTGTAACTGATTCCATTTCACAACTGCCTGAGCCATGTTTCTTTGTCTTTCAGGTAAGTTCAGAAGTTCATGTGTCTAGAAGTTCAGTTTTCCTATCTGAGTTAAACTTAAAAATTGTTTCCTTTTAAGTCACTGTAATTGAAAGAAAACAGTTATCTTTGTACAACTAGCTGTGCTTATACTATCAGAAGAATGCAGGGTGCAGGTGGTTGCCAAGGAGTTCAGTCTGTTATGTTTGCAACCCCAGCTGTCCTTCAATAAAGTCTATGTGATATTGCTGTGACACTAACTGCAGGTGGATACCACTAATGGGTTTTCTCCAGCAACAATATGGAAGGAGAGGCTGTTGCTAGTCATGTTGTTTTTCATCATCTATGGTATGATACTTCAGAGTTTGTAACCAATCACATTATTTTCAATCTGTGAAGCTTCTTGTTCTTTGTTCTCTTGTATTTCCCTAAACTATATGAAAGCTAATAAATACTACCTCATGATCTTTAGGCTGACTGAGGAGAGGAGAGACCCATTTTATTGATAATTGCTAGCCTTACCAATAAATTGAACATGCTCAGAGCTTTGTGTCTCAGTTTACCTTAATTTCATCATGATAATATAAGAAGATGATACATGTAACATCTAAGAACTTTGTGATTATTAAGGCAATTAGAAGGATTCTATATAGACAGAGGTCATGACAGTGAGTCAATTATCTTGGAATGATGTAAAAAAGTGGATATGCATGAAAGAGGAGAAGGGGCAAGGGAGAGGAGAAATAGGGAAAATTATCTCACATAAAAGAGACATGCAAGGAAGAGCTCTTACAATGGAGGGGGAAATGATGGGAAGAAATGCTTGAACATCATTCATTGATTCAAAAAAGGAATGTATACATATATGTATATATGCATAGATATATGTGAGTGTTTGTGTCTGAGAGAGAGAAAAACACTCAATTGGGTATAGAAATCTATCTTACCTAACAGGGATGTAGGAGGCAAAGGAATAAGAGAAAGGGGGAGGTAATAAAAGGGAGGGCAGATAAAAGAAGGCAGTGGTAAGAAGCAAAACAGACTTTAGAGGAAGGACAGGATAAAAAGAGAGAAAGAAGGATGAACAGAAGAATGTAGAATGGAGAGAAATGCACAGTTAGTAATCATAACTGTGAATGTGGATGGGATGAATTCACCCATAAACAGAAGTGTACAGAAGAATGGATTAGAAACCAGAATCCAACAATATGTTGTTTATAAGAAACACACTTGAAACAGAGAGACACACACAGAGTTAAAATAAGGAGCTAGAGCAGAATCTATTATGTTTCAGCTGAAGTGAATAAAGCAGAGGTAGCAATTATGATTTCAGACAAAGCAAAAGCAAAATAGACTTAATTAAAAGGGATACAAAGGAAAACAACATCTTTCTAAAAGGCACCATAGACAATGAAGTAATATCAATACTAAATATATATGTACCAAATCACTTAGCATCCAAATTCTTAAAGCAAAAATTAACTGAAGTGCAGGATAAAATAGTAAAACTATACTAATTGGGGACCCCAACTTTCCCCTCAAGATAAATAAAACCGTAAGAAAAAGAAAAAAAGTCAAGGAGGTGAATAGAATCTTGGAAAAGTTAGATATGATAGACCTCTGGAGAAAAGTGAATGGGTATAAAAAGGAGTATAGCTTTTTTTCCAGCTGTATATGGCATCTTCACAAAAACTGACCATGTATTAGGACATACAAATCTCATAACCAAATGAGAAAAGAAGAAATATTAAATACACCCTTTTCAAACCAAAATGCAATAAAAATTACATTCAATGAAGAGCCATGGAAGCATAGATTAAAAGCTAATTGGAAACTAAATAGCCTAATCCTAAAGAATGAGTGGGTGAAAGAACAAATCATAGAGACAATTAAAAGTTCATTAAAGAGCAGAAGAACAATGAGAGAACATACCAACATTTTCTGAGATACAGTCAAATCAGTAATTAGAGGAGAATTTCTATTTCTAAATGTACACATCAGTAAAAGTGAGAAGGAGCAGATCAATGAATTGGGTATATAACTTTAAAAAAAAACCCAGAGAAAGAACCAATTAAACATCCCAAATTAAACACCAAAATGGAAATCCTGAATGTCAAAGGAGAGGTTAATATAATTGAAATTGAAAGTAAAAAAAATCCATTCAAGTAATAAATAAAACTAGAAACTGGTTTTATGGGAGAAAAAACCCCAATAAAATAGATGAACCAATGGTCAATTTGGTTTAAAAAAAAAAGAAAGAAGAAAATCAAGTTACCAGTATCAAAAATGAAAAGGGTGAATGTACCACCAATGAAGATGAAATTAAAGCTATTATTAGGAGTTATTTTGTCTAATTATATGCTAGTAAAACTTACAGTCTAAGTGAAATGGATGAATATTTACAAAAATATAAATTGCCCAGATGAACAGAAGAGGAAATAGACTGTTTAAATAACCCAGTCTTAGGAAAAGAAATTGAACAAGCCATTAACGAATCCCTAAGAAAAAATCTCCAGGGCCAGATGAATTTTTAGAAATGAATCCTACAAAACATTTAAAAAACAATAAATCCCAATACTATATAAACTACTTGGAAAAATAGCTGTAGGAATCCTACCAAATTCCTTTTACAACTCAAATAGAGCACTGAGACCTAAACCAGGAAGAGTGAAAACAGAGAAAGAAAGCTATAGACCAATTTCCCTAATGAATATTGATGCAAACATTTTAAATAAAGTACTAGCAAGGAGATCACAGCAATATTTCACAAATATCATCCACTATAGCTAGGTGAAATTTATGCCAAGAATGCAGGGCTGGTTCAATATTAGGAAAACTATCAGCATAATTGATGATATCACTAACAAAACCAACAGAAATCATATTATTAACTGAATAGATACAGAAAAAAAAACTTTTGATAAAATACAACAAAGAGCACTAGAGAACATATGACTAAATGGAGCCTTCCTTAAAATTATAAGTAATAACTATCTAAAACCTTGCACAAGCATTATCTGTAATGAGAATAAGCTAGAAGCCTTCCCAACAAAATCAGGGGTGAAGCAAGGATGTTCATTATCACCTTTATTATTCAATATTGTACTGGAAATGCTAGCTATCGCAATAAGAGAAGAAAGTGAAATTAAAGGTATTAGTACAGTCAATGAGGAAACAAAACTATCACTCTTTGTAGATGATACAATTGTATACTTAGGAATCCTAGAGAATCAACTTAAAAAACTAGTTGAAATAATTAACAACTTCAGGAAAACTGCAGGACATCAAATAAGCCCACATAAATCATCAGCATTTCTATATATTATCAAAACAGTCCAGCAACAAAAATTAAAGAAAGAAGTTTCACTTAAAATAACTGTAGACATTATAAAATACTTAGGAGTCTACCTGCCAAGACAAATGCAGAAACTCTATGAACACTATTATAAAACACTTTTCACACAAATAAAGCCAGATCTAATCAACTGGAAAATTATTAATTGCTCATGGTTAAGCAAAGCCAATATAATAAAATGATGATTCCACTTCAATTAATCAGCTTATTCAGTGGCATACTAATAAAACTATCAAAATTATTTTATAGAGCTAGGAAAAAAATAACAAAATTCATCTGGAAGAATAAAAGGACAAGAATATCAAGGGAATAAATTAAAAAAAAATATGAAGGAAGGTGGCCTAGCTGTACCAGGTCTCAAACTGTATTGTAAAGCAGTAATTATCAAAATATCCTGGTCCTGGCTAAGAAATAGCATGGTGGATCAATGGAATAGATTAGGTAAATTGTAGTAGGTGACTGCAGTAATCTAGTGTTTGATAAACCCAAAGGTCCAAGCTTTTGGGACAAATACATCTGGGAAAAATGGAAAACAATATGGCAGAAACTAGGTATAGAGCAACATCTCACACCATATCCCCAAGTAAGGTCAAAATGGATACGTGATTTAGACATAAAGGGTGATGATACCACAAGCAAATTAGGAATGCATGGAATAGTTTACCTGTCAGACCTATGGATGAGGGAAGAATTTAGTATCAAACAAGATAGAGAAAGCATTAAGAAATGTAAAATAGATGATTTTGATTATATAAAATTGAAAAGGTTTTGCACAAATAAAACCTGTGCAACAAAAATTAGAAGGAAAGCAGAAAACTGGGGGGGGGATTTATAGCAAGTGTCTCTAATAAAGCCCCAATTTCTCAAATATATAGAAAACTAAGTCAAACTTAAAAAAATAAAGTCATTCCCCAATTGATAGTGAAAGGACATGAATAGTCAGTTTTTAGACAAAGAAATCAAAACTATCACTAGTCATACAAAAATGCTCTAAATCACTACTGATTTAGAGAAATGTAAATTAACTCTGAGATACCACCTGACACCCATCAGATTGGCTAATATGACAAAAAAGTAAAATGATAAATGTTGGAGGGCATCTGGGAAAACTGGGACACTAATGTACTGTTAGTGGAGTTGTGAACTGATCAAATCATGATTCTTTTTTTTTTTTGGCTAATCATGATTCTAAAAAGCAATTTGGAACTATGACCAAAAGGCTATAAAATTATGCATACCTTTCGATCCAGTAATATCACTACAAGGTCTGTATCCCAAAGAATTTTTTTTAAATGGAAAAATAACCTATTTGTACAAAAATCTTTATAGCAGCTCTTTTTGTGATGGCTAAGAATTGGAGATTGAGGGTATGCTCATCAACTGGCAAATGGCTGAACAAGTTGTGGTATTTGATTGTAATGGAATGTTATTGTGCTACAAGAAATGAAAAGCATGATGCTTTCAGAAAACTTGGAAAGACTTGAAGAACTAGTAGAATATCATACACTGTAACAGCAAAATTGAACAATGAACAACTGTGAATGGTTTAGCTATTCTCAGTAATACAATGATTTAAGATAATCCCAAATGACTCATGGTGAAAAATGTTGTCCGCCTCCAGAAAAAGAGCTGATTTCATCTGAATACAGATCAAAGCATACTATTTTTCACTTTTACTCTTTCTTTCTTTTCCTTCCTTCCTTCCTTCCTTCCTTCCTTCCTTCCTTCCTTCCTTCCTTCCTTCCTTTCTTCCTTCCTTCCTTCCTTCCTTCTTTCCTTCCTTCTTTTTTTGTTGGAGTTTTCTTGTACAAAATGACTAATATGGAAATATTTTACATGATGGTACTTATATAACCTATATCAGATTTCTTATTGTCTTGGGGTGGGGAAGGGGAGGAAGGGAAGTAGAATTTGAAACACAAAATAAAAAAAAGAATGTTAAAATTATTTTTATATGTAATTGGGGAAAGCAAAATATTAAAAAATACTAGAAAGCATAAGAATCAATGAGATCTTTCTTAAAATGATATCCATTAACACCATTATTATTCAGCATTATACTAGAAATTATAGCTACAGCAATAAGACAAGAAAAAGAAATTGAAGGACTACAAATAGTCAGTGAGGAAACAAAACTATCATTCTTTGCAGAATGATACTTAAAGAATCCTAGAAAATCAACTACAAAACTACTTGGAACAATTAACAACTTCAGCAAAATTGTAGGATATAAAATAAACTCACATGAAGCATTAACATTTCTATGTATTACCAACAAACTCCAACAGTGAGAGATAGAGAAATTCCATTGGACATAGCTGCAGACAGTATAAAATACTTTGCAGTCTACCTGACAAGACAAATTCAGGAACTATATGAATGTAGTTAAAAAACACTTTTCACACAAATAAAGATAGATCTAAACAACTGGAGAAATATTAATTGCTCATGGGTAGGAATAACAAAATTGACAAGTCTACCTAAGTTAATTTACTCATTCAGTGTCATGTCAATCAAACTACTAGAGAATTATTTTGTAGAGCCAAAAAATAATAACAAAATTCATCTGGAAGAACAAAAGGTCAGGAATATCAAGGAAATTAATGAAAAAAAATGTGAAGCAAGACAGCCTAGCAGAAGCAAATTTCAAACTATATTACAAAGTGGTAATCATCAAAACAATCTGGTACTGGCTAAGGAAGAGAGTGGTAGATGAGTGGAATAGATTAGATACACAATATACAGTAGTAAATGACCATAAAATTGACCACTAAAATGATCATAAATGACAAAAAAAACCCACCAGTAATCTGGTGTTTGATAAACTCAAAGACTCATGCTTTTGGGGTAAGAACTCAACATTTGACAACAAGTGCTGGGAAAATTGGAAAGCAGTTTGGAAGAAAATAGGCATAGAGTAACATCTCACATTGTATACTAAGATAAGGTCAAAATGGACAAATGATTTGAACATAAAGGGTGATATCATCAGTAAATCAGGGGAGCATGGAAAAATGTACCTCTCAGATCTGTGGATAAGAGAAGAGTTTATGGGACTTCTGCTTCCAGGAGCCAAGATGGCAGAGTGAAAAGGTAGTCGCTCTCAGTCTCCCTATCAACCTCTGAAAACCCAGAAAATATCACCCCAGAAAAAAAACCTTGGAACACCTGAACTAGAAGAAAGAGGAGGAGCAGCAGTGCAGCAGCCCAGCAAACGGGTCTCCCAGTGCCTCAGCAAAAATAAGGGAGGCAGAACTACAAGGGGCCCCAGGCAGACAAGTACCCTGCGGCATTCATCTGAAAGGAGGTGAAGAAAACAACCTAAAGGCTTCCTAAAGCTCCAGCCTTGCTGATTCCAACCCAACACCAGGTGAGTTGTGGGAGCCCTGAAGCCTCCAATTGTGAAGAAATCCTGAAGCCCAGCTGGTAGAGCAGGCAAACACCAACACCTGGACCCTCGAGTGCCTCAGTGGAACCAGTGGAAACCAGCTCAGAAAACCACCAGAAGCCTCCATCTCCCAGTGCATTAGCAGAAACGAGGGAGACAACACTGCAGGGGGCCCCAGGCAGATAAACACCCTGCAGCACCCATCTAAAAGGAGCTGAAGAAAGCTAAAGGAAAGGAAAAGCAGGCAACCTAGAATTGCCTGAAAGTTCCAGCCTTGCTGATTCCAGCCCAACACGAGGTAAGCTGCCAGAAACCTACAGCCTCCAATTCCAGCATAAGAGGCCCCAGCATGCAAAGCCAGTGACCAAGACCTAGGCTCCCAACACAAGAAGCTTGGGTCAGTACCCTCTGTTCCCCAGCAGGAGAGCTCAATCTCTTTAAAGGCCAGGAATAAAGAAACACCATGAGTAAAAAGAAACATACCATAGATTCATATTATGAGAAGAGTGAAGATCAAGACAGAAATTCTGAAGAGGACAACATTGTCAACAAACCCACATCTGCAACAACAAAAGGGAATATGAACTGGTCTGAAGCCCAAAAAGCCTTCTTAGAAGAGCTCAAGAAGGATTTTAATAGTCAAATGAGAGAGGTAAAAGAGTCCTTCAAAAATACAATTGGCCAATTGGAAAAAAAATACACTGAAGAAAACAAGTCCCTAAAAAACACAATTGGCCAATTGAAGAAGGAAGTACAAAAACTAACAGAAGAGTATACTGAAGGAAACAAGTCCCTAAAAAACACAATTGGCCAGTTGAAGAAGGAAGTACAAAAACTAACAGAAGAAAACAATCTGTTAAAAATAGAATTGGACAAATGGAAACTAATGTCTCTATGAGAGAGCAAGAATCAGTCAAACAGAAACAAAAAAATGAAAAAATAGATGAAAATGTAAAATACCTCATCAGTAAAACAACCAACCTGGAAAATCGACTCAGGAGAGACAATTTAAAAATTATTGGACTACCTGAAAATCATGATGAAAAAAAGAGCCTGGACAGTATCTTTCAGGAAATCATAAAGGAAAACTGCTGAAGTCCTAGAACCAGAAGGGAAAATAACCATAGAAAGAATCCACCATCACCACCTGAAAGAGATCCCAAATTGACAACGCCAAGAATATAATAGCAAAATTCCAAAATTACCAGATGAAAGAGAAGGTGCTGCAAGCAGCCAGAAAGAAACAATTTAAATATCATGGAACCACAGTCAGGATTACACAGGACCTTGCAGCTTCTACATTAAAAGACTGCAGGGCATGGAACATGATATTCTGTAAGGCAAAGGAGCTTGGAATGCAGCCAAGGATCAATTACCCAGCAAAAATGAGCATCATTTTTCAAGGGAGGAGGTGGATATTCAATGAAATAGGAGACTTCCAAACTTTCCTGATAAAAAGACCAGAGCTCAACAAAAAATTTGATCTTCAAGTACAGGACTCAAGAAGGACTTAAAAAGGTAAATGGGACAGAAGGATACAATATGTTGTTAATAAGGGGGGGTGTTTAAACCCCTACAAGGGAATATGAGACTTGCAACCCTTGAGAACTGTATTGTTATTACACCTTGTTAAAGGAGTATACATAAAGAGGGTGGATATTAGTTGACTTTGATGTAATGATAAAAAAAATCTAATCAAGTGGGTTAAATGGATCCAAATAAGTGGATCAATCTGATCTTAGAAAATGTACTGAGAAAGGAGGAGGCAGACAAGGGTAAATTACATTACAGGAAAAGACACAAAATCCTATTACAGCAGAGGGAAAGAAGGGGGGGAGCATTGTTTGAACCTTACTCTCATCAGATTTGGCTCAAGAAGGGCATAATATAATCAGTTAGGTATAGAAATCTAACTTGCCCTATAGGCAGTAGGAGGGAAAAGGGGAAAGAAAAGGAGGGGGGAAAGAAAAGGGAGGGGGAAAAAGGGAGGGAAGCAGCAGTAAGACTAAAGGGGAAGAAAAAGGAAAGGGATAATAAAAGGGAAGGGACTGAAGGAGGCGTGGTCAAAAGCAAAACACTAGTGAAGGGGAAAGGAAAAAGGAGAAAGAAAAGCATAAATGGGGGGAAAAGGATGGAGAAAAAGACACAGATAGTAATCATAACTGTGAATGTGAATGGGATGAACTCTCCCATAAAACGAAATGGATTGCAGAATGGATTAAAAACCATAATCCTACAATATGTTGTTTACAGGAAACACATTTGAAAAAGAGTGACACATACAGGGTAAAGGTAAAAGGCTGGAGCAGAATATATTATGCGTCAGCTGAAGTAAAAAAGCAGGGGTAGCAATCCTGATCTCAGACAAAGCAAAAGCAAAAATAGATCTAATCAAAAGAGATAAGGAAGGAAACTACATCCTGCTAAAAGGCACCATAGACATTGAAGTAATATCATCACTAAACACATATGCACCAAATGGTATAGCATCCAAATTCTTACAGGAGAAGTTCAGGGAGTTACAGGAAGAAATAGACAGCAAAACTATACTAGTGGGGACCTGAACCTCCCCCTCGCACTAGATAAGTCTAACCACAAAATAAACAAGAAAGAAGTTAAGGAGGTGAATAGAACATTAGAAAAGTTAGGTATGATAGACCTCTGGAGAAAACTGAATGGGGATAGAAAGGAATATACTTTTTTCTCGCAGTACATGGCACATACACAAAAATTGACCATGTACTAGGGCATAAAAACCTCACAATCCAATGCAGAAAGGCAGAAATATTAAATGCATCCTTTTCAGATCATGATGCAATAAAAATTATATGTAATAAAGGGCCATGGAAAGATAGACTAAAAAATAATTGGAAACTAAATAATCTAATCCTAAAAAATGATTGGGTCAAACAACAAATCATAGAAACAATCAATAATTTCATTCAAGAGAATGACAATAATGAGACAACATACCAAAACCTATGGGATGCAGCGAAAGCAGTTCTTAGGGGAAGTTTTATATCTCTAAATGCTTACATAAATAAAATAGAAAAAGAGGAGATTAATGAATTGGGCATACAACTAAAAAAACTAGAAAAAGAACAAATTAAAAATCCTCAACTAAACACCAAATTAGAAATATTGAAAACCAAAGGAAAAATTAATAAAATTGAAATTAAGAAAACTATTGAACTAATAAATAAAACTAAGAGCTGGTTTTATGAAAAAAAAAAAATAGATAAGCCTTTGGTTAATTTAATTAAAAAAAAGAAAGAAGAAAACCAAATTACTAGTATCAAGAATGAAAAGGGCGAAGCTACCACCAAGGAAGAGGAAATTAAAACAATAATTAGGAATTATTTTGCCCAACTATATGCCAACAAATTTGACAATCTTAGTGAAATGGATACATATTTACAAAAATATAAATTGCCCAGATTAACCGAAGAGGAAGTAAAATACTTAAATAACCCCATCTCAGAAAAAGAAATTGAACAAGCCATTGATGAACTCCCTAGGAAAAAATCTCCAGGGCCAGATGGATTTACATGTGAATTCTATCAAACATTTAAAGAACAATTAATTCCAATACTATATAGACTATTTGGGAAAATAGGTGAAGAAGGAGTCTTACCAAATTCTTTTTATGATACAAATATGGTGTTGATACCTAAACCAGGAAGAGTCAAAATAGAGAAAGAAAATTATAGACCAATTTCTCTAATGAATATAGATGCAAAAATTTTAAACAAAATACTAGCAAGTAGATTGCAGCAACTTATCACAAGAATAATACATTATACCAGGAATGCAGGGTTGGTTCAATATTAGGAAAACTATCAGCATCATTGAGCATATCAACAACAAAACCAACAGAAACCACATGATCATCTCAATAGATGCAGAAAAAGCTTTTGATAAAATACAACACCCATTCCTATTAAAAACACTAGAAAGCATAGGTATAAATGGAGTCTTCCTTAAAATAATAAATAGCATATATCTAAAACCTTCAGCAAGCATTATATGTAATGGGGACAGGCTAGAAGCATTTCCAATAAGATCGGGGTGAAACAAGGATGTCCATTATCACCACTGTTATTCAATATTGTACTGGAAACCTTAGCTTTAGCAATAAGAGAAGAAAAAGAAATTGAAGGCATTAGAATAGGCAAAGAAGAAACAAAGCTATCACTCTTTGCAGATGACATGATGATATACTTAGAGAATCCTAGAGAATCAAGTAAAAAACTACTTGAAATAATAAACAACTTTAGCAAAGTTGCAGGCTATAAAATAAACCCACATAAATCATCAGCATTTCTATATATTACCAACAAAGCCCAACAGCAAGAGATAGAAAGAGAAATCCCATTTAAACTTACTGTAGACATTATAAAATATTTAGGAGTCTACCTCCAAACAAACCCAGGAACTCTATGAACACAATTACAAAACACTTTTCACACAAATAAAATCAGATCTAAATAATTGGAAAAACATCAGTTGCTCATGGGTAGGCCGAGCTAATATAATAAAAATGACAATCCTACCTAAGCTAATTTACTTATTCAGTGCCATACCAATCAAACTACCAAAAAATTATTTTATAGAGTTAGAAAAAATAATAACAAGATTCATTTGGAAAAACAAAAGGTCCAGAATATCAAAGGAACTAATGAAAAGAAATGCAGGGGAAGGTGGCCTAGCAATTCCAGATCTTAAATTGTATTATAAAGCAGCAATCATCAAAACTGCTTGGTACTGGCTAAGAAATAGGGAGGTGGATCAGTGGAATAGGTTAAATATGCAAGACACAGTAGTCAATGACTATAGTAATCTATTATTTGATAAACCCAAAGACCCCAGCTTCTGGGATAAGAACCCACTCTTTGAAAAAAACTGCTGGGAAAACTGGAAAAGAGTATGGCAGAAACTAGGCATAGACCCAAATCTCACACCATATACCAAAATAAAGTCAAAATGGGTTCAGACTTAGATATAAAGGCTGATACCATAAGTAAACTGGGAGAACAAGGAATAGTTTACCTATCAGATCTATGGAGAACAGAAGAATTCATGACCAAACAGGAGATAGAGAACATTATGAAAAGCAAAATGGATAATTTTGATTACATTAAATTGAAAAGTTTTTGCACAAACAAAGCCAATGCAACTAAGATTAGAAGGAAGGTAGAAAATTGGGAAAGAATTTTTACAACCAGTCTCTCTGATAAAGGCCTCATTTCTAAAATATATAGAGAATTAAGACAAATTTATAAGAACACAAGCCATTCCCCAATTGATAAATGGTCAAAGGATATGAACAGACAGTTCTCAGATGAAGAAATTAAAGCCATCTATAGTCATATGAAAAAATGCTCTAAATCGTTATTGATTAGAGAAATGCAAATCAAAACAACTCTGAGGTACCACATCACACCTATCAGATTGGCCAACATGACAAAACAGGAAAATGATAAATGTTGGAGAAGATGTGGGAAAATTGGAACACTAATACATTGTTGGTGGAGTTGTGAAATGATCCAACCATTTTGGAGAACAATTTGGAACTATGCCCAAAGGGCTACAAAAATGTGCATACCCTTTGATCCAGCAATAGCACTTCTAGGGCTATATCCCAAAGAGATCAAACAAATGGGAAAAGGACCCACATGTACAAAAATATTCATAGCAGCTCTTTTTGTGGTGGCAAAGAATTGGAAATTGAGAGGATGCCCATCAATTGGGGAATGGCTGAGCAAGTTGTGGTATATGAATGTAATGGAATACTATTGTGCTATAAGAAATGATGAACAGGCTGACTTCAGAAAAACCTGGAAAGACTTATATGGTCTGATGCTGAGTGAAGTGAGCAGAACCAAGAGGACTTTGTACACAATAACAGCCACGTTATGCAATGACTAAGATTTTAAACTGAACCCTTCTCAGCATTACGAGGATCTAAGACATCTCCAGAGGCCTCGGGATGGAAAATGCTGTCCACATCCAAAGAAAGAACTATGGAAGTCAAATCGCTATCACTTATTTTTACCTTCTGTTGAGTTTTGTTTCATCTTTCTGATGGTTCCTCCTATTGGTTTTAATTTTTACTTACAACTTCACTAATGTGAAAATATGTTTAATGGGTATATAAATATAAAGCCTGTATCAGATTGTGCACCATCTTGGGGAGGTTGGGGGGGAGGAAGGGGGAGAATAATTTTCAACTCAAAAGCATATGGAAGTGATTGTTCATAAATCAAAATAAATTAATAAACCAAAAAAAAGAGTTTATGACCAAATGAGATAGAGTATCATAGGAAATAAAATGCATAATTTGATTACGTAAAATTTAAAAAGTTGTGCTAAAACAAAATCAATGCAGCCATAATTAGAAAGACAACAGGAAACTAGGAAAAACTTTACAGCAGGCTTCCAAATAAAGGCCTCATTTCTGAAATCCATAGGGAAGTGAATCAAATTTATAAAAATAAGAGCCATTCCCAAATCAATAAATGGTTAGAGAATGTGAACATGCAGTTTTTAGAAGAAGAAATCAAAGCTATGAATAGTCATATGGAAAAATGCTGTAAATCATTACTGATTGGAGAAATGCAAATTAAAACATCTGTGAAATATCACCTTACACCTATAAGATTGGCTAACAAGACAGAAAAAGAAAATGACAAATGCTGGAGATAAAGAAAAAATTGGAGCATTAATGTTGGTAGATATGTGAACTAGTCCAACTATTCCGGAGAACAATTTGGAACTATGCCCAAAGGGCTATTAAGCTGATCATATCCTGTGACTCAGCAATAAGAGATTTTTTCTTTGAAAAAAGGGGAAATGACCTATTTGTACAAAAATATTTATAGCAGCTCTTTTTGTGGTGGTAACAAATTGGAAATTGAGAGGTTGCCCATCAGTTGGGGAATGGCTGAACAAGTTGTGTCATATGTAGTAATGGAATATTATTGTCCTATAAGAAATGGTGAAAAGAATGGTTTCATAAAAAACCTGGGAAGACTTATATGAACTTATGGAAAGTGAAATGCACAGAACCAGGACAACATTTTACACAGTAAAAACAATATTGTAAAAATGATCAACTATGAAAGACAGCTATTCTGATCAAGATAATTACCTAAGACACTTACAAAGAACCCATAATAAAAAACAGTTATCCATCTCCAGAGAGAGAGCTGGTGGAGTCTGAACGCAGACTGAAACATACTTTTCTTAACTTTCTTTATTTTTCTTGGTTTTTTTTGTTCTTTTGCAACATGGTTAATGTGGAAATATTCATTTTTTCATGGCTTCACATGTATAATTGATATCAAATTGTTTGCCTTCTCAAGAGGGAGGGTGGGCTGTGAGAGAAGGAGAGAATTTGGAGCTCAAAATTTAAAAAAATGAACGTAAAAAATTTTACATGTAATTGGGAAGTATTTAATGAAATAAATACAAATATATTAAAAAGAAAAAAAAAGAAAAATGTGGGGGTAGGAAGTGTTGATGAAAGGAATTCACAAATTAATGAATTTACAGAGTTAAAATAAAAAAAAATCAAATTGTGATTCAGTATATGTACTGCTCCAAAGATGAACTACTTCATTTAGAATCTTCAGAGGATGAATTTTTTTTTTTTTAGGCAATTGAGGGTTAAGTAACTTGCCCAGGGTCACTCAGCTAGTAAGTGTCAAGAGTTTTGTCTGAGGTCAAATTTGAACTCAGGTCCTCCTGATTTCAGGGCCAGTGCTTTACCCACTGCACCACCTAACTGCCCGTGGAGGATAACTTTTTGTAGAAGAAGACATCTCCTTGTGTTGGTTAACATAAAGAAGCCCTTTCTGGCATATTTTTCATTTATCTCTTGAGAACCCAGCTATGGGATGGGGTTCTCAGGAGCTGCTAATGGTGAGATTGTCATAGGACAAGGAAAGGACATTATGTTGGGCTACAAAGGGAGTTACTAGACACCATCATTCCAAAATTCTGACTTCTTAGTTGGGTTTGAAGGAGGTGATTGGAGTGAGGGGATTTCATACACAGTATGATTCAGAATCTAGACTTATAGTCAGAGAAGGATTTCAGGGGCTCAAGTTAGAGTTTCAGTATCTAGATTTTTACCAAAGAATAGGAATTTCCTGTTGTAGCACCTGTATTGTGAGAGCTATTAGACTCCAGAAGTGGTCAAGGCAATCAGTTTCTTTCCCAGAATTCACCTGTTTTGGTAACATGGCAATTTTTGTTGTGGGAGAGAATTCTAGGAGGCAAAAAAAGCTGGAGGAATTCATTCTCTGTCTTCAGCACCACAGGGAGTAAATGTCATTGTCAGGGCCACAGTATCTCATTTCTAGGACTTCACCTGTCCTACTCCCCCAGGCCACCGGCAGGATGGGATAAAAGGACAATAGAGATGGGACTGATGAGGCGCTTGCTGCCAGCTCCATCCTGTGTCGTGCTCAGTTAGAGGAGGAAGAGAAAGGAGAGAGAAGTCTGTCCCTGAGCAACAACAAACTCAGCTAAAGCCCCTTTCATGATTTTCCTTCCAATCAGTCCCCTCCCCATTATCATACATGTCCTCTGTCTAATTATGAACAAAAAATCAGAATGCTTCTCCGGTGTGATTCACAAGGGCAGGAGGTAACATTCAAGAAGGGCTTTTAATCTTTTTAGAAACACACCCTGCTTCAGAAGTCCTGGCTACAAGAAAGGTATATTAATATTATGCTGTAGGTGACTTTCTGTTTATGGGTCCTCCTATTTACTGGAAATGTACAATTTTCTGGAGTATATTAGGATACCTCCGTTGCTTGTGAAACTTCTAGGGCAGGGATATGTTTTCTGTCTTTCTAAAAAGAGATCAAGGGGAAGCTAGGTGGCATGGTGGCGAGAGCACTGGCCCTAGAGTCAGGAGGACCTGAGTTCAAATCCGATCTGAGACCAGACATTTGACACTCACTACCTGTGTGACCCTGGGCAAGTCACTTAACCCCAATTGGCTTGGCCCCCCCAAAAAATAAAAAGGGACCAAAACCTCTTCTTAAATCTCAACCTACTGCTTTCATTAATCAAATGAGACAAAAATTTGGTGGCCACTTGATATGTATGCATGCATGCACACAGACATATATGGTGTATGTTTAAATGTGAATATATACATGAATATGTATGTGTATATCCATATATCTGTTTCTGTTGTTGCTCAGCTGTGTCTGACTGTTTTCTGGAGTGTTTCGCCATTTCTTTCTCCAGTTCAGTTTACAGATGAGGAACTGAGGCAAACAGGGTTAAGTAACTTGCCCAGGGTCACGTAGCTTGTAAGTGTTTGAGGTCAGATTTGAATTCAGGAAGTTGAGTCTTCCTGACTCCAGATTGGCATTCTAAGCATTGTGCCACCTAGCTGCCTATTGATATATCTAGATCCATTCATATTCTGAAAGGCACATTGGTTAAGTGACCTTGTAGTAAAGCATTGGGTACCCTACCCATAAGACACCTGACATAATGATATGTACACAATTCATACATATACATGTATGTGTACATACATATGTATATGCATATATATGTTTATATTTATGTATACACACATCTATCCCTAGACATAATAGGGATAAGCCCTTAAGGAAGACGTGAGCCAAGTCGAGGCAGAATCAACCTCCTATGGAATGTTTGTATTCCATAAAACCCATGTGTTTTATAGGTGGGGTACCTCATGTTTTATTACACAGTCACACTACACTGAGCTTTGTGCCTTTTGGAAGGAATAGAAGTTCATTTCATGCATGTGGCTCCTGGTGCTGACTGGATAGAACACCAAGGGTCTGGAATCCATAATGTGATGGCACAAGGACCTTGGGCTTTGCACTATGCTGTGATTATAGTGAATTATTCAAACAGGGTAGCTCTGATGGGAAGGGGGCTGATTATTTAGCAGCCTTAAGTATATTCCTTTTGGAGGAAATATGAAAACTCAAAAGGTCTTTGTGGGATGGGAGAGGGGTTCATTGGAATGTTGTCACAGCTCCAAGTGTTTTTCCCTTCTGATAGTGAGTAGGTTGGTGGAGTTCAAACCAAAGAATGGTATTATGGGATGGAATACATGTATCTCTGTAGGAAGAGGAACTTAAGGAATGGTGAGGAATTATATGCCCAGAACCCAAGTCCAGTTCCCTTGTGAAGACAGTCCAAACCATAGGGTTGTACTGAGTCAGAATATTTGGATCCGGTCCAAAAGTGGGACCCACTAGAAAGGAAGCACAGTTGTATTGATCATTTTTGGACTATTGTCCTTTTCATTTTCTGCATTATCTGGGGACAAAATAAACTGTCCTATACCTGATAAACAGTTTTGCTATTTTGATTGCTTATGTAGGAGCTGCGATTCCTTTTATGGACAACCATGGAAATGTACACAAGCTTTATAGTCTGAGATTTCCCAGATTAAACTCTGGGAGAGGTCAACATGAACCAAAAGGAAAGGCAGCTTCTGGAAGCTACCAAAGGTAGCTTCTAAGTTTGGACTCAATTTGAACTCAGAGTTTGGGGTACTGGATCACAGATTGCATGTGTAGTTATTTAAAGTAATACTTTCTAAAAATTTGTCTCTTTTATTTCTTATTGTGCTATGTCTGGAGTCAGGAAGACCTGAATTCAAATCCAGCCTCAGTCACTTATTGTCTGTGAGTCCCGAGGTAAGTCACAACCTCTGTTTGCCTTAGTTTCTTCAACTGTAAAATAGAGATAATAATAGTGCTTACATCTCAGGACTGTTGTGAGAATAAAATGAGATAATATCTGTAAAAAAACCAAAAAACCAAAAGCAAACACACAGTAAAGTGCCTGGCACATAGTAAGTGCTTTATAAATATGTATTCCCCTGCTCCATCTTCCTATTGTGTTACAACATAATATGACTACTTATTTACCTCTTGTCCCAGCTCAGGCTCTAGGCCCAAAATGAAAAAGAAAGGAGGATTTGTGAGGGTGGGGTGGGGTGGGGAGGAGGGAGTAGATGAGTCTATAAATAGAGTAGCCAAAGTATGGTAAGTTTGCCAAGAACCTCAGCCCTAGTTACATTTCAGCGATGACCAGGGATCCCTCCTAAGTAGTCTCCTAATACTTGCCATGTTATAACTTTTATTTCTTTATAAAAATAAAAATTTAAAATCCTTTTGTTTCCTAGTAGGTACAGTGAAAAACCTAAAGCAGGGTCCAATACTTGTTTCAGAGACATCAGGGAAGTGGAGAGACTCTGAATGAACCTTTATCCTTTCTGCAGGGAATCTGTTTCTATTACTGTTAAATGAGGGGCATGTTGTTGGAGCCAAGGGGCATCAGACTTCATTTCCCTTTGTGCTTTCTCAATTTCACTGCTTATTTTGACAAAAGTATGTGAATCTGCCATATATTCATAGGATCATAGCGTTAGAGATATATGGGACCTTAAAGGTGATCTAAACGTGTGTGTATAATCATTGATTTAACATTGGACCTTACATGCTATTAAGTCCAAACCACTCATTTGATAGATGGGGAAATTAAGTTCCATGGAAGCCAAGCGACTCTTGAAAGGTTACACAGGAAATGAGCATCAGAGATGAGATTTGAACCTTGCTCTTTGAATTTGAGAGTCATTTTTTTACCAACTACATCCTCCACTCTAGTCCTACTGGGGAGCTCCACTGGGGTATTGAGTTGACCTTGGGTTCTAGCAGCTGCCAGGAGATGAGCATGAATGGGCCCCTTGTTGGTTTCTCTACCTGTCCTCCAAAGACCATCCTGGCAGAGTTCCAAGAAGCTTAACTTCAGTTAGACTTCAAAGTAATGCATTTTCCAACCACAGCAGTTCAGGAAAACCTTCTACTAAGGTTTTGGGGGATTTGTAGCTTTCTTCAGGGTACAGAATATTCACAATGAAGACATCTCTGAATCCAGAAGTCCTGGGGAAGATGAATTTGTGTTGGAAGTACCACAGTGAGGAATGAATTTATATGGACAACTACCCTTATTGTCTTTTTCTTCCTCTTTGAACCTCGCCCTTCTCTCCCAGCTTTCATTTGGGATTGCAGGTGGGATAGGGCTTCAGGAAAGATGTGGTTTATTTGGCTTGGAATCACATGACCCTTACCCCTGAGCAAGACCGCATGGAAAAAATTGGGGCAGATGGCTTGACCCTCAAAGCAGGAGATGGTATAATGGGAGGAAGTAGATGGAAAGGGAGGCACTGTGGACAGAAACTAAATGAGTTTACAGGACTGGAACAAAAAAGCTGAGCAGAGGGCTAAGAGGGCTGGAAATGGCTATTCAGATCAGTAGTGAAAATGAGAAAAGCATTAGGGATGGGGATATTGAAAAAGACAATTTTCCTTGGAGGAATAAATGAGAACCTGATCTCTAGAGAGGGAGATTTTCAATCAACTAAGGAGTATTTCTTGAGTGCCAGTCCTCCATCATCTCTCCAGCATCATTGGGGATGCACATAAGAAATGTAAAAATGGGAACAGCTGGGCTCCTACATAAGGTGATATGACAATTGAAGAGATATATCCCCAGGTAGGAAGCTAGCATCAGGCGGAGCAGAGGTATTTGAATTTCAACAGTAAACCTGTCCTTGTCTCATCTCAAGGTCCTTCCTGGGTACAGTGAAAGCTCGAGGGGGGGAGGGAACTCAGTATTTCCAGATCTTCCTCCCATCCTGAGGCCCTCAATCCAGGGCAGTAGTGAAACGTAACGCCCCCCCCTTTCCCCTATTTTGGACTGGCAGGTCTGGCAGGATTACATATACTCCACACTAAAGCACAGGCCTGGGCCCTCTGGGTTGAGCCCTAGAGTGAGTCTGAGACGGGGTCGTCTTGAGATGAGGTGGGCATCAGTCTTGGCGCCCGGGAAGCTGGCCTCAGCTGCGAGAGGAAGAGGAGGAAATAGAGAAGAGGAAGGCAGAGGCACTGCAGGGACTGGCGCTGCGGGACTGGTGGGGCAGCGGGGCGCGGCCCTGCCTCCCTCTCTGAAACTGCCATTTGGATGCGGGAGCGCCTCAGCCTCAGCCGCAGCGGGAGGAGGAGGAGAGGAGAGGACTTGGAAAGGAGGAGGAGGAGGAGAGGAGGCGGCGGCAGCCGTGGCCCTCTGCACAGTTCGCATCTTTGCACAAAACAACTAGTGGGATGGCGACTGCGGAGGTGGTGGCGCGGCTCCGGGAGGCGGGGAGGGGCCGGCCCTGAAACCGATAAATCCTTGGCGGGCAGCATAAGGGATCGCACCATGGAGGACTGGCCTGGACCCAGGTGCCAAGAGGAGGCAGCCCCCGGGAGGGAGGAGGTGCAGGAGAAGGAGCTGTAGGGGCCTTCCGCCCACCATCCCTCAGTATCTCTTCCTCTCCCTCTTTCGTGGGTGAGAGCCACCGAGGCCAGGGCCGGGCCCATGGCGGGGTAAGTGAAGCTTCCCCAGCCGCAGCCTTGCTAGCAGAGGGAGGGGAAGAGGGGGAAGGAATAGGAAAAGGAGGAGGAGGAAGAAGAGAAAGGGAAGGAGAAGGGGGAGGAAAAGGAGGAGAAGAGAGGAGGAGAGGGAGGAGGAGGAAGAGAAGAGGAGGAAGGCAAGGAGGGGGAAGAGGAGGAGGCGGAGGCGGAGGCGGCGGCGGCGGCGGCGGCGGCCAAGCTCCAGCTCCCTCCCGGAGAGCCAGGCTCCTAGATGGCGAACGCCAGTGACCTGGCCGGAGACAGCAGCCCGGCCCCGAGCAGCGGTGCGGGAGGCGGAGGCAGCGGCGGGGGCAGCGGGGGCGGCGGCCCAGCAGCACTGGGCCTCAAGCTAGCCTCGCTCAGCCTCATCCTGTGCATCAGCCTGGCCGGCAACGTGCTCTTCGTGTTGCTCATCCTCCGGGACCGCCACCTGCACCGGGCGCCCTACTACCTTCTGCTCGACCTGTGCCTGGCCGACGGGCTGCGCTCGCTCGCCTGCTTCCCGGCGGTGCTGCTGTCAGTGCGCCGGGGCGCGGGCGCTGCTGGGGGGGCGCCGCCGCCGGGCGCGCTCGGCTGCAAGTTGCTCGCCTTCCTTGCCGTGCTCTTCTGCTTCCACGCCGCCTTCCTGCTGCTGGGAGTGGGCGTCACCCGTTACCTGGCCATAGCCCATCACCGCTTCTATGCCAAGCGACTGACGGGCTGGCCGTGCGCCGCGGTGGTGTGCGTGGCGTGGGTGCTGGCCCTGGCCATGGCCTTCCCGCCCGTCCTGGACGTGGGCACCTACCGCTTCGTCCGGGAGGAGGCGCAGTGCACCTTCGAGCACCGCCACGTCGGGGCCAACGATACGCTGGGCTTCATGCTCATGCTGGCCGCGGTGGTGGGCGCCACGCACCTGGTTTACCTTCGCCTGCTCTTCTTCATCTACGACCGCCGAAAGATGAAGCCCGCCCAGCTGGTGCCCGCCGTCAGCCAGAACTGGACCTTCCACGGGCCCGGCGCCACGGGCCAGGCGGCCGCCAACTGGACAGCGGGCTTCGGCAGGGGTCCCACGCCGCCCACGCTGGTGGGCATCCGCCCGGCCGGCCCCGGTCCCGGGGGGCAGGCCCGGCGCCTCCTGGTGCTGGAGGAGTTCAAGACCGAGAAGAGGCTCTGCAAGATGTTTTACATGATCACCCTCCTCTTCCTCCTCCTCTGGGGCCCCTACATCGTGGCCTGCTACCTGAGGGTCTTCATCAAGGCTGGCGCCGTGCCCCAGGGCTACCTGACCACCTCAGTGTGGCTCACCTTTGCCCAGGCCGGCGTGAACCCCATCCTTTGTTTCATCTTTAACAAGGAGCTGAGAGTCTGCTTCCGAGCCCATTTCCCCTGCGGCCAGAGCCCCCAGACCACTCAGGGAACCCTTCTATGCGATTTGAAAAGCATTGGTATATAACAGCGCCCATGCTGTCCTGCCCCTCCCCTCTCTCACGGGCTGTGATTTCTCTCCCCCACCCCCCAGGAGGGAGGGGCGGAAATCGAGTCGTTTCTGCCCGTTTTCTAGGTTGTCTTCCATACGGAGACCACAGACTGTAAATGGGGACAGAATCTACATTTAGACTGTCAAGAAGTAATTTTGTGAATTGGTATGTGCTTTTGTATAAGGCACCTCCCCCCTTTCCTAACAATCTTGCCTACATTTATCTTCTAAAGTAGATTTTGATCTGGACAATAAACCCTGCGGTGTTTTGTACAGTACTGACGTCTTTTTTTTGTTGTTATAAAGCCTAAACTAATTTTATTTGTGCAAGGCCAAGACCAATTTTCTACAGAAGCTATTTTTGACAACCTCAAGTGGTATTATATTTTGAAGTGAAGTAAAAGAGAATGGGACTTTTAACGATTTCACGGGTTAGATTTCTTGAGGGTCTTCTGTTAGAACCAGGCAAATGGAACAAAATATTAAAATTGAAGTTGCTGGTTAAACAACTGCTGTTGGTATTGTAGATACACTGTAGCAAACTGGGAGTGATGATATTTATTGCACTATTCCTTTGGAAATAATTAAGAACTTTGTAAGAAACTGCATTTAAAATTGGAGAGTTAAAGTTTAATTCAGCAGCAGTAATGCAGTCATTTTTAAGCAGTGAAATTTGCTAACTTCTTAAGCAAAATTATAATACTTCTGGAAAATACTTGTAAAATACAACTGTTTTCTATATTAAAATGACTTTTCTATATAACAGAGGTAACATTTCTGTACAATCATAACTTTTAAAATAGCAAAAACAATGTTCTGATTAATTGTATAAAGAAAATGTTGCATGTTTTTTAAAAAAATGTACTGGATACAAGTTACAGGCTGATTTAGCATTGTTAAGCACAGGGTATTAATTAAAATTGCTTTGAATATTTTTGACAATAAAAATCGGTTGAAATAATTTTGTGGAAACAGCTTGCATATTGAATAACTTAGTTTTTTCCCCCTGTCTTATGCAACTATTTCCATTTGGTAAATTGCTCTTCTGTTAATAATATGAATGGATGGATAATTATGGTACACTACTTTTGAGAGACAAAGTGTTTCCTTTAAATGTTTGCCAGGTTAAGCTGTGCTCTTATACTGATGGTTATTTTAAATTAATAATGAGAACTATAGTTTTAAAGAATGCTTCTTTGTAAGAACTGTAATCTTAAAATGAAATATGAAATTCTCCAAGTGCTCTCTACAATGCTCCATTTTGATTAACATAACTTCCATTAAAAAATTTATATCTGTATTTCTCATTTGCATTATACAAACTAAAATATACCAATATTTTTATCCTTGAGGGAACTTTTTTATTAACACTAGTTTCTAGAGAAGACACTAACCCTTCTTTCAAGGCTAACAATGCTAGATTGGGCCTTTAATACATGTTGCCATGTTGTAGCTTTTTTTATATGATCTGTGGCACATCATTTACTGAAAACCCACTCTGGTTTAGCAGGAAAGGCTTGGTATTAAGAAACCAGGAGACCCAAGTTCTAATTCCAGCTTTGACAAAAGCTTGTTATAGGATCCTGGACAAGTCCCTTCTCCTGGCTGGACCTCAGTTTTGTCATCTGGAAAATAAGGAGGGAACAATGCTATCTATAGTCTCTTCTAGTTCTAGAGTTCTATGATTTTACTATGTGTAAGGCATTGTTAATGCATTAAATAGCATTTGGAAGTAAATGACACTTGGTTACTGTCCTCTAGGAGTTCACCAAATAAGGACAGTTAAAGAAAAGAAAACTTTTATGTAACTTTTTTCAACTCAACATTTATAAATGCCTACTACATGCCAAATCCTGTGTAAAATCATTTATGTTGTAAATGCCAAATATTTTAATATGTGTCTGTATTTCAATATCTGTATATGACACATCTATAGAAAGTGGTTCATCTAGAGATAAATTAAGATAGAGACAGGTAATGCCATTTAAGATAGGATATTAAGAGCCATTCAAAATTTTTGGATCTGCTAGCTCTGACAATGAATGAACGAGCATTTGTTGAATGTTGGCTATATGCGCAGGACTGACCTAAGTTTGTTAGGAGATGGACAGAAGGGAAGTATGAGAGATGATGCCTACAAGGAGTTTCAATCTAGTTGAGGAAAAAAGATGGTGCACAGTCAATATTAAGTGGCATATAGTGCTGAGTTTTTGTTTAACAGGAGGTTGGGGAAAGGAAAGCTCACTGGGGATCAGAACAGTCTAGGAACACTTCATCAACAATTTTGGACTAAAGTTGATGCTTGAAGGATAAATATAGTTTGGCAGATCCAATTGGAAATTAGTTGGCTAATTCTCAGAGCTTGTAGGTTCCAGACCTTCTTAGGTTTTTTTCTTGAGGAATGCTTTTTTTCTTAATGAGTTTATCCTGATGGAAAACTAATGGGATTATAGTTTCAGTGGCAAAGGATAGGAGTATAATGAAGCCCTTGGACCCTTACTTAGAGTCTATTTGGACAAAATTCTAACAAGTTTGGTTATTATACCCAATACCTAATGAGTTGTAAAGTCCTTTTAATTTTTACCTCCACAGCATATCTTCTCCATCCTCTTATCTCCACTAATATAGCTATAATCTGAGTTGAAAACCTTCTGATCATTTTAGACTATTGCAATAACCTTCAGAATAGATTCACTGCTCTCAGTCCCTCCCCTTTCCAATCCAACCTCCATATAGCTGCCAAAACAAACTTACTAAGTCAAGGGTCTGTGTCTTTGCATTGCTCCAAAATGTTCAGACTTACTTTATACTCTTCCCCTTTATGTACTTTCCATTCCAGCCAAACTAGCTTTCTTTCTGTTTCTCAAATTTGTTATTTTCTCTGTCTTACTTCTGGGCCTTTGTGAAGGTTGGCTGTTATTCCTGGAATGCATTCTTTTCTCCACCTCTATGAGTCCTTAGCTTCCTGCAAGCTCAGTTTGAGCCCTTTCCTGCTCCCCCTAATTGTCCCATCCTTTTTGAATTATTTTGTATTTATTTATCTGTTTACAAATTGCATCCCCCAACAGAAAGTAAGCTCCATGAGGGAAGGGGCCATTAGCCATTTTTCTTTTCTTTGCACTCCCTGCACCTAGCCTTGCCAATATTATGTGCTTAAAAAGTGTTGCTTAAATTCAATATACTGTTTCCCAGCCAATAGTAAATTAGGAGAAATTTGTATAAAGTTACATATATTGTTGTTTAGTCATTCAGTTTTATCTGACTCTTCATGACTCCATGAACCATAGCACCTCAAGACCTTCTATCCTCTGCTATCTCCTAAAGTCTGTCCAGTGAATAACTTGAATGGATTTCTTTAATTATTGACTAATTTGATCTTTTTGCTGTCCAAAGAACTCTCAAAAATATCCTCCAGTACCACAATTTCACATGATGTCCTTTGCATATAAATTAAATAAACAAGTGACAATATATAGACTTGTCCTACTTTTCCAATCTTAAACCAACAAAGACATGATGTTTACAATAATACCTATCAGGATCTGTTATCTAATTTTTCTACTATATATGTTATTTAACATATATTCTTTTAAAAATAAGCTGTATATAGGTCATCTTTAAAAGTAGTGAAACTATAAACTCACTATTTTTAATTTTTCCCTTCTTGGATGCCCATCAGCTGGGCAATGACTGAACAAATTGTGGTATATGATTGCGATGGAATGCTATTGTAGTTTGAGAAATGATGAGCAGGGTGCTTTCAGAAAAACCTGGGAAGTCATATATGAACTGATGCAAAGTAAAGTGAGCAGAACCAGGAGAACATTGTACACAGTAACAGCAATATTGTATGATGATTAATTTTGAATGATTTAGCTATTCTCAGCATTAGAGTGATCCAAGACAATTCTGAAGGACTTACAAAAAACGTTATCTACCTCCAGAGAAAGAACTGATGGAGTCTGAATGCAGATTGAAGTATACTTAAGAACAAAACCAAACCAAACCTTTATTATTCTTGGGTTTGTTTTTTTTTTTTTGGTCTGTGTTGCTTTTGCAACATGGCTAATGTGGAAATGTTTTGAATGACTGCACATGTATGATTTATATCAAATTGTTTTCTCAAAGACGGGGAATGAGATGAAGGGAGGAAGAGAATTTGGAACTCAAAATTTAAAAAAACTATGAATATTAAACAATTTTGTTTAATGTAATTCAGAGAAAAATAAAATAAAAATTAAATGTAAAAAAAAAATCACCCTCCCCCCTCAAAAATGCCTGCTGCCATTTGTGACCTATCCTTCTATTGATAAAAAAGCATTTTCCACTCATGTGGGATGCCCATCAGTTACGCTTCATTTTCATTACGTGACCAGAGCACCTCCTCTTCCAGATATATGCCTCTTTGATGATAGCTTTTATTCTTCCTCTTCATTTAAAAAAATAGATTACACAATTTTCTCTCAGATACGCTTACACGACGTAGAATAAGCATTCCATTAGGAAATATACATAAATGATCCTATGCAGCCAGGGCCATCTAAGCAAGACAATATTCCTTGAAGAATTGTAGAAACTGTTCTACCATCCAGGAGTCCACTGGGATGTTCTAATTGTCACCCTCGAGGGACAGTAAAGAAGCACAGCATTAGCTCTAGGTTGAGCAGAGAACCATGTCTGTGGGTAGTCACAAAGTATAGTTAAGGCAACATCTAATCTCAGTACTGATCTTTCAAAACTTCCAAGAGTATTGTCAAGAGACTATGTAGTACAGATTCAGAAAAGCCAACATTTTAAACCAAAAACACACACAGGTTCTTGGCATATCTATGTCTAGTTGTCCATGTAAAATGAGCAGCTAGTAAGGTTCTCTAGTTAAGCACATCATCATTCCAGGACTTACAGAAGTCAGTGGGGTGGAGAGAGATGTGGCATGGCTGGGGAAAGGAAGATGTTGAGTATTAGTTTTCTTTCTTTCCTTCCTTCCTTCCTTAATAGCAATTGATACAACTTTGAGATACAAAACCATGGCCCTGCGATACATCTCCCTTCATCGTTTCTTTTAACACTTAGTATGATCTTCAACATTATTCTGAAAATTCTCCTTGTCCCACAGATAGCTCTCTGTAGTTTCAGTATCCAAAGGAGGAGGGGAGGGAGGAAATTAACATTTATATAGTACTTATTATGTGCCAGGCACTGTGCTAAGCACTTTACAAATACTGTCTCATTTAATCAATGATCATAAGAATCGTTAAACTTCAAAAGAATGGTAAATGAAAAGTTTAATCCAACACCACTGTCTTAATATTTTTATTAAAGCTCATCCAGTGCCATCAACTGAATGTTCTCTTAGTGGATAAACATTTATCAAGTGCCTACCATGTGTCAGGAGCTGAGCACTCAAGGAAAGGCAAAAGACAGTCCCTGCTCTCAAGGAGCTCATACTCCAATGAAGGAGACAACTTTCCCCTTATGCAACAACATTCAGTCAATTTAGACAGATTCCCCTATCTCTATGAGTTCCAGATGCCAATCATTTGACTTCAGGAGGTGCTGTTGTGAAAGCACCAGGAACTTTAACATAAAAACGTGTATGTTTTTTTCTTTTAAAAATATATTTAAAAATTTTCCTTTTCTAAAATTTTTTTTATTTCATTAACTATTTCCCAATTACATGTAAATTTTTTTTAACATTCCTTTTCTAAAATTTTGAGTTTAAATTCTCTTTCTTCCTCTAGGCCTTCTGCTCTCCTTGAGAAAGCAAGCAATTTCATATTAATTATACATGTGAAGTTGTGTAAAACATATTTCCATATTAGCCTTGTTGCAAAAGAAAACACAGACAAAAATAAATAAGAAGACCAAAGTTTAAAAAAGGTTGCTTCAATCTGCTTTCAGAGTTCATCAGTTCTCTCTCTGGAGGCTGATGGCATTTTTCATCATGGGTACTTTGGAATTGTCTTGGATCTTTGTCTTGATCAGAGTAGCTAAGGCTTTCACGGTTGATAATCCTTATAATGTTGCTGTTACTGTGTGTAATGCTTTCCTGGTTCTGCCCACTTCACTTTGCATGAGTTCATATAATTATTTCCAGGTTTCTCTGAAAACACCTAACTCCTCATTTCTTATAGCACAATGATATTCTATCACAATCATATACCACAACTTGTTCAGCCAATCCCCAATTGATAGGCATTCCCTGAATTTCCATGTATTTGCCACACAAAAAGAGCTGCTATAAATTTATTTTGAAGCCTGTCTGGCTCTCTGTAACCCCATTTCGAGTTTTCTTGGCAGAGACACAGGAGTGGTTTCTCATTTCCTTCTCCAGCTCATTTTACAGATGAGGAAACTGAGGCAACAAGGTTAAGTGACTTGTCCACGGTCATACAATGTCTGAGGCCAAATTTGAACCCAGGTCCTCCTGACTTCAGGGCTGGTTCTCTATCCACTGTGCCACTTACCACTTAGCTGCTATAAATATTTTTATACAAATAGGTCCTTTCCTCTTTTCATTTATCTCTTTGGAACACAGACGTAGTAGAGGTATTGTCAGGTCAAAGGATATACACAATTTTATAGCCCTTTGAATGTAGTTCCCAATTGTTCTCCAGAATGGTTAATCAGTTCACAACTCCAACAATAGTAGTACCCCAGTGTCCTGACTTTTCCATGTCTTCTGTAGCATTTGTCATTTTCCTTTTCTGTCACATTAACCAATTTGATAGGTATGAGATAGTACATCAGAATTGTTTTAATTTGCATTTCTCTAATTAGCAATGATTTAAAGCATTTTTTCTTGTGACTATTGGTAGCTTATACAGGCAGCAAGATGATGCAGTGAATGAATAGAACCAGGCTTAGAATCAGGAAGATTAGTCCTTATGAGTTCAAATTCAGCCTCAGATACTTACTAGCCATGTGACCCTAGGCAAGTCACTTAACCCTGTTTGCCTTAGTTCCTTATTTATAAAATGAACTGGAGAAGGAAATGGCAAACCATTCCAGCATCTTTGCCAAGAAAACCCCAAATACGGTCACAAAGAGTCAGATAAAGCTGAAATGACTGAACAATAATTGATAGCTTTAATTTCTTCTTCTGCAAACTGCCTGTTCATATCCTTTGATCATTTATCAATCGGGAATGGCTCCTATTTTTTATAAATTTGGCTCAGAAGGGGCAGCTAGGTGGCACAGTGGATAGAGCGTTGGCCCTGGATTCAGGAGGACCTGAGTTCAAATCCAACCACAGACACATAACACTTACTAGCTGTGTGACCCTGGGCAAGTCACTTAACCCCATTGCCTAGCCAAAGAAAAGAAAATAAATTTGGCTCAGAGGAACTTCTATTTCTAATGAAAATGTCCTACCCTAGTAATAACCCTCACCTGGGGTTCCTGTTAGCTGAAAGTAATTAACCTTTTGTGGCTCAGGAAAGTTCACTTTGCATGCAAAAAGCAAATTGGCCTCACTTACTGCAGTCTCTTTCATAAGCAGTTTATCTCTAATGATCACCTGCCAAGGGGAATCAGAGGCTATGATTGCTGTATGGGATATCTTAACAAGATCATCACACTTTAGTTTGCTTGCCAATGTTAGCAAGATTGTGATCTTTGACCTGGTTGGAATCCCATCCCATACTGTGGCTTGGGAACTCCTCCACAGTGAACAGCACTAGGTCTCCTCTGGTCTCTAGTTCTGCCCAGTTCATCATTGTTATTATGTTTCAGCCTGCTTATGTTCATCATACAGCTCTCCTTTACCCTTTCAGGGATCCACAACTTTAATTCTTTAGATACTGGTATTTTATAACTCATAGCATCATAGATCCAGAGCTGGAAGAGACTCTAAAGGTTAATCCCCTTATTTTACAAAGAGACTGAGGACCAGTGAGATTAAATGACTTGCCCAAGGTCACACACAAAGTGTCAAAGGCAGGATCTGAGCTATGGTCCTTTGGACTCCAGAATAAGTGCTTTTTCACCTATACTAAGTTGCTTCCCTTGCCTGCCTCAAAGACATAGAATATACCAGAGGAATGTTGTTGTTAGATTGATAAACCACTGTTTTTCTGAGGAGTTTGAAGCCTTTAAAAGCACTGTACAATTTTCCCAAATTTGTTCTCCTTCCCCATTTTTTTCCCTTATTTAATTCTGGGCTGTGTTCATTGTCCATCCAACTTGTCTGTCCAAAACATAAGCGCTAAACAGTCAGCTGTAATGATTGTTTATCCCATGACATAGGAGAATTTGCTCAGTTTGTAGCCTGTATTCACTTGGTTCTTCCTGTGTGAAGATGCTGAATTCTTTTGAATAATTATGAATTTCACCTAGAAGTCCCAGTAATGTTCAAGCACTTAATGCAATCAGCTCGATATTATCATTATTGTGCTGCCTTGGGGTAAATGTATAATGGAGTGCTTGACTTGGAGTGAGGAAGACATGACCTCTAACACTAGCTTTGTGATGATAGGCAAGTCACTCGGCCTCACAAACTGGATGATCCATAGGTATTTTAGACTTAACAACAAGAAACTCTTTCTTTTCCACAAATCTCTCCCCTCTTCTGAGTGTCCATATGACTATCAAGGGTAGTACCATCCTTGCAGTCATCCAGGTCTGCAGACTTCAGCTCTTCACTCTCATTGGCCCAACATATATAATTTGTTGCCAAGTTGTGTTGTTTCGACCTTCACAACATCACTTATATGTATCTCCTCTCAATTCACGTGGCTACTCCTTATTCATATCCTTATCATCTCTTAGCTGGACTATTAGAATGACCTCTAATTAATCTCCTTACCTCAAGTCTGAAATGATTTTCCTAAAGCATAGATGCGCCCGTCTTATACTCTACTTCACTCATTAAACTCCAATGATTCTCTATTACTTCTGTGATCAACTATAAACTTTGTAGGTTGGCACTGAAAGTTCTTCATAACTGGTCCTTTCCTACTTCTCTAATCTTCTTACACTTTTTGTATCGTGATGTTCAATTATTTCAGTTGTATTCAACTCTTCGTGACCCCATTTGGGGTTTTCTGGGCAGAGATACTGGAGTGGTTTGCCAATTCCTTCTCCAGCTCATTTTACAGATGAGGAAACTGAGGCAAACAGGATTAAGTGACTTGTCCAGGGTCACACAGCTACTAAGTATTGGGCTGAATTTGAACTCAGGCGTTCTTGACTTCACCATTCTATCTACTACACCACCTAGCTGCCCCTCTTATACTTTACTTCACTCTGCAATTCATCTACCTTTCCTCATAGAAGACACCTCTACTCTTTCTGTGCCTTTGCACTCTCTGTCTTTTTTCCAGTCCTATGATATTCTCCCTCCTCATTTCTACTCACTAGTTTCCCTGGCTTCCTTCCATGATTCAGCCCAACCAAACTGATCTCCTCTCTGTTCTTCACTCCTGACGCTCTATCTCCCCTCTTTGCACTGGCCATCTTCCATGCCTGGAATGGATTCTCTCCTCAGTCCTGCCTCATAGATTCTTTCTCTTCCATTAAAGTGCATCTCAGGTACCATCTTCTGCACAAAAGCTTCCCTAATTCCTTCCACTGTTGGTGACTTCCCTCCCAAACTATCTTATATTTAGCCACGTACTTTGTGTATATATAAAGTGAATATGCATATTCATTTTATATTTATGTTTTACATACTTTAATATGTACTTGTTGCTTCTCCATTAGAATATTCATGTAGGATTAGAAGTTCATTTAGAGTAAGGATAATTTCATGCATTATATTTGTATCTCCAGTAGCTAGCACGTAGTAGGAGCTTAATAAATACTTATTGATTATGAGCCCTTTCCCAAGACAAGTTCTTTATGAAGAGAAAATCTAAGCAAATTATAGCAAATATGCATAGACAAGCAAAACAAATACTTTCATTGGCCATATACAAAAATATGTCTTATCCTAAACCCTAAATCTATCACCTCTGTCACAAGGTCTCATCATAAACAAATGAGAGAAACATGGAAAAATTATCTATTAGATCTATAGTTAGAAGAAAAGTTTATGACCAAAGGATAAAGAAGATCATAAAAAATAAGATAGATAATTTTGATTACATAAAATTTAAATGTTTTTGCACAAACAAATCCAGCAAATTTAAGATTAAATCAAAAATACTTTATTTAATTAATTAATTTAATGCTGGGAAAAATCTTTGCAACAAGTTTCTCTGCTAAAGGTTCATTTCAAATATGTGTGTGCGTCTGTGTATATGCACGTGCATGCATGTACATGTGTGTGTGTGTGTGTATGCAGGGTTGATTTCAAAGGTATTATGAGTAAATGACACATATACCTCCTGTGACCACTTTCAGAAGGGGTTTCCTTAAATGCTATGCTAACTTCAAGGCACATTGTCGGTATAGATTAAAATCCACATTATGTCATTGCTCATAAGCACCAACATGTTTCTTTTACCAGCTATCAAGAGAACACAATTCAAAGTGAAACAATCAAGTACATAGCAAGAAAAATGACAATAATATTAACCATAAACCTAAGGGTACATCCTACTATGACTTATCATTCTACTAATGGGGGAAGGAAGACATACAGGGAATATGTATTAACAAGGAATAAAAATGGTTGGAGAACATATAAAACAATGAATATATGTTAAGGAGCCCACACATCGTGAATACATGAACTTTTCATGACCAGGGTAACTCACCCCTCTGATGTTAGTAATGTCATCAAGTGGGGTGATTTTTTACACCAGGCTGAATGGGGCCTTCTGTTACTTTTTCTCTCTGTTACACTGCTTTCTATTACCATCTCCTCTATTTTAGCCACTGTGTGGCACATTTCTCTTCAGTGGATAGGTGAGGGAAAGTTCTGCTAACTCTTTAGCTTAACAGCCAAAATGTTTAACTTTTTGAGATAAAAAACTTCAGCACCTGCTGCTCTCATCCACCTGCAAACTAGAAAACTTTGCAGGCATTTAAAATCTGACTCTAATTCTTTTTTTTCTGCTACTGATCAGGGTCCCTCAGTCTGAACTCTTGAGTTTGGTTAGCTGAAACTAGCACAAGTCAAGATATATTTAATACTGGAAACATAGAAGTACAAAATAAAAATGTACCTAAAGACACATTGGTAAGATAAGGAAAATTTTCTAGAGACAGTTAAGACAATTTTAAGGAGTAAAAGCCAATTTTTCCTAAAACCATTCCTGTGACATCAAAAGATTGCTTAGATTACACAATTGACATTGCCCACCCCCCCATCTTAAGGTCAGGCCTGTCACATTTTCCTCTCCTTCTAGGGTTCTCAAGGAGGTTTGACATTATTCTCCTTTCCATCCATGGTTTAGCCCCTAGCAGCTGTGTTCCCCTCTCCCATTTTAGGGGCCCACTGATTAGCACCTCAGTTCAATTTGACCACTTAATACTGGACAGCTTTCACAAAGGAATATGTACTTCAAAGTCATGGTAAGAAAAGAGATTGTCCCCAATACCTGGGGACAAGGAAATACTCCCTATACTGGCTGGGGTGCAGCCAGTCTGGGGTGGTGGGTGGATTGGGGTCACAATTTTCCTCAATGCCTATGTACCATTGGTTTTATCTTCTGGGCTGGAGTCCTGGAGCCTCTTAGGATGTTGATGCTGGTCTAGCTGCAACCCTTGGCCTGGATTTTTGGACTCCTGGATCCCTGTGGCTTGTGCTCTTGGGCCAGATTGGAGATGCCACTCCTTGAACCCAGGATGAAAAAGAACAAAAGGTCAAAGACTCAGGGCCATTTCTCAAGGGCCATATGACCTATTTGGGGAGTGGGTTTGGAGGTCTTCCCCTTTACTTCACGGTCACATTGGCTGTAAGTAAAGGAGTCAGCTCTTCCTTCAACTCTAAATACTGAAGCAGCCGTGACCAGTGGCTACTCAGGCCTTTGAAAATACTGACCGATTCTGGCTGCATAGCCAATAGAACAAAGGCTCCACCCAATTATGAGGAAGGACGATACAAAAACTCCTAGGGGACTTAATCCTCCAGCCTTGAGGAAACTAGCATCTTCCACGCAGGTCTTAGGTGGTCTGGGCATGAGCCAGATCCACATTATACTTGCATTGAATATGCTTGTTTTTAGAAGTCTAAGGTACAAATCAAATGCAAAATATCTTTAAACAGTTCTGTTTGCAGATAATACATTGAAAAGGTCCATTTGTCTGAAGACATTTTTTATTTATTAATGAAGAAACTAAAGTCTTCTTTTGCATTGCAAGTGAATAAAGCAACAAATATAGTTAGAGGTGAATGAGATCCAGCATGGCATAGTACATAGGGCACTGGGAGTTAGTATGGTTTAGCTAGGGGTGGGGATCCTGTGGCCTCAAGGCCACATGTGGCCTTTTAGGTCCTTGGGTGAGGCCTCTTGACTGAGACCAAGTTTTACAGAACAAATCCTTTTATTAAGGATTTGTGAAGCTTGGATTCAATCAAAGGGCCACATGTGGACTTGAGGCTACAGATTCCCCACCCTTGACCTAGGTTCAAATACCTCCTGAGACACCTGCATGCTGTGTGACCCCAGGAAAATCATTTAACTTCTCAGTTTCTTTTTACTTCAATTTCCTCATCTGTAAAATGAGGACACAAGACTAGATGGTCTATATGTTCCTTTCCAAGTTCAATCTGCAATCCTATAACACGTTCATTGGATTAAGCATGTAATTAGAATATAAGCACATAATCTCTTTCATTAAACCAAATTAAAATATAATTGGAACATGTTTCACAAAATAAATAACAATCCAATAAAATATAGATAATGTTAATTTTGATTTTCTAAGTCAATATATGGCCATATATATGATTTCCTCCAGCAGAATGGGCAGATGAGAGCAATTTGTTCCAACGGCCATGAAGGCAGCTGAAGCAGGTGCTGTGGAATGCTTAGAACTTGGTTAGACATGGAAGACACCAAGGTCATCTAGTACATCTCAAGCCATCACCAGTCATCTTGACTCTGTCCTGCCACTGGACTGTGAGGACTCTGGAAGACAGAGTGAGGCCGGAAGACTTCATGCAACTCCGCCACATTTAAATCCAATTTATGTAGGAGTCAAAAGACAGAAGACATATGGCCGAAAGGCATCTGTTTTTGTTTGAGTTTGACACCACTGTTTTACATGTAGTTCTTCCAAGCTTTTTATAAGGAGAATCAACTTTTTAAAAAGTAGTCCATTAAAAAGGAAGGCTATGCAAAATTGGGTGATGATACAGGGACAGAGCTTAGCGCTCTTTTATATTATTGTGAGACTTACTGGCTTTCTCATGCTGAAAGATATTTCAGCTAAAAAAATGGCCATTTTACTAAGTGGTAATAATAAAGATGAATTAAATTCATTTTATAACAAAATTTCCTTCTGAAATATGAATATCTGGTGGATTAAAAAATTGAGACCTTTATATATAAATCATTACAAAGTAGACAAATCATATTCTAATCCAGAGAAGTAAGTGACTGCCTTTATAAAAATGTTAGAACTATGAGAAATAAGATAGAATACCAGGAGAGGCAGTGTGGTATAGTTCAAGTTCGTGTTGAATTTAGGAAGACCTGAGTTGCAGAGACAACTGCAGTTGATCAAAAAAACCTGCAACTCTATAAGTCACAGAGAAGGTGCTCACTTACGTTAGGAGAGGGAGTTTCCTCACCTGGGAATTCCTCATATCAATGAAATCATAGGTTCAGTCCCTATCCTGTCATTAATAAACTTACCAAATAACAGTTTTGATATAATGACCAATTAAAACAAAACACGGGCTGCAAATGAAATAGAACATAAAGACCTTCTTATTAATCACTGGACTGATCCACAGAAGCAATTGTCATTTTATTTTAAAATACTTCCTCCTCATCACCACTCATGTAGCCAATGCCCTTATTTGGGTCCTTATCACTTCTTACCTGGACTATTGCAATAAACTCCACTTCGGTCTCTTTACTTTAAGCATTTTCCCACTCCAATCCACCTTCCACACAGCTATCAAAATGGGTTTCACAAAGTAAAGGTTTGTCATTATCCTCACTTTCTCCTGTTTAATCCCCTCCCTCATTCAATAAACTCCAGTCACTCCCCATTACATGTTGGGCCAAATATAAACTTCTGAGGTTGCCATTAAAAGGTCTTCATAACCCAGTCTCTTCCAATCTTTATAGTCCTCTTATAAATTACTCCCTTCTAATCACTCTGTGATGCAGTTACTCTGGTTTATTTATTGTTCCATGTATACAATACTCCAACTTCTGTCTCTGTGCTTTTGTACTAGCTGCCCCCAGTTTCTGGAATGCTCTCTCTTCTCTTCTTACTTTGCTCTCAGAAGCTCTGGTTTCCTTCAAGACTTAGCTCGGATGCCATAGTCTACATGAAGCCTTCCTGTTCCACCCTTCTCCCCAATAGCTAATGGACTACTTCCTCAAACTACTTTGTGTGCACTTTATATGTAACTACTTTGCATCCACTTTGCATAAATGTACACACACATACGTGTATAGGTATACTTACATATGTGCATGTTATCTTTATTATAATGTAAGGTCTTTGAAGGCAAGGACTTTGTATCCCCAATGCTTAGCACAGTGCCTGGCACACAGTATACACTAATAAATATTGATTGAGAATATTTCTAAATATGAATGGATAAGGAACCAATGTGATAACAATAGGCAAGTAATATGAAACATTTGATCTTACTCCATCTAAACAGGAGCAGTAAAAAGACTTGTCTTGTGATAGTACATTGAAACAAATATTCAAACCAAAAAATCTTAACATGTTTTGACTCTGGATATGTAGCACTCCTACTGCGAGTAATGGTATGAAGGTAGGAGACTCAAACAGATTCTATCAAAGAGTGCACCAGTATGGTCACATCTCAGAATTTGGATTTGGGGGGACTGTTTTTGGAGCTTCTGATAAAGAAAAACCAGATGATCATCCATATTGCTAGTGTAGCTCCTCTGCTCAGGTGGGCTTGGATAGGATTCTCTGAAGGACAGCCCTGTGTTGGGTGTGGAGTTTTTTTGCAGGAGACATGATCTTGCTTGGTTGACAAAATGCTGAGCATGAAACTATACACCTGCATAAAGGACTTGGTTGGTTCCAGACTCTCTTGGGAGAGGAGTGGAGAAAGGATCTCCTGAGAGATAGTGGAGAAAGACTGAATGTCAAGACTACGGTCCTCAGCAGCAGACAAGTGGGAGTCGGCTTCATAACATTCCAGGTTGAAGAGCTCATTCACTCTTATGCATTCTTTGGTATATTCTAATCTGTAGAACTTTGCAAATTCGTGTTTATTGGTTTTCTTGTATAAGTGTTTTTTTTTCTTTTGCTATTTTTATTTGTAATGGTCTTTTGTATAATGAGTATTTGGTGGGGAGAAGCTAAGCTGTCAATTGTAAGTTAAGGACTACCCTCCGCCTTAAGACTGATCATGAAAACATCTTTCCTTCTAAATCCACTCGTACCTCTAGAGCACAACTGTTTCAAGGGGGCAGGTAGATACATTCCTAGCCTGATATCCATCTTGGTGATTGGAGGGGAGATTGCATAGCCATGACATTGCTCCTGGGGCCTTCATGCCCTTCCTCTAGCATTCATGCAGGTGCTACAGATATTTTTCTTCTCCTACTCTCTGCAAAGGGAGCCAGACATCAGATCATATCAATCTATCTCAGCCTTGAGCTTCATCTATATGTATTGATAACCCCCATGTACATAATTCATATCAGCTTCCACAGATAGAGAGAAAATTCAGTGGCCAAGCAGTGCAATGAGCCCAACCTCTGAGGCTCATCCCTCTTGTTCCCATTCTTCCATGACCCTGAAAGTTCCTATTGAGGAAGATAGGGTTGAGAAGCTGAGGAATCACACTTCCCCTATGATATGGCAGACTGAGCAGCTAGAGGGAGCTTTCTCCACCTCTTGCCTATTAAAGGGGGCTTAGAACTTCATATTTCTGTTAGGCTACTAGACTAATTTCTGCTTCTTCCCTAATCCAGCAGAACTATAGAAATTAGGGAAGAAGCCAACCCATCATTACTCATGACTCAGGTCACCATTTCTTTACAAATGATTTGTCCTTTAATTGTTTACCATCATTGTTATTACCCATGAACTTGTCCCTCCTCTCTCCTCCTCTCCCTTTACATAAAAGAAATCAATCAGCCACTCAAATCTTGTCTGTTGTGATTAATGAGGTCGGAAGGTAGAGATTTAGAAGAGATTTTTATTCTTGTAGATGTCTAGGAGACACACCATGATTCAGTGGGACTGAGGCACAAGGGAAATATCCCAGCTGGAAGCTCCCAAAGACAAACAGGCTAACGGATGCACTCCTAGGGAAACACAAGTTTCCATAAACAGGGGAATCTATAAGCAGACAGGATGATATAGATCCTATATACCCCTAACGCTAACTTTGATAAGCCGTTGAAGCAAAAGCTAGTAAAAACTGGGGCAGAATTAGCTCCTCAAAGGGTTTTGTTGTTGTTGGGCAATGGGGGTTAAGTGACTTGCCCAGGGTCACACAGCTTATAAGTGTTATGTGTCTGAGGCCGGATTTGAACTCAGGTCCTCCTGAATCCAGGGCTGGTGCTCTATCCATTGTGCCACCTAGCTGCCCCTCTCAAAGGGGTTTTGACATCGCTGGTTGCCTATAACTTTAGAAGCAGAATCAACAACACAAACCTTGTGTGTCTTATAGAGGAATAAACAGTTTTCTGGCTTATTAAACAGAGAAATAAACATTTTACTTACTATTCACAGCATCTTGTTTTGGTAAATGCAATTGTCCCCCTGCTACTCCTCTTCTAAGACAAAATATGCAGGTGTAATAATGGTTAGAAAAGAATTGTGAGTAGCGGTATCAGAAATGACATCATGCTTTGAGATATTTTATTCTAAAGCAAATAAGATTACGAGGAGGTGCAATGGATAGAGCACTGGACCTGCAGTCCAGAAGATCTGAGTTCAGATCTGACCTCTGATACACTAGCTGTGTTACCCTAGGCAAGTTATTCGACCTCTATATGGCTAAGTTTCCTCAACTGTAAAATGAGGGTAAAAATAGCACCTCTCTCTAAGGGTTGCTGTGAGGATCACTTGAGATTTTCAAGGTGCTTAGCATAGTATCTGGCATAGAGTAAGTGCTTAACAAAAGCTTTTCTTCTTCTTGACTGCCTTCTTTTCTTTCTTCCTTTCTATGTTAATGATGTTATTTTGATTATTGTTTTTAAAATATGAAAATTGTAAACCATTGGGATAATGGAAACAGCACCATATTTTGAGTCAGAGAACCCATGTTTGAATACTGGTTCTTCTGTTGCCTGCCTATATCATCTTAGATGTCATTCCTCCCCTCTGTGCCTCAGTTGTTTTTCTGTAAAAGAAAGGTTAACTTCATAGTCTCTGAGGTTCCTCTCGCCTCTAAATCAGTTTTTTATGTGAACCTATGATTCTGCCTCCATAGTCAGAGACCATGGATCACTCATGGTTCTGTGGAGTGTATCCCTTTGTAATTCATGCTCCCCAAAACAGGCGGTGCCAGGCTGCCCTCTGTAGCTCCCTAGTGATTTCTGCTATTCTAGCTGGTTTTCTGTAGGACACTTGTTTTTCGGCAAGGCCAGGCAATAGTTAAGAGCCCCTTTTTATCCATTACAGGCTCTACAAAAAAAGACAGTAGATAAAAAAACCTCAAGAATTCTCATTGTTTGGCATCTTCACCAATTAAGCAAGGAATGGTCACCACAGAAGCACAAAACCTCTGAAGAATTCTCCTTTGGTGGGAGCAGGATTCAGAGGCCTAGTGGAATCATGACAGAAGAGGGATGCACTTTCATGGAGACATCATTTCCACCAACAGAAACGTTTTCCAAAACATGGTAGATTCAGGGCTCCAGTTTCCTGGTAGTTTCCATCCCAAATTCTGAATTCCAGTAAGAGAACTAGCAACCCTCTGTTCTTTCCCACTCTATTACCTGTTAAGAATGTAATCTATCCAAGGAAACATTCTTTGTTTATTCAGGAGCTGACACGGGACCTCCATTATTCTCCAATTTCTTCCACTTCATCCCTTAATTGGGATCATTCATCCCATACAATGTCAATGGTATCTTATCTTTGCCAGCCCTCCCCCCTCAGGTAAGAATTGAGTCTCTATAGCTAGTGAGACCCATACAGTTCTCCTAAGTAAGTTCTTTGTGAAAAGGTGAAGTAATGATAATAATAACAGCGTACATATGTAAAGGCTTTCATATTTACAAAATGCTTCATATCCGTTAGATCTTTGCAACTACTTTGTGAGGAAGATGATGGTATTAAAGTATAGCTTCTAAAGAGACTGTTGTATCATTTTTTTTTTCAAAAATAAAAGAAAAAGTGACAGAGAAATCTTTTGGGATTAACACCATACAATTTCACTGTCTGAATGGCCCTCAGAGGTTTACTAATCCACGTGAACCTGGGCACTAAGAGCCTCTAAAATATCTCTGGTAAGTGGTCATCCATTTCCTGCACGAAGATTTTCGTTTAACAGGTGCTCAGTACCTCTGGAGCAGGGGTTCTTCACCTGGGTTCCTGAACCTGTTTATTTTTAAATTTTTGGTAACCATGTTTCATTATAATTGGTTTCCTTTGTAATCTTAATGGAGTATTTCCCATGGATCTTTGCCTCCCAACTGAATCTGGCCCTGAAAGTTCATTTGCAGTCCCATTTTCGGCTGCTTGTCTCAGAAACCAAAATTACTCATGAAAAGTCTTTGTGACAAAGAGGGGATAAGAATTGGATATGGAATTACAGGACTTGGGTTTGAATGACAGTTCTACTTCTTAGCAGCTATGTGCCCTTGGTCAAGTGACTTCCCCTCTCTAGGCCTGAGAATCTTCATCTGAAAAAAAAATGGTGGTAAGTGATGAGTGTTGTCCTAGATAATCTTGAAAGTCTTTTCTGATTCTAAATTCCAAGATCCTGTGAGAGTTCTGATGCTAGACCAGGGATAGCAAGATGAATACCTCTCCCACCTGAAAGCCCTTAAAATCCTTGAAAACAGACACATATTAATTTAAGCATGAGAAGTATTATGCTGAAATGAATGTTCCTTTTTTGATGAGGCAAAAGAAAAACAAGAAAGAAGAGACACGGGCAAGAGAAAGATATATCTCACTTGTTATCTGAACAATTCCCTCCTACCCTGCCTACAAGCTGAGGTGAATGCTGGGAAGAGTGAGCCAGAGCAACAATTCTAAGAAACTCCTGAGGCAACTAGGTGGTGCAGGGGACAGAGCAGGTAATGGAGCTAGAAAGACCTGAGTTCAAATCCAGCCTCAAATCCAGACACTGATTAGCTATGTGACCCTGGGTAAGTCAAACTATTGGCCTACATTTCCTCACCTGTAAAAATGAGCTGGAGAAGGAAATGACAAACCATTCCAGTATCTCTGCCAAGAAAACCTCAAATGGGGTCACAAAGAGTCAGATACGCTTGAACAATAACAGTGGATGAACAAGAAAGAGTAGGCAACAGGTTCAGTGTAAGTCCTAAGTAAGTACTGATAATTACACAGAAAAGTTTTTTGTTGTTGTTGTTCATTAGTTTTATTTCAGTTTTGGTTTATACACCTCTTTTGAGAAAGGATTTTCCCCTCATTCTCTTCATTAGTGTTCTTCTCTTTCTGTTGATTCTAGACTTTTGTTCTGTCCTTCATGGTCTTTACCACTATTTGCACCTTCTCTAACTTTATACTTCTCATGGAATTAACATCTGTAAAGTACCTATTTTGGACTCCCTCCTCTGAACAGTATCTACGCGTCTTGTGGATACGGCCTCAGCCCCTTTTCTGTGGGCTTCACTCTTAGAAATACAAACTCTTGCAGTGGATAGAGAAGGTATTGCCCTATGGTAAGAATTATCCTATGTTCCTGATGGTGTACATAGTTCACTTTTGCCCTGCCCATGTTAATTTTTCTTTTCTGTTTGCCGTGAAATCTCCTCTCTGGATCGTGTCTCCTGCTCTTCTGGGTGTCATTTGCTCCTAGGAGTTCTGATTCCTACTCTCCTGAGGCAGGATGAGCGGTGTTTCTAAGCATCAAATCTTGCATTATACCCATTGTAAGGTCCCCATTTGTCTTATAAAATATTTCTCTTCCCCATGGGAGCACCCATTAGTGGTACACCCTCCCACCACAGAAACAAGATTTCCCCTTTCTTTACAACTGTTCCAATCCTTACCTTTGCCTCCTTACTCATTGCCCTATAAGCTTTCTTATTCTTGAGACAGTGTTGGTTTTATTTTTTTTTCCATATTAACCTTTGATTTGATTAAGGTACATCACATATTCCCTTCTATCTTCCTCTTCTTCTTCTCTCTCCTTTTATGTACTCTCCCTTTCTGTCATTTGGCACCACAATGGCATTCATTGCCATGGAGGCAAGATGTTATAAGATTTAGTCCATGATGTTTCATGCCTCATTTTCCACCATCACTTATCTTTGACTTCTACTTTCATCCTGGACTTCTCATCTGCTTTTGGAAAGAAATTTCTTGATTGTCTCCCTGTTGATATTTTGTTGCTGTTGTCCACAATTGTATGTGTTTACCATTCTGTTTCTGTTTTCTGGTATGTTGGAAAAGCAAATAAATTCTTCATGTCTGATTTTCTTTTTTAGAACGTTTCAAAAAATGCTCTAAATCACTATTGATTAGAAAAGTGCACATTAAAATAACTCTGAGGTACCACCTCACACCTATCAGATTGGCTAATATGACAAAAAAGGAAAATGATGGATGTTGGAGGGGATGTGGGGAAAACTGGGACACTAATGCGCCATTGGTGGAGTTGCGAAATGATCCAACCATTCTAGAGAATAATTTGGAACTACGCCCAAAGGGGTATAAAACTGTACATATGCTTTGGTCCACACACATCACTGTTAGATTTATATCCCAAAGTCATCCAAAAGAAGGGAAAAGGACCTGTTTGTACAAAAAAATATTTATAGCAGCTCCTTTTGTGGCGGCTAAGAATTGGAAGCCAAAGGGAGGCCCATCAATTGGGGAATGGCTAAGCAAGCTGTGGTATATGATTGTAATGTAATATTATCATGCTATAAAAAGTGACAAGCAGGATGATTTCAGAAAAACCTGGAAAGGCTTATATGAACTGATGCAAAGTGAAGTGAACAGAACCAGGAGAATGTTGTACACAGTAGCAGCAATATTGTTCTCTGAAGAAATGGGAATGATTCCCTTATTCTCAGCAATACAATGATCCATGACAATCCCAAACAACTAATGGTGAAGCATGTTATCTGTCTCCAGAGAAAGAACTGATGTTGTTTGAAAACAGACTGAAGCATGCCATTTTCCACTTTCTTTCTTTTTTTCTTTTATTCGAGACTTCTTGTACAAAATGACTAATATGGGAAGGTTTTACATAATTGTACATGTATAACCTATATCTGTCTGTTTAGTGTCTCAGGGAGGGGGAAGGAAAGGGAGGAAGGGATAGAATTGAGAACTCAAAACTTGAAAAATGTTGAAAAAAATAATCAAAAAAGAATGTTTCAAGCACATGTTACTGAATGTTCATCTTTTTCATTCATGGTTAGGCTCACATATACAAGGCAGGTCACCTTGGGCTACATTTTGAGCTCTTTTGCTACTCGGAACACAACATTCCATTTCCTCCTATGGATTCTGGTAGGTATTTGGAAGATTGAACAAATATCTTTGTCATTTATTATTGTGAATTAGAGCTCTGTCTTTTATGTTAATGACTATTCCCTGTGTTGTAGATGAAACATTTATCATAAATCAGTTTTAAAATATATTATTCAAGCTTCATTGTTCATGAAAAATTTTTTAAATTTTATTTAGTAGAAATTGTCTATCTTTCATGACCTCTTTTATCACTTGTGTGGTTAGAACACATTTTGTAGGCCTTGTTATAAAAGGTACATCTCCTCTGTTCCCACATACGCAAAAAATGATGTAGTATTTTATACTTAGATTACAGATCTCATCTTAGCATTTAGTGTAAGATGCTGCTACTAAGCCTAATTTTTGTCAATCTACCATCTAGTTTTCACAGTAAGTTATAGACACTGATCTTCCAATTGTTTAATTCTCCCTTATTTATAAAAAAAGTGTTCTGACATTTTCTTTAATAGATTTCGAATGTGTCTTGGTAGGTTAATTTCCAGATATTTTATGTGCTTTGCATTATTTTGAATGGTATTTTGATTTCTATTGCTTCTTGTGTTTTAGATTGTATATACCAATGCTTGTGATTTGTGTGTATTTTTTCCTTCTACCTTGCTTAAGCTATTGCTAAATTAGTTTCTTCACAGATCCCTTGGGGTTTTCTAAAAGGGAGGTTTCTTCCCTTTTAACCAATTCTTTTACTATTAATTTTTTTAATTTTTCTGTATTGCTGCAGATAATATTACCGTATCTATGTAAAATAGTGGTAGGGAGATGGAATACCATTACTTAATCCTGTACTTAAAATTTTTCATCTTCAATAGTTAAATATACTCAAATTTTTTTAGAAATGTATTTTAAATGATTTTAAATGAAAGCCCTTCTACAATTATATTTCTTGGAGTTTTTCATATTTATATTACTTTATTATATTTAAAGCTTTTAAAGATAGCTATTAAAATAATCATTTTATTTCATTGTTTAAAAGATTGTTTTGTTGTTTTCTTAATACTGATCTTTTCTTTAACGTCTGATATAAATCCAAATTGGTCATGGTGTAATTTTAAACAATATTGTGTTAGTCTCATTGCTAAGATTTCATTCAAGATGCTTCCATTCATAAGATTGTTCTAGACACTTCTTTCTCTGCTTCCTCTCTTCTTGCTTTGGATAATAGTTTTGGATATAATTTTTTAAATTCTTTTTTTTTTAGGCAATTGGGGTTAAGTGACTTGCCCAGGGTCACACAGCTAAGTGTCAAGTATTTGGTCTGAGGCCGGATTTGAACTCAGGTCCTCCTGACTTCAGGGCCAGTGCTCTATCCACTGCACCACCTAGCTGCTCCTTGGATATAATTATATCAAAATACTTTGGATATAGTCATATCAAAAAGGTGCTTGATAAAATACCCTTTTTCTTAATAATTAAAAATATTTACATAACATAGGTATTAATTGCCTTTCAAATGTTTCATAGAATGCACTCGTAAATCCATCTGAACCAGGTTTTGTCTTTCTTTCCTTGTTCTTTTATGGATTACTTAATTTCCTTTGGATTGTTAAATATTTTTATTTCTTGTTCTGTTAATCTGGGTATTTTATATATGTTAGTTAATTATTTATTTTCTTTCAATTATATTTCTGGGTATGCAATTGTATGTAATCATTGCTGACTATTTAATTTTTTTTTCATTGTGAATGCAGCTTGTTCATTCTTGATTTTGATAATTTTATTTTCTTCTTATTTAAAAAAAATCAGTTTAGATAAGGGTGTATCAATCTTTTTGTTTTTTCAAAAACCAGCTCTTGATTTCATTGATTGATCATTTCTACAGTCTATTTGTTTTCAATTTTATCTATTTCTCCACTATTTTCTGTTTATGCTTTTCTCCCAATTTCAGAAATTTATTGATTTTTTTTGTGTGCTTGTTTGCTTCATGTCCAGTTGATTAATCCTCTCTTTTTCTGACCTGTTGATATGTTTTTAGGGGTATAACTTTTTTTCTGGTTTAGCAAAATCCTCTAAATTTTAATGCCATCTTTCATCTTTCACAGCTCCTACAGCTTATTCTTCAGTCTACCCATTGTTCAGGTTATCCATACATAGTCTTTATTTTGGTCTATATCGTTTGCATGCCTGCACTATGATGACTACTAAATCTCTTGTATTTGAACTGTAACAACCACATTTAAATTTCTGCCTTTTTATATTTATTTGTTGTCTGTTTGCGCCATTTCACTTGATCTTTTTCTTTTTGTAAAACAAAACAAAACAAAAAATACTGAGAAACATTAATGCTCTTTAATTTTCCTGCCAAAAAAGATGCTGGCATCTAGGTGGTACAGTGGTTAGAGTGCTGGGCCTGGAGTCAGGAAAACTCATCTTCCTGAGTTCAAATCTGACCTTAGGTACTTACTAGCTGTGTGACCCTGGGCAAGTCACTTAGCCCTGTTTGCCTCAATTTCCTTATCTATAAAATGAGCTGGAGAAGGAAATGGCAAGCCACAAAATGCCCAAAAAACCCAAATGAGGTCACAAAGAGTTGGCTATGAGAGGCAGCTAGCTGGCAATGTGGACAGAGCACCGACCCTGGATTCAGGAGGACCTGAATTCCAATCCGACCTCACACACAGAACACTAGCTGTGTGACCCTGGGCAAGTCACTTAACCCCATTGCCTAGTCCCTCCCCCCCAAAAAAAGAGTTGGATACAACTGAATAACAAGATACTCTCTTGTACTTCTAATTTTCAAATAGTCTATTCAGCTTTATGATTTCCTTCTTGTTTATCTTTCTGTTAATTTATATAGCTTTTAAAGGGAATCACTGATACTTCCCAAAATTGTGTTCCTAGCTTTTTCATATTTTGAAATTTTATTAGTTTTTATTGAATTACTATGCTATGCCATTTGATGCATACATGTTTAGTAATGAGCTTGTTTCATATCCATGACATCTTTGTTCCTCTATTCATTCTTCTTGACGTGGAGAATTTTTTTTTATTATCTTGTTTGAAATCATGATTCTAATGGCTGCTTTTTGGGTACTTGCCTAATGCATATTAAATTTTAAAACAGCAACAAATTTTCATTCTGGCTTTATTTTTTATTTAGTTGGATTTTGTTCTTCTGCAGTCAGCCATAATCATTCATTCATAGCAGACTTTAACGTCATAATTTTTAGAGGTTTTTTTTTTCATCCATTTAAATCTTTGGTGTTGGTTTTCCCATTTCTCTTTTAAATCAGGACTTACTCCATATATTTAGCTTTGCTTTAACCAATTTCTTCTTAGGTTCCTCTAATACTTCTGTGCTGATTTTCTGCTTTATTAATTAATTCAAATCACTATTTTTCATGCTAAAATTTTATTTATTTTTCTCTTTTTTTACTTGTCTTCTGCTAAGATTGTATCTGGCTTTGTATCCAGCTTTCATTCTGTGTGGCCTCCCCCTAATCACAGATAGAAGTTCAACTTTTCAATTTCTCTTCATTTGGCTTCAAGGTTGTTGAAGGAAGTATCTCCACTTCTTGTTCTCTGCCCCCACCATAATTTCTCTCTCTCTCTCTCTCTCTCTCTCTCTCTCTCTCTCTCTCTCTCTCTCTCTCTCTCTCCCTCTGTATGAATATATGTATGTATGTATTCTTCTCTCCAGTCCACCATTCTTGGGAAATTTTAGAGTTGAGATTGAGGGGAATTTCTTTTCTTTTTTTTTTAATGGGAGTTCAGTGACTTGCCCAGGATCACACAGCTAGTAAGTATCAAATGTTTGGTCTGAGGCCGCATTTGAACTCCAGGTCCTCCTGACTTCAGGGCCAGTGCTCTACCCACTGCACCACCTAGCTGCCCCTGAGGGGAATTTCTGACTACCCTGAATGACATCTGGAACTGCAGAGGGGTCAATAGTTGGTATTAAACCCAACCGGACCCCTTCCCTCCTCATCGATCTTCTTCTTTCCACTGTTCTGTCTCCTCTCTCTCTCTCTCTCTCTCTCTCTCTCTCTCTCTCTCTCTCTCTCTCTCTCTCTGATCACTGCACTATGTCACTAGTTCTCCTCTCTATTCTATCTCTACAAAGGGGTTAGGCCATTGCTCAGACAGACTTGGAAAGGAGGACTGAACTAATGATTGTCTACTCTAGCTAGAGCTCTGAAAAAGAGCTGATGCAGTTTCATGGTGTGAAGGCGTAATGAAGTGTCACATCATGCCTACAGTATTCATATCAGAAGATTTTATGTTTGTGTGGCAGTATCTTTCATTCTACTTTCTTTTTTTGGTGAAAGTTTTGAAGTCTCTATATAAGATAGATTCCTTGATTGTTTGAAGTGGGTGGGTTTGGGAAATTATGTTGAGATCTTGTTTACCAGGCCATCTACCTATTCATTACATCTATCATTGTCTCCAGTTTCATGTACAGTAAGCATTGGCCTATTGACTAAAACTTTCCATGCCAATGATGATCCATCCATCAGTCCCTGCTCTGACTCATAAGGACTGAAAATTATACTTTCCTTAATTATGCATCCTCTGGTTCTAATAGACATAAAGAACTTCCAACTTGGGAAATACCAGATTTCTAGTGGAGAAGTAGGACTGTCCATTGTAGGTCACCTTCAGGAATGAGAGAGATAACAAAGTACCTGAGATCTTGAATGGGACTTATATGTTCTAAACCAACCTACAGAAATTGCTTGGAAAGAAGATTAGTTTGTACCCCAAGTAGTCCAGAAGCAGTTTTGGTAATGTCAGAGGGTAACATCAGAGTATTGATTGGGATAGATAAAAGCCAGCGTGAGGCTTGAAGTTGCCAAGTGAATAATCTCTGGAATAATCCCAATGCAAGTCTTTGTTCCTTAGCCAGACCTTGGTCATATTTCTATATATTCAGATTAGACTTTGGGCTGAACTTATTTACCCTGAATCTGCATCTTCATTTCACAGCTAGTGATTAATGGTAAAGGAATTAACTTGAGTTGGTTTGGGAAGAAACTAAGTGGTGTGTGCTGGGTTTTAAGTCAGGGACACCACAGTTCAAATTGTATCTCAGACATTTGGTAGTAGTATAAACCTTGCTTAGCCTTAGTGTCCCATCTGTATGTAATGCAAGGCTCAAGCTTGACATTTGCATGAGATGCTTCATTGGTGGAGAGAATGATTTCCTCCATGGTCAGTGCCTGTGTGAGAAGTGGAGTTGCTGAGAAATTGGGAGAAGAGAGATCCTTGTTTTCTGGATTCCAGCTTTGACAAAGAACCCACATGGTTCTCAGCTCTTTTCAGGGAAAAGTTCCTAGAAGGAGAGAATGACCTAAGGAAGAAGCCAACATATGTAGAGGAGCCAGTCCCTCAAGCATGTCTCTATTCCCTGCTTGCCTTACTAGAGACTTAGGGGAATATCCCCTTGGAGAAATTGGGGATTCTTTTTCTTAGTTGAGCTATGTTGCTCCCAGTAGAAGGACCCATTCACTTCATGTTGTCTAATATATTGTAAGCTGTATAATTTCTTTGGTTTCCTTTTCTACGGCTTAGATAAATGGGTTTATTCATTGTTCACTACCTGTGAGGGTCTTTGTGTAACTGTCAGTTGGTGGGAAGGCAGTCAGGTCTTCACCTATGGCTTGAAGCCCTCTTTCCATTTTAAGGGACAGCAATAAGAAAAGTGGCTTGAACCTAAGAAATTCTTTCCCTCAGACTAGCAATATTTAAGGGAGTTGAATGGATAGAAGGAATTCTAGCCTAGCACCAGCTCTCTGAAGAGAGCAAAGCAGGTCAGTCTCACGGCTCCAATCTCCTTTTCTCCTCCATTCAGGAATCAAAGCCTCCCTTGGAGAAACAGAGGAGCTTCTAGAGAGATCTAGTCACACCTTTCTGTGAGCCACCTCTAGATAGTGTGGAGGCATGTAAATTATATGGGCACAACACAGGCCCATCCTTACACATGCAATGGGGGTAACAGCAACAGGTAACTTCAGAGGATTGTGAGAATCAAATGAAATAAAATACGTAAAGGCTTTGCAAACTTTAAACTTTATAACGATTGTTGATTTATTCTTTAGCTTATGTCATTTGCACCTCCCTGTGAATGACCTGGCTCTGAGCTCAATTTCCTTCAGGTCATCCCTTGGAGACTCAAAGTATTGTGGGCCCTGAGAGTTTGGGGATGAATTTATTTTTGCAAGCAGTTAAATGTTCGGCAGAACCAAGTCTGGGTAATGCTGTTTATGCTAAAAAATGAGCTGTGATTTTAAAGTAATGAAAGAGACCTCTCCATGACTCATAAATTGTATTTAAAGGTAATTCAAAAGAACTCCAATGTTTTGAGAGATGGAAAATTCATGGGAATATCTGAATAGCCTCCCAGCGTGACTGCTTTGAAGGACACTCCTTTGGCTTTATAAGGGCTGATGTTTGATTTTTTTTGGGGGGGGCAGGGGGGAATCAGCCTTATTACTGAAGCAAGGTAGTATGCAAAGGTGGTATGTTTAGAATGAAGTCATCTAGCTATATGACCTCTACCAAGACATCATTTCTGCCCTCTGAGCCTGGCCTCTCACTGTAAAATAGGAACGATTCTTGCACTAAAACAAGAATGATATTTTCCTCCCAGCATTTCTATAAAGAAAGAACTGTTTATATTTAAGTTATTTTTCAATCACATCTCATGAACTATGGAATGTTGGTTTCAACTGGCCTAATATAAAATGCATCTTATCGTACAATTGCCACAGAAGGATGACGGTAGCAGCAAAGTTCTTTGTTCTGTTCCACCCTGACCCAACCCCCACCTCTGCTCTGGTTCTATTCCTATTCTAAAGCGGAATTCATTGGGACAAATGAATGAGACATACAAAGAGTTACTTTCTTTGCCAGGCTTGAACTACTTCCACCAAGCAAGCTGGCACCACTTCTATGAAGTCTTTTTTCTAGCATGGCAGGCTCCTCACTTGCTCCTTTCCCTCACCTGTGGAAAAGCGCAAAAAGTCCAGGTTATTTCAAAAGTGAAACAGAATGAAAACTGTAGTAAACTCTCCTGCTCTGGGTCCATGACATGACTTTCTTACCCAGTAGCGGAAAACTTGTTATTACATCCATATCCTTCAAATTACAAGTAATTATGCATCAAACAATTTTCTCTTGCCATAAAGTCTTTTTCCCCCCAAAATGAGATCCTATTACACAGACAAAATGCATGTCCATATTTCAGGAGGACTTTAGTTTAAAAATTAGCATTTTAGGGGGGATAATCAACCATAAAAGTAACTTAAGACTGTAATTTTCAAATATGCGATAATAAAATATCACAATTATAATACATATTTAATTGATTTCTTCATAATTATTTTAAAATTATTTTATGTACAAAGAATAATTTGAGTCAAATGAAGACTCAAAATGGAATTAAATTGCTTAATAACTGACATAGCATCCTAACCTGTTTAACAAACAAATGAAATTATCAATTCAAGAACAGAAGCCTTTATTCACAAGTCCAAATGGTCCATCATTTTCTTTGTAACTTTCAGTTGAAAATCTCAAGAGCATTGAAAAATACTGTATAATCTTTGGTTTCTAGATGGAGAATAGATAAATGTTTGTGTGGAGGCAGTCACAAAGCTCTGAATAGAACTTGGGATTTCTGGCTCCTGGTTTGATGAACTAAATACTATATAATGCTCCATAACCCTAATTAAAAATACAAAAGCAGAAGGTTTTGCTTGAATAGAGCACTTTTAAAGAGGATGTGACGGAACCTGATGAGGCAAGGGGGTAATTGCTGCAATTATAAGACATGTATAAACATAGATGCTGCATAAACTGGAAAGGTGGTGAGCGAAAGGCTCATCAGTTAAAGAATACAAGGAGACAAATAATACATGTGCTACACATGAAATAAGAAACAATTTAGCCTAAATCATGAAAAAAGGAACTATAAGTGGTGAAATTTCAGTAACTTAAATCTCATAAAACAAGGATTCTATAATATCAAATACAAATTCAGGGTCTAGCTACAAGGACACTTTTGGAAGAGATAATTGTGACAAAAGTTGGACTCCAGATGCCCAAGGATCATAAGCATGATTAGCATATAAGGAAAAGTGTTCTCAACTGAGTAAAAATCAGTAAACATCAAGGCTATGGGAAAGCTGCATTTAATTTGAGAAATGTGCATTTTGTTAGTGCAGAAAGAGGTAAAACCTGTTTAAGGGTAAATGTGACTGAGAGCACCTTTGCGATATCTGAAGAGAAGAAACACGGGAGGGACCAGTGGTTCCCACAGTGGGTCATATTGTAGAACATAGATACAAATCAGGTATTTTTAAAAATTGCTTTCGTCAAGAAAATTTTACCTGAAGTATTATTCTAAAATGCTGAAGGTTAAAAAAAACCCATCATAATCTTCAGATCACTATGAGATTGTAGTAAGTTGCCCTTTTAAATGCCAGAAATATGATGAAATATTCTAAAGTGGTTACCATTTTTTAACTACTTAAACAAAATTCTGAAAACCATTGTAAGTAGGAACTTATAATGTGCAGGGGGGAATTAAATAAGATCTTTTAAAAATAGGGTGGTTTAAAAAAAAACTTTTCAAATAGATACATGAGGAAAGCTGGTCTATATGTTCTAAGACTGAAGTTTATAAATTACTTATTTTACTTAATTTTTATGAAACAAAAATTAAAATGGAGAAGAAAGGTCTCCACTCAGGCATAAAGGCTTGTGGTAAGTAGCTTTGACCTAAAAGGGTCCATTAAACTGTGAGCTCCTTAAGAGCAGGGATAGTCTTTTGCCTTTCTTTCTATCTTCAGAGTTTATCACAGTACCTGGCATACAGTAGGTGCTTAATGAATGTTTATTAACTGGCACAGTAGCAAAAAGTACTTTTAAAAGAATGATAAAAACAAAAGATAATGGTTGCATCATGAAGGCCAATAAATGTTTGTGGAAACCAAAACCAATTCCATAATGATTTATTGTTTTAGAACTAGTAACCATTCTCCCATGTGACAATTTTAATCAAGAATTCCGCTTAAAGATATTTGTTTGAATGTTAAAAATTATTTTTACATGCAATGGGGAAATAAGATATAGGCAATGGGGTATAGAAATCTATCCTGCCCTACAAGAAAATTGAAGGGGAAGGTGATAAGAGAAGGGGGATGGTGCTAGAAGGGACGGCAGATTGGGGGAAGGGATATTCAGAATGCATGCCATCTTGGGCTGGGGGGAGGGGAGAGATGGGGAGAAAATTTGGAACTCAAATCTTGTGGAAGTGAATGTTGAAAACTAAATATAAATGAATTAATTTTAAAAAATGATATTTGTTTGGAGTATTTCATAATAAAAGTTTAAGATCTGCTATCATTAAGTGCCCAGCCAAATTTAATTTTAATAATCATATACCAAATTTTGTCTTCTGTAGATAAATCCTTAGAGATAGACCATCAGAGAAGGTGGAAAACTTAACCCAATTCATGACAATCTTTTGTGATGTACTTTAGGTCAAAGTATACATATATACTATATGTGTGTATTTGTTTATACATACACACATATGGATATATGTATAAATCAAAGGCACTCCCATCTGTTAGTACTCATTACTGTCTTTTTAAATCATGTACCTTCGCATATTAATAACTGGTGACTTTCTTATATTCACTTTCTTTTGTGAATGTGAGGTTGTAACTCTGTGCAATTTAATGTGCAACTTCTTTCTGGAATAAAATAACTTAATTAATAAAAACATGTGTATACACATATGTACACGTGTGTGCTGAGCCATACACACATGTGAAACATATAATTTTGTTATTCATGAATAGTTTTGTGAATGTTGCTATTATGAAGAAATTAAGCAAAAAACCTAAAACTGTCTGCTGCCTCCCATCTGCTTTTTCCTTGGATGACTATGAAGAAGGTCCCAAATTTACTGTGCTGTGGTGCAAACCTTTTTGCTGTGTACACATAAAAACTATGTAAAATTGTAGGCTATGTTGCAAGTTTACAAAAGCTTTTATTGGTTGGCTTGGGCATGATATAGGAAAGTTCTCTAAGGGTTCATTATATAATCTAAACAAGGAAAAAATGTGTTTCACTCACTATGTTCCTACTAATATATATAAGAAAAAGTTTTATAGAGAATTTTATACACCCAAGCAATTCACTTAGAAAATCTCTAAATTATTAGATTACTTTAACCCTTGCTTCATACGCACACAGCACCATCTGCTCAAACTTGAGTCAACCCAGTCGGGGAATGTACCTTAAATACAATCTGAAGCTAATACCAGAAAGGACTCTATCACCCAAGAAAGTCCAGTCCTTAGAAGAGCAAGTAACAATCTATTTCTGAAGGAATCTCTGTCTGTACAACTCCATAAACATCATCCCACTTGCCATCTTGCTCCGGCCCAAACATCAGTTCCTGGAAAATTTAACCTTTTCCCGTAAGGAACTTCTGCACTGGAAATCTGTGAGTGCCTCACCCGGCTTGCTATGACCAAGCAGTTAACTTTACAGGAAAACCAAATTTGGTGTTTATTTCAAAGTTGAAAAATTTTGGAAGTAATTTTTATTAGACTCCTCCTATCAGGTATACTTTAGTTAGTCCCTCGACATCTTCTCACTGGCCTTAGGGACATTCCAGTTCCTCACTGGCTCTTACAGTTCTGGAGCAATAATACTGCCATTGCTACTTGTAAGGGTGCGAGTATATTCCCTCCATGACTCCTGTGACTGTGCCTGTGACTTCAGAAAACACGCTACCCTGCCCTGGTCTCCACTTCCCAATTTCTGTATTTCTCCCATTAGAAAGTAATTTTCCTAAAGGCAGGACTGTCTGCTTATCTTTGCATCTCCAGTGCTTAGAACATTGCTTGGCATATAGTAAACAATAAATGCTTTTAATTGAATTCTTATTGGATAGAATGCATATAATTTGGAACTGCAGACCCTGTTTATATAAACAACAGAGGAAACTCTCAAATCATGACCATTTTTCTACCTTGTGGTGGTTGAACTTCAGTCAATTTTACTAATTTAAGTAAATTTTGTCGTTTGTTCACTTGAGACAACATGCATTCAAACACAATAAAGGCAATTTGTTTTTCTCCAATCTCACTGAATTTATGTAGACTTTACATCTTTAAAAATGTTGTTCATGTGCATCTATATATAATCAATTGTACTTAGTACACAGTGAAGTTCTATTAATTCATTCGTAATTACAACCTTTTGTGCATGTCATGATTTCCCCTTAAGTCCCATTGTCACATTTACTTGCATACTGGGCTTGGTTTTTGAATGTTCTGAAATATATACTGGTAAAATTTCATTTGGCACAAATTCAAACTGTATGTATACTAAATAGCTCTATTTTTACCAGCTTCTTAGTCCTCATTGGATTTAGAGTGTGACCTATTTAGAAATTATCCTCACTTGTTGGAATAAAAACTGAGACCATTGTGACAAAAATAAGGATATAATATTAAAATCAAATGATATACAGTACTGTCATTATTCTGATACAGAATTCTTACACAGCAATATTGATACAGGTACAAATGACAAGATATTAAGCAACCCATTACAATAAACCTTTCAGTTTCAAAGAAAATACAAGTGACATTTTAATGCATATTATTTCAAATGTATAACTAGTTTTATGCAAGATCAAAATAAATTCTTCCTCTTGGATGACATGTTCTATGGTATATCTAAATGTCTCACTCATAAAATGAAATTCTATTATGAGAAAGAAAAAAGGCTTTAAGGGACAAGTCAAAAAAAAAGTAAGAAAAAATTAATTTGGTTCGCTATTCTCTCTCCTCTTACGTCTCTCTAACAGCAGAACTTGCTGCTCCTGGTTCAGATGGATAGTGGCAGTACATCTTCATTACATATGGTTAGCTCGTTTGAAGGTAATACCACCTTTTTTGACTGCTGTGCCTATGAGACCTTTACTATTCTAGGAAAAGATATGGAGTTAGAATAATCAGTTGCTAACTTTTGCCATTGGTTTCACTAAGTACCCAAAAGGCCAACATTGATGGACTTTCCACCAAAGGTGGACATTTTACCAGGACATTTGGTGAATGCCAACTTAGAATCTGAGTAGGGTGATGAGGCATCAGGGAGAAGAATGAGTTGTGAGATCAGTCATAGTTAAGTTGAGATTTAATATGCCTTGGGGATTGAGAGATATGGAAACAAAAAATGTGTATCTTTTGGGGGAACTGTGATGAGGGAAATGGGAAACCCCCCCCCAAAAAAATAGCCTCGTCCTGACAGTTTAATGGTAATCAAATATGAGTGTAGCTTTGAATTAGAGCCAACTTGCCTATAGGTCTGGAGAAGTTCTGGGATACCGGCATAGACTTCTGGGAATCACAGTCCAGGGGAGATGGTGCAACTTTTCCACCTGGCTCCCAGAAGCTGATGCAGCTAAACCACAGCTGCTCCCTGACCAACAGGCGCACTACTGGGTTACACTAGATTACCTTCTTCCTTATCTTTCTGGCAGAGACTCTGGCCTTCATTTTATAAAATGAAATGAATGTGGAGAAGAAAAGCTAGTCCATAATACTTTACTTTCAACATTTCTATTCAAAACGGTATCTCCATAAAAACCCATCATTTTCAAATCAAGTCTAAGAATATTACTTAAGCCTAAATATATTCATTTTTGATGCTTACGAAGGGAGAAAGTAATGGGATTTTTTTTTCTGGCATATAACTTGTTCATTACAATCACAAGGAAAACTTTAAATACATTAAGTTGCTGTTCACATTTAACTGATTTCATTTCAAAAGTGATCATTATTTCCTGGGTAAACATCTAAATCGATTAAATGTAGTCCGTACGCAGGCCAACCCAGACAGGCAAGGGCAGGTGTGATGCATTCTCTTCCCAAAAAACGGAACCTGGAAATAAACACACAACATAGTCACAGATGAATTTTGAGGAAAAAAAGATTTACATTTTAATCCTAAGTTTTTGAAAGAATCTAATAAGTCTACTGATACGAAAGGAAAAAATCTATATAAATGATGAAATGTGTACTAAAATAGATACGGAGTTAAAGAAAACAACTAGATCAGCTATTTTGTCTTTCTTATTTCTGAGACTTGCTGTTTAGTCAATGAGCTGGCTCCCACTCTTTGTGACCCCATTTCAGGTTTCTTGGTAAAGATACTGGAGTGGTTTACCATTTCCTTCTACAACTCATTTTACAGATGAAGAAACTGAGGAAAATGAGGTTTAAGTGGCTTGCCCAGGGTGGCACAACTACTAAGTCTACGAGGTCAGATTTAAACTTGGGTCCTTCTTACTCCAGGACTGACGCTCTATCCACTGCGCCACCTCACTCACCCTGATTCTGAGATTATAGAACACAAAACACACAGTTCAAAAATCTTTCCACAATGAGGCCTTTCCCAATCCTTCTAACTCCTAGCACCTCTTTCACTTATCCTGCATTTACTTTCATTGTACATGTGCATGCTGCCCCAGCAGCATCAAATGCAAGAGCTGGGAAATGTATCTCTAGTGGGTAGCAAAGTATCCGTCAGGTGCTTGAAGAACACCTGTTGATTGATGTAGTCTGTCTGGTAGGCACTTGATACCATGTCATTTTTGTTATCTTCGAGTTGTTCAAATAAATCTATCACTTTTAACAGCCTAGAGAAGGGTATTCATTTCTTAAGCTACCCAAACTAATGTAGCACAGCATATACAGTTTCTTCTTTCCTAGATGCCAGAAAACAGAATTTATTATATTTTCACAGTAAAGAAATAGAAAAAATATTGCCTTTAAGGTTTAAAAATACAAACTTCTAAAATTGAAAAACAAATAATAAGCTTTATATATAATCAGTAATCTATTTCCATGGAATCAGGTTATTGACAGTGCACGCCACTGATCAAATACATATTGAAAGGCTTCCACATCTAAAAAGGGTGGAAAGCTTGCAAGATCCACTACCTCACTGGATTAATGTGAGAGAAGTGCTTTGTTTTAGTTTTAAATTTTTTTTAAAATTCTGCAATTAATAGACACCAAATCAAATAATCACACAATATAATGATATGATATGTTGTAATATCATATCATATCATGTATTATAAGATTGTATAATATAATTGCAAAATGTGACATCATATAGCACATAAAAATGCATGATATATGCATTTTTATAGCACACAGAGGTTTACAAAGCACTTTACAAATAGTATCTCATTGTATCTTCTTAACAACCCTGGGAGATAAATGCTAGATTATCCCCATTTTACAGATGAGGAAACTGAGGCAGATGGTAGTTAAGTGATTTGCCTAGAGTCACACAGTTATTAATTATCTGAGGTTGAATTTGAATTCAGGTCTTCTTGACTCTATCTATTGGATATTCACCCAGCTGCCTTAAATACAAAACAGAATTGTACACGAAACTCCAAAACTCTATGATGTACAACTTAGTTTTCCTTTCCCTATGTAATAAATTCAGCCTGTAATTTGAAGAAAGTCCTTTAATAGTTTGTAAAGCATATCTTAACGTGAGAGGGAGGTCAGAATTCTAGAACAGTTGCATGGACTTCTGGGAATCATAACCCACCTTCTGATTTACAGTTATTTTATAATTTCTCTCTGACCTGAAGGGAAACTGTTATCAGCACCATCCCTAAAGACATTTGCCATCAGGGCAAATCATACTGTGTGGGCATCCTACCTACCACATCTCTCTCTCTCTCTCTCCTCTCTCCCTCTCTCTGATTTCAATTTCTCCTTTCATTTGATGAATACTACTCATTTTCTAGTTTTTTTAAATTTAAACATTTATTATTTTATTAATTGGCAAAACTTGCATTTTGATTTTTTAATAGATGTACTTTTTCTTATTATTTTATTTATTTATGTAGGAAAAGTAATTTCTATTTGTCAATGAGAATGAGGAAGTTGACTTGTATGAAGAACTTGATAGGGCCCATCATACTAAACAAATACAGAATTTGATATGCAGCAATGTCGGTGCAAGAGTGGGCAGAGGGAAGATGGGAAAACAGTTGTGTTGGAGAACACAGTTCAGGTCAAGAAATGATCCACAAAACCAAGGATTTGTTGAAGCCTGTACTGTGGAGATGGCTGAAGATAGTTGCCAGAGTTGATTGTTAAATTTTCAGTTTAAGCATTTATGCCTCAGAAATTGGCAAATGCTACAAATCAGGGCTTGATTTATTGTTTTGTAGATTGTCTGGGCTTAAGAAGATGATGGAGAGAATGTTCATGATGCAGATCAAACTGAAAAGTCTGTTGTGAGTACAGTTTTTTTTTCATGGAGAGCTGGTTGTTAAAAATTTACTAGCACACCCCTACTCATACCTATAAACAGTGATTATTTCCCCCAAAAAGAAAGTTATAGGTTCACAAACTGGATACTAGTTGAATAAATGGTATATGAATGTAATTGAATACCATTGTGCCATGAGAAATAATGAAAGGTATGATTTCAGAGAAATCTGAGAAGACTTATATGATCTGCTGCAGAGTAAGGTAAGCAGAACCAGAAGGACAATTTATATAATAACATTTTAAAGACAAACACCTTTGAAAAAAGTAAGAACTCTGAATGATGCGATAACCAACCATGATTACGGAGGAGTGATGATGAAGCCTGCCACCCACCTGCTGATAGCGATGTAATGGACTCAAGGTGCAAAATGAGACATTTTTGGACATGGCCAAAGTAGGAATTTGTTTTGCTTCATTATTCATATTTGTTTTTAAAAAAGAGTTCTTCCCCCTATCTCCATGTCAAGAGGAGATGGAAAGGAGAGAAAATAAGATTTTTGTTAGTTGAAAAAAATTAAATTTTTAAAAGTCAGAAAGTGTTGGATAAGATAAGCATTAAATTTTAAAAAGGAAATTGACTAAATCTTAATAAGTAGGAAATAACTGCTTCCGGATTGTAGACAGCTGTGGTGCCATAGAAAAAGCACTGGATGTGGAGTCAGGAGACAATTTTGTCCTCATCTCTGCTCTTTTGATGAATGTAAAACACTTTGCAAACCTTAAAGAGCTATGTAAATATGAGCTATTCCTCCTGCTCTCCACCTCCTCCTCTTTGTTCTCTTCTTCCTCCTTCTTCTCCTTCCTTATGTGTGACTTGAGTCAAGTCACTTTACCTTTTGAAAGCTGAGTTTCCTATCCTCTAAAATGTGAATGACAGGACTTGTACTATAACCTCACAGACTTGTGAAAATAAAATGAAATAATATATGTAAACTTCAAAGAGATACATAATTGTAAACTACTCACATTACTTAAAAATCAGTTATATGTGTGCATTTGGGTCCCTGGGGTTTTAGAGTAAGAGTCAAAGATAATGCAAAGAAGACAATGCACATAACTACAGCAGCTCCAACCTGACTTATTTTAAACAAACCACTGACTTTGAAAAAATAGGAAATGGACAAAAGTAAAGAAATTGACATCATCATTTACCATTTCCTTGAAAAGTTTAACCAACACAAAACAAACACCACAAAGGAGAGGCCTAATGAGTCTATGAAACCACACAATCTGCAAATATTTAGTTCTCTTCACAAGTGGAAAGATATAGTAGCCAAGGACAACACTGGTTTAATATGCAAATTTGTTTAAAAATTCTATAACCACAATGCAAAATTTCTCTCACTAGTTTTTTGTTCATCAGCATCGATTAACAAAATAACAAAAGGCAGATGAGAAGATTCAACTAAGACTCTTCACAGGATCATAAATTTAGAGCTCAAAGAGACCTTAGAAACCATTGAGTCCAATCCCTTCATTTTCCAAAGGAGGAAACTGAGGTACAGAGAAGTTAGGTGATATGCTCAGGGCTACATAGTGTCTGAGGCAGGATCTGAATCTAGGTTTTCCTGACTCAAAACCAGTAGCTTTAGAATGATGACAAACTAGATACAAGAAACATACCACCGGCATTTTTGTAGTGATCTAATATAATGTAATTTAATTTCTCATTATGGACACCAGAACTATCACATTTGGACTGTCTACCACCTGTGTACCTAATTTATTGTGTGAGGAAAGAAGTGGCAATAGCAGCTGGATGCAACCAAATATATACAGGAGAAATCTATGCTGAACAGAGATACAACATTAAAGCCATTTAGGGATCCAATCTCAAGAGACCTAAAGAAGTAGAGAGATGGGAACTCTATTTTTTTTTAAAAGGCAAGAACAAGGATGGGGCTTTTAGCACAGAAAGGTGACCAAGACATTACTAATAACTATGAATCTATGCATAATTCCTGCTTTCTCATTTCTAGAAAAACTTTATGGGGAAGTTCCATGTACCCACCGAGGGTATAAAACCCATCTGTGCCAACAGTTGCAAAAACAACATGCCAAAACCATGTCATTTCTACAATCGCTAAAACTTCTCAGTTAATCTTCTCAATTCATGTTTCCTCATGTGGCATACTTAGTAGATAGCATCAGAGACAGTTTGTTATTTCCCAAGTTCTAACTCCCTGGCCCCATCCCAATCTCATTTCCTTTTCTGTCTCAGTCTCAATATTTAAACTTTTAGACATAGACATTATCAAGGTTATCTGGGCATCCTCATGCACTGTTTAAAAGACAGGTGCTATGGCAGTGTACTTACTTATTAAATGCCTTATTCATCAAATGAGATTTGTTATAAAACCCTCTTTCACATGAGTGCTTTGAGTGAAATTCATGAAGAAAAGGCCCAACAGGCTGGACTTCTCATTATTAATCTTTTTATTACTAAAGGTTAAATGAACACTACCACACCAAGAGGTATTCTCCCTCTGCAAGTATTCTTTCAGGAAGGTTCCAAAACTCCACCAGGCACACAACCAATGCTAGTTTTCTCCAGGAAGTCCTCTACTAGCAGGATACTAAGCTGAGGAAATGGGTGTAAGTTTTTATTTTGAACATTGTATATTCTGTTGATATCTGACTTTTTTCCTGCACACCTTGAGCCCATGGGTTTGGGAAAATTTTCAAGGCTTTTCAAACATCTGACTCCAAAGGATCAGACTGGTTTTGTCACTTAATTTAAAAAAAATACAGATGATCAGGTTGCCTTCTTGTGGTGGGTCCAGAAGTTAATTCCAACATACATCCCAGATCCTCAGTGACCGAAAGGAGCTGCCAGGGACAGACACTAAATTGGTATTAGAGAGAGCAACATGACATAATGGAAATTCAGAGGAGCTGGGCTCAAAGGCTTGCTTGGTCACTTAACTGTGAGACCTTGGGCAAATCAATATTGTCTCTTTCTCTCTAAAAATGAAGAATTTTGACCAAGTGATCTCTAAGATTCTTTCTTGTTCTTAATCTTATGAAGGGAAGATATGGGAAGAGAATAAGCATTTATATAGCACCTACTATGTGCCAGGCATTGTGCTGTGCTTTACAAATACTATCTCATTTGATCCTCACAACATCCCTGGGAAAAAGTGTTATTATTATTTCCATTTTACAGTTGCAGAGACAGAAGCAAACAGAGTTTAAGTGACTTGCCCAAGATCACACGAGCAAGTATCTGAGGCTGGATTTAAATTCAGGTTCTCTTGCCTCCACACTTAAGGTTCTACCTACTGTGCCACCTTGCTGTATAATGCTTATGAAACCACTGAAGTGAATAAGAAGAGTTTTCTGTAGCACGTTGTATGTCAGCCAAGCAATTGACTGGATGGCATAGAGAATATAAGATCACACTGTGCTTACAGTTTATTAATTTTTTTATAAATGCATTTGGCTTGGTAGGACAAAATATTGCCTTGGAGGCTCTCTTTAGACAAGTTCTCTCCCACACATACATTAAATCAGTACAGACTCCTAAGATTCAATTATGGAGATAACCTTTTCAGTGATCTGCTAATTACTGACGTCAAGTGAGATGTTTAACAGCAATATGCATTAACTTAAAGGGTTCACCAGTGTCACTGAAATTGTCTGAGACAAAGCCCAAATGAAAGGATTCCCTATTGATAGGTGAGTGTCTCTAGATGTAACCATTTTCAGATGACATCATATAGCAGATTGAGAGATGGTCATAAAACTAGGAAGCCTTGGGTTTAAGTCTTGGTTCTGACCACTGTTGGCTATATGACACCAGGAAAATGACTTAGCCTCTTCTTGTGTTAGGCAACTCTCTAAGATGGTAAACTGCAGAGGAAGTATCCACTTGTACAGTATTTATATAGGAAGTTTCCTCATCTGGAAATTCCCTATACCAATGAAATCATAGATCCAGTCCCTACCACTATTATGTTAATTAAAACAAGTTTTTGTCTAGTAAAAGGCTTTCAAGGGGGAATCCACAACATTAGAAAAGACAATGGCCTAACCATTTAGGTCAATTAGAAAAGCAACAGGGGCGAAAAATGCATTTTCTCCAGAATGTGATCTATAGAAGATGGACTTTTGAATTAATTCATCAATCACTGTGTCTTGACACATGACTCAAATGTTCAAAAATCTTCAATGATTCCTTACTGCTTACCAAATAAAGTCCAAACTCCTTAGCCTGGCATTCAGGGCCCTCTATAACTGTCCTCCAATCTGCCTCTCCAACTTTATAATCCATTATTCTATACCATATACGCTAAGCTCCACTCAAACTGTACTTGTGGTCTTACTCCATAGCCCACACCTTTTTTGAAGCCAGACAGAAGCAAAGCCCTCTAATTACTTATCTTATGCACTTGCCACATTTTATTTTATACTATAACAAGCAACTGACTAGGATGGCCTACAGAGACTCAGGAGGCTGTATCAATGAAGTCATGGACCTTTGGAATACTCTGGTTATTTGTGTACACATCCTCTCCATTAATTGTTGAAAACTCTTGGAAGGAAGAGATCGTATCTTATTTATCTTTGGACCTTTGTAGAACTTAGCACAGTACCCTGTTCATGGCAGGCATTAAATAAGTATCTGTTAAATAAATGGAAAAATAATGGAAGCTAATTCAAAAATGAATATTTGCAAAGGAAGAAAAATTTTCAATTGGGAAATCAAGCATAATACAGAAAAATGACTATGCATACAAAACTTTCAAATTGAAACTCAACCCCTTCACATGACTAATTTGAATGGGAATAAAGTAGCTAATTTCTTATGTAACTGTTTGAATCTGTAGGTATTAATATGTGAACCCCAATTATAAGGAAAGGCCTCTTGCAAGGTGGAATTTGAGCAGAATCTTGAAGGAAGCCATGGAAACCAGGAATTGGAGGTGAAGAAAGAAAGCATTCTAGACATGTGGAACATTTATTGGAAAGAAAAGGAGTTAAGAGATGAAATGTCATATTTGAAGACTAGGCCAAGGGGCAACTAGGCCATTATCACTGGATCATCAAGTATATGCAGGAGAGTGAAATGTAAAAAAAAATTGGAAATACCGAAAGAAGCCAGATTGTGAAGGCTTTGAAATGCAAAATGGAGGATTTTAGATTGGATCCTAGAGGCAATAGGGAGCCATGAGTTTATTGAGCGATGGAATGTTGTGGTACAATCAGTGTCTTAGAAAAATCACTTTGGCAGCTGATTGGAGGATGAACTGGAGTGGAAACAAACAAGTCACAGTGCAAATTGAAAGGTTATTGCAGTAGTCAAGGTGTGAAATAATAAAGGCCTGAACCAGTGAAGGTTGTGGGACTGGAGGGGACCCACAGAAGAGATGCTATGATGACAACTAATTTGCTGTGAAATCTTGCTGTTCCTATGTGGGACGAAGGTGAGTGAGGCATAGAGGATGGTGCTGAGGCCGAGGGCATAGGCAACTGATAAGATAGGAGTGGCCTTAACTTTAACAGGGAAATCAGGAAGAGGCAAGGATTTGGGGGAAACAGTAATGAAATCTGGTTTGGATGGGTTGCGTTTAAGATGCCTATAGGACATCCACTCCAGTTTAGGGGAGCATTAGGCCTGGATACACAGATCTGGAAATACTCTGTACAGAGATAACCGAGCCCATGGGAGCTGATGAATCACCCAGCCACAAAATACAGAAAGGAAAGAGGAGGGCCAGGGCAGAGTCTTGGAGGACATCTAGGATTATTAGGTATGACCTGGATGAAGAGCCAGCAATGGAGGTTAAGGAGTGGTCAGACAGAGTAGAACTAGTAGAAAGTAGTGTCATGAAAACTTAGAGAAGAGAGAGTATCCAGTAGAAGGGGATGATTTACAAGTGTCAAAGGTGGCAGGGATCTTGGCAGCCTTTACCAGCTGACTGCAGTTTGAGAGCAACTGATTATCTTTTTCTTTTTTTTTTTTTTTGCGAGTCAGAAAATCCGACTTTCACATGATAGTTTTGTAGAACCAAAGAATGACAGTTAGGTGGGGTATCCCTGTATAGAATTCATGACAAGAATGTTACAATCTCACCTGAGAAAGAATACTATCAAATTCAATGCGTTATTCTTTCTAGCTTAGTGGACATTTTCTGCTTTTACCACCAATTGTCACAATAGGAGATTATAATGAAAAATCTAATTGTAAAGTTTTAGCCTTGAAATATAAATGTCAAATATGAAAATGTTAGTGATTTGCTTGTGTCTCAGAGGAAAAGAAAAACATTTAAACAAATTTTCCTGGATATCAATTCTTTTAAGTCTGACCTTTCATTCTGTCTTTTTAAAAGCAATGACCGAGCTAAAGTAAAACAGGAAGTGTTAAATTTATATAAGAATAACTTTCATTTAGTCCCACTTTTCTGTTTCCTGACAACCTATCCATCAATTTTTTAAAAAAATGTAATTTATCTTTCATATCAAAACAGAATTTTCTCTATACATTTTTCCATTGGATAACTGCAGACATTTAATCTTAAGAGTTGCAGCTAGGCTGTATAGTGGATAGAGAGCTGGAGGTTCAGTCAGGAAAACCCGAGTTCAAATCCTGCCTCATACACTTATTAGTGATGTGACCCTGGGCAAATCACTCAACCCTGTTTGCCTTGGTTTCCTCATCTGCAAAATAAGCTGGAGAAGGAAATGGCAAACTTCTTCAGTTTTTTCCCCAAGAAAACCCCAAATGGGGCAACAAAGAGTTGAATGAATGAAGTGACTAAATAATAACACAACACCAAAATCTTGAGAGAAGCAATGTGATGTGGTGAATACAGGGCTGGCTTCAGATTCAGACAGACCTAGGTTTAGAATCCATACCTGACATATACTAGCTGTGTGTCGTTGGAGGACAAGTCATTTAAACTCTGTGCTGCAGACAATTCTTTAGGATTACAGGTCACAGAATCCTTGTAGATGGGCATTTATAGAGATGTCTTCTTTACATTAATGAAATCACTAATCCATACCTTCTCCCAGGCAACCTTCCCCTCTCTGCCTTCAAAAATATCTTAAGGGTGTACTGGAATGTTGGCCCATGGTATATGGAGTACTAGATTGGAGTCAGGAAAACCTGGGCTAAAATCTTGCCTCTGTTACTCTAAGAAAGTTACTCAGTCTCTGAACTTCACTTACCTTAAAGGGTTATTGTCAGGGTCAAATGAAAGAATCATGGATCTGGCATAAGAGGACCCAAGTCTGAATCCTGGCTCTAATACTTACTACCTATATGACCTTTCTGATCCTCATCTGTAAAATGAGAACTACACAACCCTTCTAGATATAATTCAGCTAATCCAATCACATAAACACGTCAAACATTTTACTAATATTAAAGTGTTTGAGAATTGTCAGTGGTTATTTATATTCTGATTAATTGAATGCTCTTTAAAGCCGTTCAGTTTCCAACAATATGGAATTTCTGTTTCTCTATCTGTTAAAGGAAAAGGTCAGACTAAATGATCTTTCTAAGGTACCTTTCAATTCTACATCCTATCCTTTGCAGACCCTGGCTATGTGCTAGAATAGGTTCACTTCATCCAACATACTTTAATCAGATGCTACTTTCATGGACTTAATTATTAGAACTGTCAGGAAAACAAGAAAATGTATTGCTGCTTGCAGAGAGAAGATGAAGTTTATATATTATAAAAAAATCTCAGAATTGGAAGCCTATTAAATGCAGTCAATAACTGAACAGCATTCTCTATGATGTGCCTGGTAGGTGATCATCCATTGTGAGAGGGGGACTCACTACTTCCCAAAGCATCTCATTCTTCATTTGAAGAGTTCAAAATGTTAGCACATTTTTTCCTAACCTCAAGCCCAAATTTGCCTCCAGAGTCATAATTAGCATTACTGGCATCTGAAGTCAAGCATCAGAAAATGCACTGTGCAAGAAGAATGAAAAGCACCCACCAAGCAACTTTTGAGGAGTGTGAGTTCTGGCAGACATTTGTCCTGAGGGGAGAAAAGAGCCTGTGAAACTGCCACTCATAGTGGCAGCCTTGTCTACAAGGCTGCTGCTAGGGAGTCCAGTAGGAGATTACAGAGCAAGGTGTGGCCAGACAGGAGGAGTGGACCCCATCTCCGCTGAGTCCTGAAGACAAAGGAAGGTGAGGGAGCAGGCTATCTGATAGTTTCCTGTTTCAAGGATTATTTTGGCTAATGAGATAGAAACTCAGGTGTTTCTGAACACTTTAGATAAAAGGATTTGTTCTGTGAATTTTGAATTCAGTCAAAGGGCTGCACTTGATGGCCTGGAGGGCCGCAGGTTTCACACCCCTGCTTTAGGAATTCCCAGAGCTGCCAGTGACCTTTAAATATCAGCATTCTGGGTCAATGTCCCAATTGGCCTGTCCTAGTTACTGCTGTTTTCATTCTACCTAATGCTCCTAGTTCTTCCTTGCAGGGTCAAGCTGGACAAGTCTAACCTTTTCCCATGTGACTATCCCTCAAAAACACAAGGACAGTTGTCATGTCTCCCCATGTCTTTCCTTCTTGTTAAATATCATCCAGTTCCTCAACTTACATTTGCATGATATGATTTGAGGCCCTTCACCAATTCTAGTGGTTTTCCCCTGGATGCCCCTCAGTCTATCAACGCCTATTTTAAATGCAGTACCCAGAACTAAATACAACTCTGCAGATGGTGTCTAATCAGGTGGAGAACCTGAGATAACCAAGTTGCAGGGGACTCAGCCACGGAATTACACTGAAAAAAACACCTCACATGGTAAACTCACAAGTCAATTGGGATAAATTCAATTTTTAGATTTTTTTTCTTTACTTTTGTAACTTTTTTTCTTTTGCCTTCATTAAGCCAAAGATATTCATTTGGCAGGGTTTTTTTTTATTCTTTTCAGTTCATCGTTTGGATATCATGTAATCAGTCTCAATTTTTGTAAGGCCATTTGATAAGTTTGCTTATAATAATATCCTATGTAAAGCAAAACATTTTTCAGAGACTATTTAAATAAAAATGAAAAAAAAACCAAGCTGTTCTCATCTGAACAAATGATACAAACTTGCAAGTGATGGCTCATTTTCAATACTACTGATTAAGAACCTTAACAAAACGCTGATGATGGTAAGTAGCACCTTGACCTTCCTCCCCATAAGTTTGGCATTGAAATGGATGACTTAACACTTGAATCTCCTCTCTTTTTACCCGACTATTAGAAAGTGGCAAGGAAGTTTGTGTGGTATAAGGGTGTGGAGGAACAATTTAACCATAGCCAGAAACATATCTCAGTGAAGCTATGGAAAAGCTGAAGAGCCAATTCCATGCTCAGCTGTTCATGTACAACTCCCAAGTTATATTTTTTAATATAAGGCCAGAGAACTAAAAACAAGCCAACTGGTCAAAATTTATTACATTAAAGTTCCCTCTGAAGAGCAGCAACATTAATTTTTCTCTGTAACCATGGAGTACAGGAAAGATGGTAAAATGTTTGGCTGTGTTACAGTTTTAAACCTTAAACCACATGTGAAAAAGCTTTCCTTTTCTTTTTGAACAAAGAGTTCAAATTTTTAAAAATATTCAATCAAGTTTAAAATGTGAAAATAATGTCTCCTTTTTAAAGACACCTAGCAATTTTTTTTCCTCTTCCTGCAATGAGAGACAGTTGAACCCTGACCAAATAATGGACAATTTTGGTACAGAAAGGAAAAAAAGTAGTGAAATACACTTCTTTCCTCTCCATAGAGATGGAAGATTACAGGTATGCACATGATGTTAGATATGGCTACTTAACTGCCTTTCTGTTGCAAGGGGAGTAAAAGGGGGATGTTAATACGTTACTTTCCATCATTGGGAAATGATTATGATATCAACATGTATCACTGATATATTAAATGGTAGAATAAATGAACCATCAATCAAAATTAGAATAAAAAATAAAATGGTTTTAAAACTGAGTAATGCAATGAATATCTGTGATAACATAGAAAAATAAGGACACATTTGATTGTGCAATATATGTACAATGAATAAACATTAACTTTTTTTCAATATTTAGACAAACCTAGTTTTGTAAAGAGACAAATACCAAGGTATACTATGGGCTCTGTACCTAAATTAAATTTTACCCTGTATAATTTTAGGGTGATTTCACATACAGCAAAACAGATTACTGTTTTATATTAATTTCCCTCCCCCCCCATACTATGAAATAAATGGCTTAAGCTTAATCAGAATCCCTATGAAGTCCTTCTTACAAGGGGTATGTCATCTACCCTATCCTCCCTTCCATGCCTAAACGAATACATGAGTAGAATTGCCAAAAACATCACATTTCAATGTTGTTCTCCATGCTACCCAGCCAGGCCTTCGTATCTTATGACCATCATCCATTCCCCCATCAATTATACCAACGTATGAGAACCATTGTCAAATACTAACTTTCCGAGTCAAAGGATGGCAGCTGTCTCCCACGTTGCCCATCGGTGTGCACATTCGGAGGCTTCTGATCCAAATACTAACAGCACAGCACATGCCACCGCCACATTGGGGGTCCTTGTCACAAGCCTGAAAGTAAGAAATAAGTGGACTCAATTAGGCAAAGGACATTTTACTCTTTATTTTTTTTTACATTTTACTCTTTAAAAAATATCTAAATGTAATGTGATCAAATAATATGATCAGTGCAGTAACCGGCACATGACAGATGCTTAGCAAATGCTTCTTGGTTTGTGATAACTTATGAGTAAGCAGTTAGGTGACAGTGAATAGAGTGCTGGGCTTGAGGGTAGAAAGATAGGAATTCAAATCCTGCCTCTGATACATACTGGCCATGTGACCCTGGGCAAGTTACTAATCTCTATCAGCCTCAGTTTTCCCAACTATAAAATGGGGATAATAATAGCACCCATTTCACAGGGTTATTGTGAGGATCAAATGAAATAATGTATATAAAGTACTTTGCAAACCTTTATATGCTATATAATGCTATAAGTAGATATATATGTACACATATATGTACACACATATACATATATATACACATGTGCTTACATATGTGTGTATTCAATTATATATACTGTTTCAGAAAGGACTAAATACTGCCCCTATTTTATTAAAATCTCAAATGTAAGGATATAAAATCAACTTTCTATTTCTAGCATTTTACGGTTGAATTGCCTTTGAACTGAAAAACTACCATATGTATTATTCTTACACCATACAAGGCCATTACAAACTATATATTAAATAACAAGATATTATGACTATTAACTGCAGAATCTCTTAAGCTTGAGTTTTAAAGGATTTTAAGAGTCTATAAAAGTAGTGTGAAATGCTAGACATCCAGAAATTCACAACATGAATTTCAGAAGTGCTCAGTTTCTCCAAATTAGTTTATGCCGCTTGATTTTTCTTATCCAATTATCTTAGTCCTTTAACATTTACAATTTCTCCATATAAAATAACCTTTAAAGAGGCCAGTATGACCATATCAAGACTCTTTTTTTTTATTAATTAGAAACAATTACTGCCCCAAGTCTGTAAAATTTAAGTTTTGGTTTAGAAGAATATCTTTATTTCTATATTACCAAAATCATTCAGCTAGGAGCTATAAGGTAAAACCAGTGGGTGCTTTAATCCCACCCTATCTAAAGTATCAGATGACTAAATGTAATTGACTCTGATATGGAATCCTAAACACTGATTCCTGCAGATGCACTATCCTAATATAAAAATTAAATCCTAACATAGAATTAAATTAAGATACAACAAAAATGACATGAAGGAATCTCAACACATTACAAACTTGAAAAGTAATATGTTACAGTAAATCTAAAGCATGTTAGAAAATGCATGTTAAAATAGAGAATATGAAAGATGTACATTACATTTTGACATGTGTAATAGACCTCAAATTCTGATCTCAACCTATATTACACTTCTACAGGAGACTGAGATAACAGCTAAGTCCCTAATTTACTACAAATCATAACTTATGTTTACCTGAAATGGCTAAGATTGTTCTTCAAAGTTCTCAGCCAATATAGTAGCCATATTTCTCAAAATAAAGATATACATTATAATGCTACAATGATTTGTTCTTCAAGTGACCAACTTTTAAGTTCTAGTGGTTAGGATGTCTATCTAAAACCAAACATATGAGAAAATGCAAGCTTTTTGTCAATTATCTGGGTGTTTGGAGTTATAATGAAAAAAATATCCAAATATTTGACTAATACTTAACCTTTCATCTGAATGTTTGATGTCATAGATGTATAAATATTTTTTTCAGAAATTCATTTTCATGCAATAAATCTGTATGAATAGATCTATCCCTTTCTAATTATGTCTATCTAAAATAAAAACATTTATGATCAGCACTATAGTTTTTCTGCTTAAATACGTGCTAAATCTTTATCCCTGAAGCTTCATTGGCTTTGTCAGCAGAACAAACAAAAATTCAAAAAATGACCAAAAAAAATGCCACAGACAATTTAGATGTCTGACACTGTGAAGACAACATTGCCAGATAATTAACCAACTTATCCACTTTTCATCCAGACTTTTGCTATCAGGAAAACAAAGATATAAATTCTCCTTTGCTTATCAGTAATACTTAAAATTACTTTAAAAAACAATCCAGGACAATAAAAGTTGCTCTAAAATGTACAACAAATTATGAAAGTCATTCATCTTACTCAGAAAAAAATGACAAAAATGCTTTGTTTTATGGAAAGTATATTTATAAAGGTGAATATGCTGGTTTTTACATTCACTAATATCTTTTTTCTTGACCTACTGACATTCATTCAAGTGACACACTGTAAGAGGATTGGAATAAACAGAATGTCCCAGAAATCTAAGCTTAAAACTGCACTAAAACTTCTGGGACACTCCGCATCTACTGCTATTGCAACAGTACCTTTGCTAAGAGGTTTTAAAAGTTCCTGCAAGACAGTTAAAATCAAGTAGTAACACCCCTTCCCTTAAGGTCCAAAACTGCACAAAACTTCATTAGCTTAACTAACTTATTGACAGACTAATTTTCTGGCTAAAGGCGAGTCAGAGGCACATTTTTATTAGCACACAAGTAATTACCATAGAGGGTCTTCTTCGTGAAATATTGTGAATTGTGAACCATGGGAAAAATTTTTTAAAAATCACTTGGGTATTAAGGTGCTTTATTTTCAAGGTACATATTATGCTCCAGTTATAATAACTTCAAAAATACAAACTGTTCTAATTAGTGAAACTAGCAATTTTAATTACTTGAGTATTTAACAGGTGTATGAAACAATTTCACTGATTAAAATTTAGAGGACTATGGTTTTCCAAATGGAAAATGGACTGTACTATTAAATTTAAACTTGGTGATGGTATTTTGTTATTTAAATTTTTCCAGTGAGGACAAAATATTTAACACAACACTGGAGAAAAAAAGTTGCACTAGTTTTTCTCTTTCAAGAAAAAAATGAAGACTTCTATCATTTTTCTATGTTTAAACAATATTTATGGGTTTGGGTTTTTGGGGGTGGTAAGGAAAGGAAGAAGAAACCATTACTCCATAATTTCGCTGAAGAACTAAGTAATGGAATAGAGACGTGCGGTTTCACGTACAGTTCTCATTATCTACACTGCTTTGTATATGGAAATACTCCTTTTATTCGGTGTTTGTGAAATTCAGAATAAAAAAATTAAAAATCAGTTAAGCAAAACCAGCAGAAAAAAAGAAGCCCAAGAGTTAGGAACCATAGTCTCTTGTTTTCGCGTTAATTGATCAAGACTCGGTAATGGAAAACATTTTCAAAGCTAACCTCAGAAAGAAGAGCGGTACCCGTAGAGAAATGTACACAAACGCTGTACAATGAGAACAGAACAAAGTCCCTCCAGCTCATTTCGCTGCTGCTGCTCAGCCTCAGGTTGGAGAGAGGATTTCTGCGTTTTTATTTGGGAATGGGGGGGGTCATGAATAGGGAGCAAAAAATAATGGGGGAAATGAGAAGGAAAACTGGAGCCACCAAAATTGAGCGAGAGGTTGGGCAACTGGGGGCAGGAGGAAAGGGGTAGCTTCCCTGCTCTGGGGTCAGACAGCTGCAGTGGTCAAGCTCAAGATGCATTAGGGTCTCTCGGAGCCGACTCCACGCAATGTCAAAATCAAAAACAAGGTACAGACCTCTCCCTTACTCTTGCCCCACCCCCGTCCTTTTGAAGCCTCGAGCCCCCAAAACCGCCACGACTCTCCTGCCCCAGTCCCTGCAACCGCGGACGCTCAAGACGGAGGCGGGATAGACGGGTCAAGAGACAACTTTTCCTTTCGCAATTGAATTTGACCGACGGACAGACTGCCTGCGGACCCAAGCCCAGGGTTCTGGGTGTTACCAGCTCCCTGCCGGCAGGGGTGGAGCGGGTCAGGGTGGGGCTGGGGCAGGTGTAGGACGGCAGGCGCTTCTTACCCCAGTGATGACGGCGGCGTTGCCCGAAGACGGCAGGAGCAACAGGAGTCCGAGCCCAGGAGCAGCATCAGCGGAGGGGACGGAGCGCGGCACGGGGTCCTCATGGAGCCCTCTGGGAAGCGGGCAGAGAGCCGAGCCGAGGTGGAGCGGGCGGAGGAAGCGGGGGCGTGCGGGCTGGCGGGCAGGCTGCCACTGGGCGCTGGAGGGGGCCAGGCAAGGGGGCTTCGGGCGCACAAGGTGGCAGGGGACGCCTGGACCGGAGGGGAGCGGACGGGACGAGCGCCCAAACAGGCAGGGAAGGGGCGCACCGACGGAAGCCCCTGGACCGTCGGGACCGTTGGGACGAGTCTGGAGCGCGAGGGAGACGAGAGGCCGGGGAAAGGAGGGGCTGGGAAAGCAGACAACTAGAAGCGCCGGCGGTGAAGGCGAGAGGCGGAGAGGAGGAGAGCCCCGCTGCCTGGGCGGCTCCCCGGAGCATCCTTCGGAGCCGAGCCGTTATAAAGAGCCCGGGGCCGCTCGGCGAGCCCCACCATGAGTCACTGCTGCACCCGCCCGCCTGCGACGCGCGTAACGAGGCAGTGGCTCACGCGCGCACACACGGAGTCCAGGGACGAGGGTTGCAAACATACTCACAGCCACACACGCACACATGTAGTTAGGGACGAAGGGTGGTACACACACACTCACATGTATACACACACAGCTGCACATAGGAGTGTAGGGACGAGGGGCTGTACACATACACATGGGCGCACACAAGCAATCTAAGGATGAGGCTCAGCACACAGACACCCACGCGCACAGAGTCCAAGGACTAGACACTATTCACAGCAGACTTGCTCACATGGTCCAGGTATGAGACATTAAATACTTCTGAGAAAACCATGACTAGAGGATTTTCTCCCCCACCTTCCGAGCATCCTTTTTCACACGATAAAACTTAGGAAACCTATAGTCTTCCTTTTCAACACCCCACCCCATCATACACATCCTCAAAGTAGATCTATTTCTCTTCTTTCTTATCTCTCTCTTCTTCCTTTCCACTTATGACTTCTGACATTTCTTCCACCTTTCCTCTATTTTCTGATTGTCTTCTCTGCTTTCCCTCTACGTTTTGGGAGTTACCTGCATTTTTTTTCCTTCTCATTTTAGCGTTTCCCCAACTCATCTCAAGGCAATAACTATGAACTTAAAGAAATACTGGTATTGTTGGTATTGTTACCAGTTTAATCCCCTGTGACCTCATGTAGGATCAGAGTTAGTCACAGATCTGGAGCTAGAAAGTCTCTAACCATCCCCGTCAATTTTGTGTATGAGAAAAGGCCCAGAGAAATCAAGTGACTTGGGCTCCTGGATTGTAGATCTAGAAGGGACCCAGAAGCCTGAAGTATATCTGTTGATAGAATTTTTTCCCCCCAGTAATTATTTCAACCTCAAATATTTGTCCTTGTCTGGTCTATTGTTCCTTGTCTGGTGTGCCAGTCACGTGCAAACTGAATTTTGATAATAGTTTCAGAATTAGAGGGAACATTCAAAGTCATCTAGCTTAACCCCTCATTTTACAGCTGAGGAAATAGATGGGGGAGGGGGATGAGTGAGTTAAATGATTTGCCCAAGGTTTCAAAGTTATCAGGTGGTAGAGTCCTAATTTGAACTCAGGCCCTTTGACTCCAAATCCATTGCTCTCTGCACACTACCCATTTCTACTCATTTTGGGGTTAATTTCTTACTTTTCATATATCTTATTTTCTTTTTAATTATGAAAGACAAAGATTTTAAAAGATGTAGCAGAAATTCCCCTCTGAGATCACTCTAAGGTTTTCATGATTTCCTTACCTTTTTTCCTTGATTTAAAAAAAAGCTTTCTCATCAGAAAAACAGAGTTAGTAAAACTTACACTACCTACATCATGTGTATCTGAGAGCAAGCATGAGAAACCTTATCTTTTTGAGTGAAGTTTTTGGTTAAGCTATTTATGATAAAGAACTGTTAGCACCTGTTGCTGTTGCAGATGATGGAATTAAGGACTTCACCAGAAGAGTCCATACTAAGACTTTCTCTTTGTCAAATATTCAAATTAAAAGTGGAAATGCAGTCAGTTGGTTATCTGAATGTGAAACAGTTGGATGGATATTTGTATATATCATGATATTTTATTCTTCATCCAAATGTTTTAGTATCTTGTAGATACAGCTTTAAACATGGAAAGAAAAAGGAATCTTGCAAGTTATAAAAAAAAGTTTAAAATTGAACTCAATCGGAAAATAGATGGAAAAAGTAACAAGTGATGAAATTATGGAAGAGTCTAGTTTTCCAGCCTCAGTGCCAGTACTATTGAGGAAAGGATGCAATGTAAATGTAAAAAACACTCATAACTAATTTTGCTATTCCTTTAAAATAGTCTGCTTCATATTCATTATTATTGAATACTAGCTATATAGTTTCCTAAATGTGGTATGCGGATTGTGACTACACAAATGTCAGCTTTAAAGAGTGGTTGAATTTTAAAAATCATTTTAGTTAATCATAAGATCATAGATTAGAACCAGAAAAGACTTTAGAAGCCATCGAATCCACTGCTTTATATTATATATGAATAAACTCAGGAACAGAGAGGTTAAGTGATTTTCCCAGGATTACACAGCCATTAAGTGTCTGGTTGCTAGAGTCCAGCATTCCATCTACTATGCCACCTGCTCTCATAAATCAAGAAAAAAAAAAGCTCTGAAATATTTTTAGATGAGATTATTGAGTTTCATTTAATTTCCAACTATTTTCTCCCTGTCTTTTCCATTATTTTACTCCTTCAGAGTAGAAGTGGATTGAGCCTATTTTGAGAGAGAGGTTCATAATGAAGATTTTATGAGAATATTGGAATAGCAGAAGTGGGACTCTCATAGTATGGGAAATTTTATATATTTTATGGATCCAAGAGTGGAGAAGGGGAAAAAATCAGTCAGATGGCAAGATTAATGAAACAGGGCCTGGATAAAACCCTTTAAGATCCTGCAAGAGTGTTCTCTCTGAGAATGACAAAGGATTTAATGTAGAGATCTCTTAAAGACTCAAAACTGAACACTAGCAATGAACTTAATAAAATTTAGTTATCATGGCAATTAGAAATGATGCTTTGAAAGAAACCAAACTTTATAAAATAGGAAGATGTTAAAGAAATCAATGAGGAGAGCTGAATAAAAAAAGCCAAGTAGTAAGCATCACAATAAATTAATGAAATAGGTAGCTGGGTGGAATAGTAGATAGAGGGCTAGGTAGTCAGGAAGACCTGAGTTCAAATCTGGCTTCAGACACTTATTAGCTGCATGACTTTGTACAAATCATTTAATTTTCTGTTTACTTCAGTTTCTCATCTGCAGAATGGTGATAACTAAGCACCTACCTCCCAGGGTTGTTGTGAGGATCACATGAAATAATAATTGTAAAGTGCCTAACAGAGCAATGTTATAATTTGACTCATTTCAGACAGAAGGAAAGGCAAATAAGAGATACAGAAGAATTACTTAAAATTCAGTTCAGGAGATAACGTCCAGAGGAAATGTATGTTTCAATGAGCTAGAAACTTTCCCCATAATTAGGGTGTCTCCATGTAGAGGAATCAAAGGAAATTTGACATAGGGTGGAGACAGTCCAACTTCTCCTTCTCCTTCCAGGCCTTTTTCCTGAGGTTCCTGTCAATTTCAGTTTACATTAATTCACCCCTTCTTTGTCTGCTTGTATTTTTCTTTATATTTATGCTTTGCTCATAAATTATCTTATTTTTATGTTGTCCCTCCCCAGCTCTGTCACAGATTCGTTGTGGCAAGGAACATGAGAGGCTGTCATTTTTTGGTTCTGTAAACATAGTGTGCACTACATAAATAGTTAATGATTGCTTCTGACCTTTTCTTTCCTTCTTTCCTGTGTCTTCCCTCTCCTACCTCCTTAGCATGGATAACTTGCATTTATACAGTTCTGGAAGTTTTGCAAAGGACCTCATTTGGTCTTCACAACAACTCTCAGAAGTAGGTGCTATTATGGCACAGAGATCATTGAATGGGCGTGGTCTCAGACAAACTGACACCTAGGAAAGACCTTAATTTAGAAAGGCCAAGGTCACCCCCTACAGTCTGGGCTGTGGCCGGTCATCTTGACACTTGTCTTTCTTTTCACTGGGCTTTGTTGACTCTGGAGAAGATACTGAGGCTGATGATTTTTCAAAGCTCTGACTCACATATCCAATTAATTGGCAAGTTAAGACATCCCTCTCATAATGTCACTGGTTCTCTTCTAGAACGAAGGACATATAACAACAACAACAATGATTGATGGTATATTACATTCCACATTGTAGATCACTTGAAAGTGAGCTATATTTTGGTGAACGGATGTAGGTGAAAATATGCAATTAAGAGTTTGTCCCCATAGGCATTTCCAGACCTTCAGATTTCAGTAAATTTCTAGTTGTCATTCAGTCATGTCTGACTATTCGTGACCCCATGGACCATAGCATGTCAGTACTGTCTGTGGGGATTTCTTGGCAAAGATACTGGAGAGATTTGCCATTTCCTTCTCCAATGGATTAAGGCAAACAAAGGGTAAGTGACTTGTCCAGGGCCACACAGCTAGTATATGAGGCCAGATTTGAACTCAAGTCTTCCTGACTCCAGGCCCAGCACTCTATCCACTGAGCCACCTAGCTGCATAAACTTCCAGTGCCCCCATTCAATAAAACATAAAATAAATTTTTGAGTTCATCACTGATGTGCACATAAGAAAATCTTCCCCCCCCATGCAATATGAAAGGAAATAAATTCCAAAGGTTATCCTATACATGTACACAAGAAATAAGGACTTCATTGATTTCAATAGGATAACATATCTACTAAATCTTCACTATACTCCTTCTTTTACCTCTGGGGGTTTTATTAAAGAGTGTTGGATCTGGAGGCAGAAAGAAGGAAGTCTGAATACTGCTTCAGATACTTGCTATCTGTGGGCTCTTGGGCAAGTCACTTAATTTTTGTCTGTCATGGTTTTACTCATCTTTAAAATGGGGATTATAATCCCATGTACCTCACTGGGTTGTTGTGAGGACCAAAGGAGAGAATATATGTAAAGTGCTTCACAATTCTTAAAATAATGTTAATGATGAAGTTAATGGTAGGTGTTGTTACATTGAGCACCCCTGCCCTAGAAAGATGATTCTGGGACAAGTGTTTGTATGACATTTTCTCACTAGCTTGCCCTTCATGGATGGAACTCCACCATACCCCCAGGAAAACTTATCCTGCAAGACTGCATCAGTTCTGGGACTCACTACTCGTCAGAACCCTCAGTGCCCTATGTCCCTCTGATCTGAGGGCTGGTGGATGGAGCAAAGAACTCCTAAAGCCTCCATTTAAAGAGATCTCCCAGGCCAGTCATCTCTTGATTTCCCACCAGCTTTTCTTCCTTAGACTTATTGTTGTTCAGTTGTGTTCAACTATTCATGTCCCCTTTGGGGGTTTTCTTGGCAAAGATACTGGAGTAGTTTACCGGTTTTTTCTCCAGTTCATTTTACAGATGAGGATGCTGAGGCAAACAGGGTGAAATGACTTGCCTGGGGTCACACAGCTAGTAAGTATCTGAGACTGTATTTGAACTCAGGAAGGTGAGCCTTCCTGACTCCAGGCCTGGCACTCTATCCACTGTATCACCCAGCTGCCCTAGAGCCAGGTACCTCCTTCCCCTGTCCTTCTCCCCACTCCCCAGATGTTTAGCTTCCTTTTTCATGTTGTCTTCCCCCACTAGATTGTAAGCTTCTTGGGAGCAGGGATTGACTTTTTTCCCATGTTTTTATCCTCAGTTCTTAGCACACAATGGATGCTAAATAAATGTTTATTGACTGACTCAGAAATAATCTAGTCTGTTTTTTGGAATAAAATTAATTTTCTTATTTGGGTTTGGCACTATTTCCTTGTTTCAGAATATAAAGTTCTATTGGGAAATGAACTCAGGGTTTTTAAATCACTTTATGAACCTTAAGTATTTTAAACTGCTATTAAAATGAACTTAATATGAATTAACTCTACTGCATTTTTAAACTTTCAGCATTCCTTCCACTAAAATTATACATTTTCTCTAATTTTTAAAAAAATTTTCTGAATTTTTAAAAGAAAATTTTAAAATTTGTGGAACATTTCCTGACAAATATAATAATCTCCCTTTTATATTTATAGAAAATGTAACAATTGGCATATTTTAACTACAATACTGGCTTAACTTCTCCCTCTTTTTTTCTACATATAAAGTACACTTTTGATCATAGTTTTTATAAGCTGCAATGATTTTTAAAGGGATGCCAGTTTATTTGAAAATGTACCCTTCACAATATTGCTCCATTGGATTTGTAATAATTATAGAATCATAGGTAGGCACCAAGATTTCCATAGTTAAACTTCACTTATCTTTGCAGAAATGCTTTTCATTACATAGGAAAAAGTAAATTTTAAAATCCTTTGCTTATTTTTCCACTTTGCTTACTTTATGCTATTAATAGTAGCTTTTCTTTTTCATAAACTATGATATCAGGAGTCTGGAATATCATTCCAAAGTAATAAGTGTACTTTAAATGTGACATCTAAAAGATCCCAATTGCTTTTATAATTCTAAATGAGATGCCTATTTTTATCTATTTTAATGCCATTGGCTGCTCCTTTAAAAAAAGAATCATTAGGCTTCAATGTGAAAGCTAATTATCTATGTGTAGGCTCTCAAACATTATTTGCCCTATTCAAGTGTTAATGTACAATAAAGTTTACGTGGTTTAAAATAATAGAACAACCTGAATTCAAGACTTATCATTCTCATAAAAATTAGCTAAATGCATGTAAAACAAGGAGTCAGGAAGAACTTTTGATTCTGAAAGATTAGGCTTTTAATAACTATAATGCTGAATTTACTTAATTTTTCTTTTTTGTATTCAACATGCTCCTTAGTTCTCCAAAGTTTATGTATTATATCCTTTATTCAAAAGAAAGATTGTCATGCAAATCAGCAGCATGCTTCATAATTTTTCCATAAAATTTCTATCAAATTGTATATAAAATATTTTTCTTGAAAGAAAAAAAAAGGCTAAGTGACCATTGTTTGAATCTGTTATTTTGTGTTACAAATAATTATTTGTGTAGAGGGTGGTTTCTGAACTAAAGATTTTATTTTTGGAAGTAGTTTTTACATATAGGTGCAGTTTGGCAACCCACTTAAAACATCATCTTCAAAGATTTACTGGAGTACTAAAAGGTCAAGTCGTTTGTTTATGGCCACACAGCTAGTATGTGATTTGAAGAATGGTTCCCTGACTCTGAGACTAGCTTTCCCCGTATATGCCACAGTGCCTCTATCTAATGCAGTGTAATTTAAGAAATTATTTCATTTGTCATCTTTCTTTGAACACAGAAATATTCACTATTTTGCTTTTTCACAATTTGTGTCATTATGGTTTTGTCTGTGGATTGGTAAGAGATCACAAAGGGCTAAATATATATATATATATATATATATATATATATTATATATATATACATATATATACACATATATATATGTATATATATATATACATATATATATATATACACATATATATATATATATATTCCCATGTCTCCACATTATAGGTAGTTAATAATTGTTTTTTTTTAATTTGAAGTTAGAAATGTACAATGTCATGTCAAGCAATTGTTATTAGCATTCACTTTATCTGTGCTTGCTATTGTATATTCATGCATATAATATAATATTAATGTATATTATAAATACAAATCATAAAAAGATATAAATTCGTAGTAAATACTTAGAAGAGAGAGAAATGCATGTCTTCAGATATTTTTCCTCCCTTATTATTGTGGCATTTAAAAAAGTTCAAGAGACATAATTTGTGTGTAATTTAATCATTTTTATTAATAATCCCAGCATTTTCAATAAAAGGATGGTCATTTGGCCATCAACCTTAGACCAAAGACCCCTCATGATGGTGGGCTCACCATTTACATACCCTTTGAAGAGTAGATGTTCATAAGGGAACCAATCACCTCTTATTGGTTAACAATTAATGAAAAAATTAATACTATAGTGAAAGGGTGAGCTGTATTACAATGAGGGTCTTGGTAAGTGACTTGGGTCACCAAATCTTGGTCAAAGAGATTTATTGATTTCGATATCACCTATCTGACAAAAGGGAGAATCAACACTTCCCAGACCTGTCTGAGCAAATACAACGAGCAGGAATGCAGCCATTAGCCCAGATTTATTCTTTTACTGTCTGATCAGCTCTTGGCCTGAGTAAATCTTTAAGAGAGATTTCCCACACTAGTTGGTTTCTGCATAAGGAAATAGAAGCAGAAGAGATTAAGAAGAGATGACAAGAATACACAAAAGAACTATAAAAGAAAGATCTAAACATCACTGATAACCATGATGTTATAGTTACTGCTCTACAGCCAGACATTACGGAGAATGAAGTCAAAAGGGCCTTAACATTACTAACAATAAGGTTAATAAAGGTGTTAGAATTCCACCTGAGCTATTTAAAATCCTAAAAGATTATGATATTAAAGTGTTGCACTCAATATGCCAGCAAAATTTGGAAAACACAACAATGGCCACCGCATTCAAAAGATTCATTTACATTCCAAACCCAAAGAAGGGCAATGCTAAGGAATATTAAAATTACCAAACAATTATACTCATTTCACATGCCAGAGAGGTTATGCTTAAGATTCTGCAAGCTAGGCTTCAGCAATATGTGAATGGAGAATTACCAGAAGCGCAGGCTGGTTTTCAAAGAGGCAGAGGAACCAGAGACCAAATTGTCAACATTTGATGGATCACAGAGAAAGCAAATGAATTCCAGGAGAAAAAAAAAACCCCAACAACATCTATTTCTGCTTCATTGACTACACTAAAGCCTTTGACTGTGTGTATCACAACAAAATATGGCAAGTTCTCAAAGGGTTAAGTATGCCAGATCATCTTACTTGTTTCCTAAAGAACCTGTATTTGGGCCAAGAAGTGACAATTAGACCCAAACATGGAACAACTGATTGGTTTAAGATTGGAAAAGGCATACTACAAGGCTATATATTGTTTATTTAAACCCTCACTAGACAGCCATTTTGCTTTCTTGCTCTTCCTTGGAATATTTTTTTTTTTTTGCTGCCTCCTGTAAAATATTGTGAACCTCTTTCCATAGTTCTTTAGTGCTCACATGAGGTCAGAAGAAATGATACAAGGACACTCTTAAGGTCTCTCTGTGACGTGGGGGACACTAGCAAAGGACTGCTCAACCTTATTTATTTAACTTATATGCAGAGTACATCATGTGAAATGCCAGGCTGGATAAATCAAAAGCTGGAATTAAAGTTGCCAGGAGAAATATCAATACTCTCAGATATGCAAATGATACCATTCTGATGATAGAAAATGAAGAGGAATTAAGAAGCCTCTTGATGAGGATAAAAGAGGACAGTGTAAAAGCTGGCTTGAAACTTCAAAAAAACTAAGATTTTGGCAACTGGTCTGATCATTTCCTGGCACATAGAGGGAGAAGAAATGGAAGCAGTGCCAGATTTTATATTCTTGAGCTCAAAGGTCATTGCAGGTGGTGTCTGTAACCATGAAATTAAAAGACATTTGCTCCTTGGAAGAAAAGCCATGATAAATCTGGACAGCAAGCTAGGGAAGCAGAGACATCACCTTGCTGACAAAGGTCTGGATAGTCAAAGCTATGTTTTTTTTTTTCTCCAGTAGCAATGTATGGCTGTGAGAGCTGGACTATAAGGAAAGCTGAGTGCTATAGAATCAATGCTTTTGAATTATGGTGTCAGAGAAGACTTTTGAGAGTTTCTTGGACAGTAAGGTGATTAAGTCAGTCAATACTTAAATTAATTCAGGCTACTCACTAGAAGGTCAAATACTGAAGCTGGTAAATACTTCAGCCATATGTTAAGAAGGTGGCACTCATTGGACCCTGATGTTGGGAATGAGTGAAGACAAAAGGAGAAGGGGGTGGCGGTGGATGAGATGAGTAGACAGTATCATGGAAAAAGTGAACCTGAACTTGGAGATTTCAGGAGATAATGGAGGATAGAAGACCCTGGTATTCTATGGTCCATGAGGTCATGGAGAGTTGGACATGGCCGAGTGACTGAACAACAGTAACTGGTTTGACTCTTTTAACCACATAGTAAGAGGAGCCTTTTTGATTGACTGAATAGCCAGAGCATGGATGCATTTAAAGGGGAATAGTCAGCCAGAGTCTGACCTCTTGATTTTTTTTCCTACTTGGTGAGAGAGAAACAGAGAGAGAGAAGAGAGAGAGAGAGAGAGAGAGAGAGAGAGAGAGAGAGAGAGAGAGAGAAAGAGAGGGAGAGAGAGAGAATGCTGTAAGGGAAGAGGCATTGGGCTCTCCCCAGTTGAGTCTGACATAGGGCCAGTGAATACAGGCCTCCATTCTTTGCCTCCTTCTGTCTGTTCTTTCCTCTTGTTGGTAGAGTAGATTAAACGTGTGGAATAGACTTTGTGTTTGTGAGCTTCAGAAGATCAGAAGAGCTAGCCACTAGGAAGTCTGGAAGCAGAATCTATATCAAGTGTTGTGGCTCAGTATCAAGGCTCTGAAGAACCGTCTTCAGGACCCGGCCTGGTGGTGGTTGACATGTGCACTTATCTAGCAGCTATGCTGCTTCTGGATAGGGAACTTGGGACCGATGTTATGTAGAAATGTTATGTTATGTATTAAGTCTGAGCCTGCTCTCCCCAGGGACAGAGATGACATAGAGGAGGGTGTGATTTTAGAATTTTGGGGCAAATGTTTCTAATTCTATTCTTGCTATATCCTTAAAAGAAATATTCCCATTGTAAGAGATAATTGACGTTAATTGGTTCGGTGGAAATGGTGAATTAATTACTGGTGGTTAACTGCCAGCTAGGTGGCAAAGTGGGTGGAGCTCAGGCCCGGGAATCTGGAGGATGTGAGTTCAAATCTGTCCTCAGACACTTAGTAGCTGTGTGACCCTTGGCAAATCACTTAATCCTGTTTGCCTCAGTTTCCTCATGTGTAAGATGAGCTGGAGAAGGACATGGCAAACCACTCCAGTATTTTTGCCAATAAAACAGGAAATGGGGTCACAAAGAGTGTGAAATGACTAATCCAAAAAACATCAATTGTTGTGGAGGGTCACAACAGAATAGAGACTTGAGCTGATAAAACATTATAGAAGAAACAGTTTAGTTCCTCAAGGATAGAGCTGCCTCAGGACAGCTAGGTGGCTCAATGGGTCTAGAGTCAGGAAGACCAGAATTCAAATTTAGCACTAGGTATTTACCTCTGTGACCCTGGGCAAGGCACTTAACCTCTGTTTGCCTCAGTTTCCTAAATTGTAAATGGGAATAATACTAGCATTGACATCTACAAAGTGCTTTTCACAGTGCCTGGCACTATAGTAAGTGCTTAATAAATGTTTGTTGAATTGAATTGAACCTAGCTACCTCTTACAACTGTCCACTTTACTTCCATACTGGGCCTCCCCTTGTAACAAAGAGAAACAAAGCAATCATATTTGACAGCAAGTTCAATACTTAATCCTCACAGTCCCCCTCCCCAAACCTCCACCTCTGTCCCTTGCCAAAGAGGAGAAGGAGGTACATTTTCTCATTTTCTCTTCAGGGCCAAGTTGCTCATTATATTGACATAGTTCTCAGTTTTGGTTTCGGGTTCTTCCATTTACATTGTTGTGGTCATCATGGATTTTTTTTTTCATGGTTTTGCTTACTTCTCTCTACATATGTTCGTGTAAACCTCCCATAGCTCTCAAAATTCTTTATGTTTCTATCTTTTTGGGCCATTCTTTTTTCATTTATATGTGCCTACTATTGAGGAAAATACAATGTAACCTTAAAATGACCTGGTTTAGATTGTATTTTTAAATGTTTTCAAGAAAGAGGGCCAAGGCATTTAAGAAGCAAGATTAAAAAACCCAATGTGGAAGGTCTGTTTTAAAGACACTCCCATCTACTTCAACTCCTTTCCTTTTCCTTTCTACAGTAGTGTTACAATGACAGAGTGTAGGAAATGGTCATATATCTAGTATGTATCAGAGACAGAACTAGTACCTGGAGGTAACTCAAATGTGTAACACTCTTAAGAGAACATTCAAAAATAAAATACCAAATTAAAAAAAAAGACTTAAGAACTCGGATCAACACAATGCTCAACCATATTTCCAGAGGAGGGTGATGAAGAAAGCTACCTTGCTCTTGGTGAATAGCTGGTGGACTCATGATGCTTAATGAAATGTACTTTTTGGTCATGGCCAATGTGAACATTTATTCTACCTGATTGCATGTTCATTACAGGAGTTTTCTGCTTCTGTTTCTTTTCAATAGAGGGAAAGAGGTGGTGTAAAGGAAAATAAATGCTTGCTAATTTAAAAAGAGAGAGAACATTCAAAACAGAAGCCATTATCTATCTTTGTCTGTTTCTTTTCCCTCATGATTAACATGGGCAGTGAGCTGGCACAATAGAAAGAATAAAGCATTTGAAGTCAGAAGACCTGGGTTCAAGTTCTGACTTTACTTCTTACTACCCATGTGACCTTGCGCAAATAATTCAATTTCTCAAGGCCTCCTGAAGAGCTTTGGACTATTTCTCTGAGACCTCTTCTGTCTCTAAAATCTCTAATTCTACGAACTATAATCTTTATTAGACTATAGGGTGGATTCTATCTATTTTTGTGTCCCAAGCATGTAATATAGGACCTGACTCATGATAAAATATTTATTGGGCTGGGTTCAGTGATGGGACACAAAATCAGTGGGGGAGGGGGAGGAAGGAATGAGCATTTATTAAGCTTTGCTATGTGCCAGGTACCACGCTAAGTGCCTTACAAATAGGATCTCATTTGATCTTCACAGTAATCCTATGATAAAATCCCTATTTTATCACTGAGGAAGCTGAAGTAGACATAGATGAAATGATTTACACAGCTAGGAAGTGTTTTAGGTTAGATTTGAACTCACGTCTTCCTGACTCCAGGCCCAGTGCTCTATTCAACTGGACCACCTAGATACCTGTTCTCATAGGTCTCAAGGTAAAATCCTTGTCTTCTCTCCCAATTTGCTCCTGTAGTCTTGCTGCTGTTGGAATCACTATTTTCCTCGGTCACTAAAGCTTGTATCTTTGGAATTATTTTTGAGTCCGTGCTTCCAGTCAGCTCTTAAGTCTGATTGATTCTGACTCCTTCCACAATCTTTCTTGCATCTTTCTACACCATTCCACTCCCACTAAAGTCACTCTAGTTCAGGTTATTATTTCTTCTCCTTTCATTTTTTGTTTTTGTTTTTCTTTTCTTTATTTTGTTTTTTGGTGAGGCAATTGGGGTTAAGTGACTTGCCCAGGCTCACACAGCTAGTAAGTGTCAAGTGTCTGATCTGAGACCAGATTTGAGCTCTGGTCCTCCTCACTCTAGGGCCGGTGCTCTATCCACTGTGCCACCTAGCTGCCCCTTTTCTTCTCCTTTTAGACCAATGTAATGGAGGAAGGGAACAAGTAATTATTAAATGCCTACTACCTGTGCTAAACACTACAAGTATTATCTCATTTTATCCACACAACAGCCCTATAAGGTAGGGGCTAGTATGATCCGCACTTTACATCTGAGGAAAATGAGGCAAACACAATCTACTTACCCAGGATCACACAGCTAGGAAGTATCAGAGGCCAGATTTGAACTCAGATTTTCCTGACTCCAGGGTCAGCATTCTATCCACTCTATTTCCAAGCTGCCAATAATGGTTTCCTAGCTGATCTTCCATTTTCTAGTATATCTCCTCCCCAATCCATCCTTTATACTAGATTCTTGATGAATCACTTTAATTCACTATTCAGATCATCACTTCTATAATCAAAATTTTCTAGTGGTTTTCCATTGCCTACTGATTCAAGTATAAATTTTGGATCTTGGCATTTAGATCATAAAATTATAGATCTGGATCTGGAAGGAAACTACAAGGTCATTTATTCCAACCCCATTTTACAAATGAGGAAACTGAGCCCCAGAATTTAAGAGACTTGCCCAGGTTTTCACATGAAATAAGAAGCCAAGTTGGATTTTGAACCTACGTCCTCCATTCAGGACCCTCCTTAATCTGGTCCCACTGTACTTTTTTCAGCTGTGTCTCATAATACTTATTGTACTCTTCCTTTCAAATATTCTGCATTATAGACCTGTTGAGGTTTTTCTTCGCCTTCAAGACCCCCAACAGGTGCTGCTTCTTCCATGAAGCCTTCCTTAATACCTCCCCTCTCCACAATGCCCTGGGACAAAAGGATCTTTTCTACCTAATTTTTTCATAGGACTTTATTGCATCTCCCTTTGCATTTATCTCACCATCCTTTGTCTTTGAAAGGCAGAATAGTTGATTCTCATACTTCTTGATCTTTCTGTAGAATTTGACACTGCTGATCACCTTCTCCTAAATGGTTTCTCCTCTCTAGATTTTCAGGACACTATTCTCCCTTGATTCTCCTATGTATCTCCCAAATCTTATCCATGTCACAGCCTCTAACCCATGGGTCAGTACTCTTCTCTTTTCTCTGTATATCATCTCATTTTGTGATCAGATAAGCTCCCAAGACTTTAGTTATCATTTCTATGTTGGTTGGTTGATTGTTCTGTATGCCTGTATCCATCAATTCCCTTTATAAAAAGTTATCCGCTTTAGCCATTGGTCTTTGAAGGAACTGGTGTAAACTAGCTTTTTTTTTTTTGGTGGAGGTGTAAGCTTAAGATTGGTTTGACCCTCCATTTTTTCTTCTTTTTAAAAAGTATTTTTTGAATTGTGAATTTAATGACTAAAAAAAAGAAGAAAAAGAAGGAAGAAAACCAGCATTTACCAATTATCAACAGGGATTATTTGTATGTGTATTAAATTATCAATTATCAACTAGCATTATTAGTGCCAGACACTGTTAAATGTTTTTATAAATATTGTCTCATTTGTTCCTCAACAACCTTGTGAAGTAGGTACTATTATTATCCCTATTTTACAGCTGAGGAAACTGAGGCAGACAGATTAAGAGACCTACAGGTCATTCAGCTAGTAAGTATCTGAGGCAGATGGATTAAACCAGATTGAGGGTAACTGGCAGACCTCAAACCTGTTGGTGAGTTAGGGGAATGTCTACCCCAAGCATATGAAGACTTTCCCTGGAGGAATGGGTGGTTGAGAACAATTTGTTTCAGTGGCCATGAAGGTAGCTCATGCAGATGCTGTAAGTTGTTGAGGTATAGGGGTATAGGGGTTCTGGGACGCCAAAATAACAAGAGCAAGAGATGCAGGTCCTGCCCAAATGAATTCGACCCAAGCCTTCTTTCATCCAAAGACAAGGTTTATTAAAGATCTGCCATATTGGCCAGATTCTTAAGGAATCTGAACATTTGTGAGCTATTGGCTTGATTTTTAAGAATCTGAGCACTTGGCTAGACTCTTAAAGAATCTAAGCACCTTAATGGAGGCCAAACGGACCTTATATACAGAAAGACTGTGAGAAGGATCTAGGAGTGGCCAAGTAGTTTGGGGTGACTGGAGGAGGGGTCTAGAAGAAGAGGTCTAGGGAGAATCTTGTTGGGAATGGCCAGTAGGATGGGGTGACTAGAGGAGGGGTTTAGGGAGGATCTAGGGTGGTAGCAGGGGGTCATTGGGAGGTAATAGTCAATGGAGGGCTGGGTTAGGTTAAGGAAAACAAAGAGTTGGGAGATTGGGCATAGAAGCAATGAAACTCCCGTTGAGTGGATTTTAGCCTCAGAGGAACACTAGAGACTTCCTTGATCAAGTGAGTCCTTGATCAAAGAGAGTCCAAGGTGGGGTTTTTCTAGGGCCCATAGACAAATGGGACCCAAATTCTTTTTGGGGTAAGGGGCAAAGGTCTTGGCTTGGGCCTGTACCCCATTAGAATGCTTAGGGCTTGGTCAGACCCTGAAGACACCAAGGTCATCCACTTGAACCCTGACCATCACCAATCATCCTGACTTGTCTTGCCACTGGACTTCAATGACTCAGGAAGAGAGAGCAGGGCTGACAACTTTGTGCAACTCTGCCCCACTTAAATCCAATTCATGCTCAAGTCAAGACTTTACCCATGATGGCATGAGTTTTCTTTGAAAACAAGGACAGACAACAACAAGTATATGAAGTCACATTTGAATTCAGATCTACCTGACTACCAGCACTTTACCTGTTGTACCATCTAGTAGCAATATATGAGAGAAAAGACAAAAAAGATTCCATATGAAACTACAAATACTGTAAACACAGATTTTTTTAAAACAAAATATTTAATAAATTCAATGCTACTTTCACAGCTGTCCTGCTTGTCTATGGTTCCTTCTGAATAGCCTTCTACTCTCTTCTATTCATTTTTTAAAAATGCTTTAATGACCCTCTTTTCTTTCTTTCTTTTTTTTTTTTTGTAAAAATTGAATTCCAACCAATTACTTTCTCTATATGTACATAACCATTGAATGGAGTGTTTGCATTTTTTTAATGGCTGCAGCTTCTAAACCAACTCTGCTGTTTGTTTTCATTTATTACCTTTAAAAATGTCTTGGGGAGTTGACTGTAATCAAAGTTATAAAGGCTGGCCTAGAATCCAGAGTAGCTGCTTTGATAAGCTGGTTATAATATTATATCAAGTCAATTTAACAGCAGAAGACTTTCCTGTATTTCTGTTTTGTATAATAGAAATCCATCCTACATTGTGATTTGCAAATGAGATTAAAGTGTTTCTCCATAAGTCATTAAGAAACAGCCACCCTAAAATGTAATTAATGTGGAACATAAACTGCAATATGGGAAACTGTAACATGCCACGAAGTTTTGAGTCTGTTGTCATGACAAAAATTTCTGGAGACTAGTAAGGAATATGGAAAGGAGAACAATAAGAAGAATCTATTAGTTTTCTTTTCTGCACTGTCCAGATGATCTGATTCCAGACTCAAAATTTTTGCTATTTCAACAAATACATTATTAGAGTGAAGAATGAAAAATTGTTAGACTATCATAAACTAATTAGCCGTTATTGCTTATTGGCTATTAAAAAAAGGCATGTAATTCAGTATAATAAAAGACCATCTTACAGGCTTTCCTTAAACAAAAAACCTGTATGCATGTCAAAATCATATAAGATAAAACAACAGAGATAGCTTTGACCCTCTATTATTAAATTAAAGTCATTTCAGTGATCACACATCTATTTTCTCTTCTTACATATTCCCTCTTATTAAAAAAGAAAAGAAAAAGGAAACCTTTGTATAATATGCAGTCAAGCAAAATTAATTTTCCATTGGCCATTCCAAAATGTGTCTCATTCTACAAATTTAGATCATTACCTGTCAGGAGATGGGTCTCATGCTTCATCATTGATTCTCTGTAATCATGGCTGTTGACTTTCTAATTATCAAACAGGACATAACTCAGGGAGGAACATATTGACCAAACGTGTTTGCTGCTGCCCTAACTTGTCTAGCACAGAATCCAAATGGAAAAGGGATTCCCTATAGATCCCTATAGAACTATAGGTAGTTTTCCCAATGCTTCTATTTATAGCAAATGATATTGTGATGATTCCATCAAGCTCCAGAACATTGCAGTCTCCTAAATAATTTTTACAATCACTCAAAAGGGTTTGGCCTAATGATTCACACAGGAAAAACCAAATGATGGAAGAATATCTATATTGGATGAACAGCCATGGAATTTGTCCATTGGTACGTATATTGGGAGCCCTGGATGAATGGATAATGAGCTGGGCCCTGAATTGGACAGGAGGAAGAGAGTGGGCCATCTTGTCTTTGAGAAGTTCTAAAGCACTTTTAGTGACTCTAAGCCTCAATCTGAAATTAAGGCCTATTTTTAACAAAAAAAATTTTACTGCCAATATTTTATGGCTGTGAGTTATACAATGCCCCAGTTTAAAAAAATTAAGAATTGTAGAACTCTCAAATGGCAATAGAGATGTATGGTGGGTATAAGTAGGCTGCAATGCATTCTAACCAAGAACTATACAAGAGAAGTGTCATAAAGAATATGGTCAGAAAGATGTATGACTGGAAATAAGGATGGTTTTGTCATGTGATAACAGTGAAGAAGGACTTATGAATAGCCATTCATTAAATTTTTAGAGAACTAGAGGAAGGCTGTAAATATACTGTGTTTATCTTCTGTGGAGGACTTATGGAAGAGCATAGAAGAGTTGCACAGGATGGGAAGGTAATGGTGGATTGTCCCTTGAGGGAGCAGTAACATTGGTAAGGTCACATATCCTCAAATCCCTTCAAACTATGTTTAATAACCTCTACCTCCTTGTGTTATGGAGTTTGACTACTCAAACAATCTTCTACTCTACAATGTTGCATATTCAGTAGATTCCAGGAAGAGAATGTTCCAGGTAAACAACTAAGTGGTCTTAGTTATTAGGTGAGGTATATCTTATACCATAAATTAATTAGCTGGCATTGAGGTTTAGAAATTAGTCCCTTGTGAATTTGGTGTGGTGTGAATCATTTCCTCTAGAACCTGATTATCCAGGGTGAACCAATAGAATCATATCTCTGAAGGTCAGAGCCGGGAGTCTGCTAGCAACTGTTTAACAATTGGCCTTCTGGGAGGAGAAAGTACTCATGACACACTTTTAAGTTTGATTTGCATTATTAACATTTACTTCATATTCTGAAGTCTAGACCATACACAATACAATAAATCAGGCCCTGATTTATACATATGCAAATTTTATTTATTTATTTGCAAATTTTTGAGGTATAAATACTCATAACAAAAATTTAACAATTGACTCTGGAGAGCTGGATTGAGACTCTGGCTGGGTCCAGCACATCCCTACTTAGAGCTAACAATCAGATCCTGAACTGAGAGGCCCTAGCAAGGGGCATCCCAATTCAGAGGCCTTGCCTTAATAAACAGACTGACTAGTTACTTGACTACATTAAATGGCTGTCAAATAAAGAATGTAGGCTTCCTTATTGCATTCCTTTCAAAGGGAGCAGATCTAACCTGCATAGCTTTTGCTTGCCTAGATAGAAATCAAGCAGAGATTTATACTTAGGTCAAGCAAGGTTGAATGGCTATCATCAGAGAAGAAATGCCTGTCCTATTCCACTAGTCAGTTGAGTGCAAGCTTGCTGATGCAGATATGCATGTTGTAATGGGGACACCTGATCCGCATTCTGGTTTCTCTCTTCTCTTTTGCCAGGGCACAGGAAGGACCTCAGCTTCCCAGCCTTATTACTTACATTGAAAGTATCATAGCATAAAATAATTAATTACTGAAAACTTTCCCGAACAGAATCTTTGGGTGGATGTGTATGTGTGTGTGTGTGTGTGTGTGTGTGTGTGTGTGTGTAGTGTATATGTGTATATATAAACATACACATATCTATATATGTAGATAGATTTGATTATATCATAAATTGTACTACTGAATGAAAAATTTTGAAAATAACCTGACTCATCTAAGGTCTTCTTAGAAAATAGATTGCAGTAGTCAATATATATATATATGTATAAGCATATATATATATATATATATATATATATATATATATATATATATATATATAAAAAATACTTTATCTAAAAGCTGGAAGAGCCCAGCAGTCTCTGAGCATGGTTGAAATTCTTTTGGTTTCAGTAGAAAAGACAACATAGATATAAATGTATGGAGAAAGCAATGTAAATAAAGATGTGGGAAAGCACTTCACCAAGCTATTCTAATCCTACACTCTTCAAGGAAAGGTATAATTTTGTTGTCATTTGGGTGTACTTGTAAAGGAACACAGAAGTGTCATTTAATGAGATACAGCTTCAGTGAAATCTATGCGGTAACAATGACAGTTGGCAATTATTTGGTTAATTTAGAATATGTCTAATCCAAATGAAAAAGTGTTTTGTTAAGTATCTACTATGTTCAAGGCACATGTCAGGTAATGGAGAGAGAAAGATAAAAACAAAAAGTAGTCCCTGCCCTCAGGAAGCTTACCTTACTGAATATAGACAGCCAAATATGAAATTCCAGTCTAAAAAGTTCATACTTTTTGTTATATACCCTACTTCTGGGACTCCAGGCATCTCCTGCTCCTTAAGCCCCATACCCAAATGAAGGACAAACCACAACCCATGAGTAGTCCCAGCTGCCTGAATAAGGACCCACCTGGCCAGTTCCCAATGGACAACTCAGCTGCTCCTCCCCTCCCCTCCCCTCTCCTCTCCTCTCCTCTCCACCCAATTCACTCTTGATCTCCTGGTTTGAACAACAATAGGCCAAGGCCAAAGCAGTACTTAATGGTTATTTTTGGGCCCTCCAGGCTCAGAGTGAATGTAAATAGTAACTGTTTCTCTTTTGGCCAGCAGCCCTGAGAGTCTTTCCCTCCTAATTGGATTTTTTTTTTTTAATTAAAGGGACCAGTCCTTGACTCACTTCTTAATCAGGCCTATTTACTGAATGGGTATTGACTCACTCAAAGTGAGAACCTGAAAAGAACTTAGCTTAAAAGAGTCATGGTCTCCCATTGCATCCTGGGCTATCTCCTGTAGCCCTGATCCATATCTGGCCACTGGCCCCAGATTGCCGTGGAGGAGAAAGTGAGGCTGGTGACTTTGCACAGCCCTCTCTTACTCAAATCAAAGTCAATTGCAAGTCATGTCATCACTTCCTAAAGGTCATGCTCCTTTTCGAGAATGAAGGACAAACCACAACCGAAATACTGAATGAAGAAGAGCCCACTTAGTTTATAATGGGAAGTGGCCTCCTCAATCAAGTGACCCTCTGGAGGGACAGAAGCACTCCTGTGCCAGCTGGAGCTAAAAAAGGGAGGTGTAAGTTCTTCACACTCTTAGTTCCCATTCAAACAACCAGAAGGTATTGTGTGGGATAGCGACTACCGAAATCAAGAGTTTGCAGTCTGAATCAGAGATCAGAAAAGGTCTTCATTCTTTCTCATGAGAAAGGGCACAGCCCTTGTGGCTGCTCAAGCAGCAGCAGCCAGGGAGTGAGCCGCTGGCTCTGAGAAGCGAAGTGTTATAGCCCTAACGCATGCCCCCTCCCATTCTCTTACCCTTTTCCCCCATTGGCTGAGTACTCAAGGCATACAATCTAAACTGGGCAACTAACCCCATAGAAACAAACACCCATATTTGGGAACTAGATGTATGTGTGTACCAGGAGACGGGAGCAACCAGGAACTGCCTGTGCTGAAGTGGATTTTTGAGAAAGGTGAAACTCAACTCAGGGCTTTGGCCTGAGGAAACTGCACTTTAGGCCATCTCTCACAATCCCCCCTGTCCTTTTATCATTACTTTGCAGTTTCCTCACAACACTACTGATAACACTTCTATTAGGCTTTCCTCATTATGGTCTTCAGATTCAACTCTTTCCAGTCTCTAGAGGAACCCACCCCTGAGCTTTCACCACCATGATTTTGATCTCCCCGATGACACACATAGCATCTTTTGTACTGAGTTTTGTACTATTCAGGTGATTATTTACATTATACAAGGCAAGCAGACAGGAAGAAGTATTACCCCACTTATAGCAATAAGTAAGAACCATAGTACTTGTTTCTACCAGGAACGCTAAGATTTTTCCATGTCCACTTGTCCTTATGGGTATCACCTGGCCTATATGGTTTATCTTCAACAAACTTCCCCCTTGGCTGAAAGAACTGGGCTGAACTCCTTCAGGTGGGACCCTTGTTTTGTGATCTTGGGGTCCCAGCACCCCCAAACCTCCAGTCCTCATCATAACCATTATGAGAAATTAAAGGATCCTGATTTTTACAGGAATATACTAGTAACAGATGTCAAGACTGAATACTTAATTCCTAAATTCTAGGCCAAATAACTCAATCTTATATTTGCATCTTACTTATAATATCCTCAGATGCTCCCACATCAATCTATTTTATTTTATTTTTTTAATAGATTCAATACTTATGCTCACAAAACTTATGATTATAGGAATTTGCCATGAAAGAACTAAAGTAAGGGAACAATGCTTCCCTAGATTCATGTCAATTCCAGGCAGAAGTTATATAATGACCAACTGCATTAAGCCAGGTTTAAAGTCTGCCAGCTGTCATAGTGGGGAAATTGAGTCAGGAGAATCCTATCTCAGCCATGCAGAAAAGTCATTCTCCCGAACTTCCCATGAGAACACTCCAATGCAGCTCACAAACCTCTTTCCAGGTTACTGATGTCATGGGGTCAGTAGCTTAATCAGATCCTTCTTAATCACACCTGGAGTTGGACTCAAAATAACAGTTCATTAACAGTTCCCAAGGTCTTAGACAAAAAATTCCCCTTATCAGTGTTTCAGGTGTGACCATAGTTTCACATTAATTAGGGAACATCTCCAAAGTGAGCTCTAAGTAGCTTGCATAACTTGCTACACATGTTCTGGTTTCTAATAGCATCCTAAGTAAAATCAAATTTCCATTAAGATCATAAATTCCTACTCTAAATAGATTTACCTTTCTGTTTCTCAAGCTTATTTATCCCTCTCTAACCATCCTTAATCTGAAACAATGAGACACTTTCAGGACTTGAATCTCATACAGTAATTTTAGTTATTGCTAGAACATGGAATGAATTCATATCAAAAGAGTAAGATCTTTTCTACTTACAACTTATATGCTTTAGTATTAATCACTAGCCTTAGATCTCTGACACTGCTCCATTGAGACTGTTTCTCTAAAAGCAGCCAGTTAAGTCCAGTCCAAGGATACAACAAACCCAGGGACAAAACTCTAAGTTCATAGTAGGTTTGGACATAATTTTCCTGCAAGTAAAAATTTAGTAGGCCCTCTAAAAGAATATCAAAGATTTCAAAACTTTCTTTTTTCTTCATAAAAGTATCTCCCTTTCTCAAAAAGCAACTTACAATTTCCTAATTACCATAAAATTCCTAGTTACCTAAATTCTCTAGTCAAAAGGTGTCCGTATGAGAATTATGAGATTTTATAAAATCTTTTTTTTGCATAATTATCAAGTTTCTTTTCACACACATACACAAAATACTTTTACCAGTGCTTGACTTAAACAATAACTCTAAATAGCTTAGTTAACAATTTTAAACTTCGTAAGTGAAAGTCAGATAATCCCAGCTAATACTTCCCTTTAAACACAGACAAAACTTGGAAATTCTCATTTCTTAAATTACAATACTTAAAAGGAAATGTTACAAAACAGGACCATATAGAATGCCCCAACAACCCTGATTCGTTCCTTTTTCTCTTTTCTCTGAAGGCACAATTAATTTAACAACATTCTAGATTATAAAAGAAATTGCCCTTCCAGTAACATAACTAATACAGTTGCTTACCAGATTACATCATATAAGAAAATTCAGAAATATGTAAGCAGTATATTAAAAACTTAAAAAAATCTTTCTTTCTTTCTGAACTCTTTCACCAGGTCCGGTCTCCTGGGGCCACTCCCACCCCTATAGACTGGCTTTTTTTTTTTAAATTATCTATGCCAGCCCATCATTGTCTTTTACCGATCTGATAGCCTCAGGCTACACCCAGATTCCTGATTGGACCTCAGTGCCACTCCCAGTCAAGGCACTTCAAAGCCTAGATCTCCCCATGACCACTAGTCCCTGCCTTAAGAGCCTGGCCATATGGCCCATCCCCCGACAAACCAGGTTGTTAGCCTTAAGAAGGCCTGGGTTGAAAAGAAATTTTTTTTAAAAATTTCTAATTGAAACCCTGATATATGAGAGAATACCTCATTAATTCCAAATCAACACATACCAATAAGTTTTTCACAATAAAATATGCTTGTACCACAGGGCATACATTATAAAATTATTTCCACAATTGTAATAAACTTTGAAACAACCCATTACAATTTACTTGAACGTACTCCCACATCACCTTGAACAGAGAATCATTCATCTCATCATTAATATGTTGAAACTATAACTTTAAACCACCACACATTTTTATAATAGTCAAGATTTTTAACGAAAATCTGCTATCATAGTCTTATAACCAAATATACCTCACTAGGTATTTAACAATTTCAAATTATCTCATCTCCATCACTAAAAGACCCATTGCAGGTCAAGAGTTACTTTAACACCATTTCTACCTCATAATGGTCCCTCAAATTTCACAATCTAAGAGTTTTAGAAATACAATACAATTTAGAAATACAGTAATAACTTAAACAATAAACTTCAGATAACATCAATTGCATTTCCTTATTATCACATATAGAAATGATCACTCTTATTACTCTTAGTACTTTTAACAATTACATTAACTAATAATGCCACTTCTCATAACAACCACTTTTTTGAACAGTAAACTTAAATCCAATCAGATCTGAATTTATTATTAATGATAAACATTTAAAAACATTTTTCGTTTTAAGTCCAATACTCTTGGCCCTTTAAAAGGAAATAGCCTCCACAAATTTATATATTCCCTTAAAAAGACACGTGGTGACAATTGCTCTTCTAAATTCTCCTTTTTCTTTAAGTCCCCTCTGCTTCTTAGAGGCTTATCAGATGGAACCACCCTCCTGAAAATCTCAGGATTCAGCAATTTGAACAGGGCATAACCCTCTATCACTTTATTGGTTTTCAAATTAAGCTAAAAAATTTTATTTTTCCATCCTTCTACTTAAAATAGACCACTTCCTCACACCTTCTCAACTATCTAAAGCTATCCAGAGGGTATCTCCATCCAAGGGTGGGGAACTTAAGAACCCCACCCAAATTATGCTCACCAAGACTACTATACAGCTTTCTTTTGCAAATCTGAAGGGAGATAAGAATTGAATAGGACTCTCCCTCTCCCCCTCTCTCCTCCCAAACTGGTTTTACAACTTTACTATGCATTCTAAACAATTCACTGGTCTTGTTCTTCCCCTGTGAATAAGATATCTAATATCCCCACCATTCCTCCCCAAGATCAATAAGGTCCTCCCAGGGAGGAGCTAATCTTGGCATCCTTGCCTGCTGACCCCCATATCCCAAGGAGGACTGTTTTGAATGGGTAGTTACTCCTTTTCACACAGTAATCAATTAACAATTCTAGGTTTTAACACTAAAACAGTAACTTCAAATAACTTAGTTAACAATCTTATAACTTTCAAATTGTTTTAGCTATAAGCCCTTTTTTAATTACAGGTAAAGATGGAAATACCTGGTTTTCTAAATGGCAGTTATCAAACATTATAAGACAGAGTTAGCAGGGCTGACAAAGTAATATAATGGGTCTTACATAATTTTTCTACTGTCCTTTACTTTCTTTCAGTTTACTTTAATAACATCCAAATTATGAAAAGCTACTCAACATAACAATACAAAAGTTTACCAATCTGAAACAATGCTAGAGGTTTAAAATTGAAATAGACACATTACCAATTAGGTGGCTCCAATTATTCCAACTGTGTTTCCAACTGGTCACATCTAATTAAGGAATAGTTAACATTTTTAGTGTCTGCCCTCTACTAGGCATTGTGTTAGGCACCTTCCCATCATCCAATGACAAATTTCAGATCCATACATTTTCCCAATTTACCTTAGTGTCAAACAGTGTGATAAATTCTGAAATTAAGAACATCACATTTCATTTAACATATTTACCAATTTGAATGAATTGGGGCTTGTGGGGAAACACCATAACCTCAGCAGCCCCGTAAATTACCTTTTGTTTGTGTTCTGGTACACAAAAACGTTTCTCTTTTATATGAGGCAGAAAAGATTGGGCGCTACTCAATCTACCTTTCCTTTTCATCTGAGGGGGAAAAGGTTCCCCTTTTCTTGTCTTTCCCTCCTTGTAGAGAGATATATATTTTTTTCTTTTCCAAAAGTTTCTAAACCTTTTACTCTAAACCTAAACTCTATTCACACTGTTAACACTCATTCACACCACAGACACAAACAGGAACACAAAACAGACATACAACAAATTGCTATAGAATCCTCAAATCATATTTTATCATTTTCTTTTTATCTCCTCCTTTATATTTTGGCAATTCATTACAATTAAATCACTCCAATTATTTAGTCTAGCCCCATGGGCTATTTTCCGGTACCTTTGGGAGGTGACTCCCGCCACTCAACTTTGACTGAGACTTCCCATGGTGGGAGACTCCCTGTTTCTTGGTGTTTTTTATTTTGTTTTTGTTTGTTTGTTTGTTTTTGGCTGAGAAATGGGGTTAAGTGACTTGCCCAGAGTCATACAGCTAGTAAGTGTTATGTGTCTGAGGCCAGATTTGAACTCAGGCCCTCCTTAGTCCAGGGTCAGTGCTCTATCCACTGTGCCACCTAGCTGCCCTGAGACTCCCTGTTTCTTGACTGAGCTGTCTTGGACACTCCTCAATCTAGCAAACTCAACCAAGCCTGCTTGCAAGGAGCCCCTGGTGTCTTGCTCTAGATACTCTCGGAGGGAACTCAACCTCGAAGACTCAGCAGGACCAGTCTTTCTACCCCACCACCCAGTCACCCAGGTCTCGAGATAAACTCTTACCTGGGTCTGTGCACAGACTTATGTGACCGATAATTCTTTCCTTCTCCCTTGAGTGGCTCTTCCTGTCCCCTTAGGTCGTTTTCTGTTCTCGGCTTCAGCCTCTTTTCAGGCCTTTTCCCACCAGAGGAGAGTCACTCCCACACCCAACTAAGGGCTGCCACTAAGACTTCAGCAGGATGTCCTGCCAGTCAGTCAAGGCTAGGAAGACCCTCTCCTCTTCCGGGGGGATCCCGAGACGAGCCCCCAAAACTGTGTGGAACAGTGATCACTGAAATCAAGAGTTTGGAGTCTGAATCAGAGATCGGTAAAGGTCTTTATTCTTTCTCATGAGAAAGGGCACAGCCCTTGTGGCTGTTCAAGCAGCAGCAGCCAGGGAGTGCGCCACTGGCTGTGTGAAGCAAAGTTTTATGGCCCTGACATGTGCCCCCTCCCACTCTCTTACCTCTTTCCACCATTGGCTGGGTACTCAAGGCATACAATCTAAATGCGGCAACTAATACCCAGTAGAATTAAACATACCATATTTGGGAACTAGATGTATGTGTGTACCAGGAAGCAGGAGCGACCAGGAACTGCCTGTGCTGAAGTGGATTTTTGAGAAAGGTAAAACTCAACTCAGGGCTTAGGCCTGAGGAAACTGCACTTTAGGCCATCCCTCACAGTATCATCTGCCCACCAGGATGTTACTAAATATGGAGGAACTGAGAAGTCCTAATGGTATGAAAAAATTACGGTCCACAGAGGCTAAATGAATTTCTTTGGTAATTCCTCAGAACATAATTTTCAGAAGAGCAAATTATCTATAGAAATACTGGAATATACCCTTAACTCCCACAAATACTATGCTTTTTGTATTTTTATTTACTTGGTTAGCTATTTCAAGGTAGAGACACCATGTCCCATGTATGTTCCACCTATAAAACAAAAGAGTTGTAAGAATATAAGGAATAACTCAGTTTGGCTTTGAATTGGGGCCAGATATTTCATTCAGTACTTGTTGTAGCTTGAGAGGCAGAATACTAGGAATTGGATGAATAGAACTCACACCTAGGCCCTCCATTTTACTAGACTAAAGGCATATAGTCACTAGATTCTTCTGAGTCTTAATTTACTTTCTCTTTTCCTTTCAATCTGTCCTATTTACCCAGGCCAGATCCATCTTTATAGGTGAGTGCTTCTGTTATGCCATCCTTGTCCAAGAACCTATACTGGGTCCCTTTTATCTACCTTATTAATTAAGCTAAAACATCTCTACCCCGCATTGCTTTCAAAGATCTCAAACTATTCTACCTAATGCTATTTCCCCTTACTCCTCAACATGAATCTATTCTTAATCAGATTTCTTCATTTCTCTCCCTGCCCCAACCCCAAGCCGTGACAATTCTTGCCTATATCTTTACAATGCTGTTTTCCCCTTATTGATGTTTTATCCTTTCCTATTTTTCCTATTTTCTTATCCTTCTCATCCTTCAAAGACCCAGTCAACTCATTTCCTTAATGAAGCCTGCCCCAACTTTTTAGTACGTGGTTATGTCTTCTCTCTTGAAACTCCCATAGCATTGTCAAAGTCCACTGAGTGCCTGACGATGTTAATTTACACATAGGAAGAAGTGTAGAAGAACCTCTGAAATGAGAGAACCTGGGTTCAAATCCTATCTTTGGTGCTATAACACAAGACAAATAATTTAATCTTCTTTTGTCTCAGTTTCCTCATTCATAAAATAATGGGGTTGGACCCAATAACCTCGGAAATTCCTTCCAGTTCTACATCTATTATTTTATATTCTCTTTTGAATTGTTTTCTAACTTTTCTGTCTAACCAATCTTGTGTTCTTTAGCTTCTCAAAAGGAAGGACAATTGTCTTAGGCTTCTCTGTTCTACCTATTAAGGCCTATCTCTATTTTTGGGTATGTAGCAGAGAGCTAGAATTTCAGCTGGAATGAAATTCAGAGGTCACCTAATCCATCCAACCTGTACGTGGAAACAAATCCTTTCTATGATTTCTTGGCCAAGTAATCCAGGCTTTGCTTGCAGATCACTTTGTTAAAAGGCCATCCATCTTTTGGGATAGCTCAAATTGTCAAGTTTTCCCTCGTATTAAGCCTACATCTTCCTCTTTGCAGGCAAATTGATAACTGATGCTCTCTAAGGCCAACCAAAAGAAGTCTAGTCCCTCTTTGATGAGACCACCCTTCAAACACTTGAGGGCAATTTTCGTGACCCTTCCTGAATCTCTTCTTCTCCAGGCTGAACATTCCCAGTTCCTTCAAACGACTCTTACAAGGTATTAACTCTTCATTGTCCTTATTGCCTTCTTCTGGGCCCCCTTCTGCATACCGATGATGTTCCTAAAATATGATGTCCAGGACTGATCAAAATATTTACCATTTTTTTCAAATAGTTTATGTGGTATTGGGATGAATTGTCCCTTAAATGTTTGTAGAATTCATTTGTAAATCCATCTGGTCCTGGGAATTTTTTGCTTAGGGAGTTCATTATGGTCTTATTCAATTTCGTTTTCTAAGAAAGTGTTATATAAGTATTCTATTTTCCCTTCTGTTCATCTGGACGGTTAATATTTTTGTGATATTCATCCATTTCACTTAAATTGTCAGTTTTACTGGCATATAATTGCTTTTAATAATTGCTTTCATTTCATCTTCATTGGTCAAGCATTCACACTTTTCATTTTGATACTAGTAATTTGGTTTTCTTTCTTTTTTTTCAATTAAATTAACCAATAGTTTATCTTTTATTGAGTTTTTCATAAAACTAAGTCCTAGTTTTATTTATTAGTTCAATGGATTTTTACTTTTAATTTTATTAATTTCTACTTTGATTTTCAAACTTTCCAGTTTTGTGTTTAACTGGGGATTTTTAATTGGTTCTTTTCTGTTTTTTTTTTAATTTCATGCCCAATTCTGCTCTTTCCCTCTTTAATTGATGTAGACATTTAGAGATACAAAGTTTCTCCTTAGCACTCCTTTGGGTGATTCTACAAATTTTGGAATATTGTCTTATTGTTGTCATTTTCTTTAATGAAATTATTTTTTTTCCTATGATTTGTCCTTTAACCCATTCAGTTTTTAACATTGGGTTTCCAATAGCATTAGCATTTAGTACTAGTTTCTAATGAACTCTCTTTTTAGGGGCTAGGCAATGGGGTTAAGTGACTTGCCCAGGGTTACACAGCTAGTAAGTGTTATGTGTCTGAGGTCAGATTTGAACTCAGGTCTTCCTGAATCCAGGGCTGGTGCTCTATACACTGCACCACCTAGTTGCCCCCTAATGAATTTTTAATATATGCTTCCATAGTCCTTTATTGAATGCAATTTTTATTGCATTATGGTCTGAAAAGTGTCCATTTGCTATTTATTTTTTTTCTTCATTTGGTTGTGAGGTTTTTATGCCCTAATGCATGGTCAGTTTTTGTGAGGGTGTCATGTACAGCTAAGAAAAAGGTATACTCCTTTCTATTCCCATTCACCTTTCTCCAAAGGTCTATCATATCTAACTTTTCTTTCTACTCATCTCATAACAGGACAGTTTTCTTTGATTATGACTTTCAGGGAATTCAGTAATGCTTAAATTAACTCTTTTCAGTCTATTTTCCATACAGTTGTTTTTCCAATGAGATATTTCACATTTTCTGCTGTTTTTTTTTCATGCTTTTGACTTTATTGGATGTTTTGTGATGTCTATGGAGTCATTAGCTTCCACTAGCCCAATTCTAATTTTTAAAAATTCTCATCTATGATGAGATTTTGTAGCTTTTTTCCACTTGACCTATTTCATTTTTGAAGGAATTATTTTCATCAGTGAAGTTTTGTAACTTCTTTTCAATTTAGCCAATTCTGTTTTAAGGTATTTTTCAGTATTTCTATTGCTTCTTTCCTCAAGCTGTTAATTGTCTTTTCATAAAATTTTCTTCCTTTACTCTCATTTCTTTACCTAATTTTTCTTCTTTGATTCTTCTTTGATTTTGAAAATAAATGCTTTAGCTCTTTCAAGAATTCTTGTTGGGCTTGTGTCCAATTCAAATTTTACTTTGAAGCTTTGCTTGTAGATATTTTGACTTCACGTCATTTTCTTCTAAGTTTGTGTCTTGATCTTCCCTGTCACCATAGTATCTTTTTTTTATGGTCAAGTTCTTTGATCATTTTCCTCCCTGTTTCTTGATTTTGAACTTTATGCTAAAGGTGGGCTCTGTTCTCAGCTTGAGAGCACTCAGGAGAAGACGCACTGTTCCAAACTTGAGGCTCTTTTGCATTGCTGTTTTCAGAGGTAGTTCTAGGGGTTTGGAGATTTTTGGTGCTTCCAAGGTAGTGTGATCTGGGGAGGGGCGTGGTCTCTTCTCTCCTGGTCTTCACGCTGGTCCTTATCCAGGAAATGCCTCTGATCCCTTGGGATTGCAATTGATACTGCTCCTCAGCAGCCCTCCTCTTTTCAGAGCAGAAGTGGTGTTGTTCCTCTGGGTCTCTGATACCTTGTTGCCAAAAGTGATACTGCCCCTCAGAGCTCCCAATCCTTTGTGACCGAAAGTGCTACTCTCTGCCCATGAACTATAACCCAGAAGCGGGTCTAGGCAATGGATTTGCCAAGCAGTATCTCATCTTTCATTCAGTGCCAGCACAGGGATCCTTTGTAGTCTCTTTTTGACCATTTGCTAGGTCCCCTTAACATCTCTACCTTGAGAGCTCCCAAAATGGCTGCTGCTTCTGTCATCACTGCTTAGTCCCTCCAATGGTGTTTACCAATGTGGACTCTGGGCCAGCCTTCACCACTGTGTCACGGAGCTCCCTTTCTGATCCCCTAAGGCTGGAAGAATTTATTACATTGATCGTATGTTAGCTCTGCCACTCCAGAATTCAATTTGAAGCAATATTTTAAAGTTTGGAGAGGAGTTCTGGGAAAGCTTGACCGAGTGCTTTCTCTACTCTGCCATCTCGGTTCTACCCCTGGAAGTGACTGCATGATCTATTCTTGATGAAGCTATATTAACTTTTGTGAGCTCTACTTACTTTTTTAGGGACATCCTAACTATCCCTTTAATAATGAGCTTAATTTCCCCTCTCTTCTCTGCTGCTGCCAAGAATTGAAGTCAAATTCACTGGCTTAAGTGAACCAGGGCCTCAGTATTGTTTCCTTTATTGATCTATGATTCTTCCACATAACAGGAGTCATAATATCTAACAGTAAATGTTATTGTTAAATAAAATGTATAATTATCCATCAATTTTTATTAGGCCTTTAAATATCACAGGAGAGCTTCTTCATCATTGAATGGTACAAAGACAGCAATATTCTGAAGTATATCTTTTTTGGATGAAAAGGCTTTGATTGTATAGGTCTGTATAACCCAGAGAAGAAAATGACCAGCAAGCAAATAAATGGGGTGAGTAACCTAGGTTTCACAAGCAATATTTTCTAATAACATATCTGCTGCTCTAAGGGTCCTAATGTCAGGATTTCATACTGGGTAAGAACAAGCATTATTTCTTCCCATCAGCTAGAATAGTCAAGCTGCATCATGAAATCTCAACTACTCTCCTGGTTCCTACAACAAACAGCAATGTGGCTTAGTGAGAAGGGCGCTGGAGTAAGACTCTTAGATCCTAGATCCTGACCTCCCACTAGGTAACAAAATAACTTTAACTACTTTGGCCATCAGTTTTCACATCTATATATTGGAGTGGTAGAGGAGCCTTTCCAGACCCAGTATTCCTTGATTCTAACTCCCCTGTGCAACCAAAAGACAGCAGACAATGCTCCTGTGTATAACGAGCCATATGTACCCATTAGCTTAAAGTAGATCCCAAGAGAAAGGGGAAATTATTTGATGATCGAATTTAAATCTCAAAAGGACAGCTCAGCTTGGCTGTATGTTTTCCAAACCATCCATTTTTCTTCTAAGGAATTTATTTCAAAGTATTTGCTTTGAAAATTTTCCATTTTATGAGCTAGAATATTCGTAATGTTTTTATAATGTGCTTAAAATTTTAAATTGAGCATTTAGGTATCTCAGCTTCCAATATGATGACTACAAATATTGTCTATATACAGAAATGTATGAATGAAAAAAATTAGTTGATCTCATTTCAATGATCTACAGAATTATAATCAATAGAAAATGCTAGAAACAAACAAACAAAAACCCATCCCACGATTACTTATGGAAGATGACTACATAAACAGTTTCACGTGAAAGTGCTGAAATTATGCTGTATTTATAGGGTGGTTCATTTAGTTTGCCATTGCAGACTAGATTTCATTTCTCTTGCTGTTTTTTGTTCCTGTATCCATCTATTAGAAGCGATGGAAACAGTCTTTTTCCCTACTTTGCAGACTGACTCACTTCAGCATATACTGACCTTTTTATAATATATTCTCTGATCATGGCCGTGTGAGTAAAAGGATAGAAAGAGCCAAATAATGAATGCATTTAGAAACTAGTGCATGTGAAGATATGACTTTGAATCAAGATAGAACAAATATTGTGTAAAATTTCTCATATATGTTACAATTTTTTATTGTAGAATTGTCTTTTTTTTAATAAAAGTCTTCCACAATATCCTTGGAAATTAAATAATATGTATATATAATATATATGTTACTTTGCATGAGAGCATCTCCTCCAATTTGTTTTCTAAACAAATTTTCTTTATTGTGAATTTAATAATTATCAACATAGACATTCCAATAAATACACAAATTTTTGTAAACAGAATCTTATTTTAAAATTACCAGGTAAGCTCATTCAATTCTGCAATACACATATATGCAGAGGGTCAACAGTTCCGTCAGGGTAGGAATTCCCTCTGTAAGTAGATTGCCTCTTGTTTCTGGCTATGTCAGAATGTAAGCTTTTTGACAGTGAAATTGTTTCATTCTTCCCATTTGCACCTTCACTGCTTAGCACAGCTCTTGGCAATTAATAAATGACAATTTATTGATCTTTGTATCAATCCTAGGGAGTTGACTATGCCCCAAAGAAGTCCACCATCCTTCAAATGGTAATGATCAAAAATGGAAACCCAGCCCAGGTCTTTATGACTCCAAGCTCTGAACTTTATCTACTATACCAGTGTTGTCAAACTCTTACAGAAATGGGGGCCACTAATCTGTTCACAAAGATCTGTATGGGCTGCATATTGGCTCAGTTTTAAAATATAATATTATCTGCTTTATTCTATTTTTATTTATTTTGTTAATTATTTCCTAATTGCATTTTCATTTGACTCAGACTTTGTGTATGCAGGTGTTTGATACCTCTGAGCTATGCTGTGCTGCTAGTGATAAATCCTGTAATGATAGAACCTAGTGCTAAAAGGGCCCTGAAGTATTACTTTTTCCAACCCCTTAATCTTACAGGATGAAGAAACTGAGGCACAGAGATGTAAAGTTATTGGAGATGGAGATAAAGTGTTGGTCAACTTTAGTTTTATACAAACCCACCAAGCTTATAAAAACACACAGACAAAAAAGCTGTATTTGCTTTTTAGTAAATTATGCCCTGAGACTGTCAGAGTTGGGGGTGGGGTACTCAATTTTCTGTCAACAGCACCTTGCACAAGACTTGGAACAAGCCCAAAAGGAAGGACTCATCTTTTTTGGACCCGACTCATTCCCCCATCCTCCTCTTCAGGAGGTATATGAATGTGGAATCTATCAGTTCATCTCATTGCCAACCGCTACCATGCACCTTCTATGCTTTTTAGTTTCTTGGACTCAGAACACAACAGGGTTACGGGGAAAGAGGCATCCTACAAGCCCTTTATTCTAGGATCTGGCCACAGGCCACATTCATTGGAGGAGCCTGTAAGCCTCTGCCAGCCAGCTGGTATGAATACTCAGAGTACTCTCCAAGACAACGTGGTTGACTGGAGACATCTTATCCATTTGCTCATTCTAACGACTTGGACTCAACACCCTATATCAGTATTGGACGCACTCAGAGAAGAGGTGCAAGTAGCAGCAACTGAATGAGACAACTCCCCATACACCAAGGATGAAGGAGGAAAGAGAAGTGAAAGTTGGAGACACCTAAACTGAGCTTCCATTAGTAGAATAGAAGCTCCTCAAGGGCAGAGAACTTGTCTCTTTTGCCTTTGTATCTCCAAGCACAGCACGACATTTGGCACATAGTAAATGCTTCATGAACCCTTATTGATTGGTTGATCAGTCAGTCAGAGAGCTTAGATGACAAGCCTCTGTCTGGGTTACGGGAAAGGATGTAGTCGGCACACTCTCCATGAGGATTAACTCATGTGATGGAGATAGCAGAGAAAAGACGTACAAGAATTCGAGGCTCAATCGTTATGTATGTTGCTAGCGACTGGAACCCAGGATGCTGATTGTGGGGTAGCATACGGTCTAGCTAGCGTGTCCAAGCAGCGGGATTTTATGCCTTTGGGGCCAAATACTGAAGTTATGTGGCTCAATATCATTATGGTCTTACTGGAGAAAGAAGTGTCCACAAGGGCAGCCTCAGCCATGCCTGGTCATAGGTTTAGATCAAGAAGACTCATCAGAGACCCTCTAGTCCAACGGTTCTTAATCTGGGGTCTGGGACCTATTTTTAAAAATAATTTTGATAATTATATTTTGGTATAATAGGTGCGTATGTACTTTATTTTATACGTTGTGAAAACATTATTCCAGGACGTGGTCTATAGGCTTCACCAAATGGCCAAAAAGGGCTTGTGATAAGAGCTAAGACTTCTACAGTACCCGTTATGTGCCAGGCACAGTACTAAACACTTTACAAATATATCTCATCTGATGAACCCTTTAAGGCAGACACTGTTATTATTCCCATTTTACAGTGAGGAAACTGAGGCAGAGAGGTTAAGTGACTTTCTCAGGGTCATATAATTAGCAAGTGTCCCAGGACAAATTTCAGGACTGCCTGACACCAGGCCCAGCTTTCTACCCACAAAAAAAGATTAAAGGCCCCCCATTCTAGTCCAATCTGCTCACTTTAGTGATGAAGAAATTAAAACCCAGGAGAATAAACAACTTGTCTAAGATCAAACAGGCAACGAGCATCATAGGTGGGATTTTAAATCTCAGCTCTTTGATTCCAGAGCCAATGTTCTCTGCTTTGCCCTGCACTGCCTCCCACTGCTTCTGATTGTTTACCACAGTGGTTGCTGGTCCAGCCACAAGGGAGCTCCTTATCTAGGGTGCAGGTTCCCCTCAGTTGTGGAGAGGCTGTAGGTAGAGAATTTCATTCCTACTAGGTCCCCAGGAGGGACCTACATGGCTGGAGAGTGAGAGGGAGGGAAAAAGAAGAGAGGACATATTTACTGAAGAGTCTTTCTACCTTTCTGTCCCCCGATCCCTGGATTAGATGAGAATGTCATTAAAATAAACTACATCCCTTGGCCTAATATATCTTGAAATACTTGATTTTAACACTTTTGAAAAACTGCAAGAATATCTTAGCTATCTTAAATTTAAAACTTAAACACTTCAATGTTCATATAGGCCATGCTAGATTTGAAAGACTGCCTTCTATTTGTTTCCCTTCCATAGTCTGATCAAGGTCTATGTCACCTGGTCCAGTTTGGTAAATATCACTGCCTCTTCCAACTGACCTTATCAGGTTGGATATTAAAGTAGGGAGTATTGGCCTTGAATTTTGATGGTATTCAAGGCTCCACAATTGTAGCAATGGGTAATGACCCACTTTTTCAAATTCTCCTGAGACATTGGCAGGAGAGTTGGAAAGTGGCCAGATACACCTCTTCTTTAAATTCTTTTCCAAGAATTCCTTCAGGGATTTCCTCTGGCCTAGTCAATGAGTAGATTTGGCCATATGGGACTGGGGCTCCTAGACACATGTGCAGTGCACAGTCATATGGTATATATTAAGGGTGACTGTACTGCTTCAGTCAAAGTGACGAGATCTTAATAGTCTTAGTCCTGGGAAAGGAGTTTTGGTACAGACTTAATCTAGTTGCTGTAGCTAAACATAGCCCTCCTCAAGTCCCACATAAAGTTTGGACTATGCAGGTCAGCCTATTGGTCCTCAGCACTGATGGAAATATTGAGGAGCAGCTAATGCTTCAGCTGAATTTTTAGCAGTTTCCCTATTTGGGCTGGTGGGCCTTGATCACTTGAATAGTCACTGGTCTGGACTAATGTGGGCACTTGTCAATTATTTATTCTACCAGCAGAGCAGTGTAGGATTTCTGGAATACTTATTCTCTCTAGGTTAAACTTAAATGCATGAAGTCTGCAGAAGTCTCCCATGTTCACCATAACTAAGACTTAAAATAGTTGTAAATCTGGTAGATCAACCTTGACAATCAGAAATAGTTGTCATACAACAGAGTAGATATACTTACAGTGCAGACATCCATTCAGCTTTGAGTAGTCAGCGGTGCATTGTAGCACTCCTTCCAAGAATAATATTTTCTCTATAACTTCTGCCTTCCGTTATTAACAAAGATTCCCTGATTATTAAAAAAAAATAACACAAGAATTTAAGGAAACACTTTGCACAGGTACAATGAGAGGGAAAATTATTAACCAAATGAAAGAGAGGGTAATCCTAAAAGACAAAATAATTAATTTTGATTACATATCACCTAAAAGTTTTTGTATCAACAAAGTCAATGCAGCTAGAGTAAGAAGATAAACTGTTGAGAGGGGAAAACAATTTCATCTACAATCTGACAGTGAATAGCAAGCTAGCCTTTGAGTAAGGAAGATCTGGGTTCAGATCTCAGTCCTGATACATTACACTGGTTGTGTCACACTGGAGATGTAACTGAACCTCACAATGTGCTAAGCAATTCTTTAAAACTACAAATTTTTAAGAAGATGGGAAGAAATTAATTCTTGGATCTACAGATAGAGGAAGAGTTCATGACCAAACAAGTAACGGAAATGATCACAAAAGAAAAAATGGACAGTTTTTATTACACAAAGATTTAAAAAATACTTTTGCACAAATAAAACCAATGCAGCTAAAATTAGAAAGAAAATACCTGGTGAAAATATTCAAAGCAAGCTTCTTTACAAAGTTCTCATTCCTAAATAGGGAAATGATTTAAATGTGTAAAAATAAAAGCCATATCCCCATAGACAGTCAAAGAATATGAACAGCCAATTTTACCAATAGCTATACAAAAATGCTCCAAATCATAACAATTTTCAAATTAAAATTAATCTGAGCTTCCACTTCACTCATATCCATTAGATTAGCAAAGATGACAAAAAAATAAAAGAAAATGACAGCTATTGAAGGGACCATGGTGAAATGGAAACACTGATACACTGTTGGTGGAGCTATGCATTGATCTAGCTGGGAAGCAATTTGGAATTATTCTCCAACTAAACCATGCATATCCTTTGCCCCAGTGATACCATTACTAAGCCTATACCCTAAAAAGATCAAGGAAAGAGTAAAAAAGTATAACATATATTAGTAAGTATAATAGTATTTCTAGTGCCTCCCTTTTTTGTAGTAGCAAAAATTGGAAACTAAGGTCATGCCAATCAATTGTGAACCAGCTGAATAAATTATAGCATATGAATATAATGAAATGGTGAAAGGGACAATCTCAGATAATCTAGAAAGATTTGTGTGAACGAATTAAGAGAGAAGTGAGCAAACTCAGAAGAGTAATTTATACGACAGCATGATTATAAAGGAGAACAACTTTGAAGGACTTCAGAATTCTGATCGAGATAATCAGCAGTCGCAGCTCCAGAGGACTGATGATGAAACATACTCCCTGCCCCTTAATAAGACAGGTGATGGAGGAATGATGAGACGTGCATTTTGGATCTGCCTAATATTGAAGTTGATTTTGCTTGCCTATACATATTTGTTACAAAGGTCTTGTTTTTCTCTTTTCTTTATTTCAGTTGGAGAGAAGTTGCAACAAATGCATGAAAATAAATGCATATAATTGAAAAAAGTTTAAAAAGAAGAAAATCTTGGTTTGAATTTAAACTCTACTTTTTATCATCTAGGTGACCTTGTGCAAGTCACTTTAACTTCTCTATGCCTCAGTTTCCTCATTTGTAAAATGAACAAGTGAACTGCATGATCCCTATATTCTCTTCCCATGCCAACATTCTTGATTTATGGAATTTGAGCCATGGTAATATGCCATTTGTATGATGTGGTAACTCCTTTCATTTTACCCTGTATTTAGACATATGTCCTCTCCTGTCATCTGCATGTTATCTAATAGCAATTTCTTTTCATGTTCCTATTCCCAGATGGAAATTCTATATTTATAGCTGTGTTTATTCAATTTATCTTTCAAAAGCATATAAGCATATCACTTGCATTATTTTCAGCTTTAGGAACTTGTCTTCCTAGACAATGGTAGATCTAAATACAAGTGCTAGTCATGCCTACTTTTAAAAAGGTTTTGTCTTCCTCCTTCAGATAGATTAAATTCTTTACCACAAATATATCATATATCATTCAAAATAGTAATATGAAATGGCTGGACAAATACTTTCATGATATTTAAGCATCATTTATTGTGGTAAGTTTTGCTGAAATAAATATTACTTTCATATTATGTACAATATATTGATGTTTTTCATATCCCAGAGAAGGGTTATTCTATAAGTGGATGCAGAATGCCCTTTTGAAAAGTAAGTTCCAAGAAACAGAAACAGAGAATTTGAGAGTTGGAAGGCACCCCAGTGACTGTCCAGTTCAATCCATCCACAAAAGCCGTAGTAGCCACTATAACATACTCAACAAGTTGGGGTTCAGCTTTTGCTTGGGGACCTCTAAGAAGGGGCAATCAATCACCTCTTTAGGCAGCCCATTCCACTTTTGAACAACTCAGATTGTTAGGAATTTTTTCCCCTGATGTCCAGACTAAATATTCCTATTTACAGCTTCTACACATCGCTCCTGAATCTGGCCTTTGGTACAGAATGAAAAAAAAAATCTAGTCCCTCTTTCACGTGGCAAACCTTCAGATACTTGAAGAAAGCTAACACACCCAGGTTATTCAACTGATTCTCAGGTGATATCAATTCAAGACCTTTCACCATACTAGGTGCCCTCCTCTGCATTATCGACGTCCTCTAGATTATCAATGTCCTCATTAGACCATGGTGTGCAGAATGAATACAATGTTCAAGATGCCATGTGATAAGGTCAGAGTGTCACTTCCCTATCCCTAGAAGCTCTTCTCTCAACGCAACCAAGATCACGTTGGCTTTTTTGACTGCCACATTGCTTTGGTAACTCATGTTAATTTTTGAGCTAATTTTTGAGACCATCCAATCAGCTCTGAACCCATCTAATCAGATGTCTAATCCATCTGTCTCTATATTCTCTGCAAGCATAAAGATAGATAGATAGATAGATAGATAGATAGATAGATAGATAGATAGATGTAAACAGTAATGAAATTGGCCAATCCTTATGTAATCCATGATCCAGAATCCTATAAGCTATGGTCTTGCAATAGACGAGGTCACACTTTAGAACTGGCCCCAAAAGATGACTATGCTTTTGGTTTAGATATCCCCAACGTAGTCTATGCTGGCAACTGTTCAAATATTCCAATGCCTAGGTTTCCACAAATGTGGGATCCAGAACCCTCAGTTTCTGCTCAAGTAACAAAGGAAACAAATGTATATATGGTAGAGGACAACCATGATTTAACATTTTTTTTCTAATATTTTTGGTCCCCCCCCCCAGCAGCTAGAACTTTTTCTTTGAAATTACCTACTATCAACACTTACTAGCTGCATGACCCTGGGCAAGTCATTTAACCCCATTGCCTAGCCAAAAAAAAAAAGAATCAAAATAAAAGGAAATTACCTTCTATCTATTGTGTAGATATCATAAATATGTAATTATGTACATGTTGTCTCCCTCACTAGAATGTAAGCTTCTTCAGGGAAGGGGATTTTTTTTTTTGCACTAGCTAAGTGCCTGGCTCATAGTTAGCACTTTGTTAAGAATCATTTATTAATGATTCTTGACTGACTTACTGACTTTCCTGAGGAAGGGAAGGTGATTAAACATTGTTCTCAAAGATGTACCCAGACTTGGCAGCAACCATACAACTTGGGGGGGGAGGGGGAGGGGGAAGATCTGATGAATGCGTTGAATGTCAGTAAGGGAAGTTTCTAAATTAGAGAAGTCAACCATAGATAAGGAGAACAGTCCAAAACCTTGCATTGGCTTGTTATAAGACTTGGACTTTGGGAGAGACAGTGCAGAGTAGATGTCTGAAATGTGAGTGGCCTGCTTAGCAGCCCTGCAAATTACTTCTTGTGTAGATGGTTTTAATTATCAAACTCTTGACTAGGTATAAAGCAATTAGCACCACTTCATGTTTGGTTTAAATCTTCCTGGCAATGTACATTTGTGAGATTTTGGGGGGGTTTAGTATTTCTTTTGGGTGTAGGAAAAAAATGTCTGGTCCACACTGTATTCTAATTGTAGGCTCATTATGTTTTTATTCCTCCTTTTGAGGAAATTCTGCATGGAACCTAAACCAAAGCTTCAAGTAATTCATCCCCAGAGACCTGAGGTGAGGGAGTGGGTGTAATGTCCTATTCCTTGTGCCCCGCTGTGGTTTCTCAAATGTTAGACAAGTGCTGAGGTAGTATGGAAGGTCTTTGTGGTTTTTGGAGTTCTTTGTAGAATTTCTCTATTTCTTTATCCTGTGCAACAGATAGTGGCAAACTGGTACAAGCAGAGAGGTACATTTCCCTCCTATATGTACTTATACCTTTCTAGACTTTGACAGCATGTCTAAGTGACAGAAATTATTATTAATAGCCAATTATGGGGGAGATTCAAGCTTTTTCCTTGTCCTATTTCCTCTTTCCAAGCCTAGCCTTTGAAGGATATTACTGTCCTAGGCCAAAAATTTACCCCACCTAGACCATCTTATCTAAAGTGAATTCCAGCCCACTGTGTTCCACTCCAGCAAGTTTGGGTGGAGGTAGATCCTTTGTTTAGATAGCCCAAGGCTGGGGATGGTCTGAGTAGAGAGAGTCTCAGCCCCTCGCTGGAGCGCTGCCCACTTCTCATTGTAATATTCATTCTCTCATTGTTAACCAATCAGAGTTGATTGTTACCCTCAGGAACACCCACCCTTCCAAGGGCATATAAACTATGAGCCCACCACCATGAGGGGTATCTGGCATTTGAGAGTGCCCCTGACCTCTTCTATTAATAAAATGTTAGCATTATTAATAAAATGATTAATTCCCCAGAAACTATGCCTCTCGAACTTTTTAAATGTCACACTAACTATGGTCACCCCCTAGAACATCCATCAGCTCCAGAACATGCCTCTGCTCTGCCGGCCCCCTTTGGCTGCTGGAGAATTCCTCCTGGGACCTCCCTTTTCCCTAGCAGAAGCCTGGGCTGGTCAGCTTTCACTCCCCTCTTGGCCACCCTTCTGACACCATGACCCTGGTGGGGCAGGGAAGGGGAGGGGAATTGGGGAGGTGGGGGTACGGTGGGGGTGGGGGCAGGGGGCGTGGCTTCACTTTCTGCTTCATCCATTCCAGCTCCCTTTTGTGTATTGTATTCTCCCAAGAGAATGTGAACTCTCGGGAGGCAGAGACTATTCTTTTTGGTTGTATTTGTACTGCCAGCTCTTAACACTGTGCCTAGCATATAGCTAAATAGGTAGGTACTTATTGCTTTGCCTTAGTATTAAAACAAAAATCCTGGCAGGGCCCATCATGTTATCCCAAAGAAATTCTGTTCATTGAACTTGGAAAAAGAATTAGAATCGCTAGCACCTTGCTCCCCCATGCCCTCCCCAGATACTGGCTATAAATTACACCTGTGGAAGAAGAGCAGAAAAATGAATCAGAAATCCTCTGGTCTCCTACTTTCTTATCTTGACCCATCAACTCTCAAATTCTGCCATCACAGGCAATTCATTCATTTGATTATCAAGTCTTCTCATTTTAATCAAAATCAAAGAAAAAATGTTTTTTCAAACTGGGAATGAAGATGCTAACCTCTTCTCACTGCTTGAAATCTATTAGATAATGAAAGGCTTAACATCTGCAAAGACAGCTCCTTGGAAATAGGATAGATGCATTGCAAAGTTAAAGCCACTTCCTTAAATCGTGTATCATTTTACCCCTCAACCACTGTATTTGTACTACAGTTTCTTAAACTGGGGTCTGTGATTTTTTGAAAAAAAAATCTTGATAAATGTATGTCTATATATGTATGTATGTACATTAATATATATATATATATATATATATATATATATATATACACACACACATTTTCCTTTCTAGCCCTATGTATTTCATGCATTTTAAAATGAATTACTCTTTTTGACCCCTTTTGAGGTTTTCTTGGCAAAGATACCAGAGTAGTTTGCCATTTTCTTCTCCAGCTATTTTATAGATGAGAAAACTAAGGCAAACAGAGTTTAGTGATTTACCCAGGGCTGTAAGTATGCAAGTAAATAGTAAGTATCTAAGGTCAGATTTGAACTCAGGAAGAGGAGTCTTCCTGACTTCATGCCCATGACTCTACCCACTGAACCACCTGGCTGCCCATTTATTTCATGCATTTTAAAACATTATTCTTCAAAGAGGTCAATAGGGGCTTCTCCAGACTGCCAAAGGGGTCTGTGACACACAAAAAAGTTAGGAATCATTAATCTATACCATAAGGTAAAGTCATTATTAAGAGAAGTCTTAGGAACCCATTGATTTTTTTTTAAATCCAGGAAAAAGCAATTAAAAGTGATCTTCTTCAAAATAATACTGAATCAGCCATAACACAGTTCCAAAAGAAAGTTATTTTTTTCTGAATGCCTTTTCTGGGCTCAAAAAAAGCTTATTTCTTTTCTTCTGATTTCTACGGATACATTATAAATCCTAACTATAAATAACAAAAACAACCTAGATAAGATTATGCATCACTTGATGCCATATGAATTCAATGATAAATAATAGCTCTCTGCAAATATGAAATCTTTTTTAATGTCATTAGTTCTAAGCAAAAATAAATTTAGCAGCATTTCTTTAAATTTTGCACCTTTGTAATGAACTCTGATGAATTCATAGAACTTGATGTTAAATAAAGAGACAGAAAGGTCTAATTTGCTGGTTCATTAAGCAGACTTATTTCTAGACATCTTGCATATTGCTTTGAATTTCATATTCTGAACAGTGAAGACAATGGAACTATCCATCTCTAATGTAGTGTGGCACACAATTAGGAACTCAAATGGATTAAATCTCATTTTATCAGAGATACACACAGTGATTATTGTTTTATTACTGAATACTGTCAGCTTTACACTTTTTCAAAAGCTTTTGTGACACTTGCCTTGCATACTGAAATTTGCATTAAACCATCTGCAACAGGAGGAGGAATTTGAGACCTGTTTTGTATTTTTTGCAGGTTGTTTCTAATGTGTTATTATCCTACCTACTGTGAAAATACAAGATTTTGTACAAACTGTCCAATTGATAGATAAATGGATAGGTGGATAGATAGATAAATGATATAGATATATGGATAGATGATAGGTATAGATAAATATAAATATGGATGTAGGGATAACAGATAAAGATAGATGATGGATAAAGATATAGCTGGTAAACAGTAATGTAATTAGCCAATGTAATCATGGTCCTGTAATCCATGACCCAAAGTCTTGCAGGCTATGCTCTTGCATGAATAGGGTCACATTTTAGGACTGGCCTGAAAAAGATAACCATCTCTTTGGTTCATATGTTTCCATTCAGAGTCCTCTCTGGGAAATCCGCAAATGTTCTCTTGCCTAGGTTTCCACAGATGTAGACTCCAGAATCCAAAGTCCCTGTTCAAACACGAAAGGAAGCAAATACACTCAGGATAGAGGATAATATTATTTAACATCATGGAAAATATAGAAGACACAAAGGACTAACAGGAACACATGAAGAAAATATAGGAAGAAGGAACAAGAGTTCGAAAGTTCCCCAAGAAAGAATAGGAACTTGAAATTACCACCAGGATAACATCCTGAATCTCCGGTGAAATTTCATTCTCCCATGAGAGCCTACATAGTTCCTTTCAGACTTATAGGACCACCCTGTGATTTAGACACCGCCCACCACAGGTCTCCGTTCTTAGACCTTCTAGCTCATGCTCATTAACCATAGTTGTCTTCCAATGCTTTGTCCCAAGAACCCTTTTCTCATTTTTCTGTTTAGCTTAGTGATCTCACTGATTCCTGATTCAACATCACCTCTATGCTGATAATTACCAGGTCTACTTCTCTAGCCCTAACCTCTTTCTTGACTGCCAATCTCATATCTCCAACTATGTATTAGATGCCTCAAGTCCTGTGGAAATCTTAAATTCAACATGTCTAAAACTGAACTCATTATCATCTCCCTCAAGACCTTTCATATTCCTCCCTTTCCTTTGCTATGGAGGGTACCATCATCCTCTTGGTCACCCAGGCTTACAATCTAGGTATTATCTTTTATTTCTTACTCTCTCTCATCCTCCATCATATCTAATCTTTTGCAAAGTCCTGATGATTTTATCTTCATAACAAATGTCACATATATCCATTTTCCCTATGATAGTGCCATTACTCTGGTACAGGCTCTCATTCTTTCATACCTTGACTATTTCAATAGCAATCTAGTTGGTCTCCTTACCTCAAGGTTTTTACCACCCAGGCCATCTTCCATGCAGCTGGTCAAATTAATCTTCCTAAAGTACAGATCTGACCATGTCACCTCCTTCCCGATTTGATAAATTCCAATGGCTCCTCATCACCTCCACAATCAAATCTAAAATCTCATTTGTCATTCAAAGTCCTATTTTTTTAGTCTTCTCACTACCTGGGAGTACAAAATTCAGTAACCCTGGCATTCTTGTTCTTTTTTTTTTTTGGCTTTTTAGGCAATTGGGGTTAAGTGACTTCCCCAAGGTCACACAGCTAGTAAATGTCAAGTGTTGGGTCTGAGTCCGGATTTGAACTCAGGTCCTCCTGACTTCAGGGCTGGTGCTCTATCCGCTTCACCACCTAGCTGCCCCAGGCATTCTTGTTCTTGGGATGAAACATGCCATGGCTTAAGTCTATACATTTTCACTGGCTATTGCCTATGCCTGTACCTCTCTCTTTCATCTTTACCTCCTGGCTTCCTTGGCCTCCTTTAAGTCCCATATAAAATCCCACCTTCTACCAGAAGCCTTTCCCAATGCCACTTCATACTAATCTCTTTCTTCTTTGTTTATCTCTAATTTATCCTGTATCTTTTTTGTGTGCAGCTGTCAGCATGTTGTCTCTCCTATTAGACTGTAAGTTCCTTGAGAGCAGGGACTGGTTTTTTGCCTTTCTTTGTATCTCAAGTACTTAGTATGGCACCTGGCACACAGTAGGCATTTAATAAATGCCTCTTTACTAATTCACTCTAAGGTACTATCCAGTTTTAAATGCATAATCTTAGAGAGTTGTCTGAGGATGTAAAGGATGTAAAGTTGTCCAGGATGTAAAGTGACTGGCTTCTGATCACATAGTTGACATGGCAGAGGTAAGAGTTGACTTATGTCTTCTTGGCTCCAAGCCCAGTGTTCCATCCATTGGCCCATTCTCCATCTTACATGGGATTAAAAAAAAAGTGTGTGTGTGTGTGTGTGTGTGTGTGTGTGTGTGTGTGTGTGCATGCGCACACGTGCATGCAAGTGCATGGAGGGGGATTCAAATCAAATCTTTCATTTCATTGAGGTTGGGTGCTCTCACCATGGAGACTCCCTCCCCTGATATAGTTCAGCAGCTCCATAATTCTTTATGGTATTAAAAAATTTCCTACACACTGAAAAGTGAAATGGCTTGCCCATTCTATGATAGGGGTAAATCTTGAATTAAGGTCTTCCTGATTTGAAGGCTATCATTCTATCCTCTATAACATGTTGCCTCTCTATGTAGGATTTTATGAGCACTTAATATCCACTCATTTTTGAGACTATTGTGTTGGAAGAAGAACAAAATATCTTTTCAGTATATATCATTTAAAATCTTAATTTCAACTCCTCGATAGATTTTTTTCAACTGATGTATTTTTACTAGTTGGACAAATAAATATTCATCTTTATTTGAGAGAAAAGGAGGATTCATTGGACTTGAATACTACCCTTTTAAAATGGCATGTTTTAAATGACTGGTGTCTTTTAAGAAAAAAAGAAAAATCTCTTTTGATCACTCCAAACATTGTTATTTTCTGCTAGAAACCAGAGTGCATTTCTGACATTTTTCAGACATTTTTGGTGAACAGGATGCAAACAAATGTATCACTTCAGGTAAGAATACAGGTGGTAGGATGTCTTTTCACATAAGAGGTAATGATTTTTCAAGGACAATGAAGGCCTATTCACTTCCAATATTCTCATTACCATTTCAAGCGACAGGCATACGCCTCTCCTTTCCTGTGTAGTTCTGTTAATCTTTCTACACAGTATTCAATTTTCTCGCAATGATTCAGCTGATTTATTATTTCCTGCCTGTATTTTAACTGCCAGAGCTGCCATGTAACCCCATAAATTCGTTTCAGTCTCTCGGCTTTAATGCTCAAGGTTGCTAATACCCCCCAAATATCCTTTGCTTACATCACAACTTGAAATGTGCTCTTTCTTGCCCAATGAATTGTTACATAATTACATGGTACCAATAGCAAAATCATCTTGTTTTTATAGTTTTATGATTAAAGATATAAAAATGAACTGAATTGAATAAAATGTAAAAAGATATTTGCAAAATATAAAAGAAAGCTTCCAGCATTTAATGCATATAAGTGGCAGGGTGTATATAAATTCAGAATTAAATTTTTTTAGCATATTGTTTAAAAGTCTCTTATGGTAAAATACATTATATTAATGTATGACCTGTTGATTATGTATTCACATAGTATGAATCTTCTCTAGTAGAGGGTTAAAACAATTATGAAGAATTTATTCCTTTCTTTCTCTCCTTCTCTCTCAATTTTATAGTTCCAACTTTCCTAGAGACAAAGTGTATAGTTTAATTGGAGAGTCAAAGCACTTCAGAGGAGGAGAAAAAAATTTTAAATGAGATTTTTCAATTCCTTCACTGCATTCTCCAATCAGGAGTCAATCCCCACCCCACCTCCCATATCCCACCACCCTTCAATACTTCTACCTAATTTGAGCTTGGAGTAGATTGAAGAATGGTACAGACCTGCATAAGGAAGAGGGGATAGTAGGAAAAGAAAAACAAGGGGATTTATATTATATCCTTCCCATAGGTTATAAGCTTCTAGTGGATAGGGACTGCTTCATTTAGTGGTTTTATACTCTCAGAATGTAAGACGACAAAAAATTTTAATTTAATTGAATTGCCTTTTCAGGTCTATCCAGTTCTCTCCCTGATCAGGTGGTATACTATTACAATGGATTCATCATCAGTGGCCTTGGGCTTATGCACTGGTTCTGACACTCGGTAAACTGGACTACATGCCATAGGAGTCTCTTAGTCTCAGTTTTTTCATCTGTAAAATGGGAATAGTAATACTTGAGAACGAATTCCCTCACATGATTCTTTTGAGAAAAACATTTTTTAAAACCTTCAAGGAGTAAGTAAATGTAAGTTATTATTACTATGATTGCTACTCAGTAATCAATCAGTCAGTCAATAAGTATTTATTAAATGCTTACCATCTGCAGCTAGGGGGTGCATTGGATAGAGTAGTGGGCTTGGACTCATAAAGGCTCATCTTCAGCTCAGACGCCTACTGGTTGTGTGATCCTGGGTGACTCAGTTTCCTCATCTGTAAAATGAGAGAGAAAAGGAAATGGCAAACCACTCCAATATTTTGTCAAGAAAACCCAGATGAGGTCACAAAGAGTTGGCCATGATTGAAACAACTGAATAACAAGCAATGTGTTGTTGGGAACACAACTGGGAATACAAAAAGAGAAAGAAAAAACAAAACAAAGCAAAACCCAGCCCCTGTCCTTAAGGAGCTTACAATCAATCTAATGGAGGAGACAGCAAAACTATTAAGAACTGCTAATCTGTGGCAGATTCCTACAGGCAAGTAGGTGACCCAGTGGATAGACTGCTGGACCTGAAGTCAGGAGGACCTGAGTTCAAATCCTGACTCAAATACTTCCTGTTATATCATGCAATATATCATGTCACATCATGTCATGTCATATCATGTCATGTGATATCATGTCATGTCATGTTCTATCCTCTCTTCCAGCTACCACACAGCCTCCAACTTGGCTTAGGAAGAAACTACTACTGCTCCCAACCTGTAGCTCTGACTCCACTTCCTGATATTTTTACTTCTATTAACATAACTGGGGAATAATAATAATAGGAATAACTGACATTTATATTGAATTTTAAGTGCTTTATATATGTGTCTTGCTTGATTCTCAAAAACACCCTGAGAGAGAGAGGTTATTATTATTTCACTTTTACCACTGAGAAAACTGAGATTGAGAGAGTTTTAGTGACTTGCCCAGGGTCATATAGCTAGTATGTGCCCAAGGCAGAATTTGAATTCAGGTCTTCCTGACTGTAAGTCTAATACTCTATCCATTAAGCATCTCTGCTAAAAATTGAGTTAATATGGGAGGATCAGAGGGAAGAGGAAAGGTTTTGATGTTGTTAGACTGGTCTCTTTGCTGAAAAGTAAAGGATGAAATTATCCAGGAATGCTGGATTTTTGTCTTTGTATCCTAGCACCTAATGTAATACCTAGAACACAGTTGATGCTAATGGATTGATTGACCTCCATTCTATTTTAGTGCCTTTACTTCCCTCTTAATCTCGGCTACAAATACTAGAAAACATTAATTTTCCATTAATCATAGACTTAAGTGTATTCTTTTCTATCCTTCTTGAGTTATTCCTGAAATTTATCTTTTAGTGAGAGCCTTTAACATAGTAGGCACTGTGCAGAATTAGACAGTCACCCCATTAGAATCTTAGCAAGATATTTTGAAGAAAAACTTAGTAAGATTCTGCTGCTGATTCACTCTGTTGTCAGGCAGGGGGAAGGTGGTGGAGGAAGTTTCAGATGCCCATGTCTTCACAGAGTTCAACCATCTTTAATGCTTCTTCGGTGGAATGACTGCTAAATGTATAATGGAAATCTCCCCACCCATTCTTCTAGCTGTAATCTTATGATGGCATATGGTAGGTACTAAAGTTGATAAATAATACATACTATAGGAAGAGTACCTGACTTTTCTGTATCTGCCAAAACAAAACAAAACAAAAAACTACCCCCTCCAAACCACAACTTATGGTCTGTATATGGTAGTAACAGTAGGACAGGGTGGTACCTAATACATGACCTTTCCTGATATCCTCAAGCCCTACCTGCCCTTGCCCCTCTCTTCCTTCTGACTTCCTGTACCCTCAGACAGGCAATTCAATCCACACATGTGATAAGAAGTAGATAAAGAAAGAAGGCATCTGGCCCCTCTAGTCGGTCTTCAGTACCTTTTAAATCTCGCTTTTCTAACTTCTTACTTTGGTAATATTCTCCTCAACATGCTTAATGTCCTCCCAATGTAGAGCTTCAAGTGGGAGATTTTAATAAATCAGTAAAATAACTACTAAGGCTTCCAAGGCTTATTGATGTTAGATCTAGCATTACTTTGACACTGGCACAGAGAAGAAGGACTGAGGGCCATTCTTCAGGCTAATAATCTGTGGGATCTTGGAAATTTTTTAAATCTGTTGAAATATAAGTGGTCTATGATTACATGTATTTGTTTTTCAGTCGTTTGATTGTATCCGACTCTTTGTGACCCCATGGACCATGGCATGCCAACACTGCCCATGGGGTTTTCTTGGCAAAGATACTGGAGTGACTTGCCATTTCATTCTCCAGTGGTTTAAGGCAATCAGATATCAAATGGCTTGCCCAAGATCACACAGGTAGTGTCTGAGGCTGGATTTGAATTAGGTTTTCATGGCTGAAGGCCCAATGCTCTACCCACTGAGCCATCTAGCTGCCTCAATTACATGCATAATAGCTTATATTAATATTGAATTTTATAATTTTCAATGTGCTTTGAATATATTTTCTCATTTAAGAACTGCCACAATTATGTGAAGTAGTGCAAGTAGAATTATTCCCATTTTGCAGATAAGAAAAATGAGGCAGGTTAAGTGAGTTTCTTTTTTTTCCTTTTTTATGGTAAACCACAAAAATAAACATTTTAACATAAAAAACAGAAAAAGGATTTTATGAAATTGCAAACTTCTAATAGGCACAGTTTTTAAAGTGCATATTAAATTTGACATGACTGTAACAAACCTGCCCTGCTTGTCTGTCACTCTCACTCTGAAATTCTATTTGCTCTCTTCTGTGCAATGTTTAATGTTTCACTGATGCTTTTTTTCTTTCTCATCTGCTTTTTTTTCCCCGCATCACTGTCACTAACTACCCATTTCTCCCTTAACTCCCATCCATCAAATAGAAGCTTTCCCTTGTAATAAATAAATGTAGGTGTAAAAGAAGATCTGGGTTTGTATTCAGAGGAAGATATTGAGGTTAAAAAAAAAAGCCACTTCCCAAAGAGTAAGATCAAATGTTCACAAGCCCCAAAAGAGTTATTGGAAGACCTTAAAAAGGAATTAAAAAATCAAATAAGAGAGATTGAGGAAAAATTAGGGGAAAATAAGCAATCCAAGAAAATTATGAAAAGAAAGTTAACCAATTGGAAAAAGATACAAAATCTTAGGGAAGAAAATAACTCCTTAGAAACTAGAATTAAGCAAGAGAAATCAAATGATGTTATAAGACTCCAAGAAATAATAAAACTAGAAAAAAATAGAAGAGAATCTGAAACATCTCATTAGAAAAACAACTGATCTGGAGAATAGATTGAGGAGAGACAATATAAGAATTGTTGGACTCCCTGAAAGTTATGATCAAGAAAAGAATCTGTAGGGGCAGCTAGGTGGCACAGTGGATAGAATGATATGCTTGGAATCAGGAAGACTCATCTTCATGAGTTCAAATCTGGCCTTCTACACTTACTAGCTGTGTGATCCTGGGCAAGTCACTTAACCCCAATTGTGTTTAAAAAAAAAAGAAACTGTACATAATATTACAAGAAATGATTAAGGAAAATTGTCCTAATGTTCTAGAACAAGATGGTAAAGTAGAAATAGAAAAAAACAATTGTTTGCCACCTGAGTTTCCAGAAGGAAAACTTACAGGAATGTCACAGCTACGTTTCAAAACTCCCAGGTTAAGGAGAAAATATTACAAGCAACAAGAAAAAAAACAATTTAAATACTGCAGAAATACATTCAGGATTTCATAAGAACTAGCAGCTTCTACTTTAAAAGACCATAAGTATTTCAGCATTATATTTCAAAGAACAAAGGGACTGAGGTGGCATCCATAAATAACTTACCCAGCAAAGTTGAATATGATCCTAAATGAAAAAAAAAAGGACAGATATTCATAACAAAACTCAAAGGAAAATTCAATGTAAAAGATCCAGAGGAAATATAAGGAAAGTATTAAAGATTAATTATAAGGTACTCATTAAGGTTAAACTATTTACGTACATATATATGTATGCATGTGTTCTTAAAACTGTCATCATTTCTAAGGTAATTTGAAAGAAAGGTTGGGGCTGACTCATGTGTGATGGGACGATTATAAACAAACAAATTTGGGTAGGAAAAGGTAAAAGGGAATAATTATATTATAAAAATGAGGCATGAAAGGAAGAACTAATACAGAAGAAGTAGGTTGGGATAGAGGGCTGGTAATGTTGGAACCTTACTCATCTGGGTCGAAGAGAAAATAATGTATCCATCTGGAATGGTGTAGAAATCTTGTGAACATGTAGAGAGGTGAGAAAACAGGTGGATAGGGTCGGGGAAGGACTTTTAGAGGGCTCTGTAGATTGGGATTTGGGAGGGTGGGTGAGACTGGGGGAGGGGCTTTTGGAGAGGTGTGTAGATTGGGGTTGGAAGGAGGAGGGAGAGAGGTGGAGTGCTCTTGGAGGGATAAGTGGGATAGGAAATGGGAGGGTGGGAGAGAAGATAAGGTAGCATGGATAGGGTAAAAAGAGAATCTGAGAAAGAATATAGTGAGTAAAAATAAGATGGAGGGACATTCACAAATAGTAATTATAACATTAAATGAGAATGGGATATTTATAGCTGCTTTCTTTGTGATGGCAAAGAACTGGAAATTGCAGGGATCCCCATCAATTGGGGAATGGCTATATAAGTTGTGGTGTATGGTTGTGATGGAATCCTACTCATCATAAGAAATGATGAGCTTAATGATCTTAGAAAGGAACGGAAAGACTTGCATGGAATGGTGAAGAGGAAATGAGCAGAATTAAGAGAACCTTGTATACAGTAACAGCAATACTGAGCGACTAAGACATTTTGACTATTATTAATACCCAAATTAACTATAAAGGACGTATGGAGAAAGACACTATCTGTATCCAGAGAAAGAATTGATAAATAGAAGTATATATAGAATAATTTTACATGTACACACATATATGTATACATACACATACACACAAATGCATGTGTGTGTGTGTGTGTGTGTGTGTGTGTCCAATGGTAGGCATGTCTAGGGTAAGTTGGATAGAGGGAAGGGAAGAAAAAAAAGGAAAAAGAAAAAAAGAAATTTACACAATAACATTATTATATTTTTAAAAGGGATAGCAACTTGTACATAATAGATTTGTAGTTTTATGTGCAATCATCTTTTTTATTATATTATGTTATGGAAATTCTTGTTTTATTCCATAAATTAAAAATAAAGTACATTTTAAAAAACAAATAAAGGTAGCCAAGCAAAACAAACCAATATTGGCCAGCTCTGCAAAATATGTGTCTCACTCTGTACCTCTAGTTCACCACCTCTCTATTAAGTTGTGTGGAGCTTAATACTCTGAAGTTTTAATTAGTCATTACATTGACTAGAATTCTTAAGTTTTTCATAGTTGTTTTGCTTTACAATGACCTAGTCATTGTGTAAATTGTTCTCACTTCACTATGAATCAGGCCACAAAAGTCATTCTGGGTTTCTTACAAACACTCTTTCATAGTTTCTTATGGTGCAATATATTCTGTTACATTAGTAAACCATAATTTGTCCAGCCATTCCCCAATTGATGGGTAATTACATTAATTTCCAAGTCTTTGCCACAACAACAACAACAACAAAAAACTACAAATATTTTTTAGAAGTGGTTCTTTCCCTCTTTCAAGTGATATGCTTAATAATGCTATCATTGGGTCAAAATATAGTCACACTTTAGTAATCTTTTTTTTTTTTTGGTATTGCTTTCCAAATTGCTTTCCAGAATGGTTGGGTCAATTTGCAGTTTGATCAACAGTGCATCAGTGTACCTGTATTCCCACAGCCTCCCACAAAAATTGTCATTTTCCTCCTGTCATCTTTATCAGTCTGATGGGTATGGGGTGAAAATTCAGTTGTTTTCATTTACATATTTCTTATTATTAATGATTTGGAACATTCTTTCATGTTCTTGTTGATGGCTTGCATTTGTCTGGTCGTATCTTTTGCCCATATATCTATTGGGGAATGGCTCTTGTTTTTATATATTTGTATCAATATCCTATACATCTTGGATATTAAAACTTTCTCTTTTTTTAATCTTTTTTTTTTTGGTCTAGGCAGTGGGGTTAAGTGACTTGCCTAGAGTCACACAGCTAGTAAGTGTTATGTGTCTGAGGCCGGATTTAAACTCAGGTCCTCCTGACTCCAGGGCTGGTGCTCTATCCACTACACCACCTAGCTGCCCCTAGATCTTTCTCCAAGAAAATGTTTATAATGATATTTTTCCAAGTTAATCATTTCCCTTCTAATTCTAACTACATTGATTTTGTTCATGCAAATACTTTTCAATTTTATGTTAACTTTCCCATTTTATGACCATCTCTATCATTTGCTAAACCAAGAATTCTCCTCCTACCCATAGTTTCTAAAAGAATCTCCTTCCCATCCGCTCTAATTTGTCTATGACACAACCTTTTATATTTATGTAATATATCAATTTTGAGCTTATTGTGGCATATAGGCCTAAGTCAAATTTCTCTAGTTTCTCAAAGAAGCTTTTGTTTAATAGGAAATTCTTACCACATTGTTTGGTGCCTTATTTTATCTAACCCTGTGCTATTATATTTTATTGCTTCTGGAACTTATTTACCTAATCTGTTCTACAGATCAACTTTTCTATTTTTAAAGCAATATCAAATAACTTTGATGATTACCATTTTGTAATATATTTTGAGATATGGTACTGCTAGGCTTCCTTTATTGCAAATTTTTTACATTATTTCCCTTGAGGTTCTTGATTCTTGTTCTACCAGATGAATTATGTTATTTTTATCTAGTTCTGTAAGGTAATTTTTTAATAATTTAATTCTTATAGCACTAAACCTATAAGTTAATTTATACGGTATCATTATTTTTATCATATCAACATGACCTAACTATAATCAACTGATATTTAAGTGACTTTTCTAAAGTCACACTACTTATAGTACTTGGCAGAACAGGAAACTGATCCAAAATGTAGTGTTCTTTTCACTGTTCCATACAAGAGACGTGTACACAATCTCTAAAATGGAGGGATAATTTCTGATAATTTCTGAGGTGCCTTCCTACTATAACACTTTATACTTCTGCAATTCTACATACCTATTTTATAGATGAACTGAGTGAGATAGATGAAGTTTCTTCAGTACTAAAACTCATAAATTCCCTTTGTACCCCCAAAGAAGTAAAACTTGATGAATCTGCAAACATTTGCTGTGCATTAAGCAAGAGCTAACCTGTGCTCCAATTCCTCTAGGAAGGTAAAAATTGCAAACAACTGCTAGCTTAACTGCCAGGGGCTTCCTGCTTATCTGTCTCTAGGCAGATCTTCTAAACCCTTATGGAAAGTCTTCCCAATCCTTTGTCTCTGAGCAGAACTTCTAAGTAGATTATTAAAAGTCTTCCTGAGCCTTTGTCTCTAGGCAAATATTTCCAAATAAGGATATTATTGTACTAAGGGTCTTAGCCGCGTTTAGATTGTGCACCCTGAAACCCAACCAATGGGAAAAAGGGTTCAGGAATGGGGAGGAGGTATCACGTTAGGACTATAAAACTTTGTTCCCCACTAACAGATTTTGCACTGCCTGTCGCTGCTTGAGCGATAAGGGATGTGCCCTTTCTCATGAGAAAGAATAAAACTTTTTCTGATCTCTGACTCAGCCTCCGAACTTTTAATTCTAGTGTGGCTGTTGTCCCACACAAACAAACCAAGTGAGAAAAAACAGAGTGACTTGAATTATACCTGGTCTTGTACTTTGGGGCCAAGGTGAATAAATCCAATCCATCTTTCACTTGATTCTCCTTCAATCACTTGAAGACGGAAATAATCCCCGCCCTTCCCCAATGTGTCTCTTCTTCAGGTAATATATTCTTCATTACTTTAACTTATTTTCATAAGGCTCTTCACTCTCCTAGTAACTCTCCACTTGTCACTCTCCAATTTATCAATAACCTTCCTAAAATATGGTGCCTATGACTGAAAACAGTAAATGAAATGTCTAAGTAGTGTGCAGGCACCTTACTAATCTCAGATAATATCAATCAGTCAGTAGCACTGTGCTAAGCACCAGAAATTCAAACAAACAAACAAATCAATAAATAGTACTTGCTTTCAATGACCTCATAATCTAATGGGGACACATGTAAATACATAAAAAGAAGCTAGATAGAGGATAAATAGGAAATAATTAAGAGAGGGAAGACACTAGAATTAAGAAATGTTGGGAGAAGCTTCTTATAGGAGCTAAGATTTTAGTTGGACTTAAAGGAAGTTAGGGCACTACATAGCGCAGTGTATAGAGCACTATACTTGAAGTCAGGAAGGCTCATCTTCCTGAGTTCAAATCTGGCTTCAGACACTTACAGGCTATGTGACCCTGGGCAAGTCACTTAATTTGTTTGCCTCAGTTTCCTCACCTGTAAAGTGAGCTGGAGAAGAAAATAGCCATCTGCTCCATTACCAAGAAAATCCCAGAAGGGGTCATGAAGAGTCAGATACTACTGAAAAAATGACTAAACAACCTTGACTCCAAGTCCAGCACTCTAAATATCACTATGTCAGTTGGAAGGCTTTGGCATCATTTGGGACAGTGACCCAAAGCTGAGTTGCCTGCCCTTCTCTGATGGAAACTTGGGGTTTTATATCCAAAATGATAATTAGATAGAAAAGCCCTAGCAGCACCCTCAGGATCCTGCCTGGGGATTTTCTCATTGTCTTATATAGTGGTATCCCACTTGGGAGGTTTGTGGTCTAGTTGATAGTATGGTGATCACAGAATTCGAGAGCTGGAAGGGGATGTCAGTGGACATCTGGTCCAACCCATATATGAAAAGAATCCCTGCTATAACCTACCTAATAAGTTTTTGGAAAGCCACTGATTGAAATTCTCCAAGGAGAGGTAATTACAATATCTTAAAGAAGCCTCAAAGATACTCCAGTATCTTTGCCAATAAAACCCCAAATGGGATCATGAAAACTCAGACATGACTGATATGACTGAACAACAAAAGAAGTCCTGAGGTTAGGTGGATCTGAAAGTGGTTGGACCCAAAAGATAGTCATTAGTGGTTTGATGCAAACTTGGAGGGAATTTTTTGCTGGAATGCATCAAAGATCTCTTTATGTTTGGTACTATACTTTTAAACATTGCTATCAATGACTTGATAAATATATAGACCCTTGTTTATCAGATTCACAAACCTGGAGAGATAGGTAAGACACTGGATGACAGATTCTAAAATCATTTTGACAATTCAGGATTTTAGGCTGGATCTAATAAATGAAATCTAATATGGATAAGCAGAAAATCATATATTTGGACTAAAAATCAATATCAGAGAAACAAAATGGGGGTACATATGGATAGTCAGTGGTGCTCCTGAGAAAATAGGAAGGTTTTAGGAGACTGCAAGCTCAACGTGAGTCAATAGTATGATACGGAAACCAAAAAGAGAAACACAACTCAACACTAAATTAAGAAAGGTATACTGTGTCTGAATGCATTCTGCCCTGGTCTAGCCATATGTATTCTGTTCATTTATGGGCACCACATTTTAGGAAGGGCATTGATAAGCTGTAGACTGTCTGAAGTGGGACCAGCAGCATGCTAAAGGATCCCATCTAGTACTTGTGATGTTCCCTGAGGTTCTGGGTCCTCATTCTTCCCTCTAAGCTATTTTACGTGGTCATCTCATAAACTTCCATGAATTCAGTCATCATCTTTATGTGGATGATCCATTCATCTAGCCTTAATCCCTCTCCTCACCTCTAGTCTCACATTTCCAGCTCTCTATTTGATATCTCAATTCAGATATCCCATAGACTTCTTAAACTCAACTGGTCTGAGACAGAACTCATTTTAGACCCCAATCTTTCTCTCTTTGTAACTTTCCTGTTACGGTTGGGGCGCCACCATCCATCCAGTCCCTCAGGCTCACAACCTAGGTGTCATCCTCAGCTCCTCACTTTTTCACTCGTCATAATTTATTGCCAAGTGTTGTCCATTCTACCTTCCTAACCCCTCATATATTCTGTCTCCTCTCCTTGAACACCGACACTAGCCTAGTGTCCACCTTCATCACCTCCCGCCTGGATTTTTGCAATAATCTTTTGGTTGTCTCAATTATCTCCCCATGACAATCCATTCTCCACTAAGCTATCCAAGTGGTCTTCCTAAAGATCAAATCTCAGCATGCTACTGCCCCCACCCTTATTCAGAAAGCTCCAATGGTGCTTTACTACCTCCGTGATCAAATGCAAAACCCTCTGTTTTTCTTTTAAAGGCCTTCATGAACCGGCCCCTTCCTATCTTTCTAGTCCTCTTATACCTTACATCCCAATAGGTATTCTGGGATGCAAGGACAGCAGTCTTGCTATTTCTCACAAAGATACTCCATCTCCTGATGATACATTTCACTGGTTACCTTTCATGCCTGAAGTTGTCTTTTCTCTTCTCTGCTTCCCCAGCTTTCTTCAAGTCTCAGCTAAAAACACTCCTACAAATAGACTTTCCTGTTCTTGCTTAATATTAGTGCCTCCCCTCTGGGATGATCTCTAATTTATCCTGTATGATTTTTTATACATAATGGTTTGCATTTTATCTTCCCCTATTAGGCTTCCCCTATTTAGGGCAAGGATTGTTTAGGGGTTTCTTTGTATGCCTAGCTCTTAGTATAATGCCTAGCTTATACTAGAGGCTTAATAAATGCTTGTTGACTTATCTCAGCATCGTGCCATGAAAAGATCAAATGAAGCAATGTATGCTTTAGAAAATGGGTGATTTTCAAGGGCACAGAAAAGTTGTTTGCAAGTCTTTGAAGATCTGTTGTATAGATGAAACATTAAACTTATTTGCTTGGTTCCAGAGAGCAGAACTAGAAGCAATGGCGGATAGAAGTTGGAAAGATGCAAATTTATGCTAAATATAAAGAAAAACTCTAATAATTAGAGATATCTAACAGTGGATATTGTAGATACTCAGATACAGGGTGTCCCTCTAATAGCAGGCTTTCAAAATATATACTAATCATATGCATTGTATAGGGGATTCTTGTTCAAATGTGGGTTGGACTAGATGGCCTCTGAGATCCCTTCCGAGGTCTCAGATAATGTGATTCTATCGCTTTTCACCTTTAAGAGAATCCAGGTGCAAATGCAACGACTGTAAGTCTTAATGGTATATGAGTATTGGTGTCTAAGAATTTGAAGAACTGTCATGATGAAAGGGGATGGGGAAGGGAATAAGCATTTACATACTATACCACCAGGCACTGTGCTAAGCACTCTTACAAATATTATCTCATTTGATCCTCACAACAAACTTTTATGGTAGGTGCTAGTATTATCTCCATTTTACAATTAAGCAAATTGAGGTAGAGGTTGTGACTTGGTTAAACAGCTGTTCTTTGCAAAGAAAGATGTTTAGGATAGCAGAAGAAACTTCCCAGCAACTCCTAAGTGGTGCTCGAGAGAAATGAGACTAGATATACAGATCTGGGAGTCATTTGCATGGAGGCTGATTATTTAACTTTTGAGAATTGAGGAGATCTCAAAGAGAAATTATAGAGAGAAGGACAAGGGTAGAGCCTTGGAGTATACCAATGCTTAATGAATGCTGATTTGATATGGCTGTTGAAAAAAAAACACAGGAAAATTATTTTTAAAAGTACAAAACAAACACCAACTATATTGTACCATATGATTAGTGATATTGATTGCACTGTCATTATCATCATCCTTTGTTCTTGAGAGGGTTTGTGTGTGAATTGGATTTAAGTGAGGCAGAGCTGCACAAAGTTGTCAGCCTCATTCTCTCATGTGATAATGATACATAATAATGACATGTTTATATGAATAGTTGATACAGTAATTTAAAAATTAAGTTATATGCTTTGAAAAAATTCTGATTTATCTAAACCAAGAGTTCCTAAAGTTTTTTTATCCCATGGTCCCCTTTGACAATGTGACAACACCTATGGATCCCTTCTTAGAATCATGTTTTTAATGTATATAATATATAGGTTTAGAAAGGAAACCAATCATCTTGAAATATAGTTATAATTTTTTTAAAGTTCATAAACTCCAGCTAATCACCCCTGATCTAAACTACTTATAAAGTCTGTGTTGGTTTTCCTGAATCCTATTTTTTTATGATTTATTTCATCTCAAAGCAATTGCTTTGAGATGAAATACTAAAAGCATTTCCAGTTCACTTTTTGATGTCTGATATATTATCCATGTACTAATAGAAGGCAATAGTTAAATGATGTGAAAACATTTGTATATTGAGAAACATCTGGATATTTGTCATCATCTAGAAACAGTCTAAGTAATATCACTTTATGAATCTACTTCAGGCCATTCTCATCAAGTCCCAGATGAATACTTGGGTAGGAAGGGTGGTGGTACAGTTGACACCAGCTTTGCCTTTGTTTATATGATTCCAGACATCTGGATGAAAATTGAGCACTTCAGTCAATTGTCCAGATGTTTCCGAATATCCGGATGCTTAGCATCATGGAAAGCAAACACCCAGATGACTGACTGAATTTTTAGTTTTCTTTCAGATGTTTGGCATCTAAATATAGCCTTCTTATCTCAAGTAATTATATGACTGGATCTAAGGCAATCCTGGAATTAATTTTGGTGCCCACCATTGTGGAATATTTGCTGTATCTCAGAATATATATCCTTTTAAAATATTTTTGCATGCATAATCCTTCAAAGAATTTTATTCTTCTCTTTGCCTGCTTATAGTCCAAAAAGATGACTATATCTAAAAGGCATTCCCAGGTGGCTTCCAGGCAAGTGTTTCTATTCTGAAATTGGCCTCCCATAAAATGAGAGAAATATTTCATTTCATTCACTTACATAAATAAGAACATAACTAAATCCTACTTGCCACCAAAAGACCAATTCCACACTAGGATGTTCAAAGCTCAATGTGAATGTCATTGTAATATAGACATACACTTGGAAGAAGGACTACACTGGGCTGGCGTGATTCTTAGGATAGGCAGAAACGTTGGTTAACAAATGAAGGTATTTATCTGAAAAAAAAAGAGTTATTGTAAGAAACACTTTATAGCCATTATTACTTCCATTTTTGAGGTCATATAATCACTGCGAAATAGTGCCATCATGTTTCTAGATGGCATTTTTGCCATTCCCCATGTACAGCAATTGAAGTATCTTATATTAAAAAACTTTCCAGACTTTTTGTTCCATAGGTCCAGTGAATGAGCAGTATTTTGGAATTCCCTTCTTGATAATGGCAAGCTAATGCTTAGTACATAGTGACCTGAGAAAAGCCAGTAGCATGTCTCAGACTGTAAATGTCTTTCTTTTTAAAATAAACTGTCTTTGGTACTGATCCCAGACAATCATCTTAGTTAGGGTGAGAAAATACCTTGTAATTCCTCACTCTCTTTTTGTGAGCCTGTGTCTTCAAAAACCACTGAAGATCCTTTGCCCAACAATGGGTCTGTGGAGATGCTGGAATGCCTAGGTCAGTTTCATTCCCAAAATGCTCTTTGATTGGCATGCCAATGAAAGTAGATTAAGCCAGAACAAGGACAAATGAAGAAGACAAGATCCTCACCTGTTAGTCCTTTCTCAAACTCACATTTTTACCTTGATTACACATTTCCTAGCAGTGAAACTTTAGTGAAATAATAATTGAAAATTTATCTTGCATCAAAAATAGGGACATGGTACTTTTTCATGATCCCCCATCTTTCTATATTTAAAGACCATTAAAAAGGAAATTTACATTAACCTTCAACTATGATGGTAGTGTAATTGTTTGGTAAGTTCATTTGAATGGTGCATTATGTTATATTTTGCTGACTTCAAGTGCTTCTCTTTTGTAATTCCTTAGGGCTTGGTAAATTCATTCAGAGGCACTCGAATGGATTGTCTCTCCTTGTTGTTAACATTTAGCCAGTTCTATTGACAATAAGAAAGGAAAAAATGAAAGCCAGAGAAATGGGTCTTTGTTAGACTAAGAAAAAAAAAGTATGCCGATTCCTTTGAGAAAAGACCTTTAAAAAGTCATAGTGTTTATATAAAAAGAAGCAAGAAGGAAATTAAATAAGTGGGAAACAGTTATCACTCTGAAATAGAGGTTGAGTCAGTTCCTTATTTAAAAGAAGGTGCTGAAAGTTTTTTTAAAAGAGGGTGGGAGATAATTGAGTATAAAAAGGAGGGCAGATTTGAGATATTTTATAGAATTCATTGGGTTATCTGGGTAATTAGCTACACTTTTGAAAATAACCTCATGTATTTATTTTTGTTTTAATCTGAAAATGAAGTAGAAAGAGAAAGGACCCAGGGTTGTATGATTTCAAGTACAGGAAGTCTATGAAACTGCAAGCTCCATTTGAATCAACAGACCTCCCCCCGCCCCAAACAAAAAATTATAAAGACAGCAGCTTGCTTTAAGAGAGGCTCAAGATCCAGGAATAAGCAGGCAAAATTTCTGCTGTGTCCTCCCACAGGATTGGGAGTATTGTGTTCTGTTCTAAGCATATCATTTTAGGATGGACAGCCCTAAGCTGGAAAGAGTTAAGAGGAGGGCAACCAGAAAGGTAAAAGCCCTTAAGTCTATGGCTTCTGAGGATCAGTTGAGGGAATTAGGGATATTTATTCTAGAAAACTCACTGGGGACAGGACAATTCTCTCCATGTTTTTGAAAGGTGATCATGTGGAATGTTTAAGTCTAGACCATTTATTAAACAACAAACAAACAAACAGACAAACAAAACCCCTCTCTCTGTTGTCAGACTTATTCTATTTATTCCTATGGGGGGAGAAATAGGAACAATGGGTTACAGAGAGGCAAATTTAGATTTGATAAATAGAACAGCTTCCTAGCAAGTATTCCTGATGGGGCTGCTGGAGCAATCAGACCCCTAACAAGGGTCTTTGAACTTTCCCACAAATTTCAGCAGCCCAGATCAGGCATTTTCCTGAGGCATCTGGCCCATCCAAGTATAATCCTTTTAACTGTCCTTTCACTTGGCCCTCATGGTCTACACCGGTCCCACCCCAGCCTACTTGCCACTCCTTAATCCCATCCAGATCTTCCCACAGTCTTTCCGTATAAAACATCAATCTTACCCTCATCAAATGCACAGATTCCTTAAGAATCTGACTGGCTTGTAATGGTGTCACAAGTGCCACAGACTCACTAGGAATCTCACCCACCCAACCAGCGTCTTAATAAACTCACTACTTGGACTGAAAGAAGGCTTGAGTGGTTGAATTCTTTTGAGGCAGACTCCCACCTTGTACCCTTGCATTTCAGGGTTCCTAGCACCCCTAGACCACAACATTTCTAAGTGGAATAAGTTGTTAGTGTAAAGGAATGTGGTGTGCTTTCCATGCGGGTTATTTGCATCCATGTGGTTCTGTCTCAACTCACCCTTCTTCTCCAAGGGATACTTTGATTCCTGTCAAGAGGGGAGTGGGAAGTTGGAGCCCCAGTCAGAGTGACCACTCTGCCTTTCTCACAGAGAGGGGTTACTGGACTAAAATTATATCTATCCATCACCCTAAAAATTAATCTAGGGGAAATGATTTTTAGGATCAAGTTGAACTCTCGACAGATATCTCTCAATAGGAAAAAGTGCTCCAAACTACATATCCAAGGGCTGACTCTTTTTCTACCAAATGCCAGTTCCATAATAGACATGTAGTAAATGGCAAATTCACTCATTTATCCAAACTGATAGCAAAGAGAAACCAAAGAAAGTATACATCTGAGAATATACCAAACAATACACAAAATTATTGAGTTCCCTCATTTGGAAAAAAGAAATCTTAGTTCAACCAAGAGAAAAAGTGCCAGATCCTACCATCTCCACCCTTCATGCAGGTATAGAGCTTTGGATGGTCAATCTCCTCCAATGAAAAGGGTCCCATACAAATGGACTTTGAGATGCAGTAATCCTAGAGAGGTTGCAGGTTCCTTCTCAACGGAGATCTCAAAGGAAAGACTGGATGACAATTTGCCTGATATGTTGCACCAGGGATTCTTTTTCGGGTGTGGGTTGGTTATGATCATATCAATCAATCAAACAAGCAATTGTTTTTAAGTGCCTACTTTGTGCAGGAACTGTGAAGGCACTAACTTTATAAATACAAAACTAAAAGTCACTCCCTTTAATGGTCTCACATTCTACTAAGGGAAAACCATTTATTCACAGATAATCCTGAATACCAGATATATTTAAAAAAACATATGTGGTGGTGTAGTAGGTACAAACAATTGGGGGAAATGGAAAAGATCTTTTGATGGAGATTGCACTTGAGCTGAACCTTGAAGATAGAGGTTCCTAGAGGTAAGGAGTGAGAGCATTCCAGGTCTTTGGGATGGCCTCTGCAAAGACATATGGATAAAAGGTGGAATGTCATGTGTAGGGAACTACCATCGGTAAGTTTGGGCTGGAGCATGTGAGGGGGAGTAATGTGAAACCAACCTGGAAATGTGAGCTGTACCCAGATTGTGGCTTTAAATGCCAAACACAGGAGTTTCTATTGCAGAAGAGTGATTTGGTCATAACTGTACTTTAGGAATGTTAATTTGGCAGCTGTGTAAAGGATGGATTAGAAGAAGAGAAAGACTTCATGCAGGGAGACCATTGAGGAGACTATTGAAATAGTCCCAGTGAAAGGTGATGAGGGCCTAGAGTAGAGGAGTGGTATGAGAGAGAGAAGGGAATGGATTTAAGAGATAGCCAGGAAGTAGACTTGTCAAAACTTGGCAAGTAATTGGATTTGGGGGTGTGAGGTAGAGGGAAGATGAATGATGGTTCTCCAGAAAACAAAGAAGTTATGAGAAGGGGTTTAGGATGAAAGATAAGGAATTCTGTTTCAGACATGTTGAGTTAAGTTGGATCAGCCAAGCAGGAGATTAGAGATGTGAGATTGGAGCTTATCAGAGAGATGATGTGTTGAATTGAGAGTCATCTTCACAGAGATTCTGGTTGAATCCAAGGGAGGTGATGAGATCACAAAGGAGAGGAGAGGGTCCAGGACAAAGCCCTGGGACCTGCCAAATCTTTTCCAATTCAGAAAATCTAATAATCTGTGAAACTTCTTGTATCTTGTTACCATGCCAATAAAGTTTCTTCTGAGATTGACTGAGCAGGGAAGCTTTTATATCTCTTTTATTTAACAATTTATTTTCAATCCTCCCTGCCTTTGAATTAAAAAAAAAATAATGCTTTTTACTAACCATGCAGTCTAATACAGCGAATTCTTATAATGGCTTCAGAATACTGTTATATCAGAGGTTTTAGATTGCATTCTTGATTAAATTAAATCAAAGAATTTCACTGTACCAAATTTATGAGAATTAATAAACAAGATTAATCTCAACTCAGGGAATTAGGCAGGCTTCCTCAAGGGGCAATAAACACCTAATATCATAAGCTATGTTGGTAAAACAAAGGAAAAAAAATCTTGATCTACAGTCTGTTGTATTGAGAGCCCTATTAACTGACTGATTCTGAGATAGGATTAAATGAAATATAGTCTATTTTGTGGGAAAGAAAATAATTAAAAAGATCTACATTTTATTGATTGAGAGGCAGCATGGCACCGTGTAAAGTACTCTGAATTTTGTTACTACTGTGTTACTGTAATACATGGTTTAAAGCCAGCCAACAATAAGCATTTTATTAAGTACCTACTGTGTGCTATGTACTATGATAAGTGCTGGGGATACAAAGAAAAGTGAAAAATAGCCCCTGCTTTCAAAGAACTCACAATCTAATTGGGGAAGGGGAACATACAAACAAAACAGATATAAGATAAATTGGAGGTAATCAAAGAGGGAAGGAGCTAGCATTAAAGGGAACTGGAAAAGATTCTTGATGAAAGTGGCCTTTTAACTGGGACTTGAAGGGAGCTGGAAAGTGGAGATAAGGAGAGAGAGAGAGAACATTCCAAGCATGAGGGAGAGCCAACGAAAATGCCTGCAGTTGGGAGATGGAGCGTTTTGTTGGGGAGACAGCAAGGAGGTCAGTGTCTCTGGATTGCAGAGTACCTGGCAGGGGTTGGCAGGGAAGAGGAGTAGGGTATAAGAAGACTGGAAACATGGGAAGGGGCTGCACTTACTCAGTCTGAAAGGAATTGGAACTTTGGGGTTTGCCTTTGGGACAGGGTTTGTTTCAGTGCCAAGCACAGTGTACCGCACAAAGTAGGTGCCTGGTAATGCTTGCTGAATCGAATTGAATTAGGTTGAATTACTCTCTATATGCAGATCCCTCCCCCTTTCCCTTCACCCCAATCTGCTACATCAGTTCTTCCCAAGACACTTTAAACATCGATGTCTGAGACTCAAGGAACAAAAAATTTTGCTTGTCTTTCTCCTTCTTCCTATAGCTCACAATGTCTCTCTAAAATACCTTCCCAATTTCTCCATCAACATTTTCAGCAAAGTCACAACTCTGGAATTATCTCTCACCTTTCTGTCTCCACAGCCTCTCATATTTACTGTATTGTATGGCTCTTTCTCATTAATATTTCTTATAGCCATCACTTTTTTCTTTCTACAAATACATTTCTAGTCAAGGACCCCTTATAATTGGACTACTTCAAAGTCTTCCAGCCGGTTAACCTACCTGCAGTCTCTTCTTGCTCTAATCTCTTCTACACACTACTGCTACAATCATCTTCCTCAAATTGCAATACCACAAAATGACAATGGATTCTTGAGATCATTGATGTGAACAGTGTCTCCAGACATGAAGACTTCAACCATGCCTGCCCATCCTGTGCAACTCTTTTCCATATTACAAATTCAACATAAGGGATTTACCCAATGTGCCAGGGGCCTTTCTCCAGTTTCTTTTATACTGAATGGATGCAAATGGAACATGTAGCCTGTGTGCGTGTCCATCCGTGGCTCTTCACGTTCTTTTGACAACTTCTCCTATATAATTCTTCATTTGCTGAAGTTTATTTATTTAAACAAATAAACATCATTTAGCTTCTGTTTTATGGATGATTCTCAATTTTAATTCTTCAAAGGTGTATGCTACATAGCCATACAACACTATAAGAAGAATATTAGTATTAAAAATATGGGGCTTTGTTTTAAAGGCAAACTTAGGTCGTTAAGATTTCCCAAGGGTCTATTTACCTGATTCTGTTAATTTTGGGGCCAATTTGTCACCTGCTTGTAGTGTCTGTCTCAGACACAAGTATTAATGGGCAAGGTCCATAGGTAGTCCATCTAACTGACTATAACAATCTGGATAACAATCATTCTTCATTCCTTTAGTTTTTCCTATGTAGGTAGTCAGGCTAAATGCGTTTGAGTTTTTAAGAACTTATTTAGCAGGCTCTGTAACATTCTAGGGATTGACAGAATCAGCCCAAGGTCATCTGCACACAAGAACATTGGGAAGACCTTACCACCTAAAGAGAATTCCTGTTACCCTTGGACATCATACTGGGATTCCTCAAGAAAAAAAAATGAATTCTTCAGTGAGCATAACTTCCTGTTTGATTCTTTGCATGACATTAACCACAAGGTTGTTCAACAAAGTTCTTTCTATCATTCTATCTTTCAAGGAATCTCATAAGGAAAATGATGTATTAGAAAAGATTCTTTAAGCTCCTGTTTTGTTCCTGTTAAGGTTGATTGGCCCCACTCCACTTCAAATGACTGCCATAACCAGGTGAGAACACGTCTACTGGATTAATCAATCCAAAGCATTAGGCTAGGTGAGAAAAATCTTTGAAAGTCATTGGATAAAAGTGAGTGAGACTCCACAGAAAGAGTATTGGTATTAGCTGAGGAGAATCAGTTGTGCCTGGTGGGTCTTCTATAAAACAACAAGCCAGTTTGGAACCCAAGCATTTAAATGCCTGGTAGCTTAGAGAGAGCAGTTCTAGCTAAGTCCCTGAGAGAGAATCACTTGGAAGAAGAGGCAAGATTAGATGGAGATGCTGCCTCCTCTTCTCCCTTCCTTCTTGACCAGAAGACAACCATGTGGACTTGAGTGGGTCAGGAGATCTGGGTTTGGGCAACCTAGAACTGTCTCCAGAATAGTAGTGACTGTCAGCAGCTAACATTAGAAGCCAAGGGCAAACTAGACACGTTGATGCTTTCAGGACTCTAAACGGAGACAAGAAAAACCACACCAATGAGGACTGTCTTGAGGAATCCAATAAAAGGGCTTCCAGAAGCTATGCTACTCTGTTGCCACCTATGCCTTAAACCTAGTCCAATCTTTTCCTGGGTTCTGAATGTACTGATGCGGGACTGAGCCACAGACTGAGGGAGGGATATATTTTGTACAAACTATTCTTACTATACTACCTTGGTAATGATCTTTTATTAAATTCTAATGAAATCTGACTGACTGATATCAAGTGATAATCATTGAGGAAAAAACACTGGAAAGGGTTCATGAAGTGTCATATTAGAAAAACACCGCCCCCACACATACTCCTCTAAGACTTTGAAGATGTCCTAGAACTAATTATAAACCAAAATGTCACAACTAGGTATAGACCAATATCTCACATCATATACCAAGATGAGATCAAAATGAGCACTTGATTTAAACATAAAGAATATCATAAGCAAATTAGGGGAATGTGAAATAGTTTACTTGTCAGATCTATGGATAAGGGAAGAGATAGAGAGCATTACAGGATATAAAATGAACAATTTTGATTACCTTAAATTAAAAAGGGTTTGCACAAACAATACTAAAATTAACTAAAATTACAAGGAAAGCAGAAAACTGGGGGGGGGCACGGATTTTACAGCAAATTTCACTGATAAAGAAAGGCCTTATTTCTCAATATACAGAGAACTGAGACAAATTTATGAAAATACAAGTCATTTCCCAATTGATAAATGGTCAAAGGATATGAACAGGCAGTTTTCAGAAGAAGAAATCAAAGCTATCTATAGTCTTGTGAAAAAAAATGCTCTAAATCACTACTGATTAGAGAAATGCAACTCTAAGGTACCACCTTACATTTATCAGATTGGCTAATATAACAGAAAATGACAAATGTTGTAGGGAATGTGGGAAAATTGGGACACTAATGCATTGTTGATAGAGTGATGAACTGATCTAGCCATTCTGGAAAACAATTTGGAACTATGCCCAAAGGGCTATAAAACTGTGTATACCTTTGACCTAGCAATACCTACTCTGAGGTCTGTATCCCAAAGAGAATTTTTTTAAAAGGAAACAGGAAAATATATATATATATATATATATATATATATATATATATATATAATATTTATATATTCAAAAATATTTATAGCAGCTCTTTTTGTGGTAGAAAAGAATTGCAAATTGAGGAGATGCCCATTAATTGGGAAAAGGCTGAATAAGTTGTGGTATATGATTGTGATAGAATACTATCATGCTGTAAGAAATGATGAGCAGAATACTTTCAGAAAAACCTGGAAGACTCATATGAATTGAGGCAAAGTGAAGTGAGCAGAACCAAGAGAACATTGTATACAGTAACAGCAATATTGTACAATCATCAGCTGTGAATGACTTGGCTGTTCTTAGCAGTACACTGATCCAAGACAATTCCAAAGGATTCATTATGAAAAATGCAACCTACCGCCAGAGAAATAACATGGAATCTGAATGCTGATCGAAGCATACCTTTAAAAAACTTTCTTTATTTTACTTGGATTTGTTGTTGCATTATTTGTTGGGATTTTTTTGGTCCATGTTTTCTTTCACAACATGACCAACTTTTGCATAACTGCATGTGTGTAACCTATATCAAATTGCTTACCTTATCAATGAGGGGAGTTTGGGAGGGAGGGAAGAAGGGAGGTAGAGAATTTGGAACAATTTAAAGAAAAACCCTAATGTTAAAATTGCTTTTACATGTAATTGGAAAAGAATAAAATGTTAAAAAAAAAAGATCCCCCAGAAACCTGAGGGAGGACCCTGTGGGACCCAGCCTGCCGTTGTGAAGTGGGGTGGGAATAGCAAACTGCAGAGTGTGTGTTCTAAAGCTGACTCATAAGAGTATTCATTAAACCTTTCATTCAGTTGTATGATTGTAAAGATGCAGTCTACTGCAGAATATCATTTGGGACATTTAGTACTGTAATCAAGATTGCCCTTGTCTCATGTGAAGATTATCTCTTAAAAATTATAAATAGATTAGGAAATAAGCATATGGGTTGGTAACTATGGATATTTCCACGGTTGCCTGTTTTGATAATGAGGTTTGAGATTATCTCTACACCTTTAGTATCCTTTTATCTTTCATAAATCTTGAGAATTGATTCTTCAGTGCCCTCAAAATTATTTAACCTTTATCATGAACTCCTCCGTGTCTTCTTGGCCTAGTTTTGTTGTTGTCATGGCCATTTCTACTGCCTAGATTGGTATTTCTGGAACATTATTCAAGCACAATTTAGAAAATATTCCTTTCTTTAAGAACCTGTAGGTACTTTCTATTGTCAAGCCCAAGTTCTGCTGCCTAGTAGTCAATGAGTCCTCCTACCAGCTGACCCTATCCCTATTCCAAGTTCTTATCCCTGATTAGCAAATATTCTTGTCATTCCTTGTATTTGCCACACCTTTCTCCCCTCCCCCTTCATGCAATACATCATACTCAGAGCTATAAGTTGCAATTTTTGATATTTTAGGCAAGTTTTACAGAATGTCTGCACGTTGACATTTTAAGACAAATCAGATCCTGGGGTACTTGAAAGGTTGTTCAAGAAGGTGGAGTCCTGACCCTGGAGAAACTCATCTAAAACAAGGGGCAAGGCAGAGGTAATTGGCAAAAAGTGCCATCTGATAGCTTCTTATTTTAATCATTCTTGCTAATTACATCCTATGCTTATCTGCTTTGACTGCTGCTGCAGGAATGTAAGTTTGTACGTACTTTCTAAATTTTAGTACTTGGGTGAAGCCCTTGTCACCCCACCAACCTAGAGCTCTGGCTGTGCCCTTCCTTAAGAGGACTTTGAATACAGTGGAATTGGATAAATACTTTTAACTGATTGCTAACTAACAAAGAAAATTCTCCATAAATTTAAAGGTGCAGATAATGATAAACTATTCTTGCATTAAAAAAATATAAAGTATATTTAGACCATGATTATCACATGTAGAATCGAATGGAAGATAATGATACCCCTCTTCAATAATCAGCCATAATAATACAGCTTCAATAAATTAGAGTATTAGGAGCATGAGCCAAAATTATCAGGCAAGAGTGTAGAATTTCAAAGCCACAAAGGACCTTGTATATTATCCAGTCTGATCCCTTCATCTTACTAATGAGGAAACTGAGGCTGAGGAAAGTAAAATGACTTGACCAAAGTCACCCAAATAATCTCAAAGACATAAAGTATTTAGGAAAACCAAAAACACTTTTTAAAAAAATTTCAAATCATGAAAAGATATTTATGATGACATTGGTAGAAGTCTGGCAGCAATGTTTGGGGAACTTAGGAGGAAAGTAAGACATTGATTTAACTAAATAATGAGCAATTTCTAGGAAGACATGAACTACACAGGAGAAGAAGTCTTTTGATTCAATAAAAAAGTGAAATAGGCTTTTGATTTAACTTAATTTGATGTGATTTAACACTTGAACAGCTTTGATTTTCTAAGCTATCAAAGACTTAAATTTGTCTCTATTCCACGTCTATCCAAAAAAGAAACATATCAATTTTTCCAATGCAAATACTCTATCATAGATTTGAGGCATAATAAAAACTTTCACCTTGGCATTTAATTATTCACTTGACTGCCAGAAGAATGAAGTTAGCAAAAAAAAAATGAGTTTGAAACTCAAAAGTTAAAATAAATATTTGTTTCAAAAGACGTTTATGCAATTCTAACCCAAACAACTACAGAGTTGAGTTTTGGTGTAACAATGGCACTTTTGCAATTATGCAAATGATATGGGAATCATTTTTGTTTATGTTCTCCCTCTGTCTTAATATTCCAAAGTATACATTCAATCTGACTTCCTTGAGATCGATGGAAACATGATCTCAACCATGGAAGTACTCTTTCTTGTGATGAAAATTACAATCTTGTCTAGCTCTTCTCCATGTTTCCACATAAATTCCCCATGAGAGTTCCTCCAAACATGCTGGAGACCTTGCTCTAGTCTCTTGATATTGCACAGATGCCAACAGAGTGCTCCAATTGTCAATCATTTATTTCATATTCTTGCTATGGGACAAGCCCATTTCTTCTTCTTCTAGTTGTATATTTCATCAATGGCATTCTTTGTACTGCTTCTTCTTCAAAATTCTTTAATAACATGTTACAGCCTTCTCATGCCCTCCATGCACCTCTCCACTAACCTTCCACATGATATGTGTTTCTTGGAGCTCCTAAGCTGAAAACTCTTACTGAATAATTACAGAAAGAGTTATTGTGAGACTCATTTATTTACAATTATTCTCTGTTTTCCATTCTATAATTGCATCTTCTATATGCAGAGTTCAATGTAGGATTAATACTAGCTCTGCTATGAAAATATGGCAATAATTAGGAAGGAAATGCACTAAAGGAAAGCATTGTTCTATTGATATCTTACAAAACTTTAAAATATTGTCATTAATTATAAATAGGCTACCCTCTTTTCTGTAATATATTCCTATTTGTTTGACACCTGGCAGTGCCTACACCAATTTATTAACCTCCTCTGTTACTCTCTATTCAATCCCTGGGGACATTATCTCTGAGGGAAATTGTAGCAATGGTAACTAGATGCACACATGAATGATTTATTTTATTCTTTCTCTTTTATATAGTGCCCAAATGGGATATGCTGATCAGCTTAGCCTTACCAAAATCATGCCTCATATTTCCAGGGAACTTCCCTTTTTCTAGTTCTTAGAGATTAGTGAATATTTGTATCAAATGCAATGAAACAATCAATCAACCAGCATTTATTAAGCACCTACTATGTGCCGCGTACTTTGTTAAGTGCTGGATACAATAGAAAAACAACAACAGTCTCTGCCCTCAAGGAACTCACAGTCTAATGCAGCACAACAAAGGACAACTATTTACAAATAAGATATATACAAGACAAATTGGGAGTAGTCTCAGATGGCAGGCACTAAGATTAAGGAAGACCCAGAAAGGGAGGGAGGGACATTAGCTGAGACTGGAAGGAAGCCAGGGAAGCCAGGAGGCAGAGATGAGGAGGGAGCTTTCCAGGTGTGGGAAATTAAATATGCTCAGAGTTGGGAGACAGAGTACTATGTTGGAGGAACAGCTAGGAGGCCAGTGTCCCTGGATTACAGAATACATGAAGGGAGGTAAAGTGGGAAAACACTGGAAAGGTAGAATGGGGCTGAGTTGTGAAAGGCTTTAAAAGCCAAAGAATTATGTATTTGATCCTGGAGACCATAGGGAGACACTGGAATTTATTGGGGAGGGAGTAGGTATTTAATAAATACTTTTAGAACCACGTAGCTCATCTGATAAACTACTTGTTTGGTGTGCTTGGTGTGAACATAATTTTTGCTATAGTGTAACATAGCATAAGTATAACCTTTAAGGTTTTGTTCTTTCTAATTTGCAAATATTGCAAATTATAAAGAGTTATAAAGAGAAGACAGTCCCACTGATCTTTACCATAGTCAGACCCATGGAGTATTATGTTTATTTCTGGGATCCACTGTTTGGGAAGAACATAAGAGTCTCCAGTGAAGGTCAACCAGGATGATGAAGGGCTTTAGGACCATGTGTTGTGAGTCAGGATCCTGATGGAACTGGGGGTGTGTGAGTTAACCGATCCCCACCCCAAACACACATACACATTTCCACACCACCAGCTGGGATTATTATAAACTAGGAAGTTGTGGTGCAGACCTGGGGCAGTTGGATGGGGTTAATTCTGCCCCTAAATGACTCAGTTTTGGACACATTGAGCAAGCTAGATCTAGAAGTAGTTTTTAGGGGATTGGAATGCTAAAGTAGGAAATCAAAAGATAATTGGAATAACGGGCAAGTTTGGCCTTGGAGCACAAAATTAAGCAGAGCAGAGACTAATAGAATTTTGTCAAGATAACTTTCCAGTCATAGTAAACATTCTTTTTCTTCAGTATTTTTTGTGTGTCTTTTACAAAGATACTAACTTTTTTCATGATTTTCTTGACTCACTCTCATTTCTCTTTCCAATTTTTCCTCTACTTCTCTTCTTGATTTTTAAAATCCTTTTTGAGCTCTAACACGGCCTGAGACCAATTCACATTTTTCTTTAAGGCTTCGGATGTAGGGACTTTGACTTTGTTGTTTTCTTCTGGGTGTGTGTTTTGAGCTTCCTTGTCAACCATAGTAACTTTCTATAGTCAGTTTTTTTCCCATTGTTTGCTCATTTTCCCAGCCTATTACTTGACATTTAACTCATTGTTAAAGTAGGACTCTGTTTCCAGGGTGGAGGGCACACTGTCCCAAAATTTCAGGAATTTGCACAGCTGTTTTTAGAGATTCTAGGGATCTGTAAATTTTCAGTTCTTTGAAAGTGGTAAGATCTAAGGAGAGGTGTGTTACTGCTCTCCTGGCCTGTGCTCTGGTCTGTGAACAGCCACAAGCACTCCTTTTTTGCCCTGGAACTGTGACAAGTGTCCCCACTCTGCTGGGGCCACAAGCTCTGGTATACTACTGTTCCTTCTTGACTTAAGACTGCCACCCATGACTGTGACTTGGATCCTAGTATGGGCAAAGCAACAAAATCCTGCCTCCAGTGCTAGCAAAGAGACCCCTTTAATCTCCTTCTGAGCAGTTGTTTGACTCCCTTACAGTCTGTAGGCTGAGAGCTCCAAAAGCAGATACTGCCACTGCTGATCCAGTCTCTCCCAAGGCCTGCTCCTGGTTTCCTGAGGCCTGGTATGCACTGGCACGGCCTACACTGAACTGTGCTCTGTCTCACCCCAGTGCAAAAGACTTTTTTTGTTGTCTTTGGCTGGAAAATTGTTTCACCCCATCCTTTTGTGGGTTCTGTCACTCCAGAATTTGTTTTAGGGCATTATTGAAAAGTGTTCAGAAAACAATAGAATGTGGGGAAGAGATCTCTTCAAGAAAATTAGAGATACCAAGGGAATGTTTCATGCAAAAAATGGATATGATAAAAGACAAAAATGGTAGGGATTTAAAAGAAGTAGAAGAGATTAAGAAGATGTGGTAAAATCTTAACATCACTGATAGTGATGATGGTATGGTTACTGATCTAGAGCCATATATCCTGGAGAATGAAATCAAGTAGGCCTTAGGAAGCATTGCTAACAGTAAGGCTAGTGTGGGTGATAGAATCATAGCTGAGCTATTTAAAATCCTAACAGATAATGCTGTCAAAATGAATCATAGCTGAGCTATTTAAAATCCTAACAGATAATGCTGTCAAAATGCTACACTCAATATACCAGCAAATTTGGAAAACTCAACACTGGTCATTGAATTGGAAAAGATCAGTTTGCATCCTAATCCTAAAGAAAGGCAATGCCAAAGAATGTTCAAACTACCAAATAATTGCTCTAATTTCATATGCCAGCAAGGTTATGCTTAAGATTCTTCAGGCTAGATTTCAACAACATGTAAACTGAGAATTACCAGAAGGATAGACTGATTTTTGAAGAGGCAGAGGAACTAGAGACCAAATTGCCAACATTCGCTGGATTATGGAGGAAGCAAGTGAATTCAGAAAAACATATAATTCTGCTTCATTGATTACACTAATACCTTTCGACTGTGTGGATCACAACAAAATGTGGCAAGTCCTCAAAGAGATGCGAATATCAGATCATCTTACTTGTCTCCTGAGGATCCTATATGTTGGTCAAGAAGCAACAGTTAGAATCAAACATGGAACAACTGATTAGTTTAAGATTGGGGAAAGAAGTACCACAAGGATGGATGTTGTCACTTTTCTGAATTATATGAAGAGAACATCATATGAAATGCCAAGCTGGATGAATCAAATCAGTCAACACTTTAAAGAAATGAATTGAGACTATTCATTGGAAGGACAAATAACAAAACTGAAGTTTAAATAATTTGACCACGTAATGAGAAGACAGGGCTCATTGGAAAAGACCCTAATGTTGGGAAATATTAAAGGCAAAAGGAAAAAGGGATGGCAGAGGATGAGATGGATAGATACTGTCATGGAAGCAACAAAGCGATCTTGGACAGACTTTAGGAGATAGTGGAGGATAGAAGAGCCTGGTGTGCTGTGGTCCATGGGTTCACAGAGAGTTGGACACAACTGAATAAATGAACAGGAAAAGATACTTTTTTTTTTTAAAGGTAATTGTTTTATCTAAAATGGTTACAATTAGGTGTCTTTAGGACATGGCATTCTCATCCTTTTTAAATTATTTCTACCACGGATAGAAGGAAATAAGTTACTTTTAATGTTCCTTCTGTTCTCCCTGAAACAAAGACCCATCCCTTCAGTGTCAATATTCTTCTGATGGCTGAGATATACATAGAACACTACAGTTTCTGGGGAATTGGAGGTTGTGATCATGGAAAGGACAATGAAGAGGTCATGTGTGAGTAAGCTATATCACAATACAAATGAAGAATTGTATGGGAGAAGCAGCATTAGAGATATCAGCAGAGAGATTTTGGTAGGATAACTAACTCAATTAGTGATGTAGTGAGGGATAGGGATGATCAATGAACAACCCACATACTTGTTTGCATCCACATGAAGTAAACAGCTATAGGAAGGACTCCATTATGTTGGATGGATATGGACAATAGTCACATAGGATGAACGGATGTAGATGGCTGCTACATGCATTGATGGAAGAGGTACCACCCCTCTTATATTCAATTTGTTGCCAAGTCTTATCAATTCTGCCTCCAAAACATCTTTTATGCAAGTTCTCTTTTTTCCACTAACACAAATACCCCCAGTTTAGACCTTCCCCATTTTTTATTCCAAGTGCCTAGCACTATACCAAGCACATAGTAGCTACTTAACAAATGCTTATTACATGAGTAAACACATTGTGATGCATAGAAGTATAAGGAGAGAAGTAAAAAAAAAAGCTTCAGCAAAAGAAAGCATGGTTGTGTAATGAAGAAAAGATTGACTTGGAAGCCAGGAAGCCTTGGATTCAAGTCTTGCCCATGAAACATTATGGTTGTGTGACCTTGGGAAAGTCACTTGACCTCTTGGTGCCCTAGACAACTTTCTACACCAAAAATTGTAGAGCAATTTCTTTTCTGCACTGGGGAAGGAGTTTCTCACTGCCAGTTACCTATACCAATAAAATCACAGATCCAGTCTCCTCTCTTCCATCCCCTCAAAATCTTTAACACCTGCTAATGAGATATACACAGCTAAGGTGTGATGAAAAAATTCAGGAAAGATGAATGCACAGTAATAATATCACTTTGGTTAAACTTATTTATTATAAAGAACGCTTTAAAAAGAAAAATGAGTGACAATTTAATTTAATTTATAACAATTTAATGAGATCATTTTTATTAAGCTATGAACCATGCATATTTTGAATGATGTTATTTCCATTTGCCTATGGGGGGGAATTCTGCTGCTGCACAAAAGATATTAGACCACTGAACATTATTTTTCTTTAACAAATGAGGCATTGTCCTGGAAACATGAGCTCCCTTTTCCCATGGGGGTTCTGCTATCCTGTTAATTGCTCTAAATGGCAGTTTTTGAAGAAATCAATGCAGGGAATTATGCTAAGGGAATTTGGTTATAAAACGCGGTATGGATCTGTTGAAGTGCCCTGTTGAGAGAAGCTCTGTACAACTTGTAACTTCATGAGCCATTAACTGAACTTAAACTCTAAACATACAGACATATTTCTTGATAATACTATAGTGTCTTGGGCTATTTTCTTGCTGCTCGGGATGTTCATGCTTGTCTTTTTTTTTTTTAATATAAACTTCATGAAACAAATAATGGTAAAATGGCCTACTTTAGAAGGCTGTTGTTAGGGCTGCCTCCTTCCCCAGATTATCGTTTATATACTTACCTATTTACATATTCTTCGTCTTCTTGCTGTTTCACAAAGTCAGAGATCCCCCTCCCACTTCTGCGGCTTTGAACAGGCTATCCTGCCTTCCTGGCTTGCACTTATTCACTTGCACTCTTAGTTTCCTGCCAAGTTTATCTCAGTTTCTATGTCTGTCAGGAAGCCTTCCTGATCACCCTGGTGGTCAGTGCATTCTCTCTCCCCCCCCTTCTCTGTCTCTCTGTCTCTCTTGTCTTATTGTCTCTGTCTCCATTTTATTATTAGCATAAATGTCATTTTCCCTCAGTGGAATGTAAGCTGGTTGAGGGCAGAGATTATCTTTTTTTTTTTTAACAAAATTACCTTTGAATCCTTTGTGCTTAACACAGTGCCTTGTACACAGTAGGTGTTTAATAAATGCTTTTTTGAATTTAATTGGATGTTTCATAATCTTTCATTATTTTGTTTTTGAGCGTTATCACAACTTATTCAAGTTAAAGGAAGGCAAGACCTTTTCAGTCCCAGAATTCTTAGGAAGGAAGAGACCTCAGAGACTATCCAATTAAATTCACCCCCACAAAAGAATCCCCATGAAGATCTCCACTGAGCAGGGTTCCACACTCTCCTTGCGCTGACCATTCTGCATATGGGTAGCACTAATTGTTAAGAAGTTTTACTTTATACCAAGTCTAAATTTGCCTCCTGGTACCATCCAGTCTTTATTCTTCATTCTGCTTTCTGAGGCCAATCAGAACAGGTCTAATCTCTCTTCTACCATGTAAAGTCCCTTCAAATATCTGAAGATAGCTGTTATTCTGCTGTTATTCCCCCCTTAACCAACGTCTTTTCCAGGCTGAACATCTCCAATACCAAATTGTTTCACCAGCTTGGTTTCCCTTCTCCAGACGCTTTCCAGATTATCACTATCCTTCCTAAAATGCACACAGTCCAGGGGTGAGAACAATGTCCGAGATCAGGTCTGCCCAAGGTAGGTACATCAGGAGTAGTCACTTTTTTATTCCTTATCATCTAGTAACCGAGTGAAAGTAAAGGACATAGTAGGACTTCAAGGCTGAGGGAGGTAAGCAAAAGCCCGTCTGACAGATCTAGAGCAGCCAGTGGTGGTTGAGAGCACTGAGGAGGTCCAAGCAGGGAAATAAATAATGCCTAACCTGTCTATGACTGTACATGAAACTTGACACTTAGCCACCAATGGTAAGAGGGAAATCCTTTACCACAAAGGAAAGAGATACAATAGATGGCTGAAGCCTTCACACCACTCTAAATAACAAGGAAATGAAGAGTCTGTTCTAGGTAGGTTCGGTTTAAAAACCTGCCTTGAGTCTTCTTCGAATGGGCTGTGGAAGGAGAGAGTTCCTAATAAATGTTACATTGTAAAAGAAAGCTCATTGTAGAAAGAAAACTGACTCTTCAAAAGATTGGTTCGTGGTATGAAAATATACATTGCTGAAAGAAATGATCCCATGGAATGAAATATACCTCGTGCCTCTTGGCACAGAGGTGGGGAGCTAGTAGGGCAGAATGGCTTCTACATTGTTGAATGAGGTCCCCAGATTAGGTATTTTGGTTTAACTGTTTCTCTTGGTTACGAGGGAAGGTTCAATTCTTGGTTGAGGATAAGGACAGGTTTCCCAAAATGATTGTGATGTGAAAAAAGTAAAAAAGGATCAATAAAATATTTTTACAAAGAATAAATAACAATGTAATGGGAATATCCTTGGATTTGGAGTCACAGGACTCCAGAGATTTACTATCTCTGAGACCTTGGGCAAGTCTCTGGACCTCAGTTTTCCCATCTGTGAAATGAGAGGCATAGAGGAGGTGATCTTCCAGTGCCATATCTATGATTGATGGTCCTATGCTCCTGTAAAATGATCTCATGAATTTTGTGAAAATTACATTGAAAATCTGCCTCTCCCAAAAAATAATTAGGTGAACAAAATAAACATCAAACATTGGGTAGTAGATTCTACCAAAATGGCAATGATTTCTTTTTTAATGGAATGAAAGGAAGGCGTGATTTGAAGCTGGATATTTCGTTGGTGCAGAGATGAACAGAGCCTATTTTCAGTGACATTTTCAGAGAGCCCAGCTCATCTTCTTGGCTTAAAAAACCAAAATAAAACATTAGGAAACATCAATCCTGTTTTCCCCTTGCCATTTCCAATAGCGCTTTTTTCCTTCCCTTCTCACCCACTGTCTGGGGAGAGGGTCCTGCTTACTGTCAGTATCATAGGAAAGGGTTCTAATTACATGACCATGGCAGACTGCAGCTTTACCCATTGACAGCTCAGCGACTCATCCAGCAAGTGGAACCATAGGGCTTGACACTGGTCATTCTAAATTAAATTGCCGGCAAGGGATGAGAAACATAGCTGAGAGATGGCAGTTCATGAGTGCTTTAGACCTCTGATGCTGATCCCCTGCCAGGTTTTGGCTCCTCTTTAATTAATATATGTCAGTGCCAAATAATGGAGAAAATATCACTGAAGCCTGGTTCCCATTGAAAAGAACCACTGGAAAGCTCAGGGGTACAAATGCTAGGGGAAAATAGAGTGATTCACCCAAGTTTCTCTTTCACTCCTATGTTTTTTTTGCAGTCACAAAAAGGTACTAGGTCCTAGGTTTTTTTTTTTTTTTCATGATGAAAGCATTTTCCCAGCTCTGCTCACTGTGCCTATGGAAAAAAGGGATTCCTGTATCTTTTACTGAATTTATTTTTTTAATCTCATGTATATGAAGATTTGGTTAAATTCAATCCAACTAGCATTTTTAAGTACCTACTGCACAGAAGTCACTATGCTAGGTACTTGGGATCCAAAGATTGAAAAGAAAATGGAAATACTTCCTGCCCTCAAGGTACTTGTACTCATACAGACAGTAAACATCCACATATTTTTATGTTCAATTGATTGTTGTCTATGAACTCCCATAAATTCTTCCCATAGGATCTACCAAAGGAGCTGGAGACCTTTCTATAAATATTTGGCCACTAAACATGCAAGGAGCACTCGACCTTTCCATGTGGTATCCCACACTTTCTTTTTTATTCTTTGATATACATTTATTTATTTTTAGTTTTCAACATTTACTTTCACAGGATTTTGAGTTCCAAATTTTCACCCCATCTTTCCCTTCCCCCACCCCAAGATGGCATGCATTCTGAATACCCGTTCCCCTAGTCTGCCCTCTCTTCTATCTCTCCCCCCTTCTCTTATCCCCTTCCCCTTCTATTTTCCTGTAGGGCAGGATAGACTTCTGTACCCCATTTCCTGTATTTCTTATTTCCCAGTTGCATGTGAAAACATTTTTTTAAACATGTGTTTTTAAAACTTTGGGTTCCAAATTTTCTCCCTTCCTCCCTCCCCACCCACCCTCATTGAAAAGGCAAGCAACTCAATATAGGTTATACATGTGCAGTTATGCAAAACACTTCCATAGTAGACATTTTATGAAAAACTAACTCTATTTCCCTTAATCCTATCCTGCCCCCCATTTATTCTATTCTTTCTTTTGACCCTGTCCCTCCTCAGAAGTATTTGCTTCTGATTACCCCCTTTCCCAATCTGCCCTCCTCTCTATCATCCCCCTGCTCTCTTGTCCCTTTCCCCCTATTTTCCTGTAGGGTAAGACAGATTTCCATACCCAATTGAATGTGTATGTTATTCCCTCCTTAAGCCAAATCCTATGAGAATAAGATTCACTCATTCCCTCTCACCTTCCCCATTTCCCCTCCACTGTAAGAGCCTTTTCTTTTCTGTTTTTTTTGTGAGATAATTTACCCCATTCTACCTCTCCTTTCTTTTCTTCTAGTATAATCCTCTCTCATCCTTAATTTTATTCTCCAGATATGACCCCTTAATCTTCAACTCACCCTGTGCCCTCTATCTATCTATCTATCTATCTATCTATCTATCTATCTATCTATACATACATATTTTTTCCCTCCAACTACCCTAATACTGACAAAGGTCTCATGAGTTATAAATATCATCTTTCCATGCAGGAATGTAAACAGTTCAACCTTAATAAGTCTCTTATGATTTCTCTTTCCTGTTTACCTCTTCATGTTCCACTTGAGTCTTGTATTTGAAAGTCAAATTTTCTATTCAGCTCTGGTCTTTTCATCAAGAATGCTTGAAAGTCCTCTATTTCACTGAATGACCATTTTTTCCCCTGAAGGATTATATTCAGTTTTGCTGGGTAGGTGATTCTTGGTTGTAATCCTATCCTTTGCCCTCTGGAATATTATATTCCATGCCCTGGTCCTTTAATGTAGAAGCTGCTAAATCTTGTGTTATCCTGATTGTGTTTCCACAGTACTTGAATTGTTCCTTTCTGGCAGCTTGTAATATTTTCTCCTTGACCTGGGAACTCTGGAATTTGGCTACAATATTCCTAGGAGCTTTCCTTTGGGGATCTCTTTCAGGAGGAGACCAGTGGATTCTTTCAATTCCTATTTTACCCTCTGGTTCTAAAATATCAGGGTAGTTTTCCTTGATAATTTCTTGAAAGATGATGTCTAGGCTCTTTTTTTGATCATGGCTTTCAGATAGTCCAATAATTTTTAAATTCTCTCTCCTGGATCTATTTTCCAGGTCAGTTGTTTTTCCAATGAGATATTTCACATTGTCTTCTATTTTTCATTCTTTTGGATTGGTTTTACAGTGTCTAGATTTCTCATAAAGTCACTAGCTTCCAATTGCTCTATTCTAATTTTTAAGGAAGTATTTTCTTCAATACTTCCTTTTCCATTTGGCCAATTTTCTTTTTAGGGCATTCTTCTCCTCGTTGGCATTTTGGACCTCTTTTGCCATTTGGGTTAAGCTATTTTTTAAGGTGTTAATTTCTTCAGTATTTTTTTGGGTCTCCTTTAGCAAGCTGTTGCCTTATTTTTCATGATTTTCTTGCATCACTCTCATTTTTTTCCCCCAGTTTTTCATCTACTTTTCTTACTTGCTTCTCAAAATCCCTTTTGAGCTCTTCCAAGGCCTGGGACTGATTCACATTTTTCTTGGAGGCTTTGGATGTAGGAGCTTTGACTTTGTCATCTTCTGGTTGTATGTTTTGATCTTCATCACCAAAGATAATATAGTCTGACTCTTTTTGCGCTGCTTGCTCATGATTCTGGCCAATTATTTGAGTTTTAATCTCTTTGTTAAGGTAAGAGTCTGCTTCCAATGTGAAGAATATACTGTCCCAAGCTTTGGGGGTTTGCACAGCTGTTTTCAGAGATACTTGTAGGGACCTGTAAATTTTCAGTTCTTGCAAGGTGGTATGATAAGGGGCAAGGTGTTTACTCCTTTCCTGGCCTGTGCTCTGGTCTGTTAGTGACCACAAGCACTCCTTTCTGTCCTGGAACTGTGAGGAAGGTTTCTTTTCCCCAGGACCGACATCTAGAACTGTGACCCAGATGCAATGTGCAAAGTAAGAGATTCCTTTCTCAGCACTGGCAAAGAGATCCCTGCAATCCCTCTCTGATCAGCCACTGGATTCCCCCTCAGTCTGTGGGCTGGGAGCTCAGGACGCAGCCACCACTCCAGGGGCCCATGCTCTGTGCTCTGGAACTGGCTCTGAGACCTAGCTCCTCTCTCAGCACCAACAGAAACAGACTTTTCCCACTGACCTTCTAAGTCTTTGGCACTTGTGGATTGAGGAGTCTGGAAAGTGCCACAGCTCCATGCGATTCAGTCCTCTGATCAATCATCCAGGTTGTCTTGGGCTGGAAATTTGCTTCACTCTCTTTTTGTGGGTTCTGCTGCTTTAGAATTTGTTTAGAGCCATTTTGTATAGGAACTTTGAGGGGTTTGGGGGAGAGCTGAAGCAAGTCACTGCTTTCACTCTGCCATCTTGGCTCCACCTCCCACACTTTCTTTACATGAACAGCCCAACTCCCTTTCTGATCCACTTCATTCTTGCAAGTCCTTGTTAAGAATATATAATACTCTCCATTGTTCTTTGAGCCACTCAGAGACAATGCAAATACCCCCACTTTCTGAAGGGAAAAGAGATTCAATGTTTAAAACTATATAGAGTTTTTTTTTTTAACCAACTGATTGACTTTTTCAATTAAATTTACCAAATGTTTTAGCATTATTCAAACACAGCTTTCCATTGGGCTCAGAGATTCTTTCATGGTAAAATAGAGCATCATCAAGCCTATAAGATGACGTGTGAAAAGAACCCAAAATACTTCCAAATGAGCACCCTGCAGCAAGGAAAAGATGAATTATAAGTATGTATAGTACATTTCTCCAAAATTTCAATGTATGATCTCATTAATGCTGGCATGCCCTCCAGGGGTACAGAGAGCAATACTTTCACACCTTCTTATCCAGCGAAACTCTTGTCCATTTCCTCCTATAAATCCTCTATGAAGACACTACAAAATGTACTGGGGCTCATCTTCTAAACTTCTTGACATTGTGTAAATTGGTTAGTTGATTGACTGATCCTAGAGGAACACAAGAGTTATCAATTCATACCTTGCTCTCACTAAATGACCAGCCCATCTCCTTTTCTAGTCATACATCTCTCAGATGTTGTCTTTTGTGCCCTCTTGCTCCCTGAATACTATTCCACATTCAAGGCATGTTGGAAGTATGGTTCAGGATCCACTCAAATCAGTGGCTCATGAGCCCCCACCAATACGTTTCTTTAACCAGCCTACCAGATGATATCTCATGAGTTCAAACTAATGGACATTAGATTAAATGGCATCCAAGAAAAAATTTCCCCCATATATACAAGGATACATTCTTTTGGAAGTTGCCATATTACAAGTGAGGGACAGGATATACACTGGAAACAAGTATAACCAGGATATATGTATGTCAGGATCCATGTGCAGGAATACAATGGGTAGATCTGCTTCCTCAGTTCAGCTGAGGTCTTCTGCCTCTGTTCCCTTACTGCTCTTTGCTAGACACCTTTGCTGTGGAATGCATTTGCTGCTGCCATTACCTTCTACTACCACCTTTGGTAATAGATCTTCATTTATTTTTGTGATTTAGATTAAGGACTCCCAGCTTTTTAACCAGACTACTGACAGCAACTTCTTTAGCTATTTTGTGATGCAAATCTGTAGCCAGCTAATTGAAGAAACATTCCAAGACATTTTAAGTATGTCTTTAGAATTCACTTTCTCCTTATGGTGTCTGGGGGTACCTTAGTCTAAACTTTTATCTTGGTTACAGTCCATGAATGCTGAATTAGGGGTGAGAAGAACTGTTCAATTATCACCCCTGATGTTTAGTAGCAGGAATAGTCTAGACTTAAAAGTCCTGAATGTGGAGTTAGAAGAATTGGGTTCAAATCCTGGCTTTGCTCCTTAATGCCTGGGTGAAATTGGCCAAATCATTCATCCTCCCTAGTCTTTAGTTTCTTCATCCATAAAATGAAGCAATTGGATTAGATGATCTCTAAGTTACCTTCTAGATTGAAATCTATGACTCTTTGATTATGAAGATCAAGCACTTCCTTGAGTAACCTGTTTTCAAAATCTTGACCTTCATTGAACTGTCAAATGGTCACTAGCAGGGGAAATCATAGAATGAGATATACTTCTTTCATAAATCCTGAGGACTGCGGGAAATTTTTGATTTCAGTTTTTGGCTTAACTGGCCAGTCATGACTAGAATGTTGTTTGTCTGTGTTCTTTGGATCTCCTTTCAAACACCCCAAGGCTATCATGTGCCACATGCAAAAGTTTGTTACTGCTCATGTTCTCCAGAGAAGTGACTGAAGTACCTTCTTTTGAACTTACTCAACATGAGTCTCAGATGCAATTTAAGGCCAGTAGAATTTGTTCTGTAGTAAAACTACCATTTTCTATTGACCTAAGTGTCCAAAATCATCATGGAAAGCTTTTTAGCTACTGATTGGTAAACTTTGGGTAGCACTAATTTCCTTCCTACATATTAGTTGGGGTCTTTTGCTGTTCAGTATACTACTGTATTAACAATTTTGAACTTCTGCATTCCCTGTAATTTTAAATTGACTTTAGGAGGCATTGTTGTTCAGTCATTTCTGTTGTGTCTGATTCTTCTTCACCTCATTTGGGGTTTTCTTGGCAGAGATACTGGAGTGGTTTGCCATTTTCTTTTCCAGCTCATCTTACAGATGAGAAAACAGAGGCAAACAGTGTTAAGTGACTTGGCCAGGGTCACATAGCTAGGAAGTGTCTGAAGCCAGATTTGAACTCAGACCTTCCTGACTCTAGGCCCAGTGGTCTATCCACTGAGCCATCTAGCTGTCTTAGGTTCAATTCTTAGAAAATCATATCCCTTCCTTTTGGCCAATAGTTCAACTTGCCTATGATTTCATCTCTAACTGATCTTTCTGTTATTCATATTCATTTCTCCAGATTTAGATTTAGAGCTGGAAGGGACATTGGGAGTCATTGAGTCCAAACTCATGCAAATGAAGGAATTAAGGGGCCATAGAAGGTAAGTGATGCCCAAAGGCATACAGGTGGTAAGTTACAGAGTCAGGATTTGCACCCAGGTCTTCTGACTCTAAACTCAGTGCACTCAGATGACAATATAATAGGTACATGGTGGCTGTGAGCAGGCTACGACATATAACAAATGAGGAAATAAGAGGAAGAGCTAGGGTAAAGGGTGTCATTCAAGAAAAGTAGGATCAAAAGGAATAGGAGTTTAGTCACGTGGAGAAAGTGAGGGATAGCCAATAGACAATACGTGAGCTCTACTGGTAGCCTGATGTCAAGAGAAAACAAAGAAAGTCCCCACCCTAACACAGCTGCTGGACTAGAGTCACAGAAGATGGACAGGCATGGATGGGCTCCATAATTCAAAGGAACACCCACATCCATTGGTTCACAGATCCATTTCAGTATTTGATTATTCTTTCTAGGTAGGCAAGGGTGGGAGAGGTACAACACTAGGCAGCCGCTCTTCCAACACCTGCTTGGTGGGGGGGGAATTGTTTGTGTGCACCCTCTATTTTTGATGCCACCAGTTGTCTTTAATTCTCTCCCTGTCAGTGATGTCTTGACTAGCAGATACAATACACTTTGCATAGACAACTCTTTCCCAGCCTATAACTTCTCCCAAGGTAGCATCTGTACATAACTTACTTGGATTAGCAAAAGCCAACACTGGAGCACTGTGAGACAGTTAATTAAGTTCCTGAAGACTTACTCATTCCAGTGATCTACACAGACTGCCAAGGAATCAAATTTATACTGTGCCCTTTGACCAGGACACTTTCTGAACTTCCCTTCTCTTCTGCCTTTGATTCTTCCTGGGGACCTATACACTAGTGAGATCATTAAAGGACTTTGCAATGATGACATAGTTCCTCACAAATTTCTCATAATAATCACCAATCCGTGATAAATCTTTGGATGTGTGTATGTGAGTGTGCCATTTCTCTCTGTCTCATCTCTCTCTGTCTCTCTGTCTCTCTCTGTCTTTCTCTCTTTCTCTTTCTGTTGACCTACTATGGGACTCATAGATTTGATGGATAATTAAAAACACTGATACATCTCAGTGGCTTTAGAGCAGCCTATAGTATATAATACCTTCAACAGTCTGTTTATGTTCTTACAAGATCTTGCCAGACACATTAAATCCATCCAGGTAAACCAGAACCTCTAAGGAGATCATGCCATCTGCCCTCTAGATTCCTTATCCCGTGATCTCAAGTTGGGACACCCTTTTAGGGTAAATGAAAGTAGTATCTTCCTCATTATCCTCTTCCATGGGGATTTGGAAGCACTCATGGAGGAAGAATAATACTGAGAGGCGCTTACTCCCTGTGGGACAAGCCAGGGCATCTTGAATCATGGCGTGGAGTAATGATCAATTTTAGCTCGTTTTTTCAAGCAGGCCCTATGCTCTAAAATGCTCAGTTTTTCTCTGTTCCACTATTACGAGGACTATAAATACAAGATCTATGAAACTCAGTAGTGATTAGTAGTTCTTTGTCCAGGACTACTTAACTTAGCTATCCTTGGCATTATTGTCATTAACAACTGATACCCTGTTACCTCCTGGTTGTTTGGAATGAGGAATGGGGTTGGGTACATGAATAGCTTGTCAGTCAGAAAAGTGGGCTCTGATGAGTTGTGTTGGCTGAATGAAATAGTTAGATTTCTATTATGATTAGAGAAAGATACTCTGGGATTCCCTTGGGAAAACTGTTTTTATTGTTCAATTCTTTCAGTCATGTCCAACTCTTTGTGACCCCACTGGATTTTCTTAGCAAAGATACTGGAGTAGTATGCCATTTCCTTCTCCAGATCATTTTGCAGATGAGGAAATTGAGGCAAATAGGATTAAGTGAATTGCCCAGGGTCACACAGCCAGTAAGTATCTAAGGCCAGATTTGAACTCAGGGAAATGAGTCTTCCTGATTCCAAGCCCAATGCTCTGTGCATTATGGCACCACCTAGCTGTACTTCCTTCCATATTACAATCCCATTTTCCAGCTCTGTGCTTTGACACTGGTTATTCTCAGAGCCTTTAATAACTACCCCCACCCTCCACCCCCAATCTCTGGCTCTTAAATTTCTTGGCTTCCTTAAAGTATAGCTCAAATGCCACTCCTCTGGGAGTCCTTTACCCATAGCTGCTAGTGCCATCTCCTCCAAGGCTAACTTTCAACTGCCGTATATTTATCTTGTAAGTATTGATTAATTTGTTTCCTCCATTAAAATAGGAGCTCCTTGAGATGAAGCATATTTTTGCTTTGTATTTGTCTTTCCAGTCTTTAACAGAATGCCTGGTATGCTTACTTAATAAATTGATCAACTGAAATAGGTAAGTTTAAAAAAGAGGAAGATTTTGGGGAAAAATAATGACTTGCCTTTTTGACAAATTGAATGTGAAATGTCTAAGGGAAATCCAGGCTGCAATGTCCCATTGGCAAATTAGTGATGGAGGACAGAGACTCAAGAGAAAGAACAAGGCTGAAAATGTAGGTATGGGAGAAACTTGGATTCCAGGAATAAAGAAGTGATGTCCAGGTATTGGGTTCAGTTCTGAACATCTGATTTTAGAAAGTATTGATAATCTGGAGAGAAATTGGAGAAGGCAACCAAAGTAGGAAAGGGTCTGCTGTTCATGCTTAAAAGAATACATTGAATAAATTAGAGATGTTGAGCTTGGAGAGGGGAAGTCAAATGGGGGCTTGAAAATTGTATTTAAGTATCTAACCAGTTATAAGTAAAGGAGGAGATCCACTTATTCGGGTTGGCCTCACAGGGCAAAACTGGATATGATGGGTGGCGGTAATATAGAGACAAATTTAGGTTTGAAATCAAAACAAGCTTCCTAATGATAAGAGCTGCCCCGAAGGGGAATGGGCTGTTAGGAGTCTGTGACAGAGAAGAAAGAAAAAGGCAGGAACACTGATAAACAACAGAGATCCTAAGGAAGCAGATTTCAAAAGGTTTAGAGGAATATAGACAAGATCTGAATCAGCAGAGGAAGTTGGGGGAAGAAGTTCACAAGACTGAAGTTCAGAAGATACAAAAGAATGGTTCCAACAAAGAGGAAAAGGGGGAACTCTCTAAAGAGATTGATTTGGATGTGCTCAGTGGGACTCACCAACAAGCTAGAATTTTAAAGACATACACAAAATATAGAAGCAAGGGCAGGTAACGTGGGATGTATACAGAAATGTGGCATGGTCTGGAGGAAGAGTATTAGGAGTGCTAACCTCAGAATGACCTCAAGTCATTGAGGAAAGCAAGAACAACAAAAACAGAAGGTTTGTTTGTTTGTTTGTTTGTTTAAGAGGAGGATCAAAGGTTCTCACTACTTGTGACATAGGGTATAATGGTTTCTAACAATTGACAAAAGCCACTTAATTATTATTTTTTCTACCATCTTTTTTTTTTCTGTCAAGAAGAATAATCTGTGTGACCTTGTGAAAGTCATTTAAAATTTTCTTCCTCATCTGTAAAATGGTGAGACTGAACTCAGAGCCCTGCAGGTATGCTTTCAGCTCTACATCTGTTATTCAATTACCAGTAGTTTTGAAAAGTCAGATTGTGATTTTTTAAAAAATGTTCCCTGTTATAGATTAGCCCTAACTATTCACAAAGGATGGATCAAGGGAAAGAAGAATGTTTATTGTCCAGATTATTGTTATATACAGTCATATGTAAGTGCTTATACATATATAATCACAGATATGTGTGCATTTACAAATGTATGTGGATGCATATTATATACACATATGCATGTATATGTATGCATATATATGTATGCATAATATATTCTATGATATATACCATAACATAATATAATATATACATATACATACATCTATACGTGAGATACAAACTTTTGGACAAACACTGTAAATATGCCATGAGCTGTGTCCAGAACTGAACAAGAGACAGATATTGGGCTAAACTGACTTTGGGAAATTTGAAAAATTATTTTAGTAACCCTAAACATTTCCCTGAGACAAAGTCTTGTCTTTTTAAACACCAGTATTCTCCTAATAGTAGTTTAAGCTATGAGCCATGGAGCATAATAATAGCTAACATTCATATATTACTCTAAGGCTTACAAAGGTCTTTATTATCTGATTTTATCCTCAAATGATCATAAGAGGTAAGTAATGTTATTATCCCCATTTTACAGTTGAATAAACTGAGTCTATATTTAAATATCTCCATCTATAAACTTCCTTTGCACTCTTTTCTCTTGTTCATTTATCTTCCGTGTGTCTTGACTAGTTCCATTTTAGGACCTATTTCCTTTGTTTTCTAATTTGGATAGTAGAGTGGTTCTCTTTTATGACATTTCAAATTTTTCAGTCTCTAGTAAACAGCTTTCTTTCGTATAAGGACACATATGTGAGGATCTCAAAGTACTTAGATTACAGGGGAAAAAAAACAACACCTAGAAAGGGTTTCAGTGGCATCAAAGCATTGGCTTTGCCAGCAACCATCCTTGTCTCCGCTATCATTCTAACAACATGACCACTTCTTTCTGCCTTTTATTGCCATCATCTTTCACCTTGTTGTATAAGTTGGGATGACAGGGTGTTTTTCCACTGATCATTTTAATAGAAGTGAGAATTTTAAAATATTTTCAACCACTATATCCAAAGGTGAATCAAGAGAATTATTATACAATTTTAAATGAGATGAAATTTCACACAACACTCAAGAAGACTTGCTGCGCCCAAAGCAATTTAGGAGGTGTTGTGGAAGATACAAGGCAGAAACCACAGTTCCTATCCTTGAAGAGCTTACAAACTAGCCAAGCACTCAAGACAAACATATTTAAGCAACATCTAGCAAATGCTCCGACCTCATTGGAAATAGCCCAGGACTCTATGCTCGAGAGCTCTGGGAATAACTGGGTTCTCCAGGTCACCAGCCCAGTTCCTGCCTTCAGCATCCAGGGGAGCAACACATAGAGACGTAGAAATGGGAGTCATCAACTGATTCTGCAGCCATTGCAGCCCCAGTTTCCTTAGCAGCCACAGTTACTGAAGATGCAGAAAAGAAAGTTCTATCAATGATTCAATGTAAGAAAGAGATACGGTGTTATTAATAGAAGTGGTACTGATAAAGATGCATTACCATCTGACTTGCAAGTAAACCCTAAAGTAAAGTAAAACCCTAGTCCATTTATTTCCATCTGACTTACAGCTGAACCTCCTGTTGGTGCTGTCTCCCCCATTAGAATGTGTGCTTCTTAACACTTAGGATTGTAATACTTCTCTATCTGTATCTCCAGCACAGTGCTTTATATGCAGTAAGCACTTAATAAATATGTCTTCCTTCCTTCCTTTCTTCCTTCCTTCCTTCCTTCTTTCCTTCCTTCCTTCCTTCCTTCCTTCCTTCCTTCCTTCCTTCCTTCCTTCCGTCTTTTTTTCTTACTTCTTCATTCCTTCCTTCCTTCCTTCCTTCTTCTTTCCTTCTTCCTTCCTTCCTTCCTTCCTTCCTTCCTTCCTTCCTTCCTTCCTTCTTTTTTCTTTTCTTCTTCCTTCCTTCCTTCCTTCCTTTTTCTTCCTTCTTCCTTCCTTCCTTCCTTCCTTCCTTCCTTCCTTCCTTCCTTCTTTTTTCTTACTTCTTCCTTCCTTTGTTCCTCCCTTATTTTCTTTCTTTTTTCTTCTTTCCTTCCTTTTCTTTTTCTTTCATCCTTCCTTTTTCTTTGTTTCTCTCTCTCTTCATTCGTTTCTTTTTCTCTAAGGGAACCTTTTCCCACAGGGAGCTCTAGCTCTGGACTCAAACAGAATAAATTCATCCTGGGGGTTTCTGACCCCAGAGATCAGATTTTCTTGTTTCTTTGGTCCAGAGAAACTCCTTGGTTCCTTAGAAACTCTAAGGAAGGCACTAAAACAAAGCTTTAAGGATGTCTTATGCCTAGGGTTTTCTCAAAAGTGGTAATGAAGTTTATTTGAGAAAAGAAACTCATTAAAAACTATTTTTGAGCAAAAAAAAAATGTACTCTATATAATATGGGTATCAGGCACAGAACTGTTATTTATTTCCTTCTTCACAGAAAATGCTTAAAATACAAATGACTCCAAACATATATAAATTAATGTAGAAAAACATGAAACAAGTCATCACATTCGTTATGTAATCCCAAGACGTAAAGTCAGCTTTGTGGGACTGCTGAAAAGATATTTAATCTATTTCACATTCACTTGCAAAGCCCAGATTCATCTACCTCTTTGATGAGAGGTCCGTGGTCTCTGACTCACTTATACTTTACAACACTTCTCTTTGTTTATAATATGTTGGAGGCCACTATGTCCACCAACCACCTCTCTGTTACTCTTTGAGTGACCTCAGTTTCAATTTTTCTGACGCTATAAAGATACCACTAGCAAATTCAAGGTACTTAAACACAAAATGCACATAGAACTCTAGATTAGGTTGTTAGAATGAGCTGAAATGAGCAAAAGAGGGGCTTCTTGAAGCCAGATTGTAAGGCAGGATTTAAAGGACCTAACAAAAAAGATTGCTACAGAGTCATTTCAGGCCCAAGTAAAAGCGTGAGTGAAAGATCTTAGAGCAAAAAGCAGCAAGGCATATTCTGAGGACGTCCTTGTTCCTGGTGGAATCAAAAATAACGTAAACTACCAAGAAATAATATTGGCAGCCATGACCTATTATAACACAATATCTTTGTTGCTGACCAGGCAAGTGACATAAGAACATGCATAGTAGGACAAAGCGTTACCTATATACAGTGAGTTTGGAGTTTGACTCAAGTCTTAACTGTTTAATGATGTATGTTTATAAAGCACTAGCTGCAACATTCTTGTTCTCTTAACCCATAGGATATGCCTAACTAAAGAGAGATTGCCCCATCACATCTGATTATAGCAGAAAATAAACTGTCCAGAGCCATACCTAAGATGGGACAATTAAGTCTTTGCTTCAGGATACTAAAACTCAGAGAATGTAGAGGGTGAAAAATTCTCAACAAGTATTCTTTCAGGATGGTAGAAACCACAAGAGTGACTCATTCCTCTTCCCGCTCAACTGATTTTGTGTTAGCTAACACTTGTACTACGTTCATGGATTTCGAAGTTTATTTGTAGATGTTTTGTGATTGTTTGCCAAAATTACTGGTTACAGCTCTGCCTGCCTTGCCCACCATCTGATCCGAGGCGATTTTGAGGAAAAGTTGCATGGACGTCATGTGAACCTAATCTGCTTTCATTTCTGTTTTTGGTGGGAAGGTTTTGTTTGTTTGCATCTGAAATGGCTTTGCCTTTTACTTGAAATTGAACCAGGCCCAAGTCCTTTATGTATGAGTTTCATGACCCTATTTTACAAAGGGTCAAAGGGAAATAGTTAACAAAATAAGCAAAAATACAATAAAACAGAAAATATTACACAAAAACTGAGTCAATATGCAGCCCATGGGAATCTTTATGTGTGGTTTAGCGTTCCCTGTTTCTATATGAATTTGATCCCACTGCTGTGCACCTTCCCAGCTGAGAACCTTAGTTCACAGGGAAAGATGGGAGGGCAGAGAGACAATAAGGGTCAGATCATTTCTAAATCTTTCCCCAAGAAAGCTACTTCTTAAACACAAAAATGCCAATTGTACTGCAATACAATGATCAAAATATTAAAAACTTAAGTTCACAGACTCCAGCTTAAGAATTATTGCTGTGCAAGAAAATCGGAAAGAAGGTCACTACTCTCCAATATCCTGTAGTGGAGGTGAACAAAGTTCAAATGTCTCCCAGACTGAGACTCATGACCCAGAATTACCCACATGCCCTCGTGCCTTCATGTCTAGCACCACTAGCTCTAATATCCTGCTCCTTTCTTCTTTTGCCCTTGACACGAGCTGATCTAGCAACAGGCATTGATTAAGCACCTACTATATGCCAAGCACCACACTGGGTACTAAGGCTATAAAGACAAAATCAAACCCCATTTTCTTAAATGCCAGTGCTGGTGCGCTCTGAGATTACGTCCGATTTATCCTATCTCACCTCTGTCTCTCTGTATGCATATATATATGTGTGTGTGTGTGTGTGTGTGTGTGTGTGTAATATGTGTGTATATGTGTATGTATATATACATATATATATGTGTTGTTTGTACATAATTGTTTGCATGTCATCTCTCCCATTAGATTGTAAGCCCCTTTGAGAGCAAGGACTGTTTTTACCCTTTGTATCCCCAGCACTTTGCAGTATGTGGCATATAGTAAGCTCTCAATAAATGCGTGTGTGTGTCTGCACACACTCTCTCAGGTGAGGCTCCATGCACTACCCTTAAATATATAGAAAATACATACAAGATAAAGACAAGGTAGATTGAAAAGGGAGGGAAGCTAGATGGCACAGTGGATAAAGCAGCAGGTGTGGAGCCAGGAAAATTCATCTTCCTGAGTTCAAATCTGGCCTTGGACACTTACTAGGCATGTCTTTTAACTCTGTTTATTTCAGTTTCCTCATCTGTAATATAAGCTGGAGAAGGACATGACAAACCACTTTAGTATCTTTTCCAAGAAAACCTGAAATATCACAGAGTTGGACATGACTGAAATAACTGAACCACAACAGGGTGAGTGGGAGGGCGCTAGCAGTTGGTGAGACTAGTAAAGGCTTCAGGTAGAAGGCAGCGACTGAGCTGTCTTGAAGGAAGTAAGGGATTCTACAAGGCAGAGGTGAAGAGAGAGGAGATGCTAATCATGGTAGACAGCCAGTAAAAAGAGAAAGAGTGTTATGTGTGAGGAACAGCAAAAAGGCTAGTTTGGCTGGACCACAGTGAAGGCAGGGGAATAATAGATAATGAGAAAAGAAGGGCAAGTTGGGGCCAGGTTATAAAGAGTTTTAATTGGCGAAAAGAGGGTTTCCTATTTGATCCTAGAGGTAACGGGAAGCCATTGGTGTGTATTGAAAATGTGCAGGGCATGGGTGGGCACATGGTCAGAATTGTACTTATGGAAAATCATTTAACGGTTTTATGAAAGTTGGATTGAAATCTGGAGAGATGTAAGCTAGAAAGTCTAATTAGGAGCTACTGCAACTGTGTAAGTGAGAGGTAATGAGAGCCTGGATTAAGGTGGTGGCTGAGTAGTGAAAAAGGGTTAGATATAAGAGATGATGTATTGGTAAGACTTGGCAATGATGGAATATATGAGGCAGGGAAAAATGAGAAATTGAGCCTAATGCCAAAGTGATGAATCGAGGAGACTGGAAGGAAGTTAACAGGAGTAGGGAAGTTTGAAAGAATGGTTAGTTTTAGAGGAAAGATAATGAATTCCGCTTTAGAAATGTGGAGTTTGGAGTTAACCATGGGACACCAGATTGAAATATTAAATAGAAAATTGCTAATGCAAGGACGAAGCTCAGGAAAGAGACTAGAGCTCAATATGTGTATCTGTGAGTCATAGAGATGATCAATAAACCCACATGAGTTGATAAGGTCAGCAATTGAGAGAGTACATAGAGAGAAAAGGAGAGGACCCTGGACAAAACCAGTGGTATCGATGAAAAGCCAGCAAAGGCTCCCAAGAAGGAGTCATCTAATTAGTAGGAGAATCAGGAGAGAGTTGTATCTTGAAAGCTCATTGAAGAGAGAATATCCAGGTGGAGACAATGTCAAACATTGACAATGTCAGATATTGCAGAGAGTTCAAGAAGGATGAGGATAGAGAAAAGATCATCTGCTTGGCAATCAAGAGATCACTGATAATTTTGGAGAAAGCAGTATGCATTGAGTGGTAAGGTTCAAAAACAGATTGTGAAGGTTGGAGAAGTGAGTAAGAGGAGAGGAAGCAGAAGAAATTTATGTAGACAGTTTTTCCTAGGTATAAGACTTTAAAATTAGGAGAGATATTGGACATTAGCTTGAGGGGATGATAACATATAGTGAAGTTTTTTTCAAAGAATGGACAGAACTTTGGCACATTTGTAGGTGGCAGGGAAGAAACCAGTAGATAGGGAAAGATTTGATGAGAGACAGACCATCAAGGTATTTATTTGTAAAAGAAAAGAATAATGATGTAAATATCCATAACAAAAATTAATAAAATTAAATGCAATGCTGATTTATTTATGGCAATAATAAAGAGAGGCAGTCTGACTTAGAGGACAAAAGGTTACCTTGGAGTTTTAGACCATTGACAAGTCACTTAAAAATCTAGATGCCCAATAGCTCTCTAAGATTGTAAATTATAGATGGGTTGCCAATGTAGATTACTGAAAAGAGTTTTGAGGCCAAGAATTCCTTTCACCAATGAAATCGTAGGACTATAGCAAATACACAGCACATACAAACACACACATACATACATATAGATATAGTGCATATATATACATAGTGTACATATACAAACACACATATATGTATATATACACATATATGTATTATGCGTGTGTGTGTGTGTGTGTGTGTGTGTGTGTGTGTGTGTGTGTGTATGTGTGTGTATACCATCTGGGTACTGGGGGAGAGAGGATAAAAATGGTAATGCATTTCCATTAGGCTATATGAGACTGGAGATAGACTCATTTGAAAGGGCAAGCAGAAAGGATTCCTGTAGTTCCCAAGGAACTTCTTGTGTATGTGAAGACTAGGGCTGTGGAGATCACACACAAAAGAAAACTTAAAGAGAATAGAGGTCTATCTTTGAGCCAAAAACCCATCTGGAGAGTCTCTCCATAAGAGTGAGGTGTTCAAGAGCAGGTCCTCTGGGAAGGTGAAGAGAGCCATCTACTGGAGATTGAGGAGAATAGGAGAACATAGAGCTCAATGAATGAGGAACGCAGATGTGCCTAATTGACTACCACTTGAGACATGAGGAGAGCTTCTACAACAGTTATAGTGGAGAGCTTCTGAAGGGAGACTTAGGAGACCTTCAGAAAGGAGAGCTCCAGAAAGCAAGGTTACGGAAGACAACCACACACTAGAATAACCTTCTCATGCTGAGCACTGAGGAGAGCTTTAGGAAGGAAAACCAGAGTTTAACAGCTGGGAGCAGGTAACTAGTGACACCTTCTGAGAGACGCCAGAAGTTAGAGACATAGAAAACACGAAAATGCTGCCTAAAGAGGATGCAAAGAGAAGCACAGGTGTGGAAGAGTGAGCCCCAATTACCCTTCTTCTTCTGAAGCCTCATCTAGGGCATTTCTGTAAGTGACCGACACTGTACAAGCCTCTGGAAGAGGGCCTCTCTCTGTGATGTAAATCATCGTTTTTTAAGGACCCTGATGTGAGTCTTTAATGTTTCCATTAACAGGAAAAACATAAATAAAACTTTATCTTGTGAGCCTATGTGTATATAAAAGAAGCTGGTATCTGACACCCTTGGGAGGGTTGTTAGATACTGAAGTTCCCAGGCAATTGGGGTAAGAGCAGTGAACCAAAGAAATCAGAGGTCCCCAAAGTGTACCTAGTCTTGTCATGTCAGGATGGAGCCCCTTACATGTTTTTTTTAAAAAAGGGGGTTGGTGTAAGAAAATCTTATCCAACCAAAACTGAACATAGTTGTTTGCATGTTGTTTTCTCCATTATACTGTGAAGTTCTTAAGAGTAGAAAATATATATTTTTGCCTTTCTTTGTATCCCTATTTGCCTAGCATATAGCAAGCGCTTACTAAGTGTTTGACTTGGGTAGTTTACCAGATTTCTAAACCATTCTGAGATAAAGAGTTCCAAGTTGCCTTGCCGAGACTCCCTTAGAGTTATACCCACAATCTAACTCTGGCATAACCCAAAAAGTGAATGCCTATTGTGTTCCAGAACACCTCTTGCCAGTTTGGGATTGGCCCCAGAGGCTATCTTCCCTGACTCTTTTCTCTTTCTAACCTTCTGTACCTAAACACTTAGCAAGTTTTATCAATTCTACTCCCACATCTCTTGCATCTGTCCTCTTGTACCCATTTATTTGGTCACTACCTTAGATCAGGCTATTATCTCTCCTCTGGAAGGAAATGATGTCCTAATCAGTCTCTCTGACTTCATTCTTTCTTCCTCTCTAATCCATCCTTCATGCAGTGGGCAAAGCAATATTTTTTAAGACCCAGGTCCAACCAAGTCACTCCTTTGTTCATAAACATTCAGTGATTCCCTATTGCCTTTCAGCCTGGTATGTAAGCTTTACAACAATCTGGCTCCAAACTTCTTTTCTAGACTTCTTTCAGGCTACTTCTCCTCAGGCATTCTATGACAAAACAGACCTTGTTAGCTCTTCCCTCAACCTGACATCTCTTTAGCTATTTCTTTGCCTTTACACAGATTGACTCCCCTGCCCAAAAAGCATATCCTCCTTATCTCCACCCATCAAATCCTTAACTTTCTTTAAGGCTCAGCTCAGATGCCACTATCTACATAAACTCTTCCTAATTCCATCAGTTCTTTGCGTCCTCTCCTTCCCAAAACTATCTTGAATTTACTTATTTACAAAAATTGTTGTATTCCTACTGTGTCATCTTTCATCTTTTTGTTAGTGCCTAGTACAGAGTGTGGTACTAGTAGGTGCTTAATAGATACTTTTGGATTGACTATTTAATTGACAGCCGCCCCCACCCCTTTAGAATTCAGAATCTTCGAGGGCTTGCATTGTTTCATTTTTGTCTTTGTATTCTTTCTGCCTACACATAGTGGGTGCTTATTAGATCTATACTGAATTTAACTCAAGATGGAGCTCTTTGTAGCGCTCTACAGTCTCAAGCACACTCTGAGAGAGTCAGAAAGCTTTCTGGTCACTGTAGGGCTTTTGCTGTTTCAATTATACATTTTTACTCGATCACTAACTAATACTCACTTATTCCTCTGATGAGCACCTACATGAACTTTTTTTTTCCTACATGAACTTTTTTTTGGTTTGTTGTTGTTTTTAGGCAATTGGGGTTAAGTGACAGCTAGTAAGTGTCAAGTGTTTGGTCTGAGGTAATAATTGTCAGGGGCAGTATTTAAACCCAGATCACCCTGACCCCAAGACCAGCAGTGTAGAGGTACAGAGATACCCTCTAGGGGTGACAAAGATCTCCTCTTATCACCCAGTGTACAATACTGGCTTCATCATACATTCAGTCACTGTGAGAAAATGCCCACAGTGAACAGCAGACGTAGAAAGTAGGAAAAGAAAACTTCAAATCTTCCCTGACCTCTTCTCTACAAAGAGCAGAGCTTGCCTTACATCATGTCCAACTGTTAAAAGCAGAGAGGGAAGGGTGAATCAAACACATCATTAGCTCATTATTCCCCTGGACTGTGACAAGTGTGTGACACTCAAGCCTTTGTGCATGTGGATTAGTCAATCCCTTGGAATGTAATGCAGCAGCCTGACGGGTCAGTGAGTCACAACTGACAGGTAAAGTTGAGAAAAAAGCAGTGATCAGACAGGAGGAAAGACACTTCTATTCCACCTAGAGGCTGGGCAGAAAAATTAAGAGCAGGATTAAAACGACAGCCTCCCTCAATGCTGCAGAGGAGAGCCTCATCTGTTTAATTACAAAAACAAAACTAAATCACCACAGCACTTTAGTGGTTTGGGATCTCATCAGTGTGATCATTCCCTCCTTTGGGAAAGATTGCGACCCATCCGCCACTTTCTCCTTCTGTAAGATTCTTCTCCTTATTCTCCCCAGGATCCCATGAACCCAATGTGGTAGCGGTGTCATCCCTAAACTTTCATTACATGACCAGACCACCTCCTTTTATTAGCAAATGCCTCCTGGATTACATCCCTTCCACCAGTTCTTAAGTGTGCTGAAGGCTATTGTTACAAATACACGGCCTCTACTTCCTCCCACCATGTGCTCTCATTGTCCTTTGGGTCCGTCCCTTTTGGCGATGGGTTTGATTCTGTGTTGCTGCCTAGAGGTAGTTGGTGGCTCAGTGGACAGAGCACTGGACCTGGAGTCAGGAAGACCTGAGTTCAAATCTGGCCTTGGACACTTAATACTTGTGTGACTCTGGCAAGTTACTTAACCTTTCTCTGCCTCAGTTTCTGCATCTGTAAAATGACTATAATAACAGCACCTCCAGGATTGTTGTATTGAATGAGTTAATATCTGTAAAGTGCTTTACAGACCTTAAAGTACTATATAAATGCCATTATTATATAACAGAATATAATAATAGAAATGGTAGTTTGTATCCACTTACATATTACTATTTTGCCTCCCCCAATAGAATGTGAACTCCTTAAGGACAAGGTTTTTGGTGGGACTGGGGGTGGTCTTTGCATCCCCCCTGTGTTTAGTATGTAGTAGGCACTTACTGAATGCTTATTAATTGATTGAACTAAGATCTGCAACCATACAGCTTGACTTGGTGAGCGTTCATAATCCTGAGGACAGCCCTGGTAGCAGCTTGAGTCAGCTGTTGAACCTCCAGCATAGTTAAATACAGGGGGGCTCATCACCAGAGACTTGGCCAGGAGGTGATGAATTCTTTGGCCCTGTGAAACAACATGAGCGCACATACATTCATATATGCATACACAGGCGTATACATATACACACATGCATACATATATTATATACACATACGCACATCCACTGTACATATTCAAATGGCTGCAGATAGATCATACTGAATAAGTTTAAATTATTAGAACAAAATTTTCTATTAGAGGTTTTAATGTTTGCAATTCTCACTTTATATTTCAAGAGTCTAGAATTTCATCTGTGTGGATGTATCCTCTACTAATAAAGACAAGTCTTGGTAGGTGGTCCTCATGAGTGGCTATGGCTGTAAAATAGTTCACCTTGGACAGCCTTTTGCTTCTGAGTCTCTTCAATCATAGACAGGCTGGCCTTTAGATGATGAACATGATCTGTCAGTGGGCCCATACTTAAAACTTCCTAGCTTTGCAGGACCTGTCAGAATTTGTGGTCTACTGGTATAGCTTTCAAGGACTCAGCATCATCTTTGTGCCATGATCCAGTATCAGAGTAGGACTTTGGGAAGTGGGAGAGCAGGCTCCCAGCTCCTCAGTATGCAAAATAAGTCACAAATAAGCTTCCCTGTTCCCAAAAGAATTTACTCCCTTCCCCTGAAATAAGTTCCAATGGTATATATTGGCTAGTCTCTTTGGCACCCAGAATAGATTGTGAGCTACCTAAAAGAAATCAGGATGTAAATGTTTTTCTCTGAATTTGAGGTGGATAATTAAGCTTATTGAGGGCTGAGCAAACAAACTTTTGGAGAAAACAATGCTGTTTGGAATTTCGGAGACAGGAAGGAAAAGGTATGGCTTAGGACCCTAATAACTTGGGCATATAAATGTAGATCTGAAAGAGATCTCAGAAGCCACCTAGTTCAACCCACTACTTCTAGAGTGGAGGAAACTGAGGCACACAGAAATTATGTAACTTGCCCAAATGAGGGTCAGGTGGGAAAGATCTGAACCCAGGCCCTCTGACTCTTTGTTGTTGTTCAATTGCATCCCACTCTTAGTGACTGTATTTGGAGTCTTCTTGGCAAAGATACTGGAATGGTTTACCATTTCCTCTCCAGCTCATTCTGAGCCAACGAACTCTCCATTGTACCACTGGAAGGGTCCTAAACTACGTAATAAAACTGAGGCTTAATATTAATGTAAGAGGTAAAAAAAAGTTTTAAGTAATTTTTCCCTTGGATATTACATTTATTTTCTTCTCATTTCATTAAGTAAAAATTATTTCACATCTAGGCAGACTCAGAAATATTCTCATTACCTTGTTTTTAAGCAAAGATACCAAGATGCCATTTGACCTCTTAACATTTCCAGACCGTCAAACATAATCAGGATTTGGATGTTTTTTAGGCCCAATGTCAGAAGGGGATAGAGAGCGCTAATTCATGCCAAGCAACAGTAGAAGTTGTCAAAATAATAGTTGTAACTCTCCAAAATTAGTCATCATTCTGAGCTGAATAGTTTGGAGCAGGGAAGCATGTAGGGGAAGGGATTTAATGTTCACACACCAGAAAGAAAATGGACCTTAATTCCAAGTCAAGTTTAGTAGCAGCTGGCTGGGAAGGTATGAGGACTGAATTTGTTAGTTCAACAGTATGACAATGACTATCTTGTTTTAAGGCAGGGGACTTAAGCCAAGGCTCTCTCTTTGGCTTTAGAAAGTTGGTTTTTTTTTTTTTGATGAAAAGTGTGAATTGGTTGTAATTGCTCTGAACCTCCCAGTTAGGGGAACTTTCCAAACACCTAGTCAGATGTTGAGTTATCTGTCTATCTTTAGATTTCTATCCATCTCTAGTTAACTCTGGCAGCCAGATAGCACAGTGGATAGAGTGCTAGGCCAGGAGTCAGGGAGACCTGAGTTCAAATTCAGCCTCAAACTCTTATTACCTGTGTGACCCTGGTCAAGTCATTTAACCCTGTTTGCCTCAGTTTCCTCTCATGTGTAAAATGAACTGGAGATGAAAATGGCAAACTACTCCAGCACCCACGTGAAGAAAATCCGAAACAGGGTCACAAAGAGTCAGACACAACTAGATAGCAGCAGCAACAACACGAAATGTAGCTCTTGGCCTCTCTGTGGTTGAAGCAAAATTCAGTTAACAGGAAATAAAACCACATCGCGTTGTTTTTTGGCATTGCTTAGTCATATCCGATTCTTCATGACCACATTTGAGGTTTTCTTGGCAGAAGTACTGGAGGGGTTCGCCATTTCCTTCTCTAGCTCCTCTTATAGATGAGGAAACTGAGGCAGAGTTAAGTGACTTGCCCAGGGTCACACAGCTAGTCAGTGTCTGAGGCCAGTTTTGAACTCAGAAAGATGAGACTTCCTGACTCTAGGCCTAGAACTCTATCCACTGCACCACCCAGCTACTATATGATATGATGTGATGTTACATTATGTTGTGTTGTGTTGCTATATTGTGTTGTGTTGCATTGCATTACATTACATCAAATTATATCATGTCATGTCATGCCATGTTGTATTGTCTCTGAATAGATAGGCCCTGGAAGGGGAAGCTGGGGAGAGAACCCCTTTTTCTTGGTGCTTCCTCTCTGAATATGCCTCTACAGCCAGTGATCCTTTGATACTTCCCTCCTCTGCCACAGCTCAGTCATTCCTTTGCTCCATGCTTACTCCAACCTCTGGAATCTGGATGCTCAGGATCTCTTTTCCTCCCGCATTCTGGGATAGCTTCTCCCTTTTATACAAATTGCTTAGGGAATGACCCAGTCTCTAACACAACGGCTTTGATTCAAGGTGTGTACAGGACCTGTTCATACTCAGTTCTGATCATTAGATTCAATCAAAAAAGGTATTCTCACCCCGTCAAGGCACGAGAATCAGATGGGAGTGTTTTAAATCCCATCCTTACATTAGTCTTTGCCGTCTGAATTTGCTTATTTAGAAAATCAAACTGTTGTAGTGAAACAAATTGACTCTAAGCAAGGAGATAAGGGATCCCAGGGAGAGAACGTTGAATCTATTGTCAGACTCAGTTACTGTTATCAATTCTTTCAATGCAACTGGTTTTCTCTGTTATGTGGGAGGACTCTATTCTGATGTTGGAGGGGTATATCCAGAAATGACTTGATATAAAAAACAGGAAGCACCAATAAAATATTTTTAAAGAAAATAAAGACCTAAAACAACAACAACAGAAGAAAATTAAATTCTTTTTTCTTGCAGTTCATGGTCTCCTATTCTGATGCTGTGCCCAGACTTGAGTTTTCCTAAGCAGGCATCTTTTTGATGCCCTCTTTCCAATTAAAATAAAACGCAATATTCATCTTGACCTTTAGGATTCTGAAAAGTGTGTTATGAGAGACAGCTAGGTGGCACAGTGGATAGAGTGCCAGACCTGGAGTCAGGAGGACCTGAGTTCAAATCCAGCCTCAGACACTTACTGGCTGTGTAACCAAAATTGCCTCCAGGAAAGAAAAGAAAAATATATTATGGACTTAATCTCGTTTAAATCTCACAACAGTTCAGGAACATTGGTACTGTAGTATATCCTTATCATCATTCTACAGATAGGGAAACCAAATCTAGACTCTTTGCCCAAGGTCACACAGCAGTAAGATCTGAACCTAGGTCTGTTCCCTCCTTGGATAAATCAATTCCTCTTTCTGGGTCATGGTTTCTTCATGTATAAAATGGATGACTTGACCCATATGGTTTCAAGTGCCCTCTTCCAGTTCTTAATCCTACAATTCAATGTTGTTTTTGAGCAGAATAAAACAAGATGCCAGGAATTTTTGATAATTTGCATGACAATAAGTATTCTGCCCCTTGTTCATTTGAAAATTTTCAAGGTGGAGTGGCAAAGGCAAACCCTACTGCTGGTTTAAGGCAAGAGACAGGATATGGTGCAAAAAAGAAAAAAGAAAAAAAATTGGGACCTTTTACTCTCAAACATGGACATTTTTACATCATTTGCTGCAGAACAGAAATTACAGCTAAGTGCCACTAGATGGCACCAGGCATAGCCCTATGCTATGACTGAACATCAATTTGGTAAGGAAGGTCTAAGTGAATGATCCCTCTGTGAATGAATCAGAACTTTCCAGGGGTTTGACTGGGGAGGGACCTCCCTCAAGACGAGGCCTTTTCTCTAGTCACTCAAACATCTGTTCCTCCCTTCCCTTGTGGGGGCAGAAGCTCAACCACTGCTATCAAAACCCAGGAGCAGTTTCTATGGAGTGTCATGGTGTGATCGAGCTGGACAGGAATGTCACTGTCTAGACCAACCCTCCAACTGAATGAAGAGTGTTAGTTCCCCCAGGTAGCTAGGGGCAGATTCAGAGCCAGGACCCAGGTCTTCTAGCTGTCAGTTGGCTCATCATGCTGCCTGTCACTTTTTGGTGGTGCTCAGTTTCCATGAATTGGGATGTATTTGTCTCAACTAAAGCAAGACTCTGATTATGAGGATGGGAGTGGGCAGAGAGAGGACCTTGACTGCCTGTTTGACTGGAAGAGGAAGATTGCCAGAGGAGAGGTGGAGGGTCATCACTTTGGTGCTAGATGGAACCTTAAAGGTCATCTAGTCCACCCCTACATTTTACAGATGAGGAAACTGAGGCACGAGGAGATTATTAAGCTCCAGAAAATTCCAGGAGGTTTCTGGAGAAAACAAACTCTTACTACAAACAGAATGATCACCTTGGGCTAATTGCAATGGAGCTCCCAGCAGAGCCTTTAAATATCAGCTTTGGTGCCCCGGGACAGTCAGGTGAGGAAGCTAGAGATCTCTGGATACTATTGAGATACTTTGAATCCCAGTTTCTGGGGGGCTGCCATCTGGGTAGGGAGGGGCAGCTGCAGAAGAGCTCACCTGGGGCAAAGCTGTAGTGGCAAGGGAGGAAGCCCACCATCTGGAAGCTTCCGATTTTAGCTAATTATTCTTGCTAACTAGACGCTCTGCCGTTGCTATGCTGCAGAAAGAATGTCAGGGCTGTCAGCACCCTGGAGCAAAGCCCCAGTCATCCCTAATTGAAGTTCTCCCTTCCTCCACCCCCTTCAAGCTCAATTCTTAAGATTGCTCAATTTAGATAAAGAAGAAACATTTGAGATTTTCTGAACTTGATGCCTCGGCAGAGCTCCCAGCTCAAAGATTCCACTGCCTGTACCCAGAACTGAAAAGGACAGACGAAACAGACTGAAAGGCCAAGTGAGTTTCTCAAGGCCACACAACTGGCCTACAGGGAGAGGGGAGAGGTAGCCTTTCCCTTCACCTAACATAGTATATGGTGTCCATGCTTCAGCTGAACAGCTCCTGGATCACACCAGGAAAATAGAGAAAGACTGTCCTACTCTGGTAGCTCTAATGATATAGGTTTTTCCTTTAAGCTGCCAAAGGAAAGATGCTGGAAGACTGAGTCCCAGAGAAATGACATGGCCTATGACCAACCTCAAACAGATAGAAAGGTGAAAGCTTTGGATTCAAATCGAGGTTCTTTTTTGATATTCAGTTCTCTTTCCATTATTGTGACCTGGCCTATAGTTCAAACAATACAGGAGTTCATAATCTGGGGTCTCTAATTTTTATAATTGATAACTGTACTTGAATATAATGTTTCCTTTGTAATCCTGAATATTTTATCTTAAGTGTTGTGGTTTTTTTTTTTTAGGCTTCACCAGACTACCAAGGAAGAAAAAGGAAAAGGAATAAGCATTTATAGAGCCCCTACTATTTGCCAGGAGCTATGCTAAACACTTTTTACAAATATTGTCTCATTTGGGCCTCACAACAACCTTGAGACATATGTGCTCTTAGTAACCCAATTTTAATCTGAGGAAACTGAGGCAAATAGTGGTTAATAAAGCATTCAAATCTTCCTGACTCCAGGCCCAGCTCTCTATCTATGCACCGCCTCTAGAGGGTCATGATTTAAACGCACACACACACATACACACACAAATTAAGAACCCATGCCCTAATGAATGTGAGAATAAGAACAATAAATAACACTTATATAGAGTTTTAAGGTTTGTTAAGCACTTTTCACACGTTCCCTCATTTGATCCTTATGTAAAGTTCAATTATTTTTAATTCCTATCTCCTATAGGACGCCTTCCCCAACTCCTCTTAATTCCAATGCCTTCCCTCTATTAATTTTTCTTATTTATCCTCTATATAGCTTGTTTTGTATAGATTTGTGTACTGTCTCCCCCATTAGATTGTAAGCTCCTTGAGGCCAGGGACTGTCTTTGGCTTCTTTTTGTAACCCCAATGCTCATCACAGTACCTGGCACATAATAGGTATTTTAGTAGATGTTTACTGATTGAAAAGGTGGGATATTACACCATCTCCCTCCCCTATAGCTTTGTGGCAACCATCCTGGATAGTAATTCAACTCCTTGAAAACATATTAAGTGACTATTGTGTGCAAGATTCGTTCTAGGTTGGGGGAACATAGCTACACTGGTCATATCTACTGTAACATGCTTCTACTTTGTCATACCTCCCCACCCTCTAACTCTAGCCCTGAATAATTCTCAGTAACAAAATCACCACCACTATTCCTGGAAAGGATATATCAATTAATTTCGATCAATCACCCTGTGACTCCAACCACCATTGCTTCTGACTCCCCAGTCTACAACACTTTTCCTAGGCTACCCACCTCCTCTTTGTGGGGTGTTTCCCTATTAGGATTTAAGCTACCTGAGGACAGGAATGCTCTTGCTTACCCAATTTGTATCCACAGCACTTAGCTCACTGCCTGACCTTCAGTAAGCACTATTAATACATGCATTTCCATTGATTCATTTGTTCAATAGCAACCTCTGCCCTCAAGGAACTTTCATTCGGTTGGAGAATAAAATATTTACATAAAGAAATATATGCAATATAATTCGAGGATGGAGTGGGCATTAAAAACCCCAGGGAATAAGGAAAGATTTCCTGTTGGAAATATTATATGAACTGAGCCTTGAAGGAAGCTGAGGACTGTAAGATGCTGAGGGCAGGAGGGAATTAATTCCTCCTGCCAGTTGTATGACCCTTGACTAGTAACTGAATTTTCTCAAGCCTTGGTTTCCTCATTTGTAAAATGAGCACCTTAAAGTGCTCTAGAAATATGAATGAATTGGAATTGGGATAAACATTTGTTCAGTGCCTACTCTTGGATACTCAAAGGATTTGTATTTTGGCTAGTGGAGAAGCAGAGGGTGGAAACACCCTGCATTGATGCAGAATACCACTCTAATTTAGTAGGTAGGTCCTAAAGAGTGGCCTGAGGCTCAGTGATGTTAAGTATCTTGGCTGTAATCTCATAGCTGGTGAATGTCAGAGGCAAAGTGGAACCCTGTCTTCCTGACTCCCAGTCCGGTAATCCCTGTATCACACTGCGTCTCCATAGAAGTACAATAAAACCTTTCAAGGGAAGTAAAAGCCTTTGAGAATCATCCTACTGTTTTGTAGTTTTAATGAAACCTTGTCAGAAAATCTCAGAATCGAGTGACTAGAGCCTCATTCTAACTTCAGTTTTGGAGATCCAGGCCTGGTAGTTATCTTGTAGGGGACTGCTTTCCCATGAAGCCCTAGGCTCACCTGCCTTGTACTAAACTCTACCTTATTATGAAGAGTGTCATCAGAAAGCTTTAGGTCAGCACTATGATTTCTAAGTCCCACATGAATAGTCAGAACATAAATGTCAGTGGTAAGATATGTTAGCCTGCACAGAATGTCAGAGCTTCAAAGGTCCTTGGAGATCACCTGGTCCAACCCCTTCATTTTAATGATTAGGCTCATTATCACTAACCTTCTGTGAGGGGAAGCTGACCCTTTACCATGTGACTCAGCCCGGGATGAGAGCTGGCTAGGGCAGCTTTTTTGAGTTCTCCTTCTTTGTGTACCCTCCTTCCCCCTTGAATTAGAACCATAATGCCATTCTCTTCTCATGTGGTAGCTTTGAAGAGTTAATAAGAGAAAAGGAACTTGATTTTTAGTGTTTTTATAAGTATTAAGGCCAAAAACACCAAAGGGGTGAGGCTATTAAATATTTGTGTATTCTATCTTGTCTCTCCTCACCACACACACTTCTCCTTGTCTGGCCCATGTCTCCCCAGGTACAATCATAAAATTCACAACTGGAAGGAACCTTAGAGATGGTCTAATTCTACTCTTCCATTTTAAAGAGGAGGAAACTGAGACCCAGAAAGATCATGTAATGGAGTCAGAATTCCAAAGCTCAATGACAAACGAGCCAAGTGACTTGCCAGTGATACAAAATGAGCTAGTGAGGCAGCTGAGACTCCAGTACAGAGATCCTGATTCCTAATTTAATTCAATAAGCATTTACTAAATGTCTGTTCTTTGCCGGACACTGTACAACAATTCTTGTCCTCACAGAGCTTGCAAGGAAACAGCATTTACAAAGGTAGGTTAATACGAAATAAATACAAGGCAAATATATAGGGTACAATTGCGAATAATTGATGGGATTAGAAGAGGCCTGTGTAGGTGGCATTTGAGCTGAGATTTGAGTGGAACTAGGGATTCCAAGAGGTAGAAGTGGAAAGGAAAGAATTCCAGGCCTGGGTGGGATAACCTGTTTAAAGGCCCAAAAGTAGGAGATGGAAAGGTAAGAGGAGGGGGAGACCAAGAAAGGCTTCCAGAATGGGGACATAATGGGGGCAGCTAGGTGGCTCAGTGGATAAAGCACCAGCCCTGAAGCCAGGAGGACCTGAGTTCAGACCCGGCCTCAGAACAAACTCTTGATGCTTACTGGCTGTGTGACCCTGGGCAAGTCACTTAACCCCAATTGCCTTAAAAAAAATAGAACATTATGCTCTGGGGGTAGATTGAGTAAAGGGGGTTCAGGGTAAATGAAGAGTGGAGGTTGACTTTGAGGTTGTGAACCTGGGGGACGAAAAGAATAATGGTCCCTCAAGAGATATAAGGAATGTAGCAAGAGGGGAGATGGGAGCAAAGGGGAAGATCACAAGTTTCATTTTGAATGAATTGGGTTCGACATGCCAAGGAGACATCGATTTCAAAATGACCGCTAGGAAGGTGTGGTTTAGGAATGGAGCTCAGCAAAGAGACCAGGGCACTCCTGAAGTCAAGGAGAGAAGAGGGTTTGGGGAGGAAAAGAATGAATTCCATTGAGAACATCTTGGGTTGAATGTGTCTACGGGATATCAAGGGGGAGATGACCCACAATTCGGAGTTCAGTTAAATTGCTTAGCCCCTCTAGAACTCATTTTAATCTACATGAAGAGAAGTAAAATTAAATGAATGAGAGTTGTTATTCAGTCATTTCTGACTCATTTGAGGTTTTCTAGGCAAAGGGACTAGAGTTTCCTTCTCCAGTTCATTTTACAGATGAGGAAAACAGGACAAACAGTTAAGTGACTCACAAAGCTAGTAAGTGTCTGTGGCCAGATTTGAACTCAGATTTGAATAATCTTCCTGACGCCAGGCACAGTACATTGCACCATCTAGTTACCCAAGTGAAAGCTGACTCAAACTCTAAAATTCAATGATCTTATTAATCAATTCAGCAAATGTTTATTGAGCACCAGCACAGTATTGTGCTGGGGATGGGAGATGAAGATGAGTGTTTAGATCATCTGCTTCTGCTGGACTCTTTTGAGAGAATACGATTTTAGAATCCTTAAAGCAGATGAATTTAAGCTGCTGCTACCATGGGAGTTTAGCATCTGGCAGAGGTATAAGATATAAGCACAGATACATTATAATACACAAAAGTACTTAAGTAAAGACACCAGAAAGGGGCAAAATCAAACATTGCTTGAGATCTCATGACTGACTGACTCCAGGAGGACTTTATGAAGGAGGCATTTTTGTGAGTGGGACTTTAACAGATGGGCGGGAATTCGACAAGTGAAGAATGAGAAAGAAGGGCATTCTACACAAAAGGAATGACAGTGTAAGCAAAGATACAGGGGTAAAAAAGTATGAAGGGTGCGTATAGCCTGTGGGGTAGTGACTGGTCTGTTTTTTGCTGGAGCAAAGAATTCACAGCAGGGAGTAGTAGGAGATAAGGCTGGAATCTACCCCAGTGTCAGTTTATGAAGGACCTTGAGTGCCATTGAATTTTGCTTGGGAAGCAATGAGGAACCACTGAAGATTTTTGAGCACAGGAGTGACATGACTAGATCTATGTGCATGAAAATTATCCTGGTAGCAATATGAAGGATGAATTTGGGGGGAGGGGTGATCTGAGGCCAGATATTTAGTTGGCAGAGCCGGGACTAGAATGAAGACTTCTAATACCTGGTTTAGCGTTTGTTTTATGTCATAATAAGTTACCGAAGCAAAACAAAACAAACATTCAATTTGAAATTCCACAAGATAATCCTGATCTTTGTGCTTGTTAATAATAAAAAAAAAGAAGCCCAAATGTTCATTATACTCATGAAACATATCCATTCTTTGGTTTTAAATGGAAAAAAATCAATTACAGTTGATAGCACTGTGCTTTGCAAATTCACTTTTGAGTGAATGAATGAATAAAGGAATGACTTCCCAGAATACCTGGTAATACTGATTGTAATTGACATTTACATTTTATAGCACTTTAAAGGTTTCAAAATGATTCAAGCCTCGCAATAGCTTTCACAGAGTGTTCCTACAGGTATTATACTACCCATTTTACAGATGAGGAACCTGAGACTCAGTGATGTTAGACACTCATCATCATAATGTCATGATTAAGATTTGAACCCTGGTTTCCTTGGCTCCAAGTCTACAACTCCTGTATAAATTTCTTCTGTGTGATAAGGCCATTTTGCAGGTTGAAAGGAAAGGGAAAGAGTGAATTTACTGTTACTCTGTTCCTGCACTGCAGTAATGACATAATTGTCTTGCTGGTGTTAGCTTTGACCAGCCCTCGAAGTAAATCCCAAGGAAACACAAGGTTCTCATGCATATTCCAGACCAAATCTTTAAAGGCTCTTTTTTTTTATTGATGCAGTGATACTGACTAAGAAAGCTGTTTAATCTACAGGTTTGGTATCTTCCCTGTCAGTGTGTGACTTTTCGGAGGAAAATCTAAGTTTCAGAATAAAGCTTTTCCTTTTCTCTTAATGGTCATTAATAATAATAGCTGTATACCAATGTCCCCGAGGCATCTGGTAAACATTACCTTGTTTGTGACTTAGCACAACCCAACAGGGCAGGTGTTATTATCCCCATTTTGGATGGCATAGGATGGAACCTGTAATCTCATTGATGCCAGGAATCTCCAATGAGGAAGCTCCATCTACCAAGGTAGACTGACTCCTTTTCTGCAATTTGTAGCGTGCCTGGGCCATTGAGTGGCTTCAATTTGCCTAACATCACATAGCCAATACATGTTGGAGGCAGGATTTGAAACTAGGTCTCCCTGGCTGCAAGGCTAGCTCTTTATCTGCTATGTTGAGCTGCCTTTCATTCCCATTTTACAGAAGAGGAAACTGAGGCTGAGCAAGGTTCAGTAACTTGTCCCCAGGTCACAAAGCTCCTGGATCCGGGATTCAAACCCAATTGCTTCCGATTTCCAAGTCTAGTGGTCTTTCTATTACATATGCCACATTGCCTCTCAGATGACTGTTCTCCTTTCCTACATGTATTTTCATGTATTATTAGCCTGGGGAGATGAGTGAGAAGCAGGCTTTATACAGGGTACTGAGATTGCCAGACAAATCACAACTAGTCATTCCCAGTTGTAGGTTAAAAATAGTGCCTTGTATAAAGGTTTCTATTCATAGTGTTACTTCTAAGGGGTTTATAATCATAGGAATGTATTATTTTTATAATGTGGTATATAATCCTGCTTTTAAATGGAAGAGAGTATATTGGGCTAAGAATGGGCGTGGTTCAGAGGCAGGAAGGCTTTGCAAGTCATAGGGATAAGTAACCCCACCCCCAACTCCAGTGCCCGGGTCTCCTAGGATCTCCTCCCTCTGCTCTCACTGTCTGAATAGAATGGGTGATGGGGTGTTATAATCCCTATAACAATATGTAATTATAATAATCATTTTGCATTCACATGACTACTTTTCTCCCCAACGCTCAAGGCAATGGTGGCAAAAAAAAAATTATGAATGCTCAGAACCCTTTAGTTAGTCTGTGAAGTATGCAAAAAGGTGCATTCATCATTGAAAAAAAAGACTATCCACAAATCAGGCAGAAGTACTGGGAACATTGTGTTGTTCTCAGCAGTAATAAATGGGTGGTCATTTTACCTATAGAGAAGTGACGGGTAAAGAAGGTGAGAAAATATTTAGGCATATTTACACAAGGCCAAGAGAATTGTCTGGAAATTAAGAATTCATTTATTTGGCTTCACGCTGACAAAAAAAAAAGGTAGAGTTAATTCAGTCTTTTTATTTTTGCTGAATTCAGTCGCATTGGGGTAAATGTGAATAAAATGGCAAAGAATGTTTTGTGAATAAGACTGCAAAGAAGTGTTGTTCACATTCCTGTCAATACTGAATTGTTAGACTGTTGGGTTCAATGTAGGTTATTGGATGAGAAACATACCCCATCTGGCTAGAGCCCCCATCCCAGCTCATCTGGGAATCTTTATTTTTGCTTTTGCCACCTACTGCTTAAGCCACCTTGGGAAGGTCATTTCATCTAACAAGGCCCATTGCCATCCCTCCTCTGGACACTCTCCCTCTGCCTTTCTTAAACCACTGTGGCCAGAACTGAACACAACTGGCTGATAAGGGCAGAAAGTTCCATCTTGTAGGATCAGAGCCTAAAGACCACATGTGGTTACAATAATTATAGTAACAAAAGTATCCTGGATAATTTCATTCCAACAAATAATTGGACAGGGCCATAGCCCCCCCCCCCAGGTCTAATCAACAATAATTAGGTTTTTCCGAAGATTTAGTTTTTCATTAGATGTGTCCAGCTGGGTGTTGCTGCCCTGGGACAGAGGAGGAAACAAAGTGTCTATGGCACCAGGAAAGAGATTTTTAAGAGCTTTCTAATTCTTTCTTCTGCCTTCTTCTCCTCAAGGAATTTACACAGAAGTAGCTGCATTTCAAGTCTGCTACAAGATGCTTATTCATTATCAAGCTATTTGTCAAAAAACTGCATCCATTTTGAAACTTTGAACTGAAGTAACTCCCATACTCTCTATAAATAGAATGAGTTGTCCAAGAAGATAGTGGGTTTTCCTTAGATGGAGGTCTTCAGGAAGAAGCTGGATGGTGAGTTGTAGGTATATCTTATTAGGGATTCCTTTTTTTTTTTTTGGTTAGCAGTGGGATTAAGTGACTTGCCCAGGGTCACTCAGCTAGTAAGTGTCAAGTGCCTGAGGCCAGATTTGAACTCAGTTCCTTCTGACCCCAAGGCGGGTGCTCTATCCGCTGTGCCACCTAGCTGCCTCCCAGGGATTGCTTTTTGAGTACAGATTGGACTATATGCATGCTGAAGGTTTTTTTTCCTAATTCTAGAATTATGAGATTCTTTTTGTGTGGAGTATCCTCCATTTAAGTCGTATCCTGATGCCTCACCTTGGGTGGAAGTGACCCTGGTTTCTTGTGGGCTATGCCTGAGGAGAGCAAGGTCTCATAAGTTCCACTGAGCTGAAAAGGTTTTGGGTAGAGGCCCCACAACACGCTACATGCCCATCCCTTGAGGACGTGTCTAGCTAATGCATGGAGACCTCTCTGGAGAGCTCTACAGCATTGCGGAGTGATGGATTTTTTGGCTGTGGCAACTCATCGAGACTATCTCCTAAGCCACAGAGGGGTTGCAATCTGCATCCTTGGTTAGAGGACTGCATATGAATTTAGGGATCCTTAAAGAATTGGAATGTGCAACTCGAGTTGCTGTAGCAACTGGGGCTTCAAGGAATTATGTATTTCCTTCTGTCATCACCTTCCCACAGTTTGTAGGAAGTAACAAAACATTAGCTAGTATCGAGGTGTGGCAGCTAGAGCATAATAATCTATTGATTCAAATAGATGCCGCAAACCTATAGAAAAGAAGACTGCCCAGTGAGGGCCTGGTCCTCAGAACACGTGCAGATCTGCCCTTCCTAGTTGGTTCGATGGAGCACACACAGTGTTCTCTGCTGGCTGCCAAACCCAGGCACTGAACTTTGGAGAGCCAGTTTCCAGCTGTGAGCAACTGAGGGTCCATGAAACTATGTGATGCTTAAAAGTCTTCTCATTGGCTGAGGAACCTGAACAACAAATCTATAGGGGAAGGCTAATCTGGAACTAAGCACGCATACAAAGGGTTCCATTGTAGGATCTCTCACTCTCTGACAGATTTGGGGGGAGGAAGATTTTTATGTGGTCCCAGATAGGGGACAGGCATCTCCCATATGGTCACTTGAGTCATTGAACTCATAATGTCTTTGTTTTGCTGTTTGTTTGTTTTTGTCTCTTTTATGTTTATTCTGTCCTGTTCATAGCCCAATGAGTATCTGCTTTCTTTTTCAGCATCTGTCTCCCTCTTCAAGAGGCAGCTTTGGGCGGAGTCCTGGGCCTGGAGTCAGGAAGACCTGAGTACAAATTTGGCCTCAGATACTTTCTAGCTGTTCAACATTGGGTAAGTCACTTCACCTTTGTCTGCCTCAGTTTCCTCAACTGTAAAATGGGATAATAATAGCACCTATCTCACAGGGTTGATCTTGAGAATTGAATGAGATAATGTTTATAAAGTGCTTGGCACTTTATTAATAGGCATTTATTAAATGCTTCTTCCCTCCCCTCCTTCCTCATGACACTCATGCATCCAGGACTTTCACTTGCCCAGAGCCTCTTCCTTCAGATAATTTTAATGCATTATTATCTACTTTGACATTATACCCTAATATGCACAGAATTATTTTTTTCCAACTTGCAGCTAAAAGCTTCTATATGTGTGGCATCCTCCATTAGCATGGGAGCTCCCGGGGAGTTCCTTGATTTTCTGTTTGCACTTACATATTTCCATTGGGCTGGAAGCAATTACCATATTCTATGTATGTAATTATAACTGGGAAGGGCAAGCATTTGAACATGTGACCACTTCTCGAGATTCATTATTTTCACTAATTGGGATTTAGCTGTACCCTCCCACCAGCACTTAGCATGGTGCTTTGCACATAGTAGGTGTTTAATAAATGCTTTTCCGTTCATTCAGCACCCCATATGTCCTGTACTAAAGAGCAACCTGATAAATGATTTCACATTCAGGTACTAATTATTGATAAAGGTTTAATTGGCTAACCTTCACAATCTTGGACGGGGGAGGGTCAGAGAATTAATTCAAAGGATCCTCGAATGCATAGTTGCACCAAGTATTGTCAGAATTGTCACCAACAAAATGTGGAACAGAGATTAGATTTGTTCTATTGGACAGCAAGGTGTGGAAGTCACAAATAGGTAAATGTAGCCTTTATATCAGGGAATGTTGTCCTAAGGATTAAAGCTGTCCAGAAGTACAATTGCTGCCTGGAAGGTGGTGAGTTCCTCATACATGGATATGTTACAGTGGGGATTACTTTAAGGGGGGGGATCTTCACTTTTTTGTGTGTTGTAGACCTCTTTGGCAGCCATCCGGTGAAGTCAATGGACCTCTTCTCAGAGTAATGTTTTTAAATACATAAAATAAAATATATAAGGATTATAAAAGTTATTGGAAAATACAGTTTTTCCCCTTCCAAGCTCACAAGCCATCTGAAATGGATCCAAAGTTCCCTAGGGGAAGTTAAGACTCAAGTTAAGAATCATTAGAGTAAAAGGCTCTTCCAACTTTCAAATTCTCTGCTTCTGTAATCACATGGGGGATGTTGAAAAGGGGATATTTATGGATTTAAAAAAATATTGATTTCTGCTGTATTAGACCAAAGGAATGAACTTTAATTTCATCATTTCAGTCTGTGTAGTAGGTTATTGAGAAAGATGTAGGGGTCAGGGAGACTTTGAAACACTTTCAAATCACACTGCACCACTTATGTGTAAGACTAGTCCTGGTTCTAAGCCATCCAAACCAATGAGGTCTTGTCCCATAAATCCAGTCACAAAACAAAACAAAACTAACAGCTTCCACACCTGACCTCAGTTGAAAGTAGGATGTATCAATATATCAAGACCCGGGATTTGATTAGCAGGTCCCAACAACCCATCTACAATTTAGAATGTTAAAGACTTTCTTGAAGCTCTGAGGATTTTAATGACTTGCTCAGATTCACAGAGCTTGGAAGTGTCAAGAGGCAGAATTTGAACCTAGATTTTCTGGATTCCAAATCCAAATCACTCTAGCTCTCTAATACCACACTGCCTTCAGCCCTTCGTTATCTCCTCTAGACACTATAACAAAGTGCTAACAAATATGAGAATTCCACATTTTTCACAGTCTTAGCACCACATTGCCTTTTCTCAGACTGAAACCGGAGTAAACCATTTCAGAGAATATTCATATTTGTTATATCTCCAAAAAAATAGCCCTTTATTCCATGGGATTCAATGGCATTCAAAGAGGTTTTAAGAGATCTGAAACTAAGCAAATGTCATGTAGATTCCCACATTCCTTTGACGTATTTTTTTTAACATAAAAAGGAAACTCTTCTGTCTTTAATTATCATCACTTCTCCTTCTGGGTGTCTCACAGTTGTTCTCTGCAGGGTTTCTAACAGAAGCTATTGCCCAAGGCTTCTGAGTTCATCTTGTTTTGATGTGTAGGAAACATTTTATTTAGAGTGTTTATCTCCAGCATAGCTGTCGTGTTCCTTCTGCTAAAGGTCCACCTAGAATCAGAATCATATTTGAACAGGAAGGAAATTTTGGGATCACTTGGTCCAACTGTTTTGTGTTCATAGGAGGAAACAGGATAGAGGATGTAAAGGGAGTGGTTTGATAACAGACCATTAGTTAGTGGATGATCCCTGACTCGAAGTCAGTTCTCTTTATTGTATCCCCAGAGCCTGGCATAGAGCCTGGCACCTAGTAGGCACTTAATAAATGTTCACTGATTGGTTGCTTGATTGATAGCTTGACTCCTAGTGCAATTCTATTTGGCTGCCACCAAGAGTGGTTGAGAGCAGCCCCTTGCATGTAAAGTAGCAAGTGATTTAATTAACTCACTGATTAAGACTGATCGTCAATGAATCTTTCCCTTTCCTTAGAAACTCAGATCACTCGGGATGGAGCTGTGACTGACTGGGTAAATAAAGGCTCTTAGATATTGGGTGAAAAGTCAATCACAGTTTTGAAACATTTTAATTGATCATTTATCAGTTCCATATATGGCTAGGATGTTTCCTGAAAGCATAAGAAAAGCACCCCTTTTATATTTCCACATTTTTTTTAAAGAATTTCATTTCTATTACATTGGTACTTTGGTTGCCAAGGAGACAGTTATCAGCAGAAGCAAACTGTTGTTGAATAATTAAATCACTGAATCCAGAAAATCTTCCAGGCAGGGTCCGCATCTTCCCAGGGCCCTTACCTGGTGCTTCATGATCGCCCATGGTTCAATACCAACTCCACTGAGACTAGGCAGATGGAAAATGAGAGGGAGGCCCATCCCTCCTTCAGTGTCCATGTTTGTGGAGAATGGCTCAGCCATATGAACCAGGCACTGTGGCCTTTGTAGATTGCAATTACTGTCAAGGACCAAAAGGTATCCATGACCCCTATGCTCCCTGGGTCAGATCACATTTGGAGCATTGTATTCAGTTCTGAGTGCAACATTTTAGGAAGGAAAATGGTAAACTGTTATGAGTCCAATGGAGGGAGATAATGATGGTCAAGGGCTATTCAAAGATTCGTTGAAATGACTGGAGATTTTTAGTCTAGGGGACAAGCTTACTCAAAACATAAATGTTAGCTGTGTTTATTTTACATGCACTTATATGTGCAGATAATGTCACCCCTGTTGGAATGTGAGCTTCTTGAAGGACAGACTGTTCCATCTCTGTCTTTGAATCCCCACAATATCTGAGAGTAGCCTTTGTAATCTTTAACACTGTTAATCACTTTCTTCTCCTCAATCCTTTTTTCTTTCTAGGTTTTTATAGCACTTCTCTTTCCTGATTCTCTTCCCAACTGTCTGACTACTCCTCTGTCTGCTTTGTGGGCTCTTCATCTTGTTGCTCCTAAAGCTCTGTCCCGAGTCCTCTTCTCTTCTCCCTCTACGTTATTTCAATTAGTGATCTCACAGATTCCCATGTTCGGTGGCCATCTCTGTGCTGATGATTTTCAGCTCAACTTAATCTGACCTATCTCCCCTGACCTCCAGTTTTATCTCTCCAACTACCTATTAGATACTCAGATATCTCATAGATATCTTAAATTCATTGTGCCCAAAATTGAACTCATTTTCATTTCCCCAAAACCTTTCTTTTGTCCCAACCTCTGTACTGCTGTCAAGAGCCCCACCATCCTCCCAGTCAAACAGGCTTACAACCTGGGGGTCATCCTTGACTCCTCACTCTCACCTCTCATGTCTAATCTGTTGCCAAGTTCTGTCATTTTCACCTACATGATATCTCTTATATGCATCCCTTTTTTTCTCTTCTGAAAATGGCACCACCCTAGTCCAGATGCTCATCACCTCACACCTAGACAATTAAAGTCCATTGGTGGGTTTCCCTGCCTCAAGTCTCTCCCTATGGCAGTCCATTCTCTACTCAACTATCCAACTGAGCTCCCTAAAACTCAAGTCCAACCATGTCACTCTCACTTCTTCCTACCCCCATCAATAAGTTCCAGGGTTTTCCTGTTATCTCCAAGATCCAATATAAAATGCTGTGCTTGCTTAAGCCCGCCACAATTTGGCCCTTCTTACCCTTCTAGTCTTCTTATACCTTATACTTCTTCATGCACTCTGTGCATTCCATCTCTTACATTCTGGGCATTTTCGTCGGCTGTCCCCTATTCCTCGAACTAACTCTCTCTCTGTCTCTCTCTGACTCTGTCTCTGTCTGTCTGTCTGTCTGTCTCTGTCTCTTTCTCTCTGTGTCTCTCTGTCTCTGTTCTCTCTGACGCTGTCTCTGTCTCTGTCTCTCTGTCTCTGTCTCTGTCTCTCTCTCTCTCTCTCTCTCTCTCTCTCTCTCTGTCTCTCTCTCTCACCCTTCCTCCCTCCCTCCTCATTTCTGCCTCCTGGATTCTCCAGCCTCCTTTAAGCCTCAGTTTCTACAAGAAGCCTTTCCTAGCCCTCCTTCATTTTAGTGCCTTTCCTGTTAGATTATCTCCAGTTTATCCTGTGCATATCCTGTTTGTACAGACCTGTTCTCGTGTTGTTCCTCCCATTAGACTGTGAGTACTTTGAGAACAAGAATTGTTTTTTTATATTTTATGGTTTTTGTTTTGGGCCTTTCTTTGTATCCCCAGAGCTTAGCGTGGTGCCTGGAACATAATAGGTGCTTAATAAATGCTACTTGATGGACTGATTTATTGGGTCATTCAAATAACTGAAGTTTTGTTATATTCAAAAGGGATTAGACTTACTTTGCTTGGCCCCAGATAATGGAACTATGAGCAAGTCAAAACGAGGTAAACTTCAGCTCATGTCAGGAAAATATCTTAACAGTTGTTTGGTCACTTTTCAGTAGTGTCCAACTCTTTATAATCCCTTTTGGGGGTATTCTGGGCAAAGATGATGGAGTGTTTTCCTTCTCCAGCTTATTTTTACGGATGAAGAAATTGAGGCAAATAGGGTTAAGTGACTTGTCACATAGCTAGGAAGTGTTTGAAGCCACATTTGAACTCAGGTCTTCCTGATTCCAGGCCCAGCACACTGTCCCCTGAGCCAGCAGCTGACCTAGCTTAAGTCAGAGCCGTTCAAAAAGTAGCATGGGCTGCCTTGGGAGGTAGTGGGCTGAATGGCTGCTTGCTGAGCATTCCTGTTCACATTTGGTTTGGACTTGATCAGACGCTCTAAACCTGGGGAGTGGGGCTTTAGGGACAGATTTCAGAGGGCCCATGGGGGGTGGGGCTGAATTACATTTTTATTTTCACTAATCTCTAACTGAAAGTTTGTATTTCTTTTAATTATATAACCAATAAACATTATTCTGAGAAGTTATCCATAGATTTCACTAGACTGTCAAAGAGGTCTATGACACACACACACACAAAAAAAAGATTTAGAACTCTTGGTTCTGAGTTTCTGAGACACTTTCCAATTCAAGATTTTATTTCTCCTCTTCCACTGTGTAACACAAAACCCACTTGACTTCAAAATCATTGCTACCCTTGGTTTATCATGGAACATTTTGGCTAATAGAAGTAGAGATGGGACTTGTGATTTCACTGATATAGAGAACTCCCAGATAAGGAAATTCACTTTACCAATGTAGATTAGCATCTTTTCTACAATTAATAGTTTAAGGTAGTTGTCAGGGGGCACTGTTAGGTTTAATAATTTGAGTTACAGTGGCTTTATTTGTCAAGGCGAAATATGACCCCAGGTCTTCCTGATTCCAAGTCCAAATCTCTACCCAAAATGTGACTTAAGCCCTCAACCAATGAATGTTTTACCAACATAGAACAAATAAGAAACCTAAGTCAAAGAGGAAAACATATAAATTGTCCAAAATAGCAAAGTAAATAACAAAAAAACAAGCAATAGAATCACTCTCAGCCACGTGTTCTTGCTCTCCTCCCCCATATGAAAGAATACTCTCTCCTCCACATTCTCATTCTGGTGGGGAGCAAGAAACTCCCAAGGAAACTCATACTTTGAAATAGAAAATCATTGCTGTACAGCTGGAATGTCTCTCTCAGCCTTATCTCCTAACAACTGGCTGTTCTGTTGTTCTCTAGGTGTGGTCCCAGAGGGCCTTGCTGGTGTCATGTCTGCATATCTTGTTGCTACTCCTCTAAGCTATCTAATGAAAATGTCAGCTCTCTTTTTAGTTGCTTCTTCCTCAGGGGAGTATTATGTCTCTTTTGTGAGACTGCCCCCAGTCAAGATGAATCAGGGCTAATCAGTCAACATATTTTCAGCTCTTTTCTTAATCATGCCAACATCATATCTATTAAACTCACAAAAAATTAGTCATTTGGACCTTGCTTAGTGACCTTCCCCACACCCATAATCACTCCTACGTAAGACAGGATATATAAATTCCTCCTGTCTCTGTCCTAGACCTCAAATTTTGTGCCATGAACTGCCCCTTAGGACCATTCCTTTCATTGAATCTTTCTGAGGTTGGAGAAAACTTATAGTTTCTTTCTTTCTTTCTTTCTTTCTTTCTTTCTTTCTTTCTTTCTTTCTTTCTTTCTTTCTTTCTTTCTTTCTTTCTTTCTTTCTTTCTTTCTTTCTTTCTTTTCCTTTCCTTTCTTTGTTTTTCCTTTCCTTTTCTTTCTTTCTTCTTTCTTATTTTCTTTCCTTTCTTTTTGTCTTTTCAACTCTCATCACATGCACAGGAGTAAGTAGTTATTAGCTCATACAAATTGCCTTCAGTCAGCCTCCAGGAGAGGGATAAAGAACAGAGCCGGTGACCTTTGTCACATCTTCATTTCTGTAGCTACTACAAAAAGTATTCATCCCTTTCTGACACTCATCAACTCTCAGACTGAACAACTGGGAAATGTTGATCAGGAGCAATCAGATAGAAAAGTCCTTTTCCTGAGCTAGATGCTTGTATTGTATTTTTAATATAATTTAAAGTTTTAAGAATCTTTTGCTCAGACAATACATATTCAAACAAAATTCAATTTACAAAATGTTTACTGAGTGCCCACTATGTTCTTAGCAAGGACAAAGACGAACTCTGAAGTCCAATGTAAATGATATTTGGATTATCCCTTCCTCTGGTCCCTTCCATTAGCATAGATAATATTGTTAAACTGTATTATTTTACCACACTGAATTTCTCCAAGAGATTAATGTTCTCTGCCATTAGGAAGAGCAGAAGGTTAGCAAGATTCTAAACTACTCCCATCCCCCGAATAAATGTGTATGTGCGTTGTTTCTTTTGGAGCCATATTCAGGGGGCTTTGTCATTCTCATTAGGGAAATGTCTTAAGACTCAGCCATTTTGTTCCCTACCAAGCAGTTTCTTTTTTTCAATTCTGGCACATTTTATTAATATCTTTTGTTTTTCCATTGCCTTCACTTCCAAATATATCCCTTCCTTTTCTTCTATCCATAACACCATCCCTTGTAACAAAGAACAAAAAAAGAAAAAAAAATTCAGCAAAACTAATTAACGTATCAACTGAGTTCTGTATATGCATTGTTCCACATCTCAAGTCTTCCACTTTCCCTGTGAAAGGAGAGAGGTTCATTTTCTCACCTTTCCTTTGAGCCCAAGCTTGGTCACTGTAATTAAATTGCATTCCACCAGCAGTTTCCAAGAAATGATTTTGAGACTGGGCAAATAATATGCATGTCTTTTATTATCAATATATTTTTTGCATATTTATAATACTTAATAATGCATTAGTATTATAACTGTATTCAGTATGTTTTTGCACATTTACAACATTTAATAGTGCGATGATATTATACCTGTACTCAGAAAGGTTTCTTTCCCAGAACTCTAAATGCATCTGAAATGCTGAAAAAATAGCTTGTAATATCACAGAATGATTAAATTGCAGAGTTGAAAGGACCTTCACTGGCCATCTCGTCATCCAATCCATACCTAAAAAAGGAATCTGTTTCCAATATACCTCACAGATGATCCTCCAGCCTTCATGAGAAAACTTCCAGTTATGAGAAACCAACTATCTCCTGAAGAAGCCCATTCCACCATGAAATAGTTCTACTTATTAGAAAGCTCTTCCTGACATTAAGCCTCAGTTTGCCTTTCTACAACTTCAACCCATTACTCTTTTGCCCCTTGGGGCCAAACAGTCCAAGTCTAATTCCTTTTCTAGGTGATAACCTCTATCATTGGCTATCATGCCCCTACTATGTCCTCAGCCTTCTCTTTTCCTGGCTAAACATTGCCATGTTCTTCATCTGATCATCATACAACATGAATTAGAACCACATTTATCATTCTGATTGCTCTCCTATGGGCAGTATCCATTTATCAATGTCTTTCTTAAATTATAATGCCCAGAACTTGATACATTACCCTAGATGGGATCTGCCTGGGGAAGAAGAGAGCTAGACCATGACCTTGTTATTCCCGGACCCTGTGCCTCCCTTAAGACAACCCAAAATCATATTAGATTTTTGTCATCTTTCCAGAAATGATGGTGATGACAGCTGACACTTAAATAGCACTTCAGGGTTTGAAAAGCATTTTATATACATTATCTCATTTGACTTAGGAGCCATGACCTAGAGGTAAAGTAATTAACTCAAGGATCCTTAATTCCAGAGGCTTAAAGGTCACAAGTCTGGAACTGGAAGAGACCTCAGAGGCCTTCTTGCCCAATCCTCTCAGTTTACAAATGAGGAAACTGAGGACCAGAAAGGTTAAGAGAGAACTAAGTCTACCTAGGTAGTAGAAAGCAGAGGTGCCATTCAGTCAGTTAATAAACATTGATTAAGTGTGTACTATGTGGTAGGCACTGTACTAAGCTCTGGGGATACAAAAAGAGGCAAAAGACAATCCTTGCCCTCAAGAAGCTCACAGTCTAATGAAGGAAAAACAAGCAAACAAATATGCACAAACACGATAAATGAGATAAAAAGGAAATAATTAAAAGAAGGGAGGTACTAGAATTAAGAAAGGTTGAGTACCTGTAGAAGATGGGATTTTGGTTGGGACTCGAAATAAGCTAGGGAAGCGAGGACATGGCAATAAGGAAGGAGAACATTCTGGAGAAGGGGGCCAGCCAGAGAAAATGCCCAGAACTAAATGTTGTCTGAATTCGACAGCAAGGGCTCTTGACCCACTTGACCTGTGAGCTTACTTTTAAAAAATATTTTGATACTAGTAATACTGGATTTTGTTTGTAATTTTATATACATTTTATTTTATGCATTTTAAAGCATCATTATTTGAAGGGGTCAGGAGTATACTAAAGCCTAAGTGAGCTCTTATGGCTTATGAACCCATGTTACATTTTTAGAAGAAATTTTTATACCCTGGAAATCAGCAAATGCAACAAATCAGGGCTTGATTTATTGTTTTGTTGGTTGTCTAGGCTTAAGGAAGTGATGGAAAAAATGATCATAATGTAGGTCAAGTTTAATGTGTCTTTTCCCCACCCATTCCAATTCCCCACCTCTGCTCTGAGATCTGGTTGTTAAATACTTGCCAACATGCTCCTGGAAGGGGTCCATAAGCTTCACCAGACTGCCAAAGAAGCCCAGGAAATAAAAATGATTAGGAAGCCTTACTTCTAGAAACAGTGACCTTAGACCTTATTTGCTTCCTGATTGTACCCTTTGCTATATGGATAGCCTTGCTCAGCACCAATGAAAGGAGATGGGCTTAATTAGATGTCCATTTCCATGAGCAACACTACTTGTTTTCACCAGTAAAGCCATACAATCATCTCGGTTTCTAACTGAAACCCCCTTTAAATGAACAAGGTCAACCAGATCTAATGGAGTACAAAGCTCTGCTTTGGCTAAATGAATTCCCATGGTGTTGTGTTGGTCATTAACCCCAGTTCCACTTCTGGAGAGGGTCCAAGTGTTGATCACCATCTATAACAAGTTAACAGGTTGCAATTCTGCATTTCTAGGAGTCTGATTACATCTCACTGAGCTCACTGAAGTAAGTAAATGCAGCTCTGTAGAGAGCAAGAGAGCCTTGAGAACCATTTCAGGGTCTAGTAGATACTCAGCAGGTAAACTAGGGAATGAGTTTTTAATGAGATCCAATGGGGTTTCTTGCTTTGGCCCTAGCCATAGAGAGAAAGAGAACTGAGAGGTCATGGGAAAATCAGTATATTCATTAATAAAGAATGACCAGAATTTTGTGGGGTCCACTTTTATGGGGACAGATGATCCTGCTGTGAATAAGAATTTTGTATAGAATGTTGCAGCCATGATGGTCTGCTGTTAGTGTTGAGTTTAAGGGCTAGCCTGGCCAGGGTCAGAAATTCTTGGGATTACAGGGTTTAGAGCCAGAAGGACACTTAGAGATTATGTAATCCAACCTCTTCATGTTGACAGAGGACAAAAGCTAAGAAAAGGAAGAGATGACAAGTAGGTTACAACTCTAAGATGTGGAGAAATAGAGAATCAGCCATCACTGAATTAGCATAAAGACCCTAATGTTAAATCTAACACTGGAGGGAAGCTCAGAGACGGCCTAGTCCAACCTTCCCCCTCCCTTTACAATGAGGAGACGGAACCCCAGGGAGGATAAGTGATTTACCTGAGGTCATATACCTAGTAAGTATTGGAGGTAGGATTTGAACCTAGATCCTCTAACTCCTTGGCCAGTGTTCCTTCTTTTGTGCATGCTGATCTTAGGTGAGATAAAGATGCAGCTTGGCAAAGTTGATGGATTCCTGGACCTGAAGTCAGAAAATTTCTGGTCTAGACCCTGCCTCAGGCCCTTATTATCAGACTATGTAGCTTCAGCCTCCTCATTTGTAAAATGGAGATAATAATAAATGTGTTATTTAATTCAAAGAATCATAGAATTTGTGAATGGGAAGAGACTTCTCCAGCCATCTAGTCTACAAACCAGACTCCAAGACAAAACTCCACTGTAACTTGAGTTCAAATCCTAGCTGTACATTATACTGTCTATTTAGACCTCATTTTCCACACATATAAAATGAAGAGTTGGACTAGAAAAGCACTGAGATACCTTCTAAATCTACATGTATATAATTTTATGATCTGAGGATTTTTTTCCTTTTGTTTTTGTATCCCCAGCACCTTAGATGGTGCCTGGTCCATAGCGGGCGTTTAATAATTTCTTGGTTGATTAATTGACTGTCACAATGGGTTAGCGACTAGCCAATGAGCCCAGCCCTTTTGAGCCCATGCAGAATTCTCAACTGATTTGATTTTCATGTGGACTTCTGGGCATGCGTAGACATTCTGGTCCATTAGACGCATGTTGAAGAAGATCCTCTTGCATTTCTTAAGGAGCCAGAAGCAGGGTCCATCTAGAAAGGTACATGTGTCTTTGGTGAAGACTTTTTCCTGACTTAGTGCATTTAGGAATAACCATAAGCTTGCTAAAGGGCTTCTGGAAAGAGAGAGTCCAAGAATCCTCTCTCACCTCGAGAGGCCATATAACTGACAACATATGGCCCTGCTGCTGGTTCTGTTGCTACTGCATTAATTCTTTCTGCTTTTAGGTAAGATAGCTATGATCTTGCGAAAGGTCAGGAGAGCGAGCCACCAGGAGTTCTGGGAAGAGAGTTCATGCTGGTCTTTGCAATCATCCCGTCTATCATCAATGCCTCTAAAGATTGAGGAGCAGGTTTCAGGACCCAATCCAGAGACAGCTGAGATGCAGACTCGTCCAGTGGCTATACTACATTTAGAGACTGACTTGGTGGAACCAATGCTATTTAGATACCATGTCTAAACGTGTATTTTTATTCAATATAGCCATATAATCTCCCACTACAAAGTGTGGCCCCTTCTTTACAAGACAAATTCATAGGTCATCTCAGAAACAATTTCAGAAGGTACTGTACTAGCTAGGAACAGAAAAATTCTGATTTAATTTCATTAACATGCAAGAGGGAAAACTAGACCCAAGAGCCATTGTTACAAAATATTCAGGATTACAAAAAGAGGCTATAAAAGTGAGCCTTCCTTCTTGTGTTTCTAGAGAACTCCATTCGTTCAGTCTTCAGGAACTTCAGAGAGCTAAAAATGTCAGCATCTATAAGTAGTCATGTAATTAGATAGCCTGAGTCGATGAGTATGTTATCTCAATGGGTGGTTTGCTTTGAAGCCCCATATGAGTCTCTAATTAAGGGCATATTAGGAGGATACTTCCATAAATTTCAGAACTGGATTTAATTTCCTTGTTTGACAACTGCCAGGGAAGGAGTGGATGGCAAATACATGAAATATTGTAAAATAAAGCCTAATGCACTCTCAGTTTCTTCAGTGAAGTATTTAACTATACTGGCTATGGAACAGGAATGATACATTTGAGAGTACTCTAAGACCCGCCTGCTTTAATTCACATTTGTAAAAGGAGCTATTAATACAGAGCTTGATCTAGTACTTTATTTTTGGAAATAGAGTAACACCCCTAGGACTAAATGTCTGTGCCTACGAAATGTCTAATCTCTCAACGCAAAGTTAAAAAAAGTCAGTTAATCCTTAAGCTATTTTCAAATATCGCAGTATTTGGTGTGATATAGACCAAAGATGGAGATGATCATTTATTCTTTTTTTTTTAAGTTTTAATCCAATGTTCTAGCATTGTGTCTATACAGGCAAGGATACGATAGGGATGATTTGAAGATAGTTTGGCACCTAGAAGTGTAGGGTAAAGAGCAGGGCTAAAGCTGAGGTGGGTTAATGGGGGCTTTGTCTCGGGATTAGAAATTTAAAGGGCAGGGAAAAATTTAACACTTGTACTCCTTTGGAAGAATAGAAAAAAGTAAAGGGACTGAATAAGGAAAAGGGAAGAAGAGGTTCAGGGTCTGGGTGTCTGTGGGAGCTGTGGACTTCAACTTGTTTGCTACCTTCCCCCACCCTCTGTCTCATAAAGAAATCTATAATCTAACCTGCACCCCTTCCCTTCCTGCTTTCCAGATGGAACCAGAATCTGTCCCATCCTACCCCCCCAAGCAGCAACACTTCTTCCCTAACAAGAACAAGTAATTACTCTGAGCGACCTTCCTCCATCATGTTGTATGGTAGAGAGTCCCGCTGAGACTTCTTTGATGGTGTAGAAAGAGCATAGGGCCCTAATTCCCGTGGACTGGATTGGATAACTTCTAAAGTTCCTTCCATTCTGAGATGCTATCTCCCAATCTACTATAGTATTTCATTATCTTCCTTCCACAAATGAATTTGTTTAAATTATTCCTTGTATGATTTTCATATCATGAACTACCAAGTTGATTCGACACTCCTTGCCCCAAGCATTAGTTGCCCTCAGCACTGAAGTTTCCAGTTATAGCTCTGGAGAAGACGAAGATGGAACACAACTGTCATTTTCGTACCCCTGCTGGCAAACACCAATCAGGGCATTGGAGACATAGGCATGCCTTTGGCTGCACTTAAGATTTAGCTCATGAACTTTGATTTGATGAATCTTGTTATACAACCAGCCTTTGTTCCACGGCCAGAGATAAAGGCCTGAGTGACATGGTCTTCTTCTTTAATCATTGCCCTGGTAGGACTCATTGGACTCTCTATTTTTTTTTCAAATTAATTTTTTTCAATCAACAAAAATCTGCCGTCCTCCTCACCCCCCAACTATAGAGAAAGAAAAACAAAACCTTTGTTACAAAGATGTATAGTCAAGCAAAACAAATTCTATTGACCATGTCAAAAAAAAATGTCTCTGTCTTCACTCTAAGTCTATCGTCTACTTGTCAGGAGGTAGGTAGGTGGTTGTTGTTTTTAGAGTTTCAAATTTTCAGAGTTGTTTGTCTTTACAACAACGTTATTGTATAAATTGTTCTCCTGGTTCTGCTCACTTAACCTTGCATCAGTTCATATAAGTCTTGCCAGGTATCTCTGAAACCATCCCCTACTTTCTTACAGCACAAAAGTATTCTATCACATTTGTACACCATAAATTATTGTCGTTCACCAGTTGATAGACACTCCCCAATTTTCTAATTCTTTACCACCACAAAAAGACATATGCATGTGCATATACGTATATATGCACACACATAAATACATATGTACAAATGTATGCATATATGTCCTTTTGTTCTTTCTTTTATCTCTTTTGGGTGTAAATCTAATGGGGGTATTGCTGGATCAAAACATATGCACAGTTTAATAGTTTGAGGGGTATAGTTCAAAATTGCTTTCCTGAATGGTTAGACCAACTCACAGTTCCACTAATAGTTTCTTCTTTATAAAAAGGAGTTTGCTGCAAAGATTGTTTTCCCCATTTACCTACTTTTCTTTTAATTTAGCTTCATGGGTTTTGTTTATGCTGAAGCTTTTTAATTTTATGTAATAAAAATGATGTATTTTACTTCCTATGATCCTCTTTGTCTTTTGTTTGGTCATAAACTCTTCCCCTACCCTACTGACAGGTAATTTCTTCCTCATTTCTCTATTTTGTTTATGACATCACCCTTTATGTCTAAGTTGTGTACCTGTTTGGAGGTATTTTTGATATATTTGGTATTATTTTTGGCATATAAGATATTGTTTTCAATCTGTTTTTTGCCAGTTTGCTTTCCAGTTTTCCCAACAGTTTTTTGTCTAATATTAAGTTCTTAGGAATCTTTGAGTTTATCAAACACTAGGATGCATTTGTTTCTAATATATTGTATACCTAATCTGTTCTACTGATTCACTTCTCTATTTCTTAACCAGGATCAAATTTTTTTGATAATTACTGCTTTGTAGTATTAGCTTGAGATCTGGTACTGCTAAGTCTCCTTCTTTTCCACTTTTTTTCAATTACTATTTTCCTTGACATTCTAGACCTTCCATTCCTTCACATGAATTTTGTTGTTATTAAAGCTCTATAAAGTAATTTTCTGGTAGTTTGATTTGAATGGCAATGAATGTATTAATCGATTTAGATAATACTTTCATCTTAATCCTATTGGGTCCACCTACTCATGAGCAATTAATATTTCTCCCATTGTTTAGACCTGTTTATCACCACGAAAAACACAACACACATATACATATAAGCTCACACATATTTGTGCATATTACAAACATGTAAAGATTATTTTGCAATTGTACTGACATCGTTACTTTATAGGCATTAGGAAGAGGACTCCCAAATATTTTAAACATTGTGTAATTATTTTTAATGTAATCTCTTTATCTCTTGCCACTGGATTATATTTGTAATATACAGAAATGCTGATGATTTATGTGGGTTTATTTTACATCCTTCAGCTTTGCTTGTGTTATTAATTGTTTTAATTAGTTTTAGTTGCCTCTCTAGGGTTCTCTAAGTAAACCATCATATGTATGAAAATGTTAATTTTCCCCTCTTTGCCTATGCTTATTTCTTCATTTTCTTTTCGTCATAACCCTATAGCTAGCATTTCTAGCAGTGTATGAAATAGTAATGGTAATATGGACATTCTAGCTTTACCCCAGATTTTATTAGAAAGACGTATTTTCCTTTAAAATAATGGAGGAAGAAAGAAAATCAGAGAACATTAGTGTTGAGACTTCAACTCAGTTGTTTAATGTAACCCCTGCATTTTTTCAATAAGGAGTCCAAGGAACAGAAAAATCAATTTATTTTCCCAAAGTCACCCAGATGTCAATCTATAAGAAGGGGTAAAACATGAATTCAAGTCTTCTTCCTATGTGGGAAGTTTAGATTTGTTTATTCAATTATTGAAGCTTCAATCAGGTTTTTGAGATTTTAATCCATATTCATATGTGACCCATTTCCATTCATTCTCAGATTTTCTAGACTACTGGGTCAGTGTAGGGGCATTTTGGATGTTAAGTGTACCTCCCCCTGACCCTCCCCCTTCTAAATATGCTAGAACTTTTTAAGGTAATTTAAACTGTCTTAAAACCTTGCTGACAGACTAGGAGAAGGAACATCCATCTAAAAATAAAATATGTAATAGGAATTAAAAGAATTACTAAAGAAACAAGGAAATATCCTTAGGTACCATCACCAAGAAAATGTAGCTCATAGGTAAGATAGAGTTAGTCCCCCAGAATTCCGGTGCAGGAAGGACATTGCAAAATCTCTATTGTGTACATAGATGGAAGGCTGGTAAAATTCATTCATTCATTGTTAGCTATTTTCCACTGTCAGTCCCAAGGAGAGATAGTGTTGAACTGTTCCCCTCAGAATTGCCTCAGTAGCTGGCAAGAAAGTTGGGTCTTTTAGGAATTTCTCTGGCACTGGGCTCTGCCATTTCTGTTCATGCTGACTTGGGTTCTTAAATTCCCTCCATTCAAGTTCCTGAAACCAGAATTCAGGAGAGTGTAACCCATAATGCATGCATCCTTGTTCAGCAGACCACATCCTTGGAGTAGAGAATGAAGTTTCCCTCTTTCCCAAGGAACTAGGAATGCTTCAGATCTGATCTGTAGGAAAAGATCACTTTGACTTTGACCATAAAAGTTGCTCATGGAGTTCGCCAACTTTGAAGGAAATGCAATCTGTACTTGAGCCTCGCACGAATTCAACATGAGGTTGATCCCTCTTGTACCATTCCCAAAGAGGTCTATTATTTGGAGTACTAGAAGGATTATAGATTTAGGTCTTAAAGTTAGAGGTCACCTAACTCAAACAGCCCCTTGGAGCCAATCAGTGGTAGATTTTCAAATTTGTCTGGCTCAGAAATATTTCCAGAATTGGGTTACACTATAACTTTGGGTTGGCAGCCTGTCTATATGAAAATAGTGGTTATTTGTGCATGGATGGGAGGGGAGAAGCATGTGAAACAGTGTGATGAATATCTAAGATCTAGCAAGTTCTTAAAGCAGCCCCATGTTGCCATAACCATCCCTATATAATATTGATATTTACGTAGTACTTTTAAGTTTATTGTATTTTCCACATTTCCATACTTTCCAACTTTGGGAGACAGCCTTTGAACAAGCCTTTCCTGATTCCCCTAGCTGCTAGTAACTCCTCCTGAAATTACCTTGTATTCACTCTGCATGGAGTATAGATGCTGTTCCTCCTCCACCCTCACCAGTAGAATGTAAGCTTCTTGAGGGCAAGGATTGTTTCATTGTTAGCTTGGTATTTATAATTCCTAGCTCATAGTAGGTGCTTTAACAAATGCTTGATTGGTTGGCACGTTATATTAAATGAGAAGATAAGCCTCAGATTAATTTTGTTAAGTAAGTACTATGAGCATTTATCTCACCAGTTAGAGGTGAGGAAAACTAAGTCTCAGAAAAGGTAGATGATTTACCCATGGTTGCACAGCTCCTACATGTCAGAGGTAGGCTATTAACACAGCTTATAATAATAGCATTTATAGAGTAATTTAAGATTGATAGAATGATACATATTGGTTACCTCATTCGAGCCTCACAAGCCTGGGAAGTAGCTATTACTATTATCCCCATTACACAGATGGAAAAACTAAGGCTGAGAGAGGTCCAGTGTGACACAACCAGTAAGTGTTTGAGGTAGAATTTGAATTCAGGTTTTCCTGACTCCTAACTCTAACTCCAGCATGCTACTCACAACACTAGATGTAATGTACCCATTACATTAGATGGAACACTTTGGGTTTGTGCCATAGGATCATATATCTAGGAATGGAAAGCTCCTCAGGGGTCAGGAGTTTCTAATGATTAGTTAAAGATCACAAAGGTAGAAAGCAAGTCAGAATTTGAACCCAGGACCTCTAATTTCATTCAGTCTACAAGTATTGGTTAAATACCTGCTTTGGGGAAGGGGCTGGGCTAGGTATTAAGGATACATGTCCAAAAAAATAAAGTGGTACCTCCTCATAAGGAGTTCACATTCAAAGTGTTCTCTCCTCTTTGCCATCTAGCTTTCCCTTTGGCTCGAAGGGGAACCATTTACATGTTAGCCCAGAAACAGTCTGTTCAGTGATATAGCTCATGTATATATATTGAGTACTAAATTCCTGCCTCTGGGAGTGACAACTCATCTAGTGATTATTCCATTGAAAAAGATGGTAGATATTCTTACCTGGCTTCTTACTCTGTTCTGTTAACACTCATAAGTGAATCTTATTAGTTGCCTTCCTGAACCCAGTGTTGACTTGGGCTGAGCTATTAAAATCTCTAAGCTTTCAAATTGGACCAGGAAGATTTTAGCCTGAGGGGGGCTGGTTTTGGGTGACTGCAGTTACCTTATGCTCAGTTACCTAGTAACAAGATTCCCCGAAGCTCCCACTACCGATGTGCTACCGATGTGCTTCCCTCTCCAACCCTGCTCTGACATGTTAACATTGACAGTGTACAAGTTCCATGGAGAAAATTGCTAGCAGCTAACCGACTGGGGGTGGGGATTGGGGAGCTGGGGAAGAATAGCTATGCTTAGAATCCTAGAATGGTATGGCTGAAAGTAGTGCAATGGATTCTTTGCTCAGACACGGAGTCAGAAAAACCTGTGATCAGATCCCTATAGACAATTCCTATTTGTGTGACCCTGAGTAAATCACTTAATGCTTCTCCGCTTCAGTTTCCTAATTGGCAAAATGGAGATGAGGTTCTATATTGAAAGTGACTTGCAAACTTTGGAACACTATACAAATGTGAGCTATTATTATCATTGTCTAATCCAATCCATACTTGAAAAACATATCTGATGAGGGATCTTCCAGCCTTTGCTTGAAGACACCCACTACTTCCTGGGTCAACTCATTCCAGTTTGGGGTAGCTCTATTTCCTTTCATATAGTCTAAATCTTCCCTTTTTAAACTTTGCTTTTAGTATAGCCCTCAGGTGCCAAACTGAGGTAATCAGCCAGTCAATAAACATTTGTTAACCATCTACTATTTACCAAGCACTATGTTAAGTACTAGAGTTCCAAAATAGTCTAATCCTTCTCCAGCAGGACAATCCCTTAAGTACTTAAAGATACTTCCCCAGTCTAGAGTCTTCCCTTTTCCTAATTAAACATTCCCCATTTTTTTCCTTCTTTTTTCAATTAATCCTCCTATGGCATGAATTGTAACTCTTCTCTTTTTTTGTGGCCCTGTTTTCTACACCCTCCAGTTTATCAACGTCTTTCTTAAAAAGTGGTGCCCACAACAATACTTGAGAAAGTCTAACCAAACTATAGTAAAGCTGGACTCTAATCTTCTTATTCCTGGAATCTATGCCTTTCTTAATAAAGTTCAGTATTGAATTAGCTTTCATAGGTTGCCTTATTGATATCAAATAAGACCCAGAGAGGAGAAGAAACTTAGAGAAGATCCCCCAGATATTTACTAACAACGTTAGAACAAGACTAGTCATTTTACTACTACAATGTGCTGCTGATCCAAGTTCAGAGCATGCCTCCATTCATTTATATGTCTGATTATTCATTCAAATAGTCCTTATTGTTGCTGCCCTCCCTCCATCTCTCTTCCCCATGCCTTTGCACTTGACTAGCTCCAATGCCTGGAATGTTCTCCCTTAATCTCTGGCTTCCTTCACAACTGAGCTTTTGCATCACCAGACCACCAGCGAAACCTACATTGAGAGCCTTGCTGATTATCCACAGCTGCCAGAACCTTCTCCCCCCAAGTTACTTTGTATCTGTTTTGGTTGTGTTATCTATCTACCTACCTGTGTGAGATCTCCCCAGTTAGAATGTAAGCACCCAGAGGGCAGGAATTGTTTCACTTTTGTTTTTGTATCCCTAGTACCTAGTCTCCTTCCAGTCTCATAGTAGAAACTTAATAAATGCTTATCAATTGATTGATTCCAATTCAGTCTGAAACATTAAGTACCTACTCCATATAAACTGTTCTGCTACATGCTGGAAGTGATATAAAGCTCCAATAAACTATAAGCCCTACCTACCTTCATGGACTTTACTGTCCAGTATGGGGATAATTCCTAAACAGATAAGTATAATGCATGACTTTAGACATTACTTGACAAATGCTTTAGAAAGGTATAGAATAAACTGCTCTCATGTGGAGGTCTGGACAGCTAGGTGGATAGAGTGCTGGACCTGGAGTCAGGAAGACTTACCTCCACATTCAAATCTGGCCTCAGACACTTACTAGCTCTGTGACCTGGGACAAGTCACTTAACCTTGTTTACCTCAGTTTTCTCATTTGTAAAATGAGCTGGAGAAGGAAATGGCAAAACATTTCAGTATCTTTGCCAAGAAAACCCCAAATAGAGTCAGACATGACTGAGAAAAGACTCAATGACAACATGTGGAGGTCTGAGGGAAAAGATCCAAATATCCTAGCTATTAATTACCCCAAGAAAATTTTGAAGATATAAAACTACAGCAACCATATGCTACTATACCTACAGAGCTCTAGGGCTTATAGCCTAGAGACACCCCCTCAAATGCAGACCCTTTGAAAACCAGCCTAGGTTCAAGGTATGCTTTCAGTCAGCACCCACTCAAAACCACAGCTCATGATTTCCCCAATGACATTTCTTTTACCAGCCAACCAAAGGATACATCCCCTTTGAACATCAGATTGAAGCAAAATCCATTTAGGTATAATAGCAGCGCAAAATAAATAACAAGGAAAATGCCATGCCTTCATAATAGAGAGATGCATTCTCCTGCAGGTTACCATGCCACCAATCGTAAAGGGAACACCTGTGGAGAGGTCCCTCTCATTGGGAACCTTTGTGGAGAGGATACACACGCAGGAAACATACTTGGTTAGGATCACATGCATCATCATCATCATCATTAATCTTAATAGCTGGTATTTATATAAAGCTTTAAGGTTTGCAAATATTATCTCACTTGATCCTCATAACCAAGAGGCAGGTGCTATTATTATCCTCAGTTTACAGATGAGGAAACTGAGGCAAGCTGGGGTTAAGTGACTTGCTCAGTGTCAAACAGCTAGTATGTGTCCGAGGTTAAATTTCAACTCTATCCACTGATACCAAGCTGCCTAAGAAAAAGGATCTGCATAGGAAGAAAACATGGTTAGTCAGGGCAATTCATGCTCCCCAGCCTTTAATTTCTTCTGGAAACTCTATCTTCCTCCATTATCACAATTTGGTTCCCCACAACGTTATTGGTCTTACCAAGCCGGAAGTAGTTTGTTTTTCTCTCTTTTCTTCCCCCCTGCAGTTGGAAACTGCTAGGATCCTTTACTGGTCTTCCTTTTCTTCTATGTTGCAAATTGTTTTACTGATGTTGGCAAGCTACATGTGGCTTTCTCTGCTGATGCAAAATGCTGGGGTCCTTTACTTACCTAATCTCTCCCTGTGTGGCCACCTGCTGCTGTCTCTGCAGAGCTGTTCTCTGTTGTGTCTTACCATTGCCACCTGCTTCTAAAATGCAGCCTTTTCTCTACGGCAGGGAGTGGGGGTGGGGTGGGAGGAAACTGTTCTGCTCCTTAGTCCCAAAGGCTATCTCAATTCTTGGTAATTCAAACCTAGAGAAACAAACAACTGGAGAAGCTCTTAACCAATTAAGAGCCATCTTTTAAATGGTTTTTCTTCTGCCTTAGATAAGATTCCTAGAATTCATGCTACTCTTTGAAGTAGAGTGAGAAAATTATCTACAACTCTCATCAGTCCCCACGGCCCATGCAAATCATTTTGGGACCTTCACCTAGCAAGACTAGGTAAAAGTGCCTGGGTGGGCTTGGTGACCTTTGTCTTGTGTTTCTGCTGTAAATAAAGTCTCCCATATACCTTTGAACTTTTTTAATGAGGAGGAGTGTGATGGAAGTAATAACTTCAAGGGCTTACAGTCCCAAGATTGGAAAGAATTTCAAAAAATCACTTAGTCTATCCCCATACCTTCCCCAAACCCTACATTTAAAGTTTTCTAGAAAAAATGAATATCTATCTGTCCTATTTTTAACCTCCCTACAAAAATGAAAAATTTCACCACCTATATGAGTTGCCCTTTCCTCAATTTAGCAGTACTTTCCATCTAAAAAAACATATTCTGTTTCTAACCTTAATGCTTGGAACTGTCCTCAGTGGCAGAGAAATCCTCAGGGTTTAAAAGCAGGGATGAAGTTTTTTCACTGAAGTTTCTTCCCCTTCCCTGGGAAAAGGAGTAGGAGCAGGGAAAGTGGGAGAGGTAATGTGCTAGTTTTGGCAGCCCTGTGGCAGAGCAACAAAAGGCAAGGAAATCAGTGGGAAAGAGAGGGCCAGCCTCCCATGCACACAGTGACACATTCCTCCCCTTTGTCACCTAGTACAATCCTTACATGACAACTTCTCTGTGAAGGAAGGCCCCCTAATGCCCTTTACAAACTGAAGAATGTGTCTCTGAGCCAGAGAAGTAGGTCATGGTGAAGAAAGAGGCTTTGAACTTTGCCTGGAGCCAGTGGTGACTCAGCACCAGGGATGTCAAGAAGAATTGAGGGCTCCCCTCCCCTTCCTCTCCCCCTCTGTCCCAAGTAAGCAAAGAACCAGAGAATTAAAAACCAAACTGATGGGCTTGATCAGTGGCCAGTGGATGAAGATCTCAGAGCTCATCCTCTCAGTGGGGAACCAGCAAATCAATGATGAAGGAAAGCCTCGAGCCCTGGAGTGCTCTAAAAGCCAATAATAAAATTTAAAATCAATGATGAAGCTGACAGCTAGCCAATACAGAGGCCAGGGGCCAGGAATGATGTGCTGCCATGATGGGGAATAGGCAGGCAGCTCAGGGTGCAGAGTTTTAAACGAGCTGAAGGCTATCAACCAATTTGCCGAGCAGCCCAAGTAGCATGGTGTAGCAAAAGTGTAATCCTGTATTGATCAGTGCACTCGGACCTCTTCATCAGTCTGGGAGAGGGGAGTGGGGGAAAAACTGGCCTGCCTCAAATTAGCGTCCAGCTCCAGAGTCAGTAAAAACCTGGGACTGAATCCTGCTTCTGACACCTAGCAGCTGTGTGACCATGGGCAAGTCACTTCCCTCTGGTCCTCAGTTTCCTGATCTGCAAAATGAGGTTGGACTAAACAGTCTCTGAGGTCCCTCCCACATCTAAATCTATCCTTACACAACAAGATGAAGGCTATTCCTGCCCGCCAGCAGAAGACACCAGCAGGTGGCAGCCCAGTGGAGAGAATAGACCACCAAGGTCTCTACGTAACCCTTTTGAATAATTGTCAACTTGTAGTCTTCCAAAGGTGTGGAATTCCATGCTTTACAGTAATATAACACCATAAAAAAAATCTGGTGTTAAAAAGATGGGACTTTGTTTCAAAGAGAAGCCTGAGGTCATTAAAAGCACTACATAATACCCCACATGTAAGATATAAAATATATTAGCAAAAGGAAATATTCTTTGAATGCCCTGAATTTAACATAGTGCCTGGCATACAACAGGTGCATAATACATGTTTATTTGATTGAGTTAAAGTAAAGTGGGCTGATCTTGTAGAAAAAAAGAATGTCTAGTGCCCACATAATGTCAAAAGACCTAGAGCAGTGGTTTTCACTACCCCTTTCATGGGGTCCATGACATCTTCAACAATTTTTAAGAGTGTAAAGAAGTCCTAAGACCAAAAAAATTGAGAACCACTGGAGTAGAAAACCCTAGGGTCATAAATTTAGAACTGAAAGAAACCTTAGAGATCATTTACTCCAACTCTTTCATTCCAAACATAAGTTAACTGAGGCCCCCAAAGGTCATAGATTTAAAACTGGGAAAACCGTAATAAGTCATTAAGATCCATCATCCATCCTAAAGAATTTTTGCTTACATGGTTTATATCTATCAATGGTTATTATATTAGAAATGAAAATGTCTTTGTATTATTATAAAAATAATGTTTCATGCTTTGGCTTTGGCTTTTCATTATGACTGCTGGGGTGCTTTCCTATAATACACAGATGATTAAATTTTGTTGTTGTTCAGTCATTCTCATCTGTGTAAGTGACAATAACAGCTGTCAATTCTATCCCATTTTAAGGTTTCCAAAGCCCTTTCCTCTCTATAACCCTGTGAGTTGAGAATAAGTTAGGCAGTTCCATTTTCTAGGTGAGAAAGTTGAGCCTGAAAGAGGCTTTGCCATGGTCACACAACTAGTCCAGGTCAGAGCCAGGACTCAAATTCAATTTTAATGGATACAGCACCAGATTTAGAGTCAAGACCCAAATCAAAATCTTGCTTCAGAACCATACCAGTTTTAGCTCTGGGACACTTATGTAACCCTCTGAGCTTTAGTCTTTTCATCTACAAAATGGGAGTAATAATAACACCTCCCTCACAGAGTTGCTATGAGGACCAAAATGAGATAACATGAATAAAGTGCTTTGCATACCTTAAAGGACTATGTGATATTAGCTATTGATTAGGTCCACCATAGTATACAGTATCCCAGGTCATTTAAGCCTCTCTGTATTTTAGTCAGTTGATTATCATGAATTCATGAGAATTTGGGGGCAATACGGATTGCTAAATTGGGAAAATGCCTATCATCTTAGGGGTGATTGTTAGGAACAATGAAACCTTGAAGCCTGTAACACTGAGACCTCCATTGTGTTGCAAAATCCAGAATTAGAGTTGTACCAGGGTCCTAGCTCTCTCTAGTCTTCTTTATCTCCCTTGATTCAATGACCAGATTAGTTTAGGTGCCTTCTTAATCCCCTGAGGAAGTCAGAACCTTTCCCCACATCAAATGATGGAGTTGACTTAGTTTTCAGAGACATCAATTTCCTCAAGGATGACCACACTACCACTGTTTCCTTTGACAAATAATTGAAAACCTTAATGAAAACCATGGACTTTTGTCCTTTCATTACTGTGGAATTTCTTCATCTTCTCAGTCATTATAATTGTGAATTGGAAGTTTCTTCAGTTATAGAGAGTTTTCTGATAAACAGAGGGAGCTCTATTGGCCCGAATTCATCTCCAAACAAAATGCTTGTAAAATAATAAATGTCTGACAGACTAGCTAAATGTGGCATCTATTTGTTTTCTTCCACATAAGATAAAATATGTGAAAGTGCTTTCAAGAGAAAGATCACAGATTTAGAGCTAGAAGTAACCTTAGAGAGGTAAAGGCAAAGTCACACAGCTAGCAAGCAATACGGCTGGAATTCCCCAAAGTCGTGCTTTCCCACAATATGTGAGAACCGTGCGTGATATAGGAATTGCTGTATAAAGTGAGGTTTTGCTATTTGTTATGGTGTTTATCAACACCATACTGGACTTTTCACACCAAGCAGGTATAAATTAATTAAGAGGAGAGATGTAGGGTGGTAACTTGGTAGGGTTTAGTGAAAGTTTTTAAGAATCAGGGAAATTTGAATAGGTTTGAAGGGGGTAGTGAAGGAACTACTAATTGAATATGAGCACTTGGAAGATTCAAGAGAGAAGGTGGATAACTGAGGATGAGATTACTGGAGAATATAGAAGAGACTGGATCAAGTACACATATAGTGGGGCTGGCCCTGTCAGAGAAGGGCCACCTCTTTGTCAGAGGCTAGGAGAAAGGATAGTGTGGGAGATTACTTTAAGGGATTTTAAGATGAAGAGAATGGGAGAAGAGAGAGCTGATGTTGTATGATCTCTCTTTTCTTTTTTTTTTTTGGTAAAATAAGAGGCAAGGTTCTCAGCTAGGGATGGGGGGAGTTTAGATATGCAGCAGAAGAAGGCTCAAGGTGGAAATGACTTGAGGTTTGGAGTAGCTTCTGTGCAAAGTTAGACAGGAAATCAATTGGGGAGTAATCGAAGAACTGTCTTGACTCAAGGAGGGTCCAGTTAGGTTGGAATAACATCCATTTGTAACGTTCCAAATTAGCACGGTCTGGGGACTTCCTCAAGGTCCATTCAGTGGCTTGTGAGGAGGAGTGGAAGAAGCAAATGTTGGAGTATCCCAAAGCTGAGGTTTGGCAAGAGAAGAGCAATAGTAAGACAAGGGCAAGGGATTGAAGAACAGAGGATGGTGTCAAGTTTAAATGGCTAAATATTGGGTTGAGGTTGGAGAGGGAGAAAAGAGAAGTTAAAACAGGGCTAGTGACCAGAGAATCTTCTGAGGGGTAGAGGGAATAGAGGTCTTGATCAGGGCAAAAGAGACGTAGGCAGAGAGGAGCATAGGAAAGATAGAATGATAGAGGTTCTGATCAGAATTTCTAATTAGGGGAGTGGAATACCTGTGGTAATAACCAACTCTAGTAGGGGACCATCTCTATGTAGATTTAAGGTAGATATAAAGCACAGACCTAAAAATTAACAGTTAGTCATAGATGGCATCGAAACAAAGAAGTACACAAGTCAACATAAAAAGTGAGAAATTAACTTAGAATAGCATAATTTCTCAGACACTAAGTCACCAAATGCAATGAATTGAAAGTAAAGGTTCATCAGTAGCTGTAGTGGCCAAGCCCCTCAGTCTGTGAATGGATGTCAGTTTCTCCCCTCACCAAAATCACATTCCATACAGCTGCCAAACTGATATTTCTGTGACTGCACGCTTTTCTTCTCAAAAAGGTTTGATGGCTCCTGTTATTTCTAGAAGAAAAATTTTAAAAGATCATTAACCTGGCATTTGAAGTCTGCTACAATTTGGGCAGCTAAGTGGAACGGTGGATAGAGTGCAGGGCTTGTAGTCAGGAAGACTCCTCTTGCTGAGTTCTGGCCTCAGACATTTACTAGCTGTGTGATCCTGGCATTTCACTTAACCCTGTTTGCCTCAGTTTCCTCATCTGTAAAATGAGCTGGAGAAGGAAATGGCAAACCACTCTAGTATCTGCCAAGAAAACCCCAGATGGGGCCACAAAGAGTCAGATATGACTCAATAACAACAACAACAATTTGTCTCTCACCTCCTTTTCCCATCATATTACATATTATTCCTCTGTATCCCTCCCTGTTCCAGTCTAACTTGCCTACTAGTGATTTCTCATACACGACCGACATTCTATATCCCATCTCTTTGTCTTTGCACTCATGCCACCCCCCTCCCTGGAATGTGTTCTCCCTTCATTTCTACCTAGGTTCCTTCAAGACCAAGTTCAGGTGCCACCTCTTTATGCCCACTCCACCCCCACAACTAATTCTCCCTCCTGAAATTACTTCATTTATAATTTATTTTCAATTATCTGTATACACATTAAAACTCCAGGAAGATAGCAGCACACTTCTCAAGGGTAGGGCCATTTTGTTTTTATCTCTGCATCTTCAGTCTAGCAAAGTGCCTTGCACATAGCAGTGCTAAATACATAATTGGTGGTTGAGTTGAATTGAATTTAAAAAAAAACAAACCACTGACTGCATTCAAGTCAGGAAAGTCAGCTGCTGTCCTTTTGTTTGGTTTTCCCAGTGAGTAAGTAGGTAAATAGGTACATATGCTCATTCTTTAGATTTACCAGCACCAAAGGAAGCCAGGGAAAATCACTCTAAGAGAGAAGCTTGATTATTTGAAACAAAGAACATCTCTTAATGATTTTGAACAAAAATGCCAAGAAGTCTTTCCAGGGGATGGAGGAAACAGGAGAGAAACAACTTCTTCTAAAATACCCCACTAGAGATAAAGGGAACTCATAAAATCATCGAATGTTAACATTCATGTCGAATGATCCAATTATGAAGTGCAGGTCCAGTCACAAGGCTTTCCCAAACTCCACCATTTGCTATGTATTTACACATGGGACTGGATATCATTGTGCCAGTACTTTTGGGCTCATTAAATTGCGGCTGCTTTGACTCCAATGGCATCGAAGAATCTCATAGAAAACTTCTAAGTTAACAAATTGTTTTCATTGTGTTTTCATTGTCCCTGGAGGAGGATGACCAGAGTGGCAAGGAGATTCAGAACCACAATACACCAAGATCAAGTGACAGATATAGGGATGTTCAATCTGGGGAAAATGAAAGCTGGGGTAGATTATATAATAGACAATAAGCTTCCTGAGGGCAGGAACTGTTTTTTAAAAAATGTTCTTAGGGAAACAAGATGTCATAGTGACTGGAGTATTGGATTTGGAGTCTGAAAGACCTGACTCAAAATCCTGCCTCAGATATTTACTAACTTTGTGCCCTGGCAAGTGTTTAGTTTATCTTAGACCCAGTTTCCCCATCTATAAAATGAGTAACCTCTCAGTGTTGTGAGAAGGAGGAAATGAGATAATATATGTAAAGTGCTTTGCAAACCTGTAAGTGCTATATAAATTCCAGCTATTTTTTTATCCTGAGTATCTAGCACAGTGCCCAGTACATAATCAATACTTAATAAATATTTGTTGGGTTAGATTAGACATGAGAGATGTCTTCCAAGTAATGAAAGGGCTGCCATATAAAAACTGGATTATGTTTGTTTTTCTTTGGCTCTAGAGGACAGAACTATGAGCGATAAGTGAGAGGCACAAAGAGTTAGATTTTGACTCAAATTAATAAAAAGATTTCCTGCAAATTAGAATTGTCTAAAAGTGGAATGGACTTCTGTGAAGGGTAGTGGGATCCCCCATCACTGAAGGCTTTAAAAGGGAAGGTGATATGGCCATTCATCTGAGTTGTTAAAGAAGGTATTCTTATTTAAGAAAGGAGACCAGTTCGAATGCCATTATAGTAGTCCAGGCAAGTTGTAAGGAGGGCCTAAACTAGTGTGGTGGCTGAGTAAACAGGAGGGGATGTATTGGAAAGATATTGTGGAGGTACATTTGGCAATTAACTAGATGCATATGGTGAGACAAAATGCTGAGTTGAGGATTATGTAGAGGTTGTAAAATTAGGTGTCGGAAGGGATGGTGGTACCTTCAGTTGGGTGGGGAGAGGAATGAATAGGATTCTAAGATAGTCTCTGCTTTCAAGGAGCTCATAGTCTAATGAAGAGGGAGACCATATATATGGAAGGTCTCAGATGTGTGTCAGATGGAAAGGTCCCACGGTCGTTAGAGTGGAGCTGTAAGGCAGATGAAAGGCCTCTGGGATATCAGTTTTAAAGGTTTAACAGGCAGTTAGAGAAGTGCCAGCTAGAAGGCAGAAGGGAGAATAGGGATAGATATAGACATCTGGGAGTCATCAGTGTAGAGCTGATGACTGTGGAAACTGATGGATCATCAAGTGAGAGTTTGGAGAGAAAGAGAAGAATGACCAGGACAGAACCTTGGGTACACCCACCATGTTGAGGTGTAGATTTAGAATCTATATTTTCTTCATCTTGGTTCTTTCACTTCATTTTTTCCTCATTCTTCCTTGGTATTTTTCAATTGTTTCTTAATCTATTTTACATGATTTTAAGATTTGCTTCAAGCTAATCTTTTGCTGAGTCTTTGATTTTCCCAGTATTACCAATTCTTGCTTAATTTCTTTGACTGAGTTGTTTATCCATTTGAGTGTCTCTTTGGGGATATCGCTTGTGATTTCTTTTTTTGTCTGTATCTCTTTGGTATGTTACCTTATTCAGTTTCCCTGCAGTATTTTAAAATTGTATTTACATTATTTATTTATTTGCTATGCTCACCTAAAATTTTTGGGTTTTTTAAATTTTTCTTGTTTTTTATTCATTTCTCTTTGGTATTTCTGTGTGTGTGTGTGTGTGTGTGTGTGTGTGTGTGTGTGTGTGAAGATCCTGGCTCTCTGATCCTAGTATTTTGAATTAGTCTCCATTACACATCCTTTTAACACATATTCTGCCAATAATAAGAGTCATAGAACAACCCAATCTCTGATGGATCAAAATTTCGGTTGACCCAAAGGGCAATGGAAAGATATACATTAGGCCCCAGGGCATGAATAAAATCTTGCATATTATAGCCAAAGATTTGCATGCAAGCAGTGGAATAAGATATATCATGCAGGAATGTATTATTTATTAAAGGGATGCAAATATTATAATCATTAAAATGATAGAAGAAAAAACACTTTAGCTTCACCATAATTCAGGGTTGTTCTTTATAGATATGTGGCACATTTATTCATAACTGGCTAATGTTCTGGAATAATGGAACAGGGAAAAATAATTAGCAAGTTAGGCAACTTGAAGTTTCCATTTTTACTTCTATTGTCAAGGGAAAGAAACAGGCATTTATTAAGTGCCTACTATGTGCCTGGCACTATACTAAGCTCTTAACAAATATCTCATTTGATTAAGGCTAATCATTGGTTCCCTTTTAGGAAATTAGTCTGCCTGGACTTTAAAAAAAATCATTCAAGCCCACTAGTAAATGAAAAAGTGCTTAAATTTCCAGCCATTTGAATTTCCTGGTAGAGATTCAGGCTCAATTAAGGTTTTGTTGTTCTAAGCCCTGAAATTAACCTCATAAATTCTCACCCCACCTAACAAATAATTACCTTTACAACAGAAAGTAAGTAAAATCCCAATTCATGTGTGGGTCTTCCCAGCTTCGAAACTAGCTGAAGTTTCACCTTTAGCTATAATAGATCTCTTTTAAAGACCTTTAAATCCCAACTTGGTCCTTTTTTTGAAATAACTGTCAGGAGAGCAAGTTAAAACAGGAAGCCGGTCTAGAAGAATTGGCCTCTTAAAAATGATTAAGGACATAGAAAGAACACTGGGAGACCAGGACAGAATTATGGTTTCACAGAGGTGTCCCTGGGAGCACATACCTAGCCCTTTCTTTAAGTCATGGAGAGGAGAGTCTGAACAGCAGGTGGCCCAAAACCTGTGTTGTCCATTTTCAACTAACTTCTATAAAGGAGCTTAGCAAATAGTGCCTGAATGGCTTCCATGTGAGGTACACGGCGTCCCCAATTTAACAGCTGGAGAGGTGGAAACTCAACCCTAATGGAAACAATTTTCTCCTGAAAGTAATTGCTAAATTGTCGAGACTGAGCCATTGAAAAGGCTTCATTAGGAACAGATGGAAGCTGAGGCTTTAACCAAGACTGAGCAGTGGGAGGGAAAGTCCACTGACCAATTATTCCTGAGCAAATGGGAAAGTGGCCACCCTAACACTGGGCACATTCTGTGCCAGAGTGATTTCTCCAACCCAGCTTCTCAAAAGTTGAATCCTCAATTCTGACTCTGGAGAGTCGCAGGCTAGTGGAGATGCCTACTTGGAGTTAACAGAGTCCTTCCTGGCTTTGAACCCTGCCTCTGACACCTACAGAAGCAAGTCACTCATTTCTCTCTCAGTCTTAGTTTCTTGGATAACAATACCTGCAGCACTGATACCAAATGCTTTGCAAACCTTAGAGCAATGTATAATTGAGAGTGATATTATCCATCAACCAATCATCAAGGACTGATTGCCTCGCACTTATACCGTGTACATCTTGTAAGTTTATCGCTGATTTGTGTGTTGTCTTTCCTCCTAGACCATGAGCACCTTTTGAGGGCCAAGATTGTTTTGTTTTCTTTTGTATTCCTAGGGCTTAGCTAGTACATAGTAGGTACTAAAGAAATGCTTGTTTGTGGCTGGCTGAACACATGCTATGTGCTGGATATTGAATGATATATTACTAGAACTGAGCGTTGCTTCTCCTCTCTAGGAACATATAATCTACATGAAGAGGGACACATAAGGGACGTGGTATATGAATGAGAGATCAGACAAACATTTAAGAGAGTCATACAAATGGAGCGTGCAAAACATTTGGGCACCCTAGGGATATTTTGAAAACCATCCTCACCTCCATGAATTTGCAAGTTGTAGCCTCTGTAGGTTGCTCTCCTTTGAAAACTTTGAACTCTCATTGAATTGTGGAAGTGGAAGGGACCTCATTGGCCACTGGGTCCATAACACTAGAACAAGAACCCCTGACCACAACACATTTGACAAATAGTCATTCAGTCTTTGTTTCAAGACCTCCAATGAGAGGGAACCCACTGCTTCCCTTGGACAGCCCATTCTACTTTGGGATGGTTCTAATAGCTGGAAAGATTTTTCTTCAATGGATTGCTTTTTTGTACCTTCTGCCCATTATTCTCACCTCTGGAGTCAAAAAGCACGGCTCTAATTATTTTCCCACATAAAGTCTCTCTTAGAGGTTTGATTTGACTTATCACAAAATAAATGTCTGCATACCATGTAGAGAAGAATGCCATCTAGCATTAAAAAATAGGCACTTTTAAAAAGTATCCCTCTTTTGCCCTGCTATATGTGGTACCCTAGGCAACTGCTCATCTTGCCTATGCCTAGGCATGGATCTAGCCTTCAAGTTCTGAGTTCATTGTGAGGTTAAAGGGTCAAGGAAGGCTTTCTCAAAAATGCTGGGCTCCAAAGAGCAACCTAAGTGTGCATACCCTTTGATCCAGCAATACCGCTACTAGGTCTGTATCCCAAAGAGATCATAAAAAAGGGAAAAGGACTCATGTGTACAAAAATATAGCAGCTCTTTTGGGGGTGGCAAAATATTGGAAATTGAGGCATCCCTTAATTGTAGAATGTCTGAACAAGCTGTGGTATATGAATATAATGAAATACTATTGTGCAATAAGAAATGACAAACGGGCAAATTTCAGAAAAACCTGGAAAGATTTGTATGAACTGATGCAAAGTGAAATAAGGAGAACCAAGAAAACACTGTATACAGTATCAGTAACATTGTGTGATGATCAACTATGAATGACTCGGCTCTTCTCAGCAACACAATGATCCAAGACAAGTACAAAGGATTCATGAAGGAAAACGCTCCCCACATCCAGGTAAAGAACTGAGGAACTCTGAATGCAGATTGAAGCATATTTTTTTTTCACTTACTTTATTCTTTTTTTGTGTTTTTTTTCTTTTGATCTGTTTCTTCTTTCACAACAGTGACTAATATGGAAATATGTTTACACAATAGCACGTATATAACCTATATCAAGTTGCCTACCATTTTTGGAAGAGGGGAAGGGAGGGAGGGAGAAGAATTCAGAACTCAAAATCTTATAAAAATGAATTCTAAAAATTGTCTTGACATGTAATTGGGAAAAAAATAAAATACTATAAAAAAAAGAAAATGCTGGTCTTGAGCTTATTCTTGGAGGGCAATTAAAATTTACATGAGCATAGAGAGAAGAATGATGTTAGCATTCTAGAAATGGAAGCAATGTGAAGCTAGTACAACATGTTGTTCAGTTGTGTCTGACTCTGTGTCCATGGAGTTTTCTTGCAAAGATACTGGAGTGGTTTGTCATTTCCTTCTCCAGTGTGTCCCTATTTTATAGATGAAGAACTGAGGAAAAGAGGGGTTAAATGACTGGCCCAGGGTCACACATCTAGTAAGTATTTGAGGCTAGGATTTGAACTCAGGTCTTCCTGACTGCAGGCTGGGCAGTCTGCCCACTGTTGTACCATCTAGCTGCCCCCTGGCACAATATAGTCAACTCCAGTTCCACTCCCTTCCCCTCCCAATCATCCTTAGGACTGATCATAGAATCACAGATTTAGAGCTGGAGGGTGTCTTGGAAGCCATTGAGTTTAATTCCTCTTCTCCATTTTGTAGACGAAGAAACTGAGCCTGAAAGAGGTTAAGTGACTGGCCTTGGGTCTTTCACATAGCAAGGTGGCTTAGTGGATAGAATGCTGTGCCCAGAGGTAGGATGCATGAGTTCAAAACTGGCATCAGACACTTACTACGTGACCTCAGGCAAGTCACAACCTCTCTCTGCTTTAGTTTCCTCATCTGTAGAATGGGGATAATAATAGTGCCTACTTCCCAGGGTTGTTGTGAGGATCAAGTGAGATATTTGTAAAGTGCTTAACACAGTGCCTGACACCTAGTAGGCACTTAAGTACTTGTTTCTTTCCTTCCTTCCTTCCTTCCTTCCTTCCTTCCTTCCTTCCTTCCTTCCTTCCTTCCTCCTTCCTTCCTTCCTTCTTCTCTTCTTCTTCTTCTTCTTTTCTTCTTCTTCTTCTTCTTCTCTTCTTCTTCTTCTTCTTCTTCTTCTTCTTCTTCTTCTTCTTCTTTCTTCTTCTTCTTCCTCCTTTCCTTCCTTCTTTCCACATAGATACAGTCATGTCACACTTCTGTTCAAAATCCTTCAACAGTTTCCTATTCTGTAAATTCCCTAGACTGGCATTCAAAGCCCTTCCCAGTGTAAAGCCATCCTGCCTTCTCTATTAGTACTGCTTTCCACATACTCCCTAGCATAGCACTTTATTCTTATGTCTCTCATGCACTTATCATGTATCATTTTCTATTATGTGTGTACGTGTCATATCCACATACTAGACTGTTAGTTCAATTAGGTTAGGGCAAAGACCATTTCTCACCTAAAACTGAGATCTCCCCAGCACCTAGAACTGAATTATGTACATAGTGTATGTTGGATTCTTAATTAAATAGGCTGTCCTAAATCTGTTATCTAACTTGTCAATACAAGTGGTTCTCTTTGAGAACGAAGGACAAACAACAAGATTTCTTGAGAACCTACTATGTGCCTAGCCCTGTGCTGAAACTCATCACCAAGACTTGCTTATACTAATAGCAACTGATTGTTGACAGAGTACCAACTCTGACAAGTGAAAAAAAAAGAGGGAAAGGTGGTAACCCCAATATCTGATTAACTGAATAGATTTCTTGGGCATAGCATTAAATGAAGGAAGCTTGAAGTTCTACATTTCCAAGAGAATTCGTTTACTGAACCGTCAACGCTTGGAAATAACACTGATCCATTCAATTGACTCTTTTGTTGCAAGGGAATAAAACTTAGATGGATCATCATTGTACTGTCGTTTACTGCTCTCTGTGTTACGATCCAAAAGCATTTTATCAAGTAAGCTTAACTGACATTTATATAGAGTTTTTGATGTTTGTAGAGAACTTTAAAAAGAGTATTTTATTGGGCCTCACTGCAAGCCTATGATGTCTCAATCTCATCAGCTACTATTAAGCATCTCCTCTGGTTAGGCATTATGCTAAAGGCTGAAGATACAAAGACAAAATGGTTTAAACAGTCCCTGCCCTCAAGGAGCTTACATACATTCTATCAGGTGAGACAACATACACATGACTACGGAAAGTATGTGCAGAATAAATACAGTATAAATCTGAGGTAGTTAGGGAGAGAGGGCACTGGAAGAGTTTTTGGGGGTGGGGGAGAGGATCAGGAAAGGTTTTATGTAAAAGGTAGTGATTGATCTGACTCGAGAGGAGTGAGGGATGCTAGGAGTGAAAGGTGAGGTGGCGGTGCGTTCTAGGCATGGGGCAGTCATTGCAAAGCCACAAAGATGAGAGAAGGAAACTGTGAGGGAGGAACAGAGAGAAGGCTTTTATTGTTTAGTCATTTTCAGCCACGGCCATCTCTTCACGACCTCATTTAGGGTTTTCTTGGCAAACATACTGGAGCAGTTTGCCATTTCATTCTCTGGTTCATTTTATAGCCGAGGAAACCGTCAAAACGACTTGCCCAAGGTCATATAGTTATAAGCATCTGAGGCTGCATTTGAATTCAGGTCCTCCTGATTCCAGGGCTGGCAATCTATCCACTGTGCCACCTAGCTGAGGGAGGAGGGGCTATTACCTTGAATTCATTAGTCATGGAAGCAGACTGACTGGGCATCTCAAGAAATCTGGCTACAAAGGTAGCAGGACTGAGATCAACTTTATCCTCTTTCCCTAACTTAATATGAAAGATAGGCATCAAATCAAAACAACTCTGAGGTACCACATCACACCTATCAGATTGGTAACATGACAAAACAGGAAAATGATAAATGTTGGAGAAGATGTGGGAAAATTGGGACACTAATGCATTGTTGGTGGAGTTGTGAAATGATTCAACCATTTTGGAGAACAATTTGGAACTATGCCCAAAGGGTTATTAAAATGTGCATACCCTTTGACCCAGCAATAGCACTTCTAGAGCTATATCCCAAAGAGATCATACAAATGGGAAAAGGACCCACATGTACAAAAATATTCATAGCAGCTCTTTTTGTGGTGACAAAGAATTGGAAATTGAGAGGATACCCATCATTTGGGGAATGGCTGAACAAGTTGTGGTATATGAATGTAATGGAATACTATTGTGCTACAAGAAATGATAAACAGGCTGACTTCAGAAAAACCTGGAAAGATTTGTATGGTCTGATGCTGAATGAAATGAGCAGAACCAAGAGAACGTTGTACATAACAACAGCCATGTTGTGCCATGACTAATATTGATAAACTTAACTCTTCCCAGCAATACAAGGATCTAAGATCTCCAGAGGCCTTGTGATAGAAAATGCTATCCACATGCAAAGAAAGAACTATGGAAGTTGAATTGCTATTTTTTTCTCTTCTGTTGAGTATTGTTTCCTTTTTCTTATGGTTCCTTCTATTGGTTTTAATTTTTACTTACAACATCACTAATGTGAAAATATGTTTAATAGGAATGTAAATGTACAGCCTACATCAGATTGTGTACCATCTTGGGGAGACTGGGGGGGAAGGGGGAGAAAAATTTTAAACTCAAAAGCATATGGAAGTGATTATTGATAAATCAAAATAGATTAATAAAATTTTAAAAAAAGAAAGAAAGATAGGCATCAATGAAACCCCTGACATGAATGATAGCAAGGATTCAAGGCCAGTGATACCGAAGCCTTTGACTCCATTAGGGTTGTCTACACTGGCTTCTGTAATTTGTAGAATCTCTGCTTTCCTTCAAAGACATCAGAGGTGCCAACTCCTTGATAAGGCTTTTCCTTTCTGGCCCCTCCCAAATCTAGTTGTTAGCCCTCTCTCCCTCTAGAATTTATCTTGTGTAAACAATGTAAATGGAAAAAGCAACAAAGACAAAATAAAATGGAATTTTGAGAAATTTTAATGAACAAACTTTGCCTTGAAAAAAAATTCTGAGAAGGTAACCCCTCATATTTTTGCAGAGGTCGAGGACTACTAATGTGGATCACTGCATGTAATATCAAGTTTTGTGGGGGGTTTATATATTAGTTATTTATTCTTAACTGTTTTTACCTTCTTTTTATTCTCTGTTGTAAGGGCTAATGGGGTGGTAAGAGGGTTAGATTGGGAAATACAGGTAATGTGAATGCAAAAATTATCAATAAACATTTATGTTTCAAAAAGAAATTACTTTGTATATACTTGAGTAGGTGATGTAATAGGTGGATAGTGAGGGGAGTGTGTGTGTGTGTGTGTGTATGTATTTGTATTGTACTCACCCCAGGTTGAGTTAGCTGCAGGAGCAGAGAATGACTGGCTTTCCTGATGCTACCATTTCACAGAGGAAAAACAGAATTCAGAGATGCTTTTGTTTACTTTTATATTAGGAGTCCATCTGAAGCATGGATCCTTGACCCCAGGCCACACTTCTTACTGAAAGATGGACAGTGACAAAGGAAAAAAATTTTTTTTAAAGTTTGTCTCTTGTCACAAGGACATTTCTACTGACTGTGAAAACCTTTTAAAAAAAATGTCCTTCGTCAAAGAAAAATAAATCATATGATCTGAAGAGAGAATAGTTTCTGACATTTACTGAGAGACCCAGCCAGAGCTTGAAACAGATCATAATCCAAAAGACAAACACAATTCAAACCACTTTAAAAGTCCAATGAAGGGTAAAATCTTCCCTAAACTTAATTTTTCCAACTTCCGAATATTTTCACATCTTGTATTGATATAAAACAATACAAAAGAAATTCACAATCCCATTCATTTCAAGATATTAAGATGAGATAAAGCCTTGACTTTTATGCCTCTTTGAGGATTTTTATATATTGTATTTGTATCGATGTTAGAGTGTAAGATAAACATTGAGATGCCCTTGCATGTGCCTAGCTACCTTTCTAAATGTATTGCCTGAACAAGATTTTTAAACCATCGGTTCATCTTCATATTCCAACAGGAAGAATGGAAAAATGACTTTGAGATAAATGACTTTCTCTAGCGCCCAGAGCAAAGTTTGTATAATAAAGCAAATGCACAAATAACACAAATGAATCAGTTTCATTTTTCTTTATATATTGTACTCATCGCTTGCAGGATAGAGAGGCTTGGTTTGACAAGTGCACCACTTTAACACGAATAGTGCTGAGGCAAACTCTAATTCTTCTCTGTTCATGATTAATATCGCTGAGAAATCAATGCCATGAATCACTTAGGCAAATCATTCTCATGCCATGTGCTCTGCATTATTTTTCAATGTCTTACCTGCACTTTAAATAGGATCTTTCGCTTACATTAAGTTAAATAACCACTGGGATTTTTGCTTCTTGCAACTTGGTACAATGGGTTTTGGGGGGGGGGATGGGATTGTTTAGATCAAGTTCAATTGATCTGGTCATTGAATGAAGTCACACAAGATGAGGTTTCAATGTGATAACAAGGTGTAGCATGATCGTTTTATGAGGTTCCATATCATCTCTGATCAACCCAAGAAAGGAACAACAATATTGTCTAAGCAAAATAAGTTAGTCTCACCCCTGAGGGCTTTACACAGCTAAGCTCTGGATGAATTTCAGTAGTCTGAATGTAAAGGATGGAGCTGCCCATGGAGGAGACTTGTGCGGGGTACAGGAATGAAATTCTCTCTCTCCTCTACTGACATCAATGAGTAGCTTTGAAGAGGACCTAGTCAAGCAATACTCTGCCCCGCCCATGTAGAGCAGAGACACACATTTGGCTGGGACAACGGGACAAATTATTGAAATGCAAATTCATATGAGTAGGCAGTAGAGGGAGGATTTTCACCCACATCTCTTTGACATCTAGGTCAGCTACCTATCTAGTGCCCCAGGATGCCTCTTAATATAAGATCCTGAAATAAGCCTTTGATACCTTGATGGATTGGTGATTTCATACATGTATGGGTGGTTTTTCCATCTCATAAAGTCATAACCCTTCCACGCCTTTTCATCCAATGCAATTCTTGTTCAGGTAATGCCATAAATCATGCAGAGGAGTTATTCAATGTACAATCTAGGGATCTTTACTATCTTAAAATTACCAATATATACCAATATATGTACTGCATTCACAATACATGGCCAGACTAACCCTTTTGGAACACACACATATATGCATATGAATGTGTGTATATATGTATATATGTACATACACAAATATGTATGTGTATATATAATACACATATATGCACACATAATACACATATATCCATGCACACACAGATTATATATACATTATATATATAATAAGCATTTTAACGGAAAGAATACATTTTGTTGATTTTTTTCACGTTACAAACATTTATAGATTACCCCCACTTTGTGACAAAGTAAAACAAGCAAAACTAGTAATACAATGATCTCAACCAAAAATACATGCTGAACATTCTACATCTGTAGCTCTATCCCCACCTCTCTATTTGTCCGTTCATTCTTTTGGAGGCAACTGAGGTTGAGTGACTTGCCCGAGATCACACAGATTTTGGCCCAGCTTTCTAACCACTGTGCCACACATTTGACCCAAAGATGAACTAAATCCTGACTCAGACTATATGGATTGTTGTTCTTCAGTTGTTCTTCAGTCATGTCCCCATTTGGGGTTTTCTTGACAAAGACACTGAAGTAATTTGCCATTTCCTTCTCCGGCGTATTTTTCAGATGAGAAAACTGAGGCAAATAAGGTTAAGTGACTTGCCCAGGGTCACACAGCTAGTCAGTGTCTGAGGCTGGATTTGAACTCAGGAAGATGAGTCTTCCTGACTCCAGACCTGGCACTCTATCCACTGGACCACCTTGCTGCCCCCTCCTACCTCTATATTTAAAAAAAATTAATAGATTTTCTCTCTCTCTCTCACTCTCTACCCCAAGGGGGAAAAAAGAAAAGGAAAATCCCTTGTCATAAATAAATATGAGTAGTCAGGTAAAACAAATTCCCTCAGTGGTTGTATACAAAAATATCTGTGTCTCCTTCTGCACCTGACATTTGCCACCTTTCTGGATAGGTGTTTCCTCAATGGTCTTCTAGAATCACAGATGGTCACTGGATTGATTATAGTTCTTACAACTTTCAAAGTAGTTTGTCTTTGCAGTGTTACTGTTTAAATTGCCATTGTTCTGCTCATTTCGTTCACTTAGAGCCCTGGCTTCCTAAGAACGGGCTTTGCCTCCTGATGGGCCTTAATTCATGGATAATTTCAAGTTCAGGAGCTCCCAACCTTAAGAATATGGGCTCCTGACTCTCAGGTCAGCCAATTATCAAGACACAGCTGCAGGCTCTAAAATCCAACCAGTGAAGTACTCACGGGCATCAGTCACCCAATCAATCAAGCGGCCGACACACATTGATTATATGACTGCTGCGTGCCATGTGCCAGAGATACGAAGACAAAAGATAAAACAATCCCTTTTATCAGGCAGGTTATATTCTTTCAGAAGAAACACCATGTACATATATAAGCATGTATACGTATATACACATGAGTACATAGAGAATAACAAGATTGAGATGCAGCCTCAACTTCACACGGGCTTGGTGATCCTCTGGAGGGCAGACAGTCCTGTGACACTGAATACCTGCAGGCAGACATGACCCCTGATTGGCTGAGATACCGGAGAGAGAAGCAGAAGTGGAAGGAGAGAAGAGGCAGGGTGTGGGCTTGGAATAACAAACAGGAGACCCCCAGAACTGAAGGCATGTGAGGAAAAAGTTGGCATGTCAGCATATCTCTTAATTATCAGTGCCTGTACCCCTAGAGAATGCTAATCGAGTGAAACTGTTTTCTTACCAGTCTAGCCGAAATTTTATCTCACTCCCTGGTTGCAGTCTTCTGAGTCATGCGCATTTTATCATCTAAACTAATCTGTATGGCTTTCCTGATTATCATCTGACTTGCTCCATTTGATAAGTATGTTATGATATATCTGATTGTCTTTTGCGTAATAAGTATTTGGTGGGAAGAGAAACTAAACTGACTGAAATTAACTGTTACTCTCCAGGTCTGGAGTGGCCAGAGAAAATTGGATTTATCTTGAATTTCCAAAGAATCACACCCCTAGATTTAAAATATCTGATTGCAGGTGAGGGAGGAAGGGAGAAAATTTGGAACCTAAAATTTTAAAAACAAAAGTTAAAAAAATTGTTTTCACATGCAACTGGGAAATAAGATATACAGGAAATGGGGTATAGAAATCTAACCTGCCCTATAGGAAAATTTAAGGGGAAGGGGATAAGAGAAGTGGGGGAAATAGAGAAGGGAGGGCAGATTAGGGGTATTCAGAATGCATGCTATCTTGGGGTGGGGGAGGGACGAGATGGGGAGAAAATTTGAAACTCAAATTCTTGTGGAAATGAATGTTGAAAACTAAAAATAAATAAATTATTTTTTAAAATCACAAAAGGAATAAAAAAAGAAAAAAATGATGCCACAGGAAAAAAATAAAATATCTGATTGTAATTTGTACATATATGCATACATACAAATACACATATATAGTTAGTGAGTTAGTGCAGGAATTTTGTTGATACATATACACATACGTATATATGTATATTATATACCTATGTGTGTATTTGGGATAATAATAATAATTTGTTGTTCAGTAGTTCGGTCATGTCTAACTCTTTGTGATCCCATGGACCATAGCATGCCAGGCCCTTCTATCCTCTACTATCTCTCGAAGTCTGTCCAAGTTCATGTTCCTTGTTTCCATGATACTATCTATCCATCTCATCCTCTGTCATCCCCTTTTCCTTTTGCCTTCAAGCTTTCCCAGCGTCAGGGTCTTTTCCAATGAGTCCCATCTGATATATATTACTTTAGAATTACATGTGTTATGTCATTTGAGCCCTTCAACAACCCCATGATTTATTGTCGTCATCATTTAACAGATGAGGAAATGGAGCCTCAGAGAAGCTAAGTGACTTGCCCATGATTTCACAGCTGGTAAGCGTCAGAAGTGGGATTTGAATATAGACCTTCTTGATGCTTACTCTGTCAGCCTATCCACTCCAAGTTGCCTCTCAATTGAAATGCTCTACGAGTTCCCAAATGTAACCCAACCTGATCTCCTATTATCACTCAATTCTGAGCCCAACTCATTATCCATCTTTAGCCCTTGCCCAAGATACACAGATTGATGGATTAATTTGACAAGCTGCCCATCCAGCCGCATGACATTTGTCAAGTTGAAATAACACATCACAATAAGGTTGTTATAAGCATGTAATGAGATAATGTATGTGAAAAGGTTGAAGGTACTATATACAACAATGTAAACAGGTTCTCTAAATACGTATTTTTATACCAATCAAAGTGCTAATTGCAAAATATTTTTGATTAGTCATTGTAGGTCCCATCCTTGACACTACTTTCAAAATGGAGAGACACGAATAGAGTACGAGACTTTGAGTTACGAAACCTGGACTTGTTCCGTGCCCCCCTCCCCTCCACTAATGCTTATTATTTGTGTGATATTGGGCAAGTCACCTCAGCTCTTTGTGCCTCAGTTTCCTTCTCTGAAAAATAAAAGTTAAAAATATTTGTACTATCTGTTGAACAGGGTTTTTTCTTTACTTTAGGGAAATATGTGTTTAACTTTAAAGGACTATATGAACGTGAGTGCCTAACAAATGAGGTAATGTAGACTGTTTTATAGCTATAAAGGGCTATATAAATGTAAGTTATTATTATTATTGTTTTGCCTATATCACCTTGAAAGTAAAAACATTTCATGTCTTTGCTGTCGTGTATTGGATAGAATTCTGGAGTTGGAGATGTATGGTGCCAGGTGACCTAGGCCAACTCCTTGCATCAATTTGAGCCACTGGCTCAGAACTGGCAACTCTCTAAGACCATACATGACAGCTTTGTTGCCAGTCTGCATTGAATGTACCTCAGGCCAAATTCCCCAGGCCTGATCTACACGATAATAGATGAATTGTGATCTGTGTTGGTAAAGAGACTTCCCACACAGGAATGGAATCCTTCCATATTCATGTACCTTACAACTCAAACTTTTCACCAGGTCCATGAAGCTTGACTATATTTCACATCGATATTCAACCTAATCCAATAAATGTTTATTAAGCACATACTGCATGCCAGGCATTGTTCTAGATGCTGGTGATATGGAAAAAAATCACCCCATGCTCTCAAGGAGCTTCCATTCTAATGGTGGGGTGACACCCACACAGATAAGAAAATGACAAGTATTTGTACTATTAGCACTATTTTAAGCTATGTTTCTTACATTCATTGCCATCAGATGTGCCAATTAAGTAATTAAGAAGGATTTACTCTGTGGTCTCCAACTAGCACCACCTGGGCACCATGAAAGGCAAAAAACAAAATGGAATTTAACTCTGGGAAAGAGTGACTCAGGAGGGGAAACATAGAAGATAGTTAAAACGGTGAATTGTTAATATATCTATTTCTTTAGGTCACGGAGCATCAAAATTTAGAGCTGAAAGAGACCTCAAAAGCCATCTAGTTCTTTCCCCCATTTTACAGATGGGGAAACCAAGGTTAAGGGAGATTAATTGACTTGTCCAAGGTCACTCAGATGGTAAAGGCTAAGAAGGTTTCATCTCATTCCTCTACTCATTCCCCAGCTCTGTTTCTATTTCTGAAGTTGTCTTTTGGCTTGCAAGGTACTTCTAAAGATATTTTGTTTCAATGGACTCATGAACCATTAACTGAATGAGGCATCTCCCTTACTGTGATCCTGTGAAATTTGTCCCACAGAGATTCATAGGATCATGGGTTTTAGATCCTAGAGATACCTGAGAGAACAGCTGGGCCAGCCCCTCATTTTGCAGATGAGGAGACTGAAAATGAAAGACGGAGTGATTTGACTAAGGTCACACATGTTATAGTGGCAGAGTTCATTAGGAATTCAAACAGTTGGCTTACAAATCTAGTACCATTTCTACTAGACCTCACCATCTCTGCTCAGTTATCTAGAGGGATTTCTGGAATGAAGGGGGCAGGGAAAGAGAAGAGAGGATTCAACTGAGGCAACATCTTAGAGAAAAATCAGATTTGAAGCTGTGCAATTAAGGATAGACAGCATAGAGGATAGAATTCTGAACTGGAATTCTCAGGAGGACCAGGGTTTTAAGTCAAATCAAATCAATAAGCATTTATTAAGTGCCTGCTGCATGCCAGGCAATTTGCTGAGCACTGTGGATAACAAAGAAAAACAAAAGCAGTCCTTTGCTCTCTAGGAGCTCACACCAATGGGCATTCTAAGAGGTGGAGATGAGAAGGGAGTGCATACCAGGTATGGAGGGATGATACTCGGCCAAGGTAGAGAACAGAAAAGCCCGTTTGACTATAAAGAGCAGGAAGAGAAAGAAGTAACATGTAATGAGCCAAGAAAAGTAGCTTGGAACTAGGTTGTGAAGGTCTTTAAATATCAACTTGAGGATTTTTTAATGTATTCCCGGAGGTAACAGCAAGTCACTGGAGATGAAGGGAGTGGCCTTATCAGACCTGTGCTTTTTAGAAGTTCAATTTGGTGGTTTTATGGAGAAAAGGAAAAGGAGATGAATTAGGAGGCCATTGCAATTTTCCAGGCCAGGAACAATGTGGGCCTGAATGACGGTAATGGTTGGTTGTATGATTGGAGAGAAGGAGACATATTCAAGAAATGCTGTGAATATTGAATTGACAAGCCTTGGTACCTAACTGGACATGAAGGGGGTGGAAAAGTGAGGCACTGAGAATGCTGTGGTTGTGAATGTGACAAAAAGGGAGGCTCTGTTTGAGACAGACTGAATTTGAAGATGCCTGTGGAGCATCCAATTCAAAATATCCAGTAGACACTTGGCAATAATTCCTAGCATTTATATCAAGGGTTACCCGATGCCTTCTGAGAATCACTTCATTTGATTCTCACAATAACCCTGTGTGGGCAGGTGCTAATATAATCTTGATATTCCAGATGATGAAGATGAGGCTGAGGAGGTTAAGTGACTTGTCTGGGGTCACCCAGCTAGTACACATCTGAGGCAGAATCTGAATTCAGGTCTTGCTGATGCTAAGTCTTGAACTCAATCTACTAAACCATCTAACTGCCTGGTAGGTGTTGTGGGACTGGAATCTGAGACAGAGAAGGGCTGGATAGGTAAGTCTAAGAGGCATCTGCACAGAGATGATACTTAAACCCTTAGGAGCTTACAAAGTCACCAAGAGAGAAAGTGCAGAGACAAGAGACGAAGGCTCAGGACAGAACCTTGGACTATATTCACAGCATGCAATGGAATGTGGACACCAATCTAGCAAAGGAACCTTCATTTGGTTGTGAGTGATGTGAAAAAAAAAAAACTGGGGCTGACCTGAATTTATATTCAAGAGGAGACAATGGGGTCTGGGGCCCTTTCCAGATGCACCAAACTGAGTCAAGGAATGCATATATATACAATATGTATATGTATATGTGTATGTATGTGTATGTACATGTGTGTATATATGTGTGTGTATATATATACATGTATATGCATATTATATATGTACATGTATATGTATATATGCATATATGTGTGTATATGTATGTGTATATACACATACATGTATATTATATATGTATGTGTATATATGTATATGTATATATGTGTGTGTATATATACACACTTATATGTATATTATATATATGTATATATGTGTGTGTATGTATATGTGTATGTTTGTGTTATATATATGTATATATATATGCATATATGTGGGCATATATGCATCAGATACAGACAAGAACAATAATAAGGTGCACTTGAGTTGGCAAAATGTCTTTGGTACCTTCTAGGTCCTCCTGATGAACACACTAGTCACCTTTAGCTGTTTCTGTCTATCTATTTCCCCATCCTTCTCCTCTTTGGAGTAGGGGGAGGAGATGAACTTAACCAGCTTGCCTCAAGAATATTGATTGGGGTGGGCTCTTCAGAAGCTCAGACAGGTGTCAGGCCTCCTTCCTTGACTTGGGAGTTGGAGGGGGCTGGCAGGCAGGATATGAGATAAGGAAATAACTCTCCTGCCCCCACAAGCCTTCCCAGATGAAATAAAGAAAGCATCCTACAGCAACTTCAGTGAAGCCCGGACACTTGGTTCAGAACACGTTTACCATCTGCCAGTACTTGAAGTATCCTGAGGCCTTGTCTGAGGGAAAAGACAAACAGGAACCAGTCCCTGGTTAGAACCCATCAATCAAACATGAAAGAGTTATTTCAGAAATATCCTCCTCCCTCCCCCAACTTGGCATGAATTAACATGTCTTTGGTTAGAATGGAGGCTATTTATTAATTCCACTGCCCCAGCCAGATAGACATATCAGGGCCAGCCCCAGGTAGAACTGATGTGAACAGAGCTCTGGCCCCTCTCTTCTTGGTTCTTTTCTCTCTCATACTCCCCGAGCTTTCTAGCTCTTTCATTCTTGGTTTTCTAATATGACTCCCTAATCATTTCTTCCCCCAGGCAGGGGTCCATTCTTGAACTCATTCACCAATCCTTTTTCCTCACTGTAAGATCCCTGAGGGTGGGCTGGGACTATTTCATTTTTGTCTTATATCTGTAGTGCCTACCATAATGACTGGCACATCATAAATATATGTTTGTTGATTGGTTTAAAAAAAAACCAGTCAAACTGTCTTTTACACTGGAATGTCCTCTGTGTTTATTTCTACCCTCAATGAATTCCCTTCATCCTTCAAAACTCAGTTCAAGCACCGCCTTTTACAAAAAACCTTTCCTGATCCCCTAATGAACAATCATGTCTTTAAAACTTCGTGCTTATTTGCAATAGGAATGGCAAGTCATTCTAGATCTATTTTACTGAGGCTTGGGAATATTAAATGGCATTTCCCAAGGTCCTATGGCTAGTAAATGAAAGAGCTGGGACATTACCTCAGGTCTTCTGATTCGAAACCCAGCACTCTCTACTCTCTACTCCTGCTTCTGTTCCATATCACTTTTATGACACACATCTCTTCATAGAGCAAAATGATAAGACAGAATTAAGGAGGCGGAATGAGTAGAATGATGGATTTGGAATCAAGAAGATCTGGGTTTGAATTTTGCCCCAGGCACTTACTTGCCAAGTTACTGGGCAAAACTCTTAATCTCACCTATTCTCACTTTACCCTTTCACAAAAAGAGGTCGATACTATTTTATTAGCTACTTCATAGGGTTATTGTGAGGAAAGTGATTTGCAAACTTTAAAGAGCCCTCAAGAAACTTGAAATCTAATGGGGGAAGACAAAACATGAAAGGAAGCTGAAAAGGTGAGGGAAGGGAGGAATGAGGTACTCAATGCCAGGGTATGGTTGAGAAGTCAATCAGAAAAGTCCCAAAGTAGTGCAGCCAGGTGAGAAATGAGATGTCTGAACTGAGCTCTCTGCTTGAATGAAGGTTTGGAGTTTATGTCCCCTTCCTCCAATCAGAGAGGCAGAGGGTAGTGGTGAGACGGAGAGTCAAAGCTGATGAGATCTTATAAGATGCCCAATATTGAACATCCTGGAGCATGGTAGAAAAGATAGTCCAAGAAGTCCCAAAGTATGGCAACCAGATAAGAAATAAGGAGATGTCACTGATAAAACTGTATTAAGCTAAGGCATATTAAACTAATAAACTATATTAAATATAAAACTAATTTTTCCATTGATAAAATTATATTCATTTCTGATGTTGAAGCATTTGATAGGGACAAAACTGTGGGAAGAACTTTCTTTTCTGAGTCTTCAGTAGTTTTTTATTGCTGCTGTTTGCCCTTTGTTTTTGAAGAGGACCAATACCATCACAGGTGATGTCTTGACTTGCACATGAATTGGATTTAAGTCAGGCAGAGCTGCACAAAACCTTTAGTCTCACTTTCTCTTCCAGAATCATTGAGATCCAGTGGCAGGACAAAAGTCAAGGGGACTGGTGATGGCCAGGATGTAGAGGATGACCTTGGTGTCTTCAATGTCTGACCAAACTCAAAGTGCTCCACAACACCTACTTCAGCTGCCTTCATGGCCATTGGAAAAAAATTGTTCTCTACCACCCATCTGGCTAGCGAAGTCTTCTCATGTTTGGTGTAGGCATCCCCCATCTCACTGACAAGTTTGAGGTCTGTAGGTTATCCTTAATCTGGTTTAGCCCATCTGCCAAAATGATTTTGCATGCTACTTCTTCATGGAGCCACAGGGGAGAGTTGATGGATGAACAGCCCTGAAAAGGGCTCAGCAAGCCCTTACATCAGTAATACTAGTCCTCCCGGAACACCCCATACATCCCATACTTCAGTAGCTATGGCATTGGAGGAGGTGGGGCTGCTGAACCTTCAAATACAGTTTCCAGGCCACATCTCCACAAGAGTGAGGGTTGCCTTCCTAGATAATTATTAGCTGTAAAGAACTGGGCTGGAAGAAATAGTAAACGTCTTATAAATTCTTGTTGAATGGAATTCCATTGAAGAATTCTTAATAACTTTCCATATTTTCATAGAGATCTTTCCTACCTCACAAAGAAGCATGATGGACCATAGTTTCCATTCTTCCTTATACCCAAGATGACTTTTTTTAGATCCCAATCTGAATACTTTTAAACCCTACCTCCTTATACACTGATGCATGTCTGGTATCTATATAATGCCAATATATCTGAAGAAAAAGTGAAAAAATGAAATCATCCCTTTATCCCAAGCAGCCACTACTGCTTACTCAGTTACCTAGAGAAATCTCTACATTAAATATTCTCTCTGCCCTGGAGAAATCACAAAAGTGAATCAACAACTGTCTTCTACAGTTCTGAGCCCCAGCCAGAGAGTTATGCTCATGTGAAATACTGCAGTTTGAAATCTCTCTCTTTCTCCTCCCAGGTGCTTTCTGACAGCCTCTTAACTGCATCTGAACAATAACACACCGTGTAGAAACACAGGTGGTGAACAATCTTTATTACAATCGCCTGCTTAAAAGGCAGGATAAATGTTTAAAAAGCAGAAATGTAAACAAACTTTGAAGAAATAGGGTGAAGCTCTCATTCCCAGGTGAAGTTATCAGGATCAGTGCTCTTGGGAGAAGGAAAAGGAAAAGAGGAGAAGGTAAATGAGAGATCATTGGCTCAGGCCTATAGTCCTAACTGTTTCAGTATCACAGTGTCTGCCAGGCATCCTGTGCATAATTCACAATTTTGTGTGCATAATGGATACCACTGGTTCCCTCCCCATTGTGGCAGCTGCTCTCTCTCTGTTTTGACCTTTCTTAATTCCTATGAGACTTCTCCTCCAGATTCTATCTGACTGTCCCTTAGTATGGGAAAGTCTAGCTTATGAGTCATATCAGCTCCCTTTCCCAGTCCCATGACTGAGGCCAAATTCCCCAAGGATCAAAGAAGAAGACACTTGGAGATATCTGCCTGACCATCAGATATACAAGTCTAGCAACCAGGTTTCCTTAGGGACACTAGGTGTGAGCATGGCCAAGATAGTGTTCTGACTTAAATACAGAGTATAGAGGAGGAAGAGACAAAACATAAGGGCTTTTGTCCCTCAAACCAGCTTGATGCCACCAATATGCAAACATCTTGTGGTCCTATTATTTCCAGTAATATTTCTACTCCTATTAAGCTGTGTCATAGCAGAGACTATGTCTAGTTTCTGAGGGCTTACCTAGCTTATGGAGAGGTTCATCAATAGTAAGTTGGGTTCTAATTGATACATATGTTGACCATGCTGATCATCAAAGCAAAGAAAAATATCAAATGGTCCTAAGCCATATATGGCCTCCTTCTTCTGCAGTGATGGTGACAGAGCAAGGGACAAAGGGGAAGAAGATACTAAATTCACTAGAAACTAAAAACCTCTAGAAACATTAACTTATCTGTTGGTACTTTCATTGTGAGATCTTTGTTTAGGTACCAAAGATTGGATGTATCACTGGAAGGAAGCAGCATGGTACAGTGGGAAGATCATGCGCTTCGGAGTCAGAGATTCTAGGTTCAAATCTCATTTCTGATGCTTACTATACGTGTAACCTTGGGGGATTTACTTTAGATTCCAGGGCCTCACTTTCCTAATTTGTAAAAGGAGGCAATTGTTTTAGATAACTACTGAGTTACCTTCCAGGCAGCTCCAGATATTTGATCTCATATAATCTCAAAGCTCTTCCTAGAAATGAAACCAGAAGACAAAAGAAAGTTATAGCTAAACAAGATGGAAAGATGCCTTGAAGGCACTCCCTGGAGAATTAAACAAAGAAGTCCATGGGACAGTTTCATCAAGTTTCCAGAAAACAACAACAAGAAACATCACTTTTGGGGATATTTGGGGATCTTATTATACGACTCATAATTCCTTAAAGATGATTACAGCCCAAGCTCCTTTATCTATAGCAGAGGATGAAGAGGCAGAGAAATTCTACAATGGACTCAATAAAACCTTCTCAAATAAGTCAACATATACATGGATGCTTGGTGACTTCAATGCAAAGTCACGGGGAGGATGACAGTGAAGACATTGGAAAACATGACTGAGTAATTAAATGAGTGGCCAAAGGTTTATGGACTCTACTGTAGCCTCATGCCCGTATGTTATGAATGCTTTAATCAAGAAGAGAGTTGGAGGCACTAGATATGATGAACACTGAATAATACCACACACACACACACACACACACACACACACACACACACACACAAATAAAGTTAATTCTATCTATCCTAACAGACAGGAAAGAACTATTTACAAATATGAGAATTAATCCATCATCTGTTCAGTCCACGGGAAATAAGTGAAAGAACAGACATTGACACAAACCATCACAATTTCCTAAGGGAATAAAACCAATGTAGAATTCCTAGTTTCCTTTAAGACTCAGCTTAAGGGTCACCTTCTACAGAAAACCTTTCCTGATAACCCCCCAACTGTGAATATCACAAAACTACCTTGTATAAATTTTGTATATATCACATATGTAGATGTTAGAATGGAAGCTCCTTAAAGACAGGGAATATTTAACTTTTGTCTTTATGTCCCCAGACTTTGTGCATAATAGGGGCTTAATAAATGCTTGTTGGTTGATTGATGGCCATATAGAGAAAGTAAAAAGAGCATCAAAATTGCTTAAGCCAGTGGGAACTTATTCTACTGTCTGAGCAGAGAGATATGGAGATCAAAGGCAACACTAGTTTAGAATATACATATAATTGCAAAATTAAATCAAATCAACACTACATTTGCCACCGTAAAACTATAAAAATCTATTGCCCTCTGATTTTTCCACTGATTCCACTCAGAATTCCTATGATTCTGAATTGTAGGCTACTGAGGAAGTTCATGCCCATCTGTGAGCGCTACTCCCTAATCACTCTTACACATTTACCTCAGCCCTATCCCTTTTCCGCTTTTCTATTTAGCCCTCTGGACTCCTTGTTCTCTTGTTGACAAATCATCTTTTCATCTCAGACCTGTGCCCTTCTCTGGGAAATGACTTTTATGTATTTCCTATTCACTTATATGCACACATGTTGTTCTTTCTACAAAGAAACTATAGTCCTCTTGAGAAGAACTGTTTAATTTTGGGGTTTTTTTTAATCCACAGCACCTAGTAAAATGTTCAGAATATAGTAGACACTTAACAAATTCTTAATAGATTGAACTGAATAATCTATCTATCTATCTATAGTATATCTATATCTATATCTATCTATCTAGATATCTATCTATCTATATCTGTAACTCTATCTATCCATCTATATTATATCTATATCTATCTATCTATCTATCTATCTATCTATCTATCTATCTATCTATCTATCTATATCTGTAACTGTATCTATCTATCTATCTACCTATCTACACACAGCAATTGGGGTTAAGTGACTTGCTCAGAGTCAAACACCTAGTAAGTGTTATGTGTCTGAGGCTGGATTTGAACTTAGGTCCTCCTGACTCCAGAGCCCGTGCTCCAGCCACAGCACCACCTAGCTGCCCCAACTGAATGACATTTTATAGTAGATTACTCCTTTACAATCACAAGTGACTGAAAAGTATAGAGGATATAAGCTACCACTGTATTTATTTGTTGTTGAACAAAAGAAAATGAGATTAGGTAAAGCAAAATGCTGCCTTAAAGGCACTCTTCCAGAAAGATATGTCATGTGCCTATGTCAAAATCATACAATATTCATTGAGTCAATTACAGAAATACTTTCGTTCAATGGCCCTCTGGTGTTAAACAACAGAGAAATAAAACAGGAAAATGGATGTTTGTCACTGTCATGGAGGATGCCCTGTGGCATCCATATGAAAGAGACATTCTTCAGAGATGGTGAAGTCCTTCAAATGCTCCTACTGATTCAGGATATTGTACTGATTACATCAGGCCTCAGAACATTACAGAACCTCCTAACAAGACCCCTAATCATGTAAGGAGTTCGGCTTAACTGTTCACATAGGAAAAAATTAAGTCAATGAAGAATACCAGTTGCATATATCTTGGCAGTCATTGTTTTTGGACTATGATCTAGAGCCAGAGGTGTGCTGGACAATGTGATGACCAGCACTACGACTTTTCTTGACACTGATGATGACATCTGATAAAACTTGGGAGTCAGAGGTTGTGGCTGAAATAGTGTCTCTAGGTAAAGAATCATGTATGAAGGAAATAGCTCCAGTACAGCCTAGCCCTAGTGGCATTTATCCCATGAAGTGGTTCCTCCACTTTGCCACAGGAAAGAAAACTGGAAGTGGAGCCAGAAGTCCCAGGTTCAAATCTCAGTTCTGCTATTTAGCACCTATGTGACATTGGGCAAATCACTCAACCTCTCAGTTTCTTCATCTGTAAAAAGAGGGGATTGGACTGAATGGCCTTCAAGGTCCATAGCTCTAAGTCTGGGGTACTGTGATGCTGGATCAAGTACTGAACATAAGGCTACATCTTGAGAATACAGGCCCAGGGAAGCTGGATGGGCTCCTGGTCTGTAGCCACTTCCATGACAATGTGAGCAAGCTATGGGATGTTGCCAATGAAGAATTTTTTTAGGGATGACATAAAGGACATCAGCAGAGAAATAGAAGGCTAGAAAAAGGAGATGGGCAAGTCATGTACCTAGATAAATGGAAAACTGTTAGGCAGCCAATGTATTTCATTGCTGCTACTGAAATGTTGAGAGAGCTAGAGGAAGTTTCCCCCATTTCCCAGCACACTGGACGCATTCCTCCAAAGGAATCCATGTTAGGATGACATGGACATTAGTCACACAGGAAGAGGAGTGGATGGATTTTGATTCGTGACATCTACATGAATGAGATCATAGATTCACTAATGCATCTAAGGACAGGCACATGCCACCAAAAGTCATTTATTGATTCAACAAATACAACATAGGAAAACTGCTTTTATGGAGAAGGGTTCTTATTTCCAAAGGAAGAAGAATGTTGGGGGTGCAGGAAAGAGGAAAAAAATGGGAAAGGGAGGGATGGAAAAGAAGGTGAGAAAGAAGATGCATGAATGGGAAACTGTGGAAGGGAAAGAATAGAAGGTAAATGGGAGAAGAAGGGAGTGAGGAAAAGGGAATAGGCACTTATTTAGCACCTACTATGTGCTAAGTGTTTTATAAGTATCATCTTATTTGAGCCTCACAACAACCCTGAGAGGTAGGTGATACTATTATCCTCATTTTACAGATGAGGAAATTGAGGCAAATAGGGTTAAATGACCTGCCCAGGGACACACAGCTAGTAAATGTCTGAGGCTAGATTTGAATTCAGGTCTTCCTGATGCCAGGCCCAGCTCTCTGAGCATTATGCCACTTAGCAACCTGCAACAGCGATTAAAGGAAGATGTGAGAAGGCAAGAGGAGGTAGAAAAAGATGAAAGGTGATGAGAGGGGAGGACAGATGAATGGGAAAACAAAATAGAAGATGTGAGGGGATGGGAGAGGTGATGAAAGGGTATTGAGTAGGGAAAGAGAAGAAGTGGGAGGAGAAAAGAGAGAGGAAGGGGAAAAAATGAGAGATGAAAAGAGGGAAGGGGAGATGAGTGAGGAGAGAATAGAATAGAGAAGAAAAAGAAAGCCACCATCTTGCTACATTTTCACTGAGAGCAGTGAGGGAGGATGGGTAAGAAAGGCTAATGTTGACAATTTTATGGAGAAGTGATGACAGTTGTGACTAGGTTTTGCAAGATATTTCTGAATTGTCGCAGAATCAATCAACTCTCAGCTAAAGTCTCACGTTTTGTGAGAACTCTTTTCTGGTTCTTCATAATCCTAGGGCTTTCCCTCTGAAATCACATTCACTTTATTTTGTCTCTAGCTTGTTTCTACATAGGTGTTTGCCTGTTGTCTCTCCCATTAGACTGAGCCCCGAAGTGAGGAATTGTCTTTTGCCTTTCTTTGTATCCTCAGTACTTAACATATTGCCTGGCACATAGTAGGTACTTCATAAATGTATGTTGACTTGACTCTGTCCTAAAAACCAAACAGTCTCAGACGTGGGATTTCATTTCCTTTGCCACTGTGGCATAGTGGGTAAAGTGTTGGATTTGAAGTCAGGAGAGATGGATTCAAATGCTGCTCTGGCTTTTACTCGCTGTGTGATCCTGGGCAAAACTCTTCACTTTTCTGAGACAGTTTCCTCATCTGTAAAATGGGCATCACAACCACTTTAGTACTGACCTTCCAGGAATGTTAAGAAGCTTGTATGAGCCAGTATTTGTAAAGTGCTATGTAAATATCAGATATTATCACTCTTTTTGCAATGGAGGGTTTGGCCAATGAGAGCCCAGATGCACCCCTTCACTAAAATCCCATTAAACTACCCTTCTGAGTAGCTGGCCCTCTCTCCATCCCCTTTGCAATAAAGCTGAAGTGGGATTCCATTTGGTGGTGACCCGCTTACAAACCAGGCACTCATCTGATTTTCCTGTTCCTATTCCTATTACATCCTTGACACTGCAGAACCTAACTTACCATCCTAGCCTTGTTCTTGCTTATAAACAAGCAGCCTCCAAACCTTTTTTTTTTTGAGGGGGGGAGGTGAATGGGAATGTGGGCAGGGAAGAGGGGGAGTGCTCCTTAATAAATAAATAATAAACTGATGAGCAGATCAAATAACAGAACACAGAATGGGAATGGGACAAGGGAAAGAAAGCAGCTGCAAACAATGTGTTTGTACCGTGTTTGACAGGCATTTCTGATGCCAGGAGTTCGGAGACTTTTTTTGGCGGTAGGGAAGCATTTTTCTCATCTGGAACGCAGTCTGCAGTATACTTCCTACTTAACTGATTTGCTAAATTACTGATATGGAAACCATAGGTATGTGTATAGACACATATATAAACATACGTATAGACATACATTTGTGTTTATATATACATGCTCATATTTGTATACATATAATCACATATACATATATACATCCATATGTATCGATGTGTTTTATACACTATGTACACATATGCACCATATACACTGGAACATGGAAGTTCTCTCCCTGAGGATGACTGGTGGAGTGGCTATTTAAACCTTAAGAAGTTCAAGTTTTTACTATACAATGTCCTTTAAGGCAGCTCAGGAAAACTAGTCACCACCCAAGTGAAAGAATATTGGATATGTTTAATGAAGCAGCCCATGAAGAAAATGGCAGCGAGATGGCACAGTAGATAGAGCAATGAACTTGGAGATAAGAGAGCCTGAGTGCAAATTCTGCCTCAGACACTAACTGGCAAGTCATTTAATCTGTCTCAGACTCAGTTTCTTTATCTGTAAAATAGGGATAATAATAGTATCTGCCTTTCATGGTTGTTGTGAGAATCAAAGGAGTTATCATAAGTGAAATGCTTGTCAAATTTAAAGCGCTATGTAAATTCTAGTTATCATTAAAAAGGAATTCCTTGGGCCAGTTCACCATATAACCAATTTTTCTCCTGGGGTGATTTCTTTTTCTTTTTCTTTTTTTTAAGGAATTCAAAAAACATTAAACATCTGTCAGCTCCATTGCCCCTATTTCTATAGTTGAGTGAAGTTCATCTCAAAACTTTTCATTTAGGGTTATAATTAAGTTGGACACATATGCATTTTATAACTTTTTGAAAAGGCATCCAAGAATGTAAGTAGAGGCTTTTGGGTCCCAAAGAAGAGACTGAAATCTATCATTGGCTGTCTACACTGGCCACATTCAGCAAACTTACATCTTCCTGGAAAAGATGCCTAAAGAACTGGGTTAGTGGGCATTTTGTCTTTGATGAACTTTGTCCTGGTCAGACCTCACCTCACTCTAGCCCCCAGAAAGTTCCATTTTGAAGGACTTGTATGAAAAAGGACACCATAAGATTGGAGTCTAGTGGAAGATGACCACGATGGTGAAACGACATACTACACAAATTTTGGTGGAAGGAACTGGGTTCATTAAGGCTGGAGAAGAGAAGACTTAGGGAGAGATGTGATAGCTCTCCTGTGTTTAAGAGAGATTAGAATTGTTCTGCTTAGTCCCAGAATGCAGAGGGAGTGGTGGTGGTGGAAACTGCAGATGCCAAGAACTCCTAATGCTAAGAGCCGTCCAAAAGTGAAATGTTCTATCTTCAGCCATAATGGATTCCTCTCAGGGATCATCTTCAACTGAAGACTGGACATGACTATTGGGAACTGTAGAAAGGATTCTTGGTCTTGTTCAAACACCGGTCAATGAAAATGTCCTCTGTGGTACCTTCTGATTCTAAGATGATGATTCTGTGAACCTGAATTAGTGAATTAGATTCTAAAGCAGCATGGCCAAGAAGCAGTACAGGATCAGAGTCAAGAAACCTGGGTTTGAATCTTGCCTCAGAGACTTACTAGCTGTAAAACTTTGGGCAAGTCACAACCTCTCTGGGCCTCAGTTTCCTCATCGACCAATTAATTAGCACCTATTTATTAAGCACCTACTATGAGCCAGACACTGCATTAAGCATTGAGGATACAAAGAGAGGAAAAAAACTGTCTGTTCCATGAAGGAGCATCTCAAGGGGAGATAACACACCACAAACAAATATGTACAAGGACCTCTAATATCCCTTCTGGCTCTAACTCTATGATCCTATGAAGGAACAAAATATCCATGACTAACAAGTCTGATTCAATCTGATACCTAAGAAAGGAGAATATAAAAAATAGCTCCCATGGGAAGTTTCCTTGGATACAGGCTACCAGAAGAAAGGTTCCCTTTCCTGAGAAAGAATCATCTCCCTTCTGTTGTATTCATCTATACCGGTATTTGTTTTTCCATTTCTATGGAGGGTTTTGTTCTACTCCAGCAGAGGTTCATGTTCATTATCGGTGGTGCTCAAGTTCAAGGTTCCACCGCCTGCTTCTTTGTCTAAGTGCAGCTCCCAGAACTACCATTAGAATGGAACAATTTCCAAGGCACCATTTCACTGAATGGAGCTATAAGCCTTCAGGGTTAGCCTTTCCTGCCACCAGGTGGAGACTGACTCAAATGTACAATTAACACCAAAGAACAAGATGGACCTCTCAGTTCTCTTCCCCAAACCACTATCTGGGATTAGAGGCACAGACAAGTGACTTTTAAGGTGTCATTTCTTGTATCTGATTAGTATTAAAATGCTCACTAAACATACACGGCATGTAAGTATGCTTTAGAGCCATTAAGAGAATCCAAGCACAGCACCTCCTGGCTGGACCAACGGCACCGGAGAGGCCAAAGTTTAGGGAAGGAAGTTCTGTTAAATTCCACACACCTTGCCCTGGATGATTATAAGATAATGAGAAGAAGGATCCATCCTTCTACTGGAGTGATCTGTGGAGCCATCACCACATCATTAAACAGATGGATCTTCAGGTACCCTTAAAGGTCACAATACCTGGGTTATCTAGATCACCACAATTCTGCAATTCATAGAGATTATTTTATTTACTCCAGAAGACTAGATCATTCTGGTGTGGAAAATTCCTAAAGATGAAATCAGTGTTTGGTTGCCCATAGTCCTTTGGGGCGACTGCTATTTTATCAGTGATGCTCTCATTTTTCCTGATGGCTAGTTTGTTATCTCTGGCACCTGGAATGGCACGTTCAGACTGTGGGATGCCACAACTAGCCCTACTACCCAATGCTTTGTGGGCCACCCCAAGGATATCCTGAGTGTAGCCTTCTCTTCTAACAACCACCAAATTCCTCTGATCCCCTAGACTAGACAATCAGGCTTTGGAATACCCTGGGTGTCTACAAATGCATTGTTGGGGATAAGAGCAACTTCGAATGCATGTCCTGTGTCCATTTGTTCACTCAACCACAGCGATACCATCATTGTCTCCCATGACTAGAACAAGCTGCTCAAGGCATAGACTTGCCCAACTACAGACTAGAGACAAATCAGATCAGCCACACAGGCTATTTGAGCACAGAGACTGTTTCTCCTGAAAGTTCACTCTGCCACTAGTGGCAGGAATGGTCCAACTATGCTCTTAGAAGTCAGCGAATCCAAGAATCTCTATGCTCCAGAGAGGGGATATCATCATGCCCTCTGCTTCAGCCATCATTACAACTGGTCCTGCATTGCCAATGAACTCAATGTCAAGGTTTGGGACCTCTAAGGCAAGATCGTTGTGGATGGAAGAGGGAGAGATCTGTCCCAACGTCTCTCCTTAGCTTGGACTAATGATGGCCAAGCCACTTTTGCTGTATACATGAATAGCTTGGTATGAGCATGACAGGTGACCATTAGTATTCAGCAAAGGAGTCAACCAGAACTCAGAAATTAGAAATAAAGAAATTAATTTTATCTTTTGGAGGGAAAAATAAGGCAATGGCAGTCACTTTTCCATTCATTGACAGAAAAGGATCTTAGGAGGCATTTTGCACTTACCCACATTTCTCCTCCCCCCAACTACCAAAGAAGGATTGTTGGGCAAATATAAAAAATTCAGAGAAAACTGGGAGAATTCATGAGATCTGATGCAGAGGTAAGTACTATAAGCAGAACCAGGAGAATGATTTGCTTTAGACACCGTGCAAACCATTGAACCTCTCTCATCTTGGCTTCCTTATCTGTAAAATGAAAGGATTGCCTCGAAGGTTCTTTCCAGATCTAATTTTATGATCTTATTATCTTGATTTGCAGTTATAGAGGAAAACAGTACCGAAAGACTTCAGAATGGTAATCAATGCAGTAACCAAATGTGACTTCAGAGAACTAATGATATCTCTTACCTGTCTATGAAGAGAGTGTGGTCTATGAATGTGGAATGAGGAGTACATTATCTGATGCAGGCTGTTGCATTTCTTTGTCACAAGGGGGAATTCTATGAGGTGGTGTTGGAAATTGTAGTGATTTTTAAAATAGCAAGAAAACATTAAAAGAATCATTCTTAGATAGAAAGCACAACCTTTTCTGTTTTCCAATCTAATGCATTCTCCCCACACCTCTAGGATCCCAATAAAGGGCATTTCTATGAACGTTTAAGCCTGGACACTTTTTACTTTCCTAGGAAAGGGTGGGATGAATAAGACTAAAATAACCCAATTATACAAATTAAAGTAAGTCTCCTACTCTTTTTCTGTCTTCCATTAATAACAAAGGAGTCTCTCCAAATGTACTAATGTCCTTACTTCAAAAAATAAACAACATAACTCAGAAAATAAACAACATAACAGATAGGTTGAAGATCCCACTGGCTCTGACCAATGACCTATCTTGTCCCTGACAGTGTGATCTAAGGATGTGCTACATAAAAAATTTATAGTTGTCAGGTGGCTCAGTGGATTGGGTTTGGGATCAGGAAAACAAAAGTTCAAATCCTTCTCCAGATACTTAGCACTTGTGTGCTCCTGGGCAACTTACTTAATCTCTGTCTACCTCAGTTTCCTCACCTGAAAAATGGGGATAGGAATAGCACCCGTCTCAAGGTAAGATAATGCCTGTAAAGTGCTTTCCAAACCTTAAGTGCTAGTTATTATCATCATTATTGTCATTGTTGCATTTGTTATTATTATAGTTGACACTGACCTCGTCGCATTGGGCATGTGGTCCCAAAGATCCCTAACTTCTCATCAACTACTCACTATAGATCAATAATCCATAAGTTTTTAAAGCCTATTATATTTATAGATTTACAGCCTATAACCTATGGAAGTAATGAGTCCTGTAATAATATTATGAACCATGTAAAGTAATGTTAGCTCTGGCCCACTCCTAGAAGAGGCAGTGTGGTGTGATGGAGAGAGCACTGTATTTGGAGTCAGGGTACTGGTTAAAAATAACAGTAATTATTATTATTATTAACAGGGCTCAATTAATATTTTTATTAACATCATTATTAATAATACTATGACTACTTTTCACATAATAGGCACTCAGTGACTACCTTTGTCATTTATTGAAAGAAATCATTTCTCAGATTTTGATCTTCTTTTCTTTCCCTATTCATTAACAGATAGCAAGGTTTTTAATGTTCCTCTCTACAAGCCTGAGCCGGACATTATGTTCCCATGCCCTGGATACTATAGGAGAAGACTCTGTATAAAGAACAGACAGTATTTTTATTTATTGCCCAAATAAATAACCACACAATAGGACACAGTGGACAGTTTGAATAGCAGCTAGTCAATATTTACAAGGGCCAGAGACAGGAGTGCACTATATAACTTATTTACAACCCAGTCTAGCGTCTAGTAACAAACCCCGCCCCCAACCCATACCTCTCCAGAAATATGCCCGCCCAGAAGTAGAATCTGCTCTGCCCCAGTCAAAGCTAGACTCCATTTCACCCAATCCAATAATTACTCAAACTCCCCTTTGCTGTCCTTGAGCATTCGCCACACTTCCATAGAACTAAAAAAAAAAATAGCTTAGCTATCTAACACTACATGCTTCAACAATAGATATATGCTGTCTTGAGATGCTCCAGGGAGTCACAGTCAAAGAAGGAATATCAGAAAGGTTTGGGATACTGGAAGGCAGGTTGCTCTTTTTGTGAATGTATCTTGAATTCCATAGCAAAATGCAGTCCATTTGTTCACAACCATATGAGGTCTCATCATTCCCAAATGCCAAGATTCAGTGCCCCAAATGAGGTAATTGGAGACATATGAGGGTAGTTCATAAGTCTGGGATGTAGTCCAAAATTTTCCTTTGTAAGTAATGATATGTCACTCATAGAGGATATCATCAGTGTCAGAGTCATTGTCTCTCATGAACAAATGTGTGATGAGCCAACGTCAGTGAAATATTGTACATTGGGATCATTATTTCAGATGTGTGATTTCATTGATGTGAGCAGCTCTCAATGTGGACCCTCCCTTCACTCATGCAGATCAACAACCCTGCTATAACTTATCCTGGGGAATTCCCTGAGGGCACTGAGAGGTTTATGTCATTCCATCAATCAAAATACATTTATTGACAGCCTATTATATGCCAACTGGTGTGTGTTAGGTACTGAGCATACAAAAATCAAAATGAAATAGTCTTGTCTTTAAGGAGCTTATATTCTATAGTCAGAGGCATGTACAACACATATACACACATACATTATATATACATATAATATACATATATATGTACGTGTGTGTATATATATATTATTTGCATAATTTACTAAATAAATACATGGCAATTTCAGATAAGGTACCATCAGTTGGAGATCTAGAGAAGTCTTATGTAGGAATACTAGAAGGCATTTGAGCTGAGCTTTGAAGGACACTAGGATTCTAAGTTATTTGGTTCATGATTGCATAGACAGTGTTTGCCAGAAGCAGGGCTTGAATCCAGATCTTACTGAGTCCAAAGTCAGTAATCTTTCCATTAAGCCACACTATGTCACTAATTAGGATCACATACACATATGTGTATGTACGTATGCATGTATTGTGTATGTATGTGTAGTTGTGTAAGCATAGGTTGATGTGTATATACGAATGTATATACGCATATGCCTCTATGCACATGCATATGTATATGAGTCATGCATTATGCCATTTTGACAAATAAAAAGATGTGTTTATATAGGTATACATATGGATTTATTGAGACCAGGTATATTAAAATATATGAAAATCTGGCTAATTCAAAAAGACTGTTCAAGTCCTTTCCCCTAAATGGGAAAATGACTAGACAAGTTATAGTAGGTAAAATAATATTCTAAGTCATTTACAGTTTCTTTATGCTTTCAATGTGATCAACCTGTGATTGAGCAGTTGGCAAAGACCTGTCCTCCCTTCCATATATAAGCTAGACTGCCCAACAAAACTGTCCAGAGATCCAGATAAGCAGAGGAGTTAAATGATATTGCACTAGAAAATTTAATTTCAATGAAACCATCAGTGTGAGTACGTCCCCCTACACAATGTAGATTGCATCCATTCTGTGCCTTCCTTTCCTTTGTAATTCACATTTATATATTTCCATAAATCTACCTTTGAGGTTTTACTCAATGGTCTAGAGAACTTCCTCAGATTCTATGAATATTTTGATGATACCAGTGCAGTAATCTGGTTGTCCATGTATTGTCTTTCATTGTTGCTACATGACCAACCCATCTTCTTTTTCAGTCATACCTGTCTTTCATCATGGCTTTTACCCAATTTCTCGAGTCATTACCAAGATTTTGTGACAGCCTATTCACACCTGCCAAGTGTTTTTTTTTTCCATTGTCTTTTGGATTACCTTTCTATACTGTGGTGTTCGATGCTTCATAGCCATGTGAAGAATACTAGTGCTGGAGACATGGGCTTTTGTGAGTGCAAACTTGGGATCATTGAAAGTACTCTGTAATTTCCCAAATATGATCCAACCTGACTGTCTTTTCTTATTCAATTCTGGGATCAACTGGGTCCATCTGCAATATTTATATAATGTACATTGAATGGATGAACTCAATGTCCAGCTGCATGTCATAGCCTGCACAAAGGATGCTTGCTCATCCACTTTGATTTTCCTAAATGAATACTTAAATTTTTAAATTATTATGAACTTTAGTGAATTTTTTTTTTAGTATTCTGGGGTTACATGGAATTAGCAAAACCTTTGAAAGTAGGAGCATCTTCACAATAAAGAAGCTTTCCATGTATACTCTGAACAAGATGTTCTCTGAACACAAAGACTTTAGGTGAGGCTCTGTCTCCCTTTTTGTGTCTTGTTTACTGACAGTACTTAATGGATAATTGGAAAATTTTCTCTTTAGTCAAAGCCATCCTAGGGTAGCTGGGCAGGGAGGCACTTTTTAAAGGCAGCCTTTAAGTGTACATTTTGTTCTCTTTGGTCAAATGCTTTTAAAAAACAACAACAAACAAACAAAAGACGAAATAAGAGCTTATCTTCTCTGCATCTTTCAGTCAGACACGAGCCAGCAAAATTGTGGTCTACTGTAGAAAACTGTCCGTGACAGCATAGCTGTCCCCTTTCTCATGCTTTCGTGTACTGTGTCCTACCTGCATACATAGCCTATTTTCATGATTTAAATAGATGAGAACACATAAGTCAGTAGTCGCTATTGTCACCTTCATTGCCCCATTTAAAGTAAAAAGTACCATTTGTCATCCCTGCAATTCTTTTGGAATTTTCCCTTCTTTAAGGAATTATGATTTTATTTCTTCCTGAGAGCATTTAACATTGTGTCAATAACTATGTAGATGTCTTCTGTATACAGATGGCAAGGTCCAGGTTTTGTTCCCAAAATTACTTTTTTCCATTAGCTTCTGCTCCCTCCTAGAGTCATAATCCCAAGAAGGCAGAGCAACTCAGACTCAAAAGATGAAGTTGTTGGGAAGCTTGATTTCTCCACCTTAGTGTGCCTAAGTAAGAGCAATCTCAGCCCCCTTGTAGTGAGGGAGGGATCGTTTTTATTCTTCTGGGATCTACCCCCAATTCTACCTACAAGATGAAATGTTCTTGAATATTTCTCTTCTGGATAACGGCTATGACATAGCATAGCATAACATAATATATCATAACATAATATGACATGATATAACACGATACAAGTAACATAACATCACAATGTAATATGATATAACCTTAAGCCCTGAGATTTGTATATAATATCTCAATTATTAATGATGCTTCCAAGGAGTCAGTGTGGTATAGAAAAGTCCTGAACTCAGAATTAGAAAAGACCTAGGTTGAACCCACTTCTAGCTGTTACTAATTATATAATCATGGATAAGTCATTCAAACCCTCTCAGCCTCAGTTTCCTCACCTGTAAATTGTAGCTAGTAAAACTGTAGTACCTGCCTCCATGGGTTGTCATGAGGATCAAATGAGATAATGCATATAAAGCACTTTGTACACTTCAAAATGCTGTGCCAACAATGTCAATTATTTTTAACACTGTGACCAGTGCCTTACAATGGATGTTGAGAGTATAAAAGACAAATATGGTAGTTCCACCACTGTCTCCGAGGAGCATATATTATGGAAATAACTTGCTGATCTGTTTCACTCAGTATCTTTTTGTTGTACTCAATCTGACTGCAGCAGAGACAACATGGTGCAGCGGACGGGGGACTGAGTTCTGAACAAAGAGATGTGGATTCAAATCCTGCCTTGGACACTTCCTAGCTGTATGACACTAGGCAAGCCACTTAACATTTTCAACCTTTCAAAATGAGAGAGTTAGACTCGATGGTCCCTTCCATTTTCTAAAACTATTATCCTATAAATAAAGGCACTCAGAACAGTCGTGCCTAGCTAGATCACATGTCATGTTTTCTTTAGGTTCATTTCCTCCTTAGATCTTTCTCAATATCTCGTGAGGTGATTCTATGAAACTATTCTCCTTAAAACATCATAATGATGCATCCTTAGGGAAAATGGAGGCATGATTGTATTAATTTGCCCAATGTTCTACTGGCAGGCTCAGGTTTTGAGAAGCCATGCTAATTTCCACACTGCCAGTAATTTATATATTTCAACCTTGAAGCTAAAACCCGGCATATAGGAAGAGGGAAGACAAACTCAATAAATGCAGACGAGGATTCTTCCCTCCTTGACCTTGTTACAAAATGTCCCTCCTATGTAGTCATTGCCTTTTAGCACAGAACATGCCCAATCAGTACTCAATTCAGAGCTGACGATATGCTATACATCATGGTTTTATAACTGAATTCAGTTTTGCGTTTTCCCTGGTAGTGCATAGTTAACTGCTGAGAGCCGGAAAACACTTCAATTTTGTTCTCATCTTCTTTGGGTCCTAAGGTAATTTAAAACAAATTATTTCAAAATTTTCCAAACTGCCTGCTGATTTTTTCCCCCATTCCTTTTCATTAGCATCCTGGTAAGCATATTTTTAGGTGGGGGAAAAATGACCTGGCCCTTTCCATTTTTGAATACCTTGCAAAATGAGTTTCTGTGAATGATTTAGCAGCTCGCGGTGGTTCTCAAAAGTAATTCATATCAGAGGGTGGCTGTCAGGCTTGACAGGGTCTGTTCAGTCCGACATTTGTATTTCTGATACATTGCCTTGCAGTGTCCTGACCTAACAGAATCCGCCCCAGCAAATGACAGGGCTTGACATAACATCGTTCAACACCCAGGCTGATTGGTTATGCAACATTCTTCTAAAAAGCCAGAATGTGGCTATAAATCATCGGAATCATCCCTAGGCATCCCACGTGTGACAAGTCTTGTGCTATCTCTGTAGAGAAGCTGGGAATTGCTTCCCAGCTGCAAGGCTTCTCTGAGGAATGCTGGTATCTGGAGGCTCATGACTCTCTCAAGCTACAACCTGTACCATCGGGCTGACCATCGACCTTCCATACTCACTGTGCTACAGAGGAAAGATGGTTGAAGGTAGGGAACCCAAAGGAGGAGGTAACAGATCCTGCTTCCCGCACATTGATACCAATTCTTGTTTCTTTTAGACGTATCTTTCTGGACCTGTGGGCCTTCTCTAATAAATATTCTCAGTTCTATCACTAGTATTTCCAGTGCCCAGAATAAATACCTCAAAATGAGCCAGAGGTGGTCAGTAAGGAAAACTCATTTGATGGTGGGAAGAGATCTCAAGGGGAAACTTCTAACCCTGGGACACAATGCCCTGTGATAGGAAAACCCAAGAACAGCAATAAGGAGGGACCACAGGACCCCAAAGCTGCAGCCAAGGAGATCCTATAGTGCAGTGGGAAAGAGCAGGACAGGGCTGGGCAGGGAAAAGCCTCACCTTGAAAGGTAGGTGCTAGCTTAAGTTTTCTACGCCAGCTAATCTTTCTAACTGCATGGGGCAGTGTTTCATAATGGATAGAGAAATGGATTCAGAGTCAAGGAGATCCTGGCTTCAAGACCTACTTGTGAATATACTGACTGTGTCACCCTGGACAAGTCACTCAACCTCTAAGGGCTCTGGGCAACTCCTTAAGGCTACAAGTCATGAGAAGGTGCTGATCTGCTCTAGTAGAGGGATTTTCCTCACTGGGACTTCCCCATGCCAATGAATTCATAGTCCCGGTCCAAAAAACCCATAATAGTTTCTATTTGCTAAAGGAATACAGGTGTTAGCGTCCTCGCAATTCTAACCCCTTGGAACGAGGCCCTCCTGATCAGCTTGACTCATCTTGTCGACACAGGCAGAGTTAACAGCAGCCAGCTCTGGTCTAGGAGTCAGCAACAATTGAAGCCAGTTCAACTCAATTGAAATAGAAGTGAAAGGAATGAATTGTTGGAGTCAGAAGACCTGGATTTGAGCTTCAGCTCTACAATTTACTAGCCGTAAGGCCTTGGCCAAGTCATTGCTCTTCTCTCATCCTCAATTTCCTCATTTATAAAATGAAAGAATTAGATTAGATATCCTCTGATAAGAAGCTTTTCTGGCTCTAAATCTGGGATCCTGTCCTGTCTGACCTCTAAACATTCTATAATTCTCTATCTGGAATTCTGCTAAGTACCCACTGACTATGAGGTACTCTTCTGGGTACCCCCTTTAGTAATTGACCATTTTTTAGAAACTATTAAACAGGTAGAGAGACTCTTTATTCCCCCTCACTACCACTGAGTCCCATAAGCAATGGAGGAGTTAGGAAGGGGATTTTTGTCTTGACCTCTTGAATGAACTCAAGGGCAGATTCTCCATGAGACACAGCACAGTCCATTTGAACAAGTACCATGGCTTGAGTCAGCAGGCCTAGGGGTGAGTCCCAGCTCCAACATTTACTACTTTGGAGACCATAGACACATCGCTGAATTTCTCTCAGCCTCAGTTTCTTTATTTATAGTATACAGATAATGATACCCACACTACCAACCTTAACAGTGTTGCTATAAGGATCAAGTGAAATGTTATATACATCAGGGGTGTTGAACTCAAGAAACAGATTTTTGTGGGCCATATATTGATTTAATAAACCACAAGTTAATGTCACCTATGTCATATTATGGTTTTACTTATTGCGTTAGACATTTCTCAATGACGTGTTAATCTGATTCTGGACTACTTGGGAGTTTTGCAACCCAAGTGTCCCTTGGGCCCCAAGGTTGACACCTCTGGTACATACAATTCATTTTGCAGCTGAAAGTGTCATGTAAATGTCATTATGGGGGAAATAGCCTGACCTTGTCTCAGAATTCACTGAACCTCTTGTTCTAACTTCCTTTCATTTTTCATTTTTTTTCAACAAACATGGAGATAATCTGTCCTCAAGAATCTATTAACAGGGATATATCTAGCTGCACATTTACTAATGCTTAAAGGGATTGGTGGTAGAGGCCAGGACCCTATCACTATTCCTCTGTTGATTCACAGAATCTCAGAGCAGGAAGAGGCCATGTAGTCCAACTCATACTTGAAAATTAATAATGGTTATCTAGTTTTATGCTAAAGACCTCCGAGGACAGGGGACCTTCTCCTCCATTCCACTTTTGGATAGCTCTTATTGTTAGAAGCTAAATGGCATAGTGGAGTCAGGAAGACTTCTCTTCCTGAGTTCAGATCCAGCCTCAGACACTTAGGAGCTGTGCGACCCTGGGCAAGTCACTTAATGTTGTTTGCCTCAGTTTCCTCATCTGTAAAATAAGCTGGAGAAAAAAACCATTCCAGTATCTTTGCCAAGAAAACCCCAAATAGGGTCATGAAGAGTTAGACATGACTGAAACAACCGAATAACAATTGTTCAGAAGGTTTTCCTGACATGAGGTCCAAACCTTCCTCTCTGTGACCTTCTTTCATTGCTTCTAATTCTGCCTTCAGGGGCCAAGAAAAACAAGTCAAATATCTTTTTTACCTGAAAGTACTTAATTTATTCAAATACAGCTATTATTTTCTCCCTAAGTCTTCTCCACGCTAAATAGCCTAAGTACCTTCTAATAATTCATCCATAATAATAATTCCTTCTAAATCCAAACATACATGATATGAACTTGCGCCCCTTCCCATTCCTGGCTACCCTGTGCTAGGGGAGATCCAGCCTAATACTGAACATAATTCTCCAGATCTGATCTGAGCAGAGAAGAGGGCCATCACTTCCTTTGTTCTGGACACTAGGCTTTCTTAAGGCATCCCAAGGTTACGTTTGCTTTCTTGGCTCCAATACCATGCTATTGACATATTCATCCTGTAGAGGAATTTATATAAATACCCAACTCTTTTTCAAAGAAGCCACTGTCTAATCACATTTTATTAGGTATATTTTTACTTATGAAACTGATTTTTTGAACCCAAGGATAAGGTTTGCACATTTATCCCTATCAAACCTCAATCCAGTTTCTAGCCTGTTAAGATCCTTTTGGATGGAGAATCATTTTCATTAGAAAGTTGAAGTCATTTCCTGGTTTATAAAAGTTATTTTTGGCTAGTAGTGGAGTGGGTTAAATCAAATCTAAACCTCCTTGGGCTTCCTTGAGCTCTGAGAACGGGTAATAGATCAGCAAGAGAGGGGAGAGTAAGAAACAGAGAGCGAGTGAGAGAGAGAGAGAGAGAGAGAGAGAGAGAGAGAGAGAGAGAGTGAGAGAAAGAGAGAGTGAGAGAGAGAGAGAGAGAGAGAGAGAGAGAGAGAGAGAGAGAGAGAGAGAGAGAGAGAGTCTAATCAAGGCTGGAATATTTTGCATAAAACTTTCCTAATTGGTAGAAAGAACGATGACTTCATGCCTCCACAAGGGGGCAAGTGTTGGCATGAGATCTTTGGAGAGGGGAGAAATTCTTCATTTCCTTCTTTGAGAGAGGACATCTGTGGTTCTAGATGTTATTCAGGACTAACCCCAAGGAATGGAGAAGAAAAAATACTCTGTAAGCAGCAAATATATAGGGGAAGCAGGTGCTTTAACATGTCCTTGACTTCCAGCTTGCTTCCCTAGAGACTTTGGGAAATTTCTCCTTGGGTAAGTTTGAAACTTTCCTCTTGGTTGAGCCAAATCTCATCTTACTCTTACCTAAAGTGCTCATTCACTGTCATGTATTTTCTGCTGTATTATAATTAGTTGAATACCTCCAGTTTCTGCTCAGTATTTGTTTGGATAATGACCTTTTGTTTACCTTGCATTTGCTAAAAGAAGTCAAACCTACAGGTGTAAACTTGGATTACTCCTTCTTTAAAGGAGAAAGCACCATGAACCTAAAAATTGTGTCCCAATTCTAGTGATATTTAGGAAGGAAGATACATCCAAGTCTGGTACTCCTCTCTCTCAGAGGGCTAATCTCATCATCCCTTCTCCCCCTCCCTCAATATAGGAACCACAGCATTCCTTTAAGAGGGGATGATCAATATCCCAGACATATCTTTCCATTCCTCTCCTTGAGCTTCCCTCTATATATTTAGACATCCCATATGAACATGCACATCTTACATCAGCAGTATACACGTTACACATATTAAAAGATAGACTTTTGTTCAAGGGAGAAAATTGGGGTCATTTAAAACATGGCATAATGAAGACATAATGAATAAAGACTTACAGCTGAGCATGGGTGCAGTTTAACAGTGGACTTGGATAGCTGCCAACCCAAGAATTACCATTTTGATGGAACCTTTTCACCCTCAAATGGTTCCTGGCAGATGGTTTCATTGTCTCCACATATGGTCATGTCACTCATCTCAAAAATTTTCAGTGATTCCCTATTGGCTACCAAATAAAGGTCAGACTCTTTTGTTTGGCACTCAAGGCCCTGAATAATTGAGTGCTGTTCTAACTTCTCAACTTTATTATACATTTCTGTTCATGCTCTAAGCTCTAGTCAACCTGGAAGAAGTGCAAAGTATTGGAAAATTCACTGGATTTGATACCAGAAGACCTTGGTTGGAATACTGGCTTTGCCATGAACTACCTGTTTGACCTCAATAGGTTACTCCCCAACCGTGAGCCACAGTTCTCCCATTTACAAAATTAAGAGAGTGGAAGATATGATCTTTAGTTTTTTTCCAGCCCCAAATTCTATATTTCTATTAAAACAGCCTCTTGGCCATGTCTTGTATTATCCTGCCTCCATAACTTTGCTCCTGCTATTTCTTATGCTTTAGTTATCTTCCCTCCTCCCATCCTTTAAAGTGCAACTCTCACACTGCCTTCAACATGAAGTGCCCCGGCCTCAGGTAATGATTTCCACTCATGGGTCGCATTGCAAATTGTCTTACACCTTTCTAATGCATTTGTTCTTCAATATCAGGATGAATGTATCGAACATTCACCCTAAATTTTAGATTAGATTTTGAAGAATTGAGAAAAAAAGGATAGAAGGACCAAATTCTTCCAATAACCTAGATGATTTGCACAATCCCAACTCCTTTATCCTCTCCCACCCTCAAAATTGTGTATATCTTTTTTATGTTTGCAGATAGCTGTGTTATATTTACGTAGCAATCATTTCTATATTTCCATCCGTTCATATCCTCTCTTCAACTATAAGCCATTAGGGGCATGGATATCTCTTTCTATTTGGTTGTTTGGAATGGTTTTCCTTCTCCTTCCCCCATCTGCATGCTTCCCACATTTTGAACTGGTGTTGAAGTCTTCTCTCATTGAAAGGTACACAGTCACACTCAACATATTAGTTGTTCCAAACCTCTTCTCTACTTGAGCCTCTAATTCTACCTTCATGTACTTCCTCTCTCAGATGACTTTGCATCCTACTTTCTTAGGCAGGTCTATCAATCCACATGCATTTTAAACACCTACAGTACAATAGGCACTGGGTTAGTCACTGGGAATACAAAGGCAAAGATGAATCAGTCCCTGCCCTTAAGGATGTTATATTTTATACTGGGAAAACAATTGAGGTCATCCATTTGAGTTCCTTCATCTCCTCTCCACTAGAGGTCAAAATGTCTCACTATTTTCATTCATTCTTTTCTACTTTGCTCCAACTTTGAAGGTGAGGTGTCACTCTCCTTACCAAAGCTCAACCCTTCATTGGTACCCTTGATCCCATCCCCTTATATTTCCTCTAGGAGCCTACCTCATCAGTCACTTTCCTATTCTCTTTCATATTCACTCTCTCCTTATCTATAATGTTTTCCCCTATTCTGAACAAACATGCTTAGGTCTCCCCTAACTTTAAACAAAAAAAAAGAAGTCAAAAAACTTTCTGTAACTCTGTCAAACTTTCAAGTTATTTTCCTGTAACATTCCTTTCTTTCACTACTAAAGTAGAAAAAATAATTACTTCGACTACTTCCAATTCCTCACCATTCCTTCATCCCTCAGTCCTTTGTAACATGGCTTTCACATACACACATACACGTGTATATGCACAAACACACACACACATACACAATACATCTCTTTGAAAGATCACCAATAAATGACCTCTTACAATTTAAATCTGATAGTCCATTCTCAGTTCTAATCCTCTTTGATCTCTTGGAAACTCACTCCTGGTCCTGGATACCTCCCTTCCTTTGACTTCTACAACATTGCACTCTCTCTGGGTTCCTCCCCCTGTGTCTGGCCACTCCCTACCAGTCTTCTTCTTTGAATTGTGGTCCTTCCCTGTCCCATAGGTATGGGTGTCCCCCAGAACTCTAGCCCACTCCCCCTTGTCTACACTTCCTGCACTCTCTTCCTTGATGATCTCTTCTCCTCACATGGGTTCAATTATAATTACTATGGAGGTGATTCTCAAATGTATACATCTAGCACTCATCTTGCCCTGAGCTCTGCTGAAAATCTCCACCTGGATGTCTTTCTAGCACCTCAAACTCAACATGTCCAAAACTGAACTTATCAACTTCCCCCTAAACTTGCCTCTTACTCCAGCTTCCCCTATTTCTCCTAATAATACCACCATCATCTCAGTCACTCAATTTGAAACCTTGAAATTAGCTTTGATTTTCCCCTTTTTCTCACCACACCCCCAACCATCATTTAATCAGTTTTCAAATCCTGTCAATCATATCCAGAATTCTGAATCCATTTCCTCCTTTTCACTCATGCAGCCACCATTCTACATCAGGCTTTCCTTACATCTTGCTTCGACTCTTCTGATAGTCTGCTGGCCTCCAGCATCTCCCTTGTCTTATCTTTTCTTTACACGTCTTCCAGGTAGCCTTCTTAAAGTATAGGAAGATGATGTCATGCCTCCTCCCGTTGCCTTTAGAACAAAATACCAACCCCTCAGCCTGGCATTTCAGGGCCCCCACCATCTGGGTCCAGTCCACTGTTTTGATTTCACACTATTCCCCCTCATGTATTCTGTATTCCAGATGAATTTGACTCCTGGCTATTGCCCAAATTCACCATTTTCATCCACAGCTTCTGTCACTTTGCTTGTGTTAGAGGCCATGTCTGGAATACAGTCCCTTCTCTCAAACGCATTTCAGCTCACATTCCTCCTCTCCGTGAACCTCGAGGTGAAAGTGCCTGCTCCCTCTCCAAATTGTCCTGGAGCACTTGGTCTGAATTTCTCCTTTGCCCCATCACATTCTATGTTGAGATGTATTTATTAGCATAAATGTCATCTTGTAGATTGTAAACCCCTTGAAGGCAAGTAATGTTGCAGTTTTTCTTTGTATCTTCAATGCTTAACATAGTGCCTGGAACATAGTAGCTGTTTAATAAATGCATGTTGATTGGTTGATATTTGTGCCAGCAGGACCTAAGTTCTTTGAAGTCAGGGAGTGCCTGGCACATAGTAGGTGCTTAATAAATGTCTACTGACTTGCAGTCCTCTCTTTTCCATGAAAGTATCCCTTCCCAAGGATCTCTTTCATCTAGATATATGTTGTAGAATCTCAATAAATACTTGTGTGTTTGTGGAAATGCTAAATATAAGGAAAGTGTTCAGAAAGGTATTTGGTCAGACAGAGGTCAGGTCTTTTTTCCCTCCCTTCACACATAAACATACCTCCACACTCTATGGCCTAGTTCTGTCCCTGAATCTGCAAGATGATTGAATGGGTTGTGGGTAAAGTATGTGTACAGGAAATAAAGTGAATGATGCCAACTGACCCTCATAGAGACTGCACTGCTCAACCTGGCACCTAACTCCTGGAGCACCCAACCTCTGTTGTCAAATTAGCTACTATTGTTCAAATAAGATAATGGGTCTGTCAATTATTCAGTCATCAAGAAACTATTAAATACTAACTATGGACCAGGTATTGTGCTAGGTACCGAGTATACAAAGACAAAAATGAAATGGACTCTGTCTTCAAGGACCTTATACTCCACTAGGGGAAATAACATATTTGACAAAGAAAATACCAAGTAATGTACTTTTTAATGTTATTATTATACTTATCATCATCATCATCACCATCATCATCATTATGATAATGATGATCATTGTGGATTTGCCTATTACCTATAAAGTGGCAAAACCAAACTGGACACATGACCAGGTCTGGCCACTTCTGCATTTCCACTGTGAAAGCACAAGGCTCATTTCTCTACCCATCTCAGGCGAGCCAGTGATCAGGACTTAGAGGATGAGTAGAGGGAATGAATCGAATGCAATATGAAGGCTGGCCAATGACAGTCTAGTCCTTTGGTACACGAGCAGACATTCCTTGCCTTGTTCCAAGCTAACATATGGGACTTTGGGTAGCCAGGTTCTAACCATGATGACTCAGTCATGTCATAGTACTGTGTGATTAAGCCTTATAATTGGCTTTGGAACTGAAAGGACTGATGACTCAAAAGTTGCCAACTGGAACTGAGTGCATATACAAAAGGTTTGAGTAAGTGATCTTTCATGTGCTTTCCTGGAGGCTTTGGAATGAGGAAAGCTCCTGTGAGCTTCTGCACAGGGAGAGGGATGACAGCTGCCTTATCTCCCCACCTGGTGGCCATGTGTCTGCAAACATATGTTGCCTCTCTTTTGACTCTTTTATATTTATTCTTATATAAATTTGGGTGAATAAGTATTCCAAGATGGAATTAATCAGGTTACAACTTTGTGAACTTTGAAATGTCAGCAGAGTCATCAGAAGTCCCCTTATCAACTAGAGTCAGTAGCAGGGACCCTTGAATCTGTTGCAGCCATCAATTGACCTGGAGCAGTAATAGACTGACTTATCATCCAAAAGACATGAAACCTAACAAGGAGACAGCCCAACTGAGTAAGGGAATGATTCTTTCATCACAACAGCTTGGAAACAAACCTGGAGGGGAGTGCTCTGAGGAGAGACAAAAGGACTCTTGGGATCAGAAATTACAAGGTATCTCTTCATTCTACATGTTCTCAAATATGTGCTTTACTATCTTTGTGCTTTATTTTATTTTATTTTATTTTATTTTTTTCCAGGCAATTGGGGTTAAGTGACTTGCCCAGGGTCACACAGCTAGTAAGTGTCAAGTGTTTGGTCTGACATCAGATTTGAACTCAGGTCCTCCTGACTTCAGGACTGGTGCTCTATCCACTGCCCCACCTAGCTGCCCCTCTTTGTGTTTTAAATATGACCTGAAGCTCTCCAGGCACTGAGTGTGAGCAGAGAAGAGAGCATACCTCCACTTTGGGAGATTAAAAAAAAAAAACCTCCTGTCTTCAATATCTTCTTAGTAAATAGCCCTTTTAAAAAGTTAATTGATGTCAACTGGTTGATTGATAGTGGGAGGAACACACAAAATGAGAGATTATAGGTGATGATGTTAGAAACCCCAGCCCTTCAGGGTTATCAGATGATAGTACCCTGAGAGAAGTTGTCAGATGTCCTCTGAGGACCCAGCCTTCTAGGGGGTTGGTAGAGTAAGCTTACAGAGGGGCTATAGCAATTGTATTTCCTGAAAGGTAAGATTTCCATTGAATGTCTTAGCTTTTTCTTCTCTAATTTTCTTTCTGGTCAACCCTCTTTTAAGAAAAGGTACTATTTCTGATAAATAGGATTAGGAAACAGATGGCCAGAAGGAAGGGTTCCATTCCTCTAGGCTTACCTAGAAAGGGGCAAGGAAATATAGAACAGCATCTGCCAGAATGAGATGGTATAAATTAGTACCCCCTAAGGTTCTTAGATAATAAGACTTGGGAGCCTTTCCTCAAAGATTTGAATTTTTAGAAAAATACCCTAACTAATCATGCCTTCCCCCTCCAATTAATTACACTTTTTTTAAAAAATGAAAAGGTACCTAATGGTCACTAATTCTATTCACAGTCTGCATTAAAAATAATTTTAATTTGTTTGTAAAGATTGAAATATGAAAAACAAGTCATTAATGCTGTTCTATTTTTGTTTCTAGAACATAACAAAAACAACTTGCAAATTAGTCAAAGAAAATTGGATTCAGAAAATATGAAAATTATCATTTCTATAATTCTTTCAAGATGGAAATTGTCATCAGTTGAGGTACTTTCTCCACCTGTGCCGATCACAGACCTTCCAGGCCATCAACCATGATAGCGTGGTTGAAAGAGCTCCATTGGCTAGTGGCTAGTCTTCTGAGATTAGTCACTCTGGACTTAGTTAGGTTAAGACTTAGCTTGATCCTCAGGCCATAGATAGAGTCTATCACTAGGCACATTTTCAAAGGCTTTCCAGCTCTCTAAGACCATCAGAGTTTGTGCTCATGGCCTTCAAGAAGCTAGGATCATCTCAACACAATAATGGGACATGAGAGCCAGACATCATGAGAGAGAAATATAATGTAGATATATAGATAGATATAGATGTATAAATACAGATTCTAAATCAAGACATAAGGATGGTGGCCTTATGTGGCAAATGTCACAAGCTATGCAAGTCAATGCAAAATTCTCCTTACCTTCCAAATTTGCTCTAAGTGGAACACCTTGTCTTCAGTCCTCTGTCATTCTTGTCCCTAGTCCTTGTTACTAGCATCCACATGGAGGAGTATAACCTGTTGGCCATGACTGATTGCCTGTCTAGGGGCTCAGTTAATGGAGTCTTCTAAGCTAGACATTTTCTGAGTTGAAGTTAGCTAGCTCAACTGCTTTGATATGAAAAAGCAGCTCCCTACAAAAGGGTCATTTACAGAAGGTGAGTATGGCTGATACTTTCTCATAGTATCCTTGATTTAGAACTGTAAGGGGCCTCTGAGACCATCTAACCCAACCCCCTCATTTTATATACAAGCTTGGATTAAGTCGTTTGCCCAAGGTCATACAAGCAGAAAATATCAGAGATAGGATTGGAACCCAGGCCTCTGACTCCAGAGCTCACATTCCTTCTATTTTACCATTTTGTAGGTGGAGAGGGGAAGTTCTAGTTGAACCCAACTATAAGCCATTTTGTTCTTATCCCTACCTTGTTGATTCTCTCCTGTATCAGTTTTGAGCAGGTAGGTGGGTACAGTGGGTAGAGTGCTGGGCCTGAAGTCAGGAAGACTCATCTTCCTGAGTTCAAATCTGGCCTCAAACACTACTAGCTGTGTGACCCTGGGCAAGTCACTTAACCCTGTTTGCCTCAGTTTTCTCATCTGTAAAATGAACTGGAGAAGGAAATGGCAAATCATTCTAGTATCTTTGCCAAGAAAACCCCAAATGGGGTCATGAAGTGTCAGACACAACTGAACAACAACAAATAAGTTTTTAGAGACTTCCTCCCACCATTCTGCTTTATAAATCTCTTTGACCATTCCTATGTCCCCTACTTCTCCTTCTTTTTCTCATCAGATGAGGTTAGCCTTCCATTTTAAACTATGACAACAGAAGACATTCCTTTGGAGGACACAGTTATGAAAGTGGGACAGAGACCCAAGCAATGGTCAATATAAAGTCATGGTTTGGATGCCACGGAAGTGAGGTCTGATGCAGACTCAACTGTTGTTGTTGCTTGCCTTTCGTTCTCAAAGAGGACCGATGACATCAGGAGGACAATGTCTTGACTTGCAAGTGAGTTATATTTAAGTGAGGTGGATCTCTACAAAGTCTTCAGCCTCACTTCTCCTCCAGAGTCACTGGAGTCTTGTGGAAAGACATAAGTCAAGATGACTGGCAATGGCCCAGCCACAGACTTGATAAAGTTCTGGCAGATCACACTAGTCACAGCTACTGAAGGCGACTTGTTACCTGGATGATATCCTTCACCTCTAGGTTCTGTCCTGGTGTGGGACCCCCTAAAGAAGGGATTGACCACCTGGGATCTGTGAATTTGTTATTTTAACATTTTGATAACTACATTTCAATATCATTGGCTTTCTTTTTAATCCCACGTATTTTATTTTATGCATTTAAAAATATTGTTCTGAAAAGGAGTCCATAGGCTTCACTAGAGCACTGAAGGGGTCCAGAAAGTGGTATGCTGCTAAGTATTTAACAGCTGACTTTCTGAGGAAAAAATGTACTTTTAAGTGTAACCTGAGTTATTAATTTTTTATCCATCACTTTCTTAAGTCAATCAACAAAACAGTAAATCAAGCCCTGATTTGTAGCATTTGACAATTTCCAAGGTATAAGTGCTTATATTGAAAATTGAACAATTGGATCTTGGGAGCTGGTTGGATCTGGTTCCAGTATACCTTTGGGTTTAGGACGCACAAAAAAGCTGTTCTAAAGTCTGGGACTTTAAGGATGTGAGAGGGGTGGGGGTGGGGGAAAGAAGAGCGATTTGGCCAATAGGTAAATAGATATTGTGTAGTATTAGTGAACCAAGGGCTAAGCTTGAAGTTGGGAGAGATTTGGGTTCATATCCTGCATCTGACATTCATTAGTCATGGGAGACTGGACAGGTCCCAGAATCATAGAATTACAGAATATCAGAACTGAAATAGGCTTCAGAGACCATCTATTGTGACCCATATCTTAACAATGACCCCAACCCCTGCCCCTTACAACATACCTGAAAAGTTGTCTCTGATTCCAAATCTAGTACTCTTTCTACTTTACCGTCATTGAGAAATTTCTCTTTATATCAACCTCAAATTTGCCTCTTAGTAACTTAACTCTGGGTCTTAGATGCCAGAGGTCAGAACTGTCATAATGCCTCCTTTCTTTCCCCCCTTCCCTCATTTTCCACAGGTGAATCTACCTTGAATGATCTTCCTTATCATCATGATAAATTCCACAGTATTCTTTCAAGTCTTCCCTGAGCCTCAATTTACTCATTTGTGAAAATGGGAATAATAACACCCATGATACCTAACTCACAGAGTCATGAGAGTTAAAAGAAATAATGTGTAAGTGGTATATCAATGTCAGCTATTCTTACCAACCAGTAATATTTCCATAAACGGAAGCCAATTTGACTTCCACTTGGTAGCTGCCTCATTTCTGGCCAGGTGCCTAGTGTGCATGTTGGGAAGCCTGGCATTAGGTAGTTGGAAAAGGCCTGCCTGAAATTCTGAATTTCGGAGCACTGGCAAGGTAAATAATCGAGATTTCCAATTCTATACTATTCAGCAAATGTTAATTAACAACCTATTATGTACAAAATGCTTTGCTAGGTTCTGAGCTTACAATGGTGAAAAACGATCCAGTTTAAATTCTTGAGGGCTAATGGGACTTGGGGGTGGAAAGAAATTTCAGCATAAATAATTATAATACAAGGTAAAGTGTGATTACCAAAGCAGCTAAATTGGAAATCAGACAGCCTGGGTTTAAATTGCAAATGTGCTACTTTTTACTTGTGAGACTTTGGATAAGTCATTTAACCACGCTGGGTCTCATTTTCTTCATCTATAAAATGGGAGGATTGTGCTAGATGAACTCTAAATTCCCTTCCAGATTATCTAGAATCCTATGAGCCTATATGAGAATGATTTGAAATATACTAAAAATGTTTAGCCTAGAGGGGAAAAAAAAGAGAAAGACTTAGAACAATATAGTTGTCTTGAAGTGCTTGAAAGGCTGTGATTTAGAAGAGGGATTGGATTTGTTATTGCTAAAAGGCAGAACTATGAGCAATGGATGAAAGTTATAGAGAATCATATTTTGGCTCAAAGAAAAAGGAAAAAAAACACCTTCCTTGTAATTAGAGCTGTCCAAAAAAAAGATGAAATGGGTCACCTCAGGAGGGGAGGCAGTAGTTTGCTTTTCACTGGAGGTCTCAGAGGCTTGGCTGGTTGGATAACCCGTATTCAGGGTTTTTGTAGAGGGGAGTTCTGTTTAGGTGCAAATTGGAGGGCTGACCTCCAAGATTCCTTCCAACTCTAAGATTTGGCGATTCTTTGATTCTCTGAAATGCCTTCTCTTCCATGACGCTTCTCTGATTCTTCTCGCCTCTTAGACCTCTTTCTTGATGTTTAAAAATAAAAGTTCGGGAGGAGATAATTTGGATGAATGGCCAGATGTGCTGGAGCAAGTGCCCATATCCTTAACCTCAAGGATCTGTCTAGTTTATTTTCAAACAAATTAGCTTTGTTTGTCTGCTTTAGGCTTATTACAGCAATTATTTTATTTTTTAACAAAACTTTTAGACATCTTTAATGTTTATATTATCTGCATTTCCAACTACAAATCTTGCCTTTCAGAAAGCCATCTTGTATAATAAAGAATAAAAAAGGTTAAAAAAATAGTTTAACAAAATCAACTAAAAAGTCTGTCATTATCTGCACTGTTTCATGCCCATAGACCTCCCCTGCCCCCAACTCTCCAATGAAGGGAGGAAAATACCTATACATATATCCGAGGCCAAGCGTGCTCATTATTTTCTCAGTATCTGCTTTTGACTGTTTTTTATTGCTATTGTTTCTATTTTCATTGTTGTAGTCATTTGTGTATTGTTTTCCTGGTTCTACTTATTTCACCCTGAGTCAGTTCATGTAAGTCTTCTGAATTCTTCACATGAATCATTTCTTATAGTATAGATGTATTCCATTACATTCATTTATTACAAATTGTTTAATTATTTCCCAATCAACGGGTATCTGGGAGCCTAGGACAACATATTTCAAAGGGAGGCTCAGAGGCCATTTAGTCTAACCGGCACATTCCGCAGCTGAAGAATCTGAGACCTGTAGAGGCTAAGTGACTTTACCAAAGTTACACAGGTCAGTAACCACGTGAAGCAGGATCTGAAACTAGGTTCTCTGATGCTAGAGTAAGTTTTCTTTTTACTTTACCTCCAGTTCTTTGCTGCTATTAAAAAAATACTGCCAGAAGATACATATTTTTTATGTATATGGGACCTTTCTTTTTATCACTGACCTTCTTGGGGGTTAATGTCTACTAGTAGAAGCTCTGGGTCAAAGGTCAAAGTACTGTTACTGCTGTGTTAATATCATCATCCCAGTGCTCTAACTGGTAGGTTAGAGGAAGGTCAAGCAGTCTCTCACTGGAAATCTCTATTGTTTCCTCTTCAAAAGACTGCCACCCTGTCTCCTACTTGAAGGCATCTGCCTAGGGGAAAAAGGTTTTTCCTGCTCCCTAAAGAGCAAAGGCATTTTCTGATACTTTTCAAAAACTATGGGGAGATTGAGCTAAATATTACATATAAAATCAATTTGGCCTTGTAATTGCCAAAATATTTTACGGGAATAATGGTTATCATATTGCTTGCCTTCTCAGTGGATGGAGGAGGAGGTGAGAAAAAGGAAGAGAATTTGGAACTCAAAATTTAAAAAGAAAAGAATGTTAAAAATAAATAAATAATAATCTGTAAAAATATTTTACATGACAAACTTTCTTCCAACCAATAGAAATCAATGCAATTATCTGGGAATAGGGTTGGGTTTTTTTGTTTGTGTGTATTTTTTTTTAATTCCCTTCCTCCCCCCAATTCAAACTGTAATTTTTCTCCAGGTATAAGCATTCCTACCTATGGTACCAGGTACTCACACCACCAATGCAAATTGTCCTTTACTCCATGGTATATCTTGGAGTCCAGACCCAATGCCTCATCCTGGCATGGAAGTGACTGTTCTTGAAAGCTATCTGTAGGAAACCTGAGCTTCTGTTGGTCCTCTTGAGTTTCAGGTATGGAAAGCTTTCAGGTATGAGCCCAGCAATGAATGCCTATCATCCGAGTTTCATGAACAGAGTGTTTGATACTCAAAGTGATAAATCTGGAGTGGGGAGTGGGGAAGGTGCAATAGCTCATGAAGACGGCCTACTGTGGGGTGGAGGACCCTTTGTACTGGTGGTGGAAGTGCCCACATCCATACCTAGGAGTGCTTGTACCTGGAGAAAATTCCATTTTGGATGAGGGGAGGGGACAGTATGATACAAAGAATAGTCTTACCATGGATGATGCCATGCCAGGAGAGTGGGGGTATATTCACCAAAGAGTCTGGTCCTTGATCCCATAAGAGTTGGTGGAGAGGAAAGGTAGGATCCAGGACAGGTGAGCCATGGCAATGGGACCTTGGGGATGATGGCATATAAGTAAGTTTTGCAGTGTGATAGCACAAATTGTCAGAGACCCATCAGGGTAAAAGCAAAGATGACAGTTGTCTGAGGGAGGAATGGTACCCTCCTGGGGAGGAAGTGGCACCTCCCCAACATGTCAATGTCCTGGGGCAGAGTCTTAACCTGGGCTATCACTCTGGGAGTACCCACAGCATTGAAGTCAGGGATGCTGGAAGTCTTAAAGTTAAAGAATGGAGCACACTCAGGGTACCAAAGTAACAGGTAGATGACAGGCATATATGTGTATATACATGTAAAAACACACAATATGCACATATATCCACACAGAGATATGTGTAGGCAGCTAGATGGAGCACCAGAGAGTGTGTTAATCTTGAAGTCAGGAAGACCTGAGTTCAAATACTGCCCCAGACACTGTATGACCCAGGGCAAGTCACAGTCTCTCAGCCCGTTTCCTCATTGGGGTAATAACACACACCCCCTGCATACACACACACACACACACACACACACACACACACACACACACACAGAGTTGTTGTGAGGGTCAAGTGAGATATCCTGTGTATTTTACAAATCTTAAAATGCCATATAAGTGCTAGCTCCCCTTCTCTTCCTCCTCCTAATCCTCCTCCTTCCTTTCCTCTGTCTCCTACCTCCTTCTTCTTTTTCTTTTCCTCCTCCTCCTCCTTCCCCTCCTCTTCCTCTTCCTCCATCTTCTTCATATGGTGTGCTGGATTGGAGATTACTCTCGTATGGCTTGCACATGTGTACGTACGTGTGTGTGTGTGTGTGTGTGTGTGTATAGAGAGAGAGAGTATATATATATATATGTATATATATATATACATATATATATATATATACACTATATATACATACATACATATATTTATATACAAGAATATTTAGATTTTTAAAAATCCAGCCTGCTGTAGCACTGAGACCCTATTACTCAGAGAACGACGACATCAGAATCCCTTGAGTCTATCCCTTGACTCTCCCCACTCCCATTCACCCTTCACTCAGGTATCAAGTTGATCTTCCTAAAGCCCAGGTCTGATCATGGCCTCACTATTCAAAGAGCTCCAGTGATTCCAGGATCAAATGTACAATCTTCTGTTTGGTTTTTAAATCCTTTCTCAACCTGGCGGCCTTCTCCCTTTCCAGTCTTCTCACACCTTACCACCGTGTTCTCTTTGATACAAAGGCGTCGGCCTCCTTGCTATTCCTTGGGCCAGACCCTCCATCACAGCTCCAGGCATTTTCACCAACCTTCCCCTTTTTCTGGAATGTTCTGCCTCCTCATCTCTGCCTCCTGGCTTCCCAGGATTCCTTCAAGCCCCAGCTAAAATCCCATCTTCTGCAAGAAGCCTTTCCAGATCTTCCTTAATGCTAATTCCCTCTATTGATTACATACAATTAGTCTTGTTTATATCTTGTTTCCAGGCAGTTATTTGCATGTTGTCTCCTCAATGGATTATAAGCTTCTCTAGAGAAAGAACTGCCTTTCACTTTTCATTGTATCTCCAACACAATACCTGGCTCATAGTAGGTGCTTAATAAATTCTTGTAGACAGTCAATACCAATCCTGAAATATGTCAATAAGTTTACAACCCAATGAATGTTTCCAGACCAAGTTCCAGTCCTACCAAGGTCTCCAAAGAAACAATCATCCCTCTTCTTTGTGCAAAGACTCTCCTACTGGTCTGAAGGTCCAAAATCCAGGGCACAATGCATAACACTCAAGGGGAGCTTGGGAGTACAGGGCTCTTCCATCACTCAATTTGCACCCAAGAATGGTGCACTCTCAAGAATGGAGAACTATATGTTTATAGAATCATAGGTTTTAGACCGGAAAGGACCTTAGAGGCCATCTAGTTGAACCCCTTCATTTTAGGGCTCAAACTACAGCCCAAAGAAGTTTGTCACTTGCCCAATATGAAAGTCCTAGAGATTTTTCCTTCTAAATAATATCTTTTGAATTTTTTACCCTCTAAATACTTTACATTCCTAAAAAAACCTCTTGCTTTTTCTCAGCCTTCATATCTCTAAATCTAAAAGTTTGTATTTATTAACTTTACCTCTACAAAGGAATCTCAAAAATAGAGCCTTTTACGTATTTCTAACTTTTTCTTACATTTTCATCATCCTATTCCACCTTCCCTCTTCCCCCTCCTGCAAAGAAAACTTCCGCATGTGGCTTCAACATCTTGTTACTGTTTAATCGTTTCAGTCATGTCTGATTCTTCGTGACCCTGTGGGACCCTACTCTCCATGGGGTTTTCTTGGCAAAGATACTGGAGCAGTTTGCTATTCTCTTCTCCAGTGCATTAAGGCAAACAGAGGTTAAGTGACTTACCCAGGGTCACACAGCTAGATTAGAACTCAGGTCTACATGACCCCATGCCCAGCACTCTGCCCACTGAGCCATTCAGCTACCTTGCCTACCTTTTTTTAAAAAAATGGTCAAAAAAGACCAATGATTTCCTCAGCATGGGAAAGTCTTGCTCTAGAAAGTTCTTGTACCATCTAATCTATAATGGAGCAATGAGAGTCACATGGCCATGATCATACATACAGCCAACATATGTCAAAGGCAGGGCTCAAACACAAAGTCTGGGACTTTGAAGCTGCCCTCCATCCACTGTTTTATTGCTGAGCTTAAAAAATAACAAACCTCCTACCTTGCACACTGGGAAAGTAAGATGAATAACTCAGAAATCAAATCCCCCCAATTAGCTATCTTAATTCAAATAATTCACCCCTACTCCCAGCTGCCTCCTTTTTCAGGAAATCTATTCACTGCCTAGTAATCCTCATAAAAGTGCTTTTAGGCCAGTTCTGAGCATTGTATAAATGCCAGGGTCTGAGGGAGATTGTGTCCAGAGTCCACTATAACTGCTCCGACATAAAAGAACCTTCTAAATGTTTTTATTTGACTCTAACTCAGCCGGGGTCCTTCCTCTGCTCCTACCTGAACCAAAAAGGAGACAACGTCCAGTGCAGCGAAGAAGGAGGAAAGGGGAAAACCAGAGGGAGACAAGCTATCGGGGAGGGAAGACCAGGGCAGAGAGTTATGGTAGAGAGGCACTACGTCTAGAATTTGGGGAGAGGAGATTATGAGGAAAAAGATTACAGATCCTTGAAGAAGTCGAAGGAATTCAGGTCTTCGAGGAAGGAGCAGAGAGTGTGATTTGTGGGGGAGGGAAAGGAGGTTACCATTTGTGAGGAGGATTCAACGCAACAGGTATTTATGAAGTAAGTGTCTACTATGTGCCAGGCACTGCATTAAGCACTGGAGATAGACAAAAGAACACTATAAGCCTTGCCTTCTAGGAGCTTTCTACTGGGGTGGAGGTACAGTGTGAAACAACATACATACTAGTAAATTAATGCAAAATAGCTGCAAAGAAAATGCAAAGAAGTTCTGGTAGGGGATCAGAGAAACGCTTCCTGGGGAGATCGGACATTGCTCGGGAGGAGGTGGTGCTTGCTTTGAATGTTGAATAGAGCCCTGGATTCTATGATGCAAGGGTGAGGAGAGAGAGCAGTCCAGACAGGTTTTCACATTGTTTTTTTTCTGATTAACCTAAAGTTGTTTTCCTACTCCTTTTGGGCATCAAAAATGTTCATCTTTGACAGCAGCAACACCTTACATCTTTTCCTAGTTGAGTTAACGTTTTCTTCATGAAAAGTCTTTTTTTTTTCTCTGTTCAGCCCTATACTACTCAATAAGAGCATTATCTGGCCTAAAAGGACAGAACCTTGCATGAGAAAAAAGACAAGCTTAGTGTTTTTGAAAAGGGAGGGCCCAGAGCTTGGAAAGAAGAGGAATTTTTGAGTGTAACATCCCTTTCAGCTACGCTCAGACTCAGAGGACTTTGATCATCATCAATGCAAATGCACAGTTCTGAACCCCCACAGATACATCTCTCTGCTAGACTCTGCCAGGTGTCATAAGAATTCATAGCAAAAGGTATTTGTTGAGACAGAATGATGAGGCAAACAATGAAAGAAGAAAACATTCTATCCACCCATACCAAATGGTTCTACTTCAGATAGAAGGAATTTACTTCTTAGTGAGGAAACTCTGGATTTTCAGAAGTAGGAAATTAATTTATGCATAGAAGGGAGGGAGCCATGGTTTAGGATGGAATTTGTACTCTTCAACTCAAAAAATGTGAGCTCTGGATTAGAGATCATTGTGGTATGCACCCCTTTGACAGTCTGATGAAGCCTATGGACCTCTTCCCTTAATATTGTTTTTAAATAAAGGTACTACTAAATTTCAGTTAGTCAGGAGAAAATAATTTAGCATTTGTGTATTTTAATAATAAATTAGCACATGCATGTCTTCTTCATCCAAATTCATGGATGCCCTGAAATCTAACAATGGATCTTTGAGGGTCCATAGATGGCAGGGAAAGAATTCCTGATCTAGTGTGATTACCTTCAGAGTCTCAGAGACGGGAAGTGATTTGCTAAGTAAGAATGACAGTCACCACTAAAACCCAGGTCAATGAACACCAAATCCAATGTTCTTTCAACTATCCCAGAGCGTGGATAGATTTTGTGCCAAAAGGGAGGAGGTATGGGTGTGTGTGTGTGTGCGTGTGTGTGTGTGTGTGCGTGCATGTGTTTTTTTGGGTTTTTTGTTTCTTAGAAAGAAGAATTATAGACCTTAAATCTGAAAGTTATGGAGGTCATCTAGTCCTTGCTGTGAAACAGAGGCCCAAGAGGTTAAATGATTCTCCTAAGGTCATGCAGTTAATAAGTGGTGGAGTCTAGACTCCAGCTCAGAATTTAGGCTATCAAGTCCACGGCTTTTTCTGCTGTGCTGTGGATCTATGAGGGCTCATGAGGTTTGGGGAGTATTAAAGAAGAATGACCTAAAATCAGTTTGAGGAGGATAGTATTGTTTCCCAATTTAAAATCCCAAGAAAGGTCTGGAATGCTCCCTATCCTATAGTGCCTCAGACACATGATGTCAGTCAAGTTCCACTGATCCTAGGTCTCAAAATTAGACCAGTGGTGCAGCCAGGCACTTGGGCACTAGTATGAGCCCCAGCAGGGATAGGTGGGTGAGGCCCCTCCCAGATCAGTGGTCTTCCCGTTCATCTGTAGGGCTATCCAGCGGCCTCCTCTGAAACTTTGACCTGTGTCCGTGCACTGCCAGCTGGATTGGGTTGCTCAGGGCAGTTTCCCAAAACTCACAGAATTACAGAGTTGGAAAAGACTACAGTGGCCATCTGGTTCAACCCATTTGTGAAAAAGAATCCCTACTACAACATGTCTGATAAATGGTCATTCATCCTCTTCTGAAAGACTTCCATCAAAGGGAAATGCCCCTCCTCATGTTGCAGCCTACTCCACCTTTGGACAATTCAAAGAACAAGAGATATTTTTCCAACATCCAGCCTAAACATGCCTTTTTTTAAACAACTCCCACCCATTGCTCTTGCTTCTGCTCTCTGGGGACCAATAGAGCAAATCTGATCTTTTTCCCACAGGACAGCCCTTCAAATACTTAGCAATCAATGCCCCCCCCAATCCCTCAACTCCTTCAACCAATCCTCATGGGGCATGGACTCAAGATCTTTACTCTTCTGACTATCCTCTTTGGGACACCCCTAGTTTATCAATATCCTTCCTAAATTGTGATTTCCAGAACTCAATATAACAATCTTGCTGTAGTCTGACCAGGGCATAATAGAACTGGATGATTGCCCCTTAACCTAAAAGAGTTAATGACCATCCCCTCTTTCTCACTGAGGCAAATAATCTTAGCTATATTGTCAAAGAATCTATAATTATCTAGATTTATTAGTGATTTTTAATTATGTTGATCTATATCAATTATGTTGATCTATATAGCATATATATGTATATGTCTATGTGTAGCAATATTTATAGATATGGATATTGACATAGAGATAGATAGAGATGATTTACCTCCAGACTTGCCATTTCATTGATATAAGAACTCCCAAGGGAAAACTTCCCCCGCTATTGCCAATTAGCAACAATTCTTAGTATCCTTACAATTCATAGGATCATAGATGGAGAGCTGAAGATAATCTAATCCAATCTTCTCATTTTACAGATAAGGAAACTCATCTTAGCTGCCTGGGGTGTGAGATATTAAGTGACTGGCCCAAACACAACCAATATGACTCAGATGTAGGACCTGAACCTAGGTCATTCTGGGTTAATATCTTAACATAAATTCATACTACATAAGTAGGCAGCCCTTGCATCATCAATTCTCCATATTATTCCATCACAATAATATGACGCAATTTGGTCAGCCATTCCCCAATTGATGGGCATCCCTGCAATTTCCAGTTCTTTGCCACCACAAAGAGAGCTGCTATAAACAATTTAGGACATATAGGGTTTTTTTCCCCCTTTTTCCCTAATCATCTTTGGAAATAGACCAAGTAGTGGTATTGCTGGGTCAAAGGGTTAGGGTTATAACTTTCTGAGCATAATTCCAGATCACTCTTCAAAACAGTTGGATATGAGGGATGCTTTGAATGGGATCTGAGAATGAGCATTGAGCAGTTGTATCCTCTCCTCACACACTGTTCTATCCATTGAAAGAATCCTTTGGGTTTTGGTTTGGTTTTTTGTTTGTTTGCTTTTTTGGCAATTGGGGTTAAGTGACTTGCCCGGGGTCACACAGCTAGTAAGTGTCAAGGGTTTGGTCTGAACCAGATTTGACCTCAGGTCCTCCTAACTTCAGGGCTGGTGCTCTATCCACTTCACCACCTAGCTGCCACCTAACTGCCCCCCCCATTAGAAGAATCCTGATGAGAGGTGAAACAACTGTTCTTCCCTGAAAATTCAGGTAGATAGTGAAGTTTCTCTTTCTCCTTCTCCCTTAATTTCCCTCTTAAAGGGTGGGTGTTCAAATCCAAATTTTTAAAGTTTTCCATTTGCTATTTTCAATAGTACTTCAAAGCTGGCTTTCTCTAGATAAAAATAAGATCTATTTTAATTCCTTTTGAGTCCTGAATGGCTTTAATTATGTACAGGAAGTGCAAATTAGAAGGCTAGCTTGAATACATAGAATTTAAATAGGTCAGGGCATTCAACTTTGCCCTAGTGATCAAACTTAAATTCTAACATGGGGGTTCTGAACTGTGATAATTTTATTAGTAACTGTATTTTTTTAAGCTCTGTAAAATAAGAGGAAAGGATGCTTATAGATTCAGGACATTACCTTTAAGCTATAACCATGAGTTCATTATTTCATGTAGCTAAGTTGCTTTAAATAAGGGTACCTTAGGCAGGAATCTCCACCCTGTGATTCTAAAAAGAGGGGCAGAGAAAAGTCTGTGACCAAGATTAAGACCCTGCCTGAATCAAGCCAATGGAAGGAGAAAGTCACCATTTCTAGGAGATTAGCTCCTCCTCTTTCCAGTCAGGAGGAAGGGATAGGAAGATTAAGTTTTAATGCTTTAGTAAAATAGTAGGAAAAAGTTTTGCCAATTTAGCATAACTGATAATGTAGTGAGAATAAGTGTTAATACCTTCATAAGAAAATAGAAATAAGTGTGCAGACTTAGCATAACTGATTCCAATTTTGAGCCTCCATTTTGTGAGCTTTTTTGAGTAAGTTGTTTTTCAATAATAAGATAAGCACTTGTGAGGGATGATGTAGAAAATGACATGTGTTTGTTCTAAAATAACTGATAAACATATGTGGATCCTCTGATAAGATAGCCCACTGAGGAAAAATATCATAAATGACTTTATCAGTAGTTCATGTAATAAATTACTAACCAAATTACATGGTAAACAATTCAAAACACCCATCGTTAACAGTAAAAAAAAAAACTCACCTGGGACCACAGCCATCAGCCATTCCTAGGGCATGACTGAAGAAAAACCCATGGCCTCTGGCTTGGAGAGAAGGAATACTTATCTGGAGTCCAGTTCAAAAAATATTTATCAGACCCTCAAAGACACAGATTGGTGGTTTGTTCCTAGAGGACAGTATTGCTTGCCATTTTGTTGAAAAGTGATTGTGTGCATTGAGAAGTCTACGTCTAATTAGTGTTTCTAAGTAGTAGGAAATTGGCTATACCTGTACATTGTACGTTACACAGCTAGGTTGGCAAAGTTACTCCTGCCATGTTGTTAAGGTACTAAAGCTTAGTCTCACTAGAGAGGAAAAGACCCCTTCAGCTAAATGTTATCCTCAATGGCAATACTGCTGGTTACGTTAAAAAAAAATAGTCATAAAATAGATACAAGGTGATTGGATGGGTAGAAGGCACCAGCAATGGACAAATGAGAAAAGATGGGGGCAATACCTTCATGGGGAAAGTGGCATTTGAGCTAGTCATTAAGATGGGGATTAGGGGACCCTAAGAAGCAGAGATGAAGGATGGTGCAATGGTTAGAGAGCTGCACCTACAGTCAGGAAGACCTGAGTTCAAATCCTGCCTCAGAGGGTAGGTTTAGCTGTACAGCCCTGGGCAAGTCATTTAATTTCCCTCAAACTGAGTTTCCTCATCTGTAAATGAGGGTTAATAGCACCTACCCTACAGTGTTGAAAGCATCAAATAAGACATAACAAATGCATGTGCTCAGTAAACCTTAAAGTACTATATAATAATGATGATAATAGCTAACATTTATATAGTGCTTCCTATGGGCCAGGCAATGTGTTAAGCCCTTTACAATTATCTCATTTGAGCTCCACAACAACACTGTGAAATAGGAACTGATATCTCCATTTTACAGATGAGGAAACAGAGGCAAACAGAAGTTAAGTGGCTTGCCCAAGGTCACACAGTCAGGAAATGTCTAAGGATGGATTTGAACTCTTCCTGACTCCAGGCACAGCACTCTATTCACTAAACCACCTAGCTGCAAAAATACATATGTATCTCTACATATGTGTGTGTGAGTATGTGTGTGTGTGTGTGTGTGTATATACATGCATATATATGAAGACAGCTCAGTGAAATAGTGGATAGAGATATATGTATCTATCTAAGTATATGTGTATATAATGTATTTACACATATGCATATAAGCACATCTATATATACATATATGCATACATAATTTTATATATATATAAAACTCTAAATGTTTATATTTATAGAAAGAAGAGTATGTTCCAGTCATGTTTCTCAGGCATACAAACACCAGGTAGTGTATAAAGAACAGTAAAAAGGTTGGATTCATTAGACCATTGAATGGATGAAAGGGAGTACATGTAATAATATCAGGTTGGCACCATGTTTTGAAAACCTTTAAGTGTGGAACAAAGGATTGACAGGAACATATCTCTGTTTTTAGAAATTCACTTTGGCAGCTGTGTGGAGGTTCAATTGGGATAGGCTGTAATTTGAAGCAGGGACCCAATTATGATAATATAGGAGACAGCCAATGAGGTTCTACACTAGAGTGGTAGATGTTTAGATGGAGAGATGGGAGTAGATCTGAGAAATATGTCCTTCTTCATCCACTGTCTCCTCAGCTTCTTCACCAAAAACCCATAGCAGATATTGTGCCACAGAGGGGCTTCTGCCCTGGAGTCTCCCTTTCCTGATTGGCTCCTCTCTCCCAGAACACTATTTCAGGAAAATCCCAGCTACGCTTCCTTTTCTTCTCTCTTCCTCATCTGCTTTCTCTACAATGGCATCGCCAATAACTTGGATGCCACGTGAGTACCCTGATCTTGGGACTAGTGCTCTATCCACCAGGCAATACTTTTTCTCTCTGCTAATCTTGAGAATTCCTGGACGTGTGCCTGATGTTGCAGGTAGGTAACCTAGCTCTGGCAATAGACAGCTGTGTGTCTGAGTTTGAATAAGCCGTGGGTTTATTTGGGGGGGAGCACCTAAGCAGGACATCATCACCTGTAACTAGTTTATTGTCCCCAGGAAAGAGGGAAGATTCCTGCTCTTCTTGAAGAGGATGATTCATTTGCTGATAGTTTCCTCCCTCCTTTATCATCCCCTCCCCCTCCCCCCAAGGCCTCTTAGGACTCTGGAAACTTCCAAGAGTGGGAGTGAAAAGGGGGAAAATAATACTGGGTTCCTGCCCAACCAACAGACGTGGCAACTGCTCCCTGGGTGCCCAAGAGGCAGCTGTAACTGATCCTTGGGTGGTATTTGCTTATACCACTCCCAGCCCCTCAGGGATAGGAAAGTTTGTCTGGCCTGGGCATCCAGAGACCCCACTCCCATTTTCTAGGATTAATGTACCATTTGGAATACCTCCTGTAGCTCTAAAATCATGGGCTTATTTAAATTGAAGCCTGACTGCTCCATAACAGAGGGAAGTGATAGACCAAAACTATTAAAGGCATTCAACCTCTCTCCCCTTACACACGCACAATCAACTTTAAATCATACTGATATTAATATGATACTCAGACTTTGAAAAGCCCTATACATGCATAATCTCATTTGTTGCTCATAAAACCTCAGTAAGATAGGTACACTTTTTATTCCTTTTTTTTTTGTTTTTTTTTTGCAGATGAAGAAACTGAGTCAGAAAAGATTAAGCGACTAATCCATCGTCAAAGAGGTATAAATTCACCGAGGGTTATAGATTTGGTGCTAGCAGGGACCCTATATGTCAATGAGATCAACTTCATTTTGCAAATGAGAAAAAACCGAAATCCAGAGAGGTTGGGTGACTTGTCCTCAGCTTCACCTGAGAATTAAGTGTCAGAGGCAGAATTTGAACCCATATGCTCTGACTCCAACCAAATTTCCTCTGTCCAAATCTTTTCTGACTACAAGCCCATTGCGCTCTTCATTATACCAACCAAGAGGGGTTACAGACAGATAGTCCACAGGGTAGATAAACCAACTCTTTCTTGGCTTTAGAACTGGTTCTGTACTGGCATCTGAGTATGAGAATTCCAACCAAAAGCTAAATTAGCATTGAAACCTCCATAGACCCTTGAAAGACTATTGATATAAAATTAATACATATTATAACATTTTAATTATGTATGATAAAATATTAATTAATGTAAGATATAAAGTGAAGAAAATACAGAGATGAATAAGCTTCTGCCCCTGCTATCATGGAACTGACAGTCTGTACGGCAGACAGGACATCTGGGCACTGCTCTATGCCCAGAGAACTTCACGATTAGTTTCTGAAGACTTGCCCATGGTGTCGTTGTCTACTCCAGGTCCTCAAGGCATGGTCACACCAAGAGGGAGAGCCCAGGGAGGCCTTCCCTCTCCATGAGCCCCCAGACTGGTGCCATCTCCGCCATGTTGAGAATACTTAAAGCAGCTGCAGTAAAGGGTCCGAGTCCAGGGCTCACTCTGACCCTTAGATTCTTACATGATGCAATGGTAGGCAATGGGGAGCAATAGTGGCAGAGGAGCAGGGTTCAGAGCCCTGTTCTATCAGTTATGTGACTTGGCCTGAGTCACTCCTAGACTAGAAAACGAGGGGGGTCCTACTAGACGACCTCTAAGGTCTCTCCTAGCTTTAAATCTGTGATCCTATGACCCATCCCTTTGCTCCCAATGCCAGCAACTTGGAGGGAACCAGAAGGGCCATTGTGGTGGTGGCCTATGGGCCTCCCCCATTTCAGAGAATTGAAAGCTGAAAAGACAGTGAATATCATTTAGCTCATGCTAAGCTTCTCATTTAGTTCATCAAAGAGCTAAAGGGGGATATAGCAGCTGCCTTGGAGTTTTTGAAAGGCTGTCATGTAGATGAGAGATTAGCTTTGCTCTGCTTGGCCCGGGAGGGCAGAAATGGGAGCAAAAAAAAAAAATTTAAAAAGAGGGGAAACAGCACATATAGCTAACTTCTATGTAGAATTTCATCCTCAAAACAACCTTGGGAGGTAAATGCTATTATTATCCCCATTTTGCAGACGAGTAAAGTGATGCTGACAAAGGTTAAGTGATTTGCCCAGGATCATACAGCTAGTAAGTGTCTGAGGCCGTATTGGAACTCGGGTCTTCCTGACTCCAGAGCCATGGTTCTATTATTCACTTTCACACCTTTAATATTAAGAGGCATGCCGTTAGGAGCAAGTGCTTGGTTTAGAGCTGACCCTAAGGGGAATGTGCTGCCCCAGAGAAGTGAGGTACCTTTGCGGCCCGAGGTTTGGAAGTCAAAGCTCAGTGACTACTCACTGAGCCTGGGGATTCTTTTTCCAGCCTGGATTAGACCAGATGGTGGCTATGGTCTCTTCCAGCTCTGAAATTCTGTGTTTCTATGATCTTAAAAGATGGAAGAATGTCAGGGCCCTGTGGGCTTAGTCGGTTTATGCAAAGGAAAACTTATACCTCAAATCTGGCCAGAGAGAAACCTTCAGTGGTTGTTATGGTTAGTGGGAGAGGAAAATCAGTCGAGGCTTATTTTTTTTCCAAACTCAGATTCTGCCTGAGAAGAGTATGGTTACCAGATGTCTCCTCTATACGGGCTAATCCTCTAACGTTTCAAACACACCCCAGCACATCCACCCCAAAGCCCTCACTACAGCAAGTATTTATTTAGAGAAACAGTCCAGTGCGGCGACTAAAGTGTTGGACTCAGAGTCAGGCCTCCAGGAGTCAAATCCTGCCTCATACACCTGAGTGCATCGGACACACCTAAACCGTCAGAGCGGCAGTAGATGGCTTACGATCCTGACTGCCTCTTATTGACTGTTTGCCCTTAGGCCAGTGACAATCTCTCTCTGGGCCTCTGTTTTCTCATTTGTAAAATTAAGGGGTTGAGCCAAATAAATTGTAAGGCTCCTCTTAACTCTAAATCTCTGATATTCTGATGTGAAATAAGGGCAAAGTGCACAGAGAGCTGGCCTTGAGTCAGAAAGGCCTCCTTGCCAGTCAAAGTTGAAGCTGAACATTAGGGCTAATTTGCATTGATTGGCTTCTTCACTGGAAATTCCCTGCACCAATCACCTGTCACAGTAGAAGTAGGAAAATGGATTTTTAATCAAAGCTTTTTTTTTTAATCAAATAAACACATCTCACCTTCCCACCTTTTCGGCTTCTGGCCAAAACAAAAACAATTGCTATTAAATTCACTCTGAGCCAATAAGGGCCCAAACAATGACCACATAGGGCTTGGCCTGGGATCCGTTGTTGGCCAATCATTGAGAGCCAGAGTGATTTGGGCTTAAGCCATGCTCCTTAAGAAAGAAATCTAGCCTGTAAACCCCAGGATACCTTGTGAGGTTTCAGGCATCCAAATTTGCATTGCTTTGGGCAGAGCACCCACAGGTAAGGATATGATAGCCTATGTGGATAGAGGGAAGGAAAGGGGAGAGAGAGAGAGAGGGAGAGAGAGAGAGAGAGAGAGAGAGAGAGAGAGAGAGAGAGAGAGAGAGAGAGAGAGAGAGAGAGAGAGAGAGAGAGAGAGAGAGAGAAAGAAAGAAAGAAAGAAAGAAAGAAAGAAAGAAAGAAAGAAAGAAAGAAAGAAAGAAAGAAAGAAAGAAAGAAAGAAAGAGTTCCAGTTGGGTCCCCAGTGAGGCAGTGCCTACTACTATTCACAGAAGTTGTTTGTCCTTCATTCTCCAAGACTGTCATGACAGCAGGGAGGTGGTGCCAGGACATGCAAGTGAATTGGATTTAAGTGAGGGAGGGCTATGCAAAGTCACCAGCCTCACTTTCTCCTCCAGAGCCATCTGGGTCCAATGGAAAGATATTGAGCATGATGACAGAGGATACAAAAAAGAGGCAAAAGACAATCCCTTCCCTCAAGGAGCTTACTATCTAAAAGAGGAATCCAAGAAAGCTTTACATTGGAGACAGCGATTGAGTTGAACCTGAAGACTGTGTAACAATTCAGCAGGAGATGGAGGCCAGAAAGGAAATTCCAAGTTAGGAAATGGAGTAAACAAAACACGTGAGGGCAGGAAGCAGGGCATATTCAGGGAATCATGGCTAGGGAAGTTTGGCCAGAATTTGAGATACTTGGCAAAGAGAAGTGTGAGATTAGGCTGAAATAAAATTGTGAGTGAAGGTCCTTCAGTGCTGGACTAAGAAATTAAGATGTTTAGTAGGTTTAATTATGGACAACACTCTTCCTTCTTTTAAATGAGGCTGGTTTGAGTAGCGGAATAGTCCCAGGGGTTTGAATACAGACAGCTTTGAGAGTACATTTGGTCCAACTGCTTTGTTACAAATGGAGACGGGGAATGGAACCCTTGTGTGGTACCGTGGGAAAAAAAGCCCTGGCCCTACAGTCGAAGAGGGTGTTACGGCTGTTCAGTTGTTCTTCAGTTCGGTCTGACTCTTCCTGATCCCATTTGGGGTTTTCTTGGCAGAGATACTGGAGTAGTTTGCCATCTGCTTCTCCAGCTCATATTCCAGATAAGGAAACTGAGGCAAATAGGGCTGAGGGACTTGCTTGGCATCACACACCTACGAAGTATGTGAGGCAGGATTTGAACCCAAGTCTTGTTGACTTCAAGTCTAGCATTGGCTCCACTGAGAACACTCTTCAGTGTGTTTGTTTCCACCCTTGCTTCTCTGTATCTGGAAGGTATTTCTGGATTCTTTAGAAAGGGGAGGCAGCTAGGTGAATAGAGCAGTGGATAGAGCACTAGCCTTAGAATCAGGAGGACCTGAGTTCAAATCTGGCCTCAGACACTTGACACTTACTAGCCGTGTGACTCTGGGCAAGCTACTTAACCACATTGCCTAATCAAAGACCTCTGAGCCGGGTGAGCCTTGAGAAAGTAGAACACTCTAAAAACCCTCCCCTCACCCCACATTCTCTATTATTGTAGAGGGTAACAAACACCATCCTCCCAGTCCTTCAGGCTCCTCGCTATTTTTCGTCTCCCATATCCAAGCTGTTACCAAGGCCTATTGAAACTGAGGCAAATAGGGTTAAGTGACTTGTCCAGGGTCACAGAGCTAGTAAGTATCTGAGGTTGGATTTGAACTCAGGATGATGAGACTTCTTGACTACAGGCCCAACATTTTTTCTGCGGTACCACCTAGAGTCAAAGGACCCGAGTTCAAATCACACCTCAACTGCAAATATGTTTTATAGTTGCGTATTTAAAGAACAGAGTCTCTAAGACACTGTTGTTCCCATATAGTATTTGAATAACACAAAAACTCTGGTTACTTAATGGTCAAAGAATAAAATATCTCTAAGGAATTCTTCAAAAGAAGAAATCTTAGGCAAATGACTTAGCTTCCCAAACCTCAGTTTTCTCATCTCATAAAATAGAGAGTAGAACTAGCCAGCCTCTTCTGTCTCTTTGGGTCCTGGATATTTGCTCCTATGGTCACTGAGATTTATGGCCTCCAAAGGTGGATTATGCAGGGAGACTGAGGGACAGTAGCTAGATAGTCTTAATGCTCTACATGTACCCCCAAGGTGTCAAGAGATCTGGGGAAGAGACCCCTCCACACTGTGCAGACCCCCTGCATACAAAGGGATACAAGGAAGAGTCACCTAGGGTGAGAAGGGCTGTGATTGTCACCATTTGGAGGGAGTCTCCTGATGGAAGAGATCACAGATCCTTAGAGAAACGCTACTGGGGACATTTGAACCTGAGTTCAAATCCTGGTTCTGCCCCTCACTACTGGCATGATCTTCTAGTCATTTCACTTCTCCTGGCCTCAGTTTCATCAACTGTACAATGGGGGTGTTAGAGTAGGTGACCACTAAGCTCCTTCCTACCCCTGAATCTATGACCTTTTACAAAGTACTGAGATCAGGAGCCCTTGAGGCTGTCACTAAGACAAGTCACTTAAAACAGTGCGCCCTCTATACTCATCTGGCTAAGCTATTAAGTAGCCCTTTTTCCTCACCTAGGGCCTGGGCTGGCCTTTCTCTAGTCCTCAGGATGGGACCTAGGGACTGTTCCTGGGAGCGTCTCTTCCCCATGCTCACAGTGATTTTCACTTTTCCCATGGCTAAATGTGGATTTAATTATTTGAAATAGATAACAGACACAGGGCTGGAAGGGACCACAGAGCTCACATCCAGTCTAGCCCCTTCCTTTTACAAATGAGAAAACTGGCGCAGGGAATTCAGCGACTTACCCGAATGACAGAGCAATGACACGTCAGAGGCAGATTCTGAACTGAGGGCCCTTCGCTCCAAATTCAATGGGATTTCCACTGTACCAGACTGCAGCTCTGAAAGAATCCCGGGCTAGAGGCTGGCTGAAGCAGGAGCGACTGGCTGGCTGCGAGGAGGGCCTCCCAGCAGATGCAGCCTGCAAAAATCATCGCTGCTGCTCTTTTCAACATGAAGATTAGGAGGAGAAGATTTCTGCGAGCGGAAGCAACTAGAGGATATTTCTTATCCTCCCACCATTGGGAGGAGGTGGGGGGGGTTGGAGATCCCTTTTTGGGGTGGAGGATGAGGCTCTTTTGGGGGGTTGAGGCTCTTTTGGGGGATGGTTAAAGCTTTCTTTTTGGGGGGTGGCTGGGGCTCTTTTTTGGGGAGATGATTGAGGGTCTCTGTGTGGGAATGGGGTTTGGGCTGTCTTTTTGAGGAGATGTTAGGGGCTTTTTTGAGGTAGCTGGGGCTGTCTTTTGGGAGAGATGACTGAGGATCTCTTTGGGGGGGTAGGGTTCTGGCTCTCTTTTGAGGAGATGTTAGGGGCTTTTCAAGGCAGCTGGGGCTCTTTTTTGGGGGGATGATTGAGGTTCTCTGTGGGGGGGTTCCGGCTCTCTTTTGAGATGTTAGGGGCTTTTGGGGGTGGCTGGGCCTCTTTTGGGGGAGATGACTGAGGGTCTCTTTGGGGGGTAGGGTTCTGGCTGTCTTCTGAGGAGACATCAGGGGCTTTTTTGAGGTGGCTGGGGCTCTTCTGGGGGGGACGATTGAGGGTCTTTGGGGGGGACAGGGTTCAGGCTCTCTTTCTTGGTGTGGGTTTTGACTGAGGCTCTCTATGGTGGTTGGAAGGGAGAGATCTTTCCCTTCCTCTCTGCATGTCGCACAAACAAGCTGGCATCATCGACCACAGGAGGGCACTGTGGAACCCCAAGACAATGAAGGGAAGCTATTTGTTTGTTACATGGACACTGTCAAAGTTAACCGTCAGCAGAAAATCTGTCCTTTGGGAACCTTTCTCGACAAGGTTTGGAAAAGGGCGGGGATGAATGGGCGTTATTCCAGGGATGGGCCTGTGTGCAAAGCAATGGGCAGAGGACAGAGAGGGAAACAGAGGCAGACCAAAATGGATGGTTCCCAGGACACTCTGAGCCTGATGGGGGAGGGGAGGAGGGGAAGGGATTGAACAGAGGGCGAGTGAAAGAGGAGGTGCGAGCAGAGTGAGATTCCTAAGTCCCCTCCCCCAACAGCTTCAATTTCTCCTCTCCCTTTGCAGACTGGTACAAATCGTCCAGAAGTTCCCCCTCCCACCTATCTTTTCCTTCTTTCTTTATCACCTCCTTTTTCTTCTTCCCTATAGCTCAAAGAAACATAGACCACCAGATTATAGCTTTAAAGCCAGAGGGGACCCATGAGGTCATCCGGGGCAAAGAGGAAGGAGCTATTATGACCTCATTACAGAAATCTTCAATATGATTTCCTTTTAGAAATTATCATGTTGCTATGAGCAAGAAGATAATATCAACTTCATTGTCACACAGACAGTAAGTGACAAGGCCAGGCTTTCAACCCAGATCCCCTGATTCCAAATCCAGCATTCTTTCCACTGAAATGGGCAGCTGGAAGGGAGTTGGGGGAATCGCCTAGTCAGAGGATCTTAGATTTACACCCGGAAGGTTCTCAAAGAGGTCCTCAAAGCCAACCCCCTTCTCCCCTACACTTCACAGGTTAGGAAACTGAGAACTGACAGGTAAACATGAAGGTTGACCAAGACCAAGTCATTAGTAGCACAGCCCTATTACTCCCTGCCTCCTGACAAGAGGGCATCGAGACCCATAGGTTTAGAGCTGGGTGGGATCTCAGAAACCAGCGAGGGCAAGTCCCTCTTTGTACAGATGAAGGGACTAATAAATTTCATTAATTTGCCCCAGATCACACAGGTAGGAAGTGGCAGAGAAGGGAAGTGGTCAGGGCTAGAACTCTGGTGATGGTTAGTACAGGAAGGAGGAGGAAAAAGGTATCAATCCGACAAGGGCACAGTATCCAGATGGGCCAAATATAGGGGGGATTCTTCCCCTTTATAGGCTCCTTTGCTATCTTTTTGGCTGTGTTGAAATGTATAATGCTTCTGTGTTGGGGCTTGTAAATGTCAACAAAATTCAGCACTCAGTTTCCCCTCCTTGTCAGGGTAGAATGTAGACCTTAGTTTTCCCTAAGAATTATCTGGCAGTTCCTGAGAGGAACGTTAGTCATGCATTTCCAAAAGGGAATGTCTCCAAAGTTGGGGTGAGGGAAAGAAATAAGCTGGCACACTTGGTATGCTTGGGGTCCCTAAGGTATACATATACCCATTTTATGTTAAACGTCTATGAACTATCTTCTACCACCATCACCACCACTACCATGTGCAAGTATCCTACCTTCTACTAACTTAAAATCAAGGGATTTTGCCTTTGGGGAATGAAAAAATTCTTGTTTTGTCTTTTCCCCCTTCTACCTTGTTGCTGCTGCCAGAGGGTTGGGGTAGACCTTCATAAGCACTAAAGCAGATGTGAAGTTAGTGTCATTTTGTACAGGTCTGAATCGGGGGTTAATATAAAACTCACCAAGCTATGGAAGGTCTTGGCCCTCATAAACAATCGCTCATTTGTAGAGGATCTAAGAATCGTGCATCATGGACATTGCTATAGGTTCCTAGAGATGGGGGTTGGGGCCCGGGAGTGCAAGGAACTGGGCGGTCATTAAGGAACTAAAGCAGCAGCTGCACTGAATGGATTTCTTGACAATCTGGAGCTTTCCCAGGTCCCTAGAGAACTATCCAGAACTGGGGATATGGACCGATGCATTCAAAGGCTTCCTGCGTTGATTTTCAGGGGCTGAAAATCTTTAACTGGGAGGAGCTTGATCACAGGAGTTCCCTGTTCGTCCTGATGAGCTTACAGGGAGGTAAGCATTTGTGTGGGACCTGGATTGCATTTCCCTGTAAATTCTAAACACATGCTCGTTTCTGTCCTCGCTGTGGATCAATTAGGGATGAACTGGTCAGCTCTGACTATCGTGGGATGGACTTTTGCACATTAGCCACTTCTTTGTGCTGGGTTATAAAAGGGATTCTTAGTCATAGACATGGATTTTCACCCTATTTACCCTTTGTGACCAGAGGAGCAGATCAAAGAATGGAACTACAGCCCTGGGGGAGATTCCTTCCTCAGTGGGGACCTTTAATAACCCCCTTGGGACACAGGCCCTTTACTCACTCATTTATTCTCTCAAAAAAAAAAAAAAGAGGTTATAGAATCCTGGGGGCAACTAGGTGGTGCAGCAAAGTGCCTGGCCTGGCATCAGGAAGACCCAATTTCTTGACTTCAAATCTGGCCTCAGACACTTAACTAGCTGTGTGAACCTTGGCAAGCCGCTTAACTCATTTGCCTCAGTTTCCTCATCTGTAAAATGAGCTGGAGAAAGAAATGGCAAACCACTCCAGTATCTTTGCCAAGAAAACCCCAAATGAGGTCATGAAGAATCAGCCATGACTGAACATTCTGAAGACCTTAACCGAGCCCTGGAGAGATACTGGCAGGCACACACATACTATCAACCAGATGGCGGCCATGGAAAGGGAAAAGATGAAGACTGGGTGGCAAAGCTTAATGTTCTTTTCCAGGAGTGGATACCACAGAAACAGCCTTATTTTACATGTTCTTCCCCTACTCAGCTAAAACCCAATATAGAGAAACCACAGTCTGTGGTCCGGCCCACCAACCTGTAGTCAGAAAACTCCTTCTGAAGTAATTTTACAAAAAATGAGAGCTCTATTTGCCTTCATCTCTGGTCATAGACCCACAGACTTAGAGGTAGAGGTCATTTAGTCCAATTTCTATATATTATGGTTGAGAAAACAGAAGATGAAAAGATTTCTCTAGCACGTAGGTAGTAAGGAGTTGATTAGGATTCCAGGCATATGCTCTGAATTCGAATCCAGTGCTTTATTCACTATGCCTCTCTGTATCCTTGAACCTCTAACATTTAATCAAGAGATCTTTAAACAACATCATCATTTATGTAATTTTAAAGTTTGTAAAGTATTATACAAATATTATTTCATTTGATCTTCATAACAACCCTGGGGGTAGTTGTTATTCTTATCCCTAGTTTACAGACAGGAAAACCAAGGCAGACAGGTAAAATGACTTGCCTAAGGTCACACAACTAGTATCTGTAGGAGGCTGGATGGAACTCAGGTCTTCCTGACTCCAGGTCCAGCACCACCTCCACTGTTCCACTCAGCTGACCCTCTAATCATGCATTTCCTCTACTCGAAAGTCTTTAATTTTTGGTGCCAAATAAAGTACACACTCTTTATACTGGTATTTCAGGGCCGCAGTCATTCCAGACTCATCTTCCACTTCTGCTTTCCATCCAAACCTCTGCTCCTATAGGCATCCTTCCCTCTCCTGTCCACTCCTCTTGGTGCCCCCTAGCTGGGTGTATTCAAACCTCTCCTGTCACCTTGTCCATCCCACACACCTGAAAGTGAACTCTCCTGAAGTTTCTCATAATCTGTACTTTGTGCTTAATATACTCACTGGCACAATAGCTGTTTATATATCTACCTTAGCCCTCCTATTAGATCATAAGTTCCTTGAGGGCAGAGACAATATTTATATATGTCTAGCACGCTGCATGGTGCCAAACTCATAGCAGTAGGGCAGCTAGGTAGTGCCCTGGATAAAGCCCTGGAGTTAGGAGGACCTGAGTTCAAATGTGGCCTCAGACACTTAACACTTAACTAGCTGTGTGCCCCTGGGCAAGTCACTTAACCACATTGCCTAGCAAAAACAAAAACAAACAAACAAACAAAAAACCTCATAGTAGCAACATTTGGTTCAATTCAATTCAACATAACAAGTACTGATTAATAATAGTATTCTATAGTGCTTCAACGTGTGTAAAACACTTTATATGTTATCTCATCTGATTTTTTTTTTTGATTAAGTACATATTATGTAGCAGGCCCTGAGTGAGCTGGACACTAGAAATACAAAACCAAAATGAAGCAATCTTTGTGGAGCTCACATTCTATTTGTGGGAAATAAAAAGTACATACTATAAGTAAATACAAACATTCATGCAAAACAATTTCTAGGAGGGAGGGCACAGGTCTAATATGAAAGTCAATTTGTTAACAATAAAATAAGGTTTCCAGAGGGCACGGTGAAAGGTAGGGAAGAGTAGTATAAAGACACTGCGGGGATGGGTATATTAAGTGTTTATTGAGTTGAAATGAATTGAATTGAAAAATATCCTTATTAAGTTAGGATGATAACTAAGAAGAATTAATTCCTCCATCTGAAGTTATTACCCTAGTCTGACCTCTCCAGAACAGTTCTCTGCTGTAGACTCAATAAATATTTGAGAGAATGAGGGGAAAAGGAAGTAAGAAAGGAGAAGAGAGAGTAGGGGAGGGAGGAAGGAAGAGAGGAATGGAGGAAGAAAAGAAGGAAGGAAATAAGGAAGGAAGGAAGGAAGGAAGGAAGGAAGGAAGGAAGGAAGGAAGGAAGGAAGGAAGGAAGGAAGGAAGGAAGGGAGGGAGGGAGGGAGGGAGGAAGGGAGGGTGGGAGGGAGGAAGGGAAAGAGGGAGGGAAGGAGGAAGAAAGGAAGGGAGGTAGAAAGAAAGGGAGGGAGGGATGGAGAGAGGAAGGAAAAAAGGAAGGAAGGAAAGAAATGAGGGAGAGAAGAAGGGAAATAGGAAGGGAGGGAGAGAGGAAGGAAGAAAGGAAGGAAGGAATGAAAAGGAAGGAAGGAAAGAAGGGAGGTAGGGAGGGAGAGAGGAAGGAAGAAAGGGAGGAAGGAGGGAGGGAGGGAGCAAAAGAGGGAAAGAAGGAGGGAAGGAGGGAAGAGAGAGTAGGAGGGAGGAAAACTAAAGGCAGTTATGGTGCTTTTTGCATATGTGGGCAACGCTTCAAAAATCAAGAGTCCAATTTAGTGGCATTAGACAATTGGGCATCTCCAGGAACACTGCTTCCTTCATGCTTTGGGTATGTTCTGAGACCAAGACTGATGGGTGAACAACTTTAATTACCCAAGAACTGTGTTAATGGCCCATGGAGTATCTTATTGCAATTCTGACACTTGGGAACATGGCATTTTCCCATTAAAATGCCAATTATCCTTGAGCCCTTCTGCAAATCCATCAGCTGCATTCTGCCAGATTGTAGAGTTGCTATATTCTTAGTGGCTGGAAACTAACTAGTCAGATCAAGGGCATTTTGCCCTGACGTCCAAGACTGTATTGATTGCTGTCCCCCTATTCCCTCCGCCAAACGTGTCTTTCTCCTCCTTCCTCCTCAAAAATCCCACAAGCAGAAAAAAAGAAATAAAGAAATCAAGGCTCAGTGATGCCAAGCAGCTGCTGGAGAGGCAAAGTTTTCCACAGCTGGGGAGCAGAGGGTACAATGGAAGGCAGGAGTTGGGAAAGAGGAAGGGAAGTGGAGCTCTGGGAAGAAAAAAGGAGGGAAATGCCTCCAAATCTGGTTTTACATCATCTGGCTAATTGAGAGCACAAGCCGAACAGAAAATGCAACTGTCTGGGGAAATCAGCTTGTTTACATCATATGACTGCCCAGCAGACAGCAGGTCTGCTTGCAGCATATCTGTGCCAAAGAGCCCTGCCTCTCTTTCTCTTTTTAATTTATAACCAAAAGAGTTCTAAGAATAACCTTTAAAGACCAACTTTTACATGAAACTCCAAGATCATCTTGTCAATTCACTTAGACCAACCTTTATTAGGTACCCACTGTGTCCTAGGCACTGTGATAGCTATCTGGAGATACTAAAACCAGAGAGAAATAGTGCCTAGCCTCAGGGAGCTTGTATTCTACATGAGGTACACCAACATGTAAATATAAAGCACACACAAACAACATAGAGTAATTCCAGTAGTAAGATGATTCTACCAATTGATGGGACAGAGGAAGAACTGGAGGAGAAAAGGGCTTTAGTAAGAGATAGCACCTGACCTGTACTTTCAAGGAAGTTAGGGATTCTAAGAGGAAGAGATGAGAAAGGAGTGAATTTAGGGCATGGGTTGGGAATGGTAGACCATGATGCAAAAGTGTGGAGGTGAAATAGGAACTAGGAAATACATGTGAACAGTTTAGAGCAGGCCAGATTAAGTATAATGGAGGTTACACAAAAGAGAGTAACATGGAATAAGACTGAAAAGGTAAGCGGCCTTAAACGCCAGACTGAAGGTTTTGTATTTTATTCTGGATGCAATATAGGAAGCCATTGAAGATTATTTTTTAGTAAGGAAGAGACATAATCTGATATGTTTTAAAAATATCAAATTGGCCAGGGTTCATGGTGCATACCTGTAATCCTTGCTCCTGGTAAGGCTGAAGTTAAAGGGTTTGTCGAGATCAGGAGCTATGAGCTGCAGTGGACTATGCTAATTTGATAGCTGCCCTATGTTCAGCATCAGTTTCATGAGCCTCCAGGAGCAGGGGGCCACTAGGTTGCCTAAAGGTAGAGTGAACCAGACCCAGGTTGGAAAAAGGATGGCTTAAACCTCCCATGTCATTTAGTAGTGAGATTGTCCTATAAGTAGTCTCCTGAACTTCTAGCCTAGGTAAAATGGGGAGAAGAAAGCAAGCAAGAAAGAAAGCAAGAAAGAAAGAAAGAAAGAAAGAAAGAAAGAAAGAAAGAAAGAAAGAAAGAAAGAAAGAAAGAAAGAAAGAGAAATGAAGGAAGGAAAGAAGGAAGGAAAAGAAAGAAAAGAAAGAAAGAAAGAGAGAAAGAGAGAAAGAAGAGAGAAAGAGAGAAAGAAAGCAAGAAAGAAAGAAAGCAAGAAAGAAAGAAAGAAAGCAAGAAAGAAAGCAAGAAAGAAAGCAAGCAAGAGCAAGCAAGAAAGAAAGAAAGAAAGAAAGAAAGAAAGAGAAATGAAGGAAGGAAAGAAGGAAGGAAAAGAAAGAAAAGAAAGAAGGGTGGGAAGGAAGGAAGAAAGGAAAAAGGAAGGAAAAGGAGGGAGGGAGGGGGAAGGGAAGAGAAGGGAAGGGAAGGGAAGGGAAGGGAAGGGAAGGGAAGGGAAGGGAAGGGAAGGGAAGGGAAGGGAAGGAAAATCTCAAATATTAATTTGGAATCTGTGGAAAATGAATTGAAGAGGGAAAAGACTAAAAAAAGGAGACCAATTAGGACTCTCTTACCATAGTCCAAGTGAGAGTAAGAAGGGTCTGAAGTGACACATAAGAGAATGTCTGAGCAGAGAGAAGATGAATGAAAAAGCTATTTTCGGGGATGTGAACAATGTTGCCCTACTCCCCCAAGAGCCTTGCCCCTGAATTAAATAGTCTTCATCTATTCATTCACCTCTGAGATCTCAAATACTCTTCTTTGGGGAAGAGTCCATGTATCTGAGTTTTGTCATTGTAGTTTCTGGAGCTGCTTTGAAACCATGGAGCCATGGCAGGGCTAACTAAGTACCTTGGCTATCCTGTTGGTGACTTCCTAGGGGAGGAAGATAATCACCATATTCGAGACTTCCTAGGGGGTAGATAATCATGGTACTTGAGACTATTGCTGCAATTCTCACATTCCTTCCTGAAGCCAGGTAGGAAAGAAGTATTATTATTGTCATTTACATGCTGGGAAATGAGCCCTGATAGACTAAGAAGCTTGCTTAAAGTACCTAGCTAGTTTGCGGCTTTCACTCAACTAGCTTCATTGTGCTTCTGGTGGACTTCTTGGGCTCTCTGCAGCATTTGACAGTTGACCACCCTCTCCTTCTGAATATTTTGAATTCCCTAGATTTTCATGACACTACTCTCTGCTGATATATTGTTTCCTTATATGAGTATATCCCAATGCTCTAGAGCTCTGGGCCTATAGTCAGGAAGATCTGAGTTCAAATCCAGCTTCAGATACTTATTAGCTGTGTGACCCTGGGCAACTCACTTAACCTCTTTTTTCCTCAGTTTACTCAACTGTGGGATGAAGATAACAGCACCTGCCTTGAAGGGTTGTTGCGAGGATCAAATGAGATCTTTGTGACACATACTTAGCACAATGCCCGGCATGTGGTAGATGCTACATAAAGTCTGATTCCTGGGCCATTTCTTCTCTCTCCACACTCAATCTTGCTGACTTCATCAGCTCTCCATAGATTCAAATATTATCTTTATGTAGATTTATCCAAGATTTATATATTCTAGTCTTTCTCTTGAGTTCTAGTCTCACATTATCAACAGTCTAGGAAACTTCCAGTGGGTATCTCAACGTAAGTTGTCCAAAGCAGAACTCATTATCTTTTCCACCTAAAGTGATCTCTATTCCTACTTTCTGTATGTCTGTTGAGGGTATCATCACCCTTCTGGTTATCCAGGTTTAGAACCTTGAAGTTGACTTACATCCTCCCACACCCCTTTACATACCAAGTGAGTTGCCAAGTCTTGGTAATTCTAGCTCTGAAACCACCATTCCCTTCTCTCTTCTCACATATCCACCACTCTAGTTTATGTCTTTGTTACCTCTTGCCCAACTAGAGAAATAGCTTCCTAATTGATCTCCTTCAAATATGTTCTTTCTTCAGTCCATCATCTATGCAACTGTCAAACTGATGTCACTAAGCGTAGGTCTCCCCGTGCTGCTCCCCTTTTAAGAAGCTCCAGGGTCTGCTTAGAACACCAAATACAAACTCCTTGGGTTGACGTGTAAAGCTCTTCATTCCACTCTAGCCTATCATTACTTACGGAAGAGAGTTGGTCTTTGACCACCATCCCAGTCCAAAAAGCCCAGAATGCATTCAGGGAAAGTAAAGTTTCAAGCCATTGGACCGCTGGTAGCAAAGGAGAGAGACAGCTATGGATTTAAGGAGTAGCATACTCTTGGCAATCTCAAGTAAAGCAATGGTGAGAAGCAGATACGGCGAGACGCAGAGTCCAACTGAGCAAATCACTCAGGAGAAACACTGTGTCCCCCTGGGGAAATGAGGGATCTAAGAAGGGAAAGAAAGGACATAGACTTTGGAGTACTAGAGGCTTCAGGTGCTTTGGCTCCTGCATTTCCTTCATATACAAATCACTCTCAGTATACTTTATGCCCACTCTTTCCACGGTTGCTACATTCCACCCAGGTTATGGGGAGAAAGTTTTGTAGCTTTAGTTTTTACTATGTAATCTAGTAAATTCCTTTCTAAAGGAAGGAAGGAAGGAAGGAAGGAAGGAAGGAAGGAAGGAAGGAAGGAAGGAAGGAAGGAAGGAAGAAAGGAATGAAGGAAAAAAGGAAGGAAGGAAGAAAGAAAAGAAAGCATGAAGGAAGGAAGGAAAGAAGGGAGGGAGGAAGGAAGGAATGAATGAAGGAAGGAAGGAAGGAAAAAAGGAATGAAGGAAGGAAGGAAGGAAGGAAGGAAGGAAGGAAGGAAGGAAGGAAGGAAAAAGGAAGGAAGGAAGAAAAGAAAGAATGAAGGAAGGAAGGAAGAAGGGAGGGAGGAAGGAAGGAAGGAAGGAAGGAAGGAAGGAAGGAAGGAAGGAAGGAAGGCAGGAAGGATTTTAGTTCTTATGTGTACTAGGCACTGTGTTAAGTGTTAGGAATATAAATACAAGCAGAAAGAAAGACAATTCCTGCCCTTGAGGAGCTTACATTCTAATGGAGGAAGGCAACACCAAAAGGACAAAAGTGAGCTGAAAAATAGAGGTGGAGGAAGATGAAGGTCCCCAGTGCATGACAAGCTTTTGAAATCCAGAAGAGCAGAGCCAGCAGAAGAGTGAAGGTAGGCCTTCCTGGGCCCTTCCACAAAATGGAGGCTCCAGGGGGAACTTCCCAGTGGGAGAAGGGGAGCAGGCTTCTGGAGAGAAAGTATTAGCCTCTTCTCCCTCAATCAGTATCAGTTCTCATTATCAATCTCTTCCACTTTCCCTTTTTGTTTTTTAAGGAAAGTCTGCCTCTACTTCCTGTCTTCTTCACCTATCACCATCAATGGACTATATTTAACTTCGAACTTTTAAAATTTCTTAGGAGGATGAGCCAGAAACTAGTAGAGATAAAGCCATTTAAGGTAGCTGGGTGGTGCAATGGCTAGGGCACTGGGCCTGGAGTCAGAAAGTATTGAATTCAAAACCAGCCCCAGATACTTCCTAGCTGGTTATCCTAGGCAAATCACTTAACCTCTACTTCAGTTCCCTTAGCTGCAAAATGGGGATAATAACAGTACCTCCTTCCCAGGGTGGTTGTGAGGATCAAATGATGCATTATTTGTAAAGTGCTTAGCATGGTAGTTGGCACACAGTAGATGTTATATAAATACTATTATTATTACTTAACTTTTTTCCTCATCTGTAAAATAAGGGAGTCTCCTCCAGCGGTTCTCTATTAACTACAAGGTCAAATATAAAATGCTTTATTTGGTTTTTCAAGAGCCTGGTTAATTTCCTGAGGTTAAAGATGAGGATTCTGTTCTGCCTCTGGAGACATCTTCCAGTGGGAGGTGTGGACATCCAATTAACACTACATTGAGAAGATTGAGGGCATCCCCTTGATGTGGCCCGGGGAGCACTCTTGGCTTAAGACCCTGTTGACCCATGACAATCTCATTGAGGATGAGTGAATGAATCATGCCTGGTGTACATCTCAGACCTATAAAAAGGAGCACCCTCACCCCAGCCAGCAGGGTTACCGAGGAAACGGAGAGGGGAGCATGGATGTGGCAAGTACTTGGAACAGGGCCTTAGCTGCTTCTCCTTGGAATAGGCCTGATTCAGACAACAAGATGATGCTTTTCAAGAGCCAAGCCAGCTGTTGCTGGTGACCCACAGAAAACAGATGAACAGAAGGTGAAAGGAAGGAAGATTCCAAATGGGGAGAGCTGCTATCACAAAGATTTCCCTAGAGCTATCATCCCACTGGAGTTCAAGCATTGTGTGGGAGAACAAGGTGAGAGTGTTGCCGTGTGGGTTGTATACTGGGCTTGTCATCTGGTGTATGGTTGGAGATCATCAGGTTAGGAGGGTTTTCATCTTGGAGTTCAGGTAGACCTGAGTTGGGCTACCTCTTTCTTGGGGTGTATAAAGAGGCAGAGCTATAGGATTTAAAGCTCCTAAAAACTTCACAAGTCAAACAACGAGAAGAAACGAATGAATTTTCACTGGAATCTTCAGGATTTTATGGAAGGTTAGCTCAGTTGAGCAATTTACTATATGCTATCTCATCATCAAGAAGCTACTGCTATCCATTAATGATACCACCTGATAACAGTTTGTGGAGCCCGCCATCTTATTAGTTTTAATAGAACATTCTTCGTATTCTTTCCAGATAACTGAGGTTGATGAAGCCAAAGCACCTTCTGAATATGGTTTGCCCACCTTGTATGATGTCCCAGGTGTGTCTGGTAGTTATTGCATGATTATCTTGATAAGAGTAAAAATTTTAGATACTGGCTTCAAAGCTCTGGACCTCAGTGTTTGCAACATATTGCACAAGTGATTTTGAATAAAGCATTCTGTAGAATTTAAGTTCTATGGTTATTTCTCTTTTATCTGCCTCAATCCTTTCTCATGCTCTATACTCCCTAGTCTCTTCCTTCTTTCGTTGACTCTCACCTTTACTAAGCACAATGCCTCAATGCTTCTTTCCTTCCTTCCTTCCTTCCTTCCTTCCTTCCTTCCTTCCTTCCTTCCTTCCTTCCTTCCTTCCTTCCTTCCTTCCTTCCTTCCTTCCTTCCTTCCTTCCTTCCTTCCTTCCTTCCTTCCTTCCTTCCTTCCTTCCTCCCTTCTCCCTTCCTCTTACCCTCCCCCCTCACCTATCTATCCACGTATATGAGTATGCATATGACATTTATAGAGTACTTTAAGTTTTGCACACTACTTTACAAATATTATCTCATTTGATCCAACAACCTTATGAAGTAGGTGCTTTTATTATCCTTATTTTACAGTTGAGGAAACAGATAAGTTAAGTGACTTGCCCAGGGTCACACATACTAAGCATCTGAGGAAGGATTTGAACTGAGATCTTCCTGATTCCAAGTCCTGTGCTCTAGCCATCGCACCACCAAGCCAACATTTATGCATGAGCCGAACTTAGCAGATTAGTCTTCTAACCTGGGCAGGTAGTAATTGAAGTTTGCCCCATCTTCACCCACCACACTTCCATTGGTGGAATCTCCTGGTCTTAATGTTGAAATATTAAGACACTGCATTGTAAAACCATAAACAAACAAACAAACAAACAAATAAACAAATAAATAAATGAATAAATAATTGAGTGAATGAATAAATAAATGAACGAATGAATGAATGAATGAATGAATGAATGAATGAATGAATGAATGAATGAATGAATAAAAAGAAGCAGCAGAGCAGGAACAAAGATTCAAGTGAACTTGGGTCCCCAGGAATGAAAAATGTGGTTATTTATGCATGGATTGTTCCGAATCCACCTAGGGTTTATTAAGCACCCACGATATGCAAGACATGGTGCCACCCTCTGAGGACAGAAATTCAAAATGAAAACCAGCTCCTACCCCCCCAGAGTTTACACTCTACTGGGAGGCCATGGCACATAGAGAAGTATTCACGTGATCACTTGAGGAGGGAGAAAAGAGTACCTACAAGTACCTAAAGACCAGAAAAGGCTTCTCTTAGGAGATAGCACATGAGCAGAGTTTGGAAGGATTTCAGGGATTTGAAGAGATGAAGGCAAGAAGGAGAGGAGTGGTCAGGGAACTGTCTATGAAGTTAATAAAATAAACAAATAGATATAGTGTGAGAAGTACACAAACAGGAATGCTTAGACGTAAACTGAGAAAGGTAGTTTGGAACTGGATTATGTAAAATGAGAGTAATGCCAAGCTAAGGAGTTTGTATGCCACCTTAATGGCAATAGGAAGTCACTGGGGGTTACAGAGTAGAGGAATGATATGGTCAGACTTGGTTCAGGAACATTATTTTGAAAACTCCATGGTGGATCAGTTGGAAGGAGGAGAGACTAGAAGCCCCAGAGCCCTTTCAACCCCTGGCAGCCATGGAAAGGCAATTCAAGGTTCAAGCAAGGAGTGAATCACATGGACTGAGAGATGGAAGCAGCCACCAGGGTATTAGTGGAGGTGCCAGGGTTCCTTGACCTGGCCTCCAGGAAAGGAGCACAACAGCTTCACTGCAAAGCTTGAACTCAGCCTTCAGGAGAGTAGAGGAACAATAGAAGACTGATCCACAATGGGGAAGAGCAAATTGAGACCTTCTCTTCTATTCCTACCATGAGTAATTCAGGCTGTGCAGGTCTACTGGGAAGTAGCTAAATGCCTCAAAGTGATTTTGGTCCTGTTAAAGACTTTCCTGACTCACTGGATCTGGAAAACCAGACCTAAATAGGGCATTGAGGCAGGAAAGACCTTCTAATTCATCTCATCCAGTCCCCTCATTTGTGATCAAATTTGATCAAATGAAATAATATCTAAAAAGATTAAAAAGCATAAAATGCCACACAAATGTTATTTTATTATTTTGCAGATGAGAAAACAGGCCCAGAATGATGAAGTAATTTGGTCAAGGCTGCACAGTGAGTCATCATTACAGCCAGAACTGAGACCTTACCTTTAAAGAGTAAGAATATAGGAATGAAAACCAATAATACCTCATTCACCCATCTGCCTCAACCCTCTAAACCACAGCTGAGAACCATAGAATAAACTGAAAAATCATGTGGGACAGGCAATATAGATGTCACAGAGTGCACATAGATTATTCATAAAAGAGTTCTCTTAGGACTTCATTCAGAATCTATTTACTCTTGCTTTATTCACACTTTTATCAAGATTTGTTATCTGGCTTCCTAGCTCTTATCAAATTTGAAGCAGTAAATTAGAAGCAGAAATAAGGTACTGCTGGAAGCAATTGCTTTGATAACATTAAGAAGTGATACCTGACAGTTCTATAGAGCAGGAAGAGTCATACAGACTTAAAAAAAAAAAAAGAAAAAAAGACTTTAAAAGTAGCAGTCGACCTACTCTAGCAAATATAGTGGCAAATATCACACTATTCTCTGATCATCATAGTGTTAAAGCACATTACAATCATTGATTCACAGAATGTTACAGCTGGAAGAGACCAAAGAGCAGATTTTACAGATGAGGAAATTGAGGTACTTTTAGGTGAGGTAACTTGTCCAAGGCTGTGTGCAGCCAGTCAGTATCAGAGCAATGCTTAGATTGAAAACAAGATTCCCAGCCTAGTGCTTTCTCTCTCTCCCCTCTTCACCATTCTGGCAAAATCATTTAATGTCAGACTTAGAAGGAGTTCTAGAGATCACCTATTCCAACTTCATCATCTTACAGATGAGGAAACTGAGGTTATAATAACAGAAAAAAATAGAATGCAAACTCCTTGGAGGCAAGGACTCTTTCATTTTTGTCTTTGTATCCCTGGTGCCTAATAAAGTACATAGCACATAATAAGTGGCTAATTAATACTTGATGGATGAATGGACTTGTCCTAAATAATATAGCTATTTAGTTTCAGGATTAGAACCCAGATATCCTAATGTCCAGATCAGGACTGATAACGCCGAGTGGTCAAAAAAAATTTTTTTTGAAGGGATAAGTTATTATGTTCAAGGTGAAAAAAAGGTAATATATTTTAGAAAGATTTTCATCAAAAGTGACTAAAACTAAAAAAAAATTGTCTGGAAAAAGTAAGATTCAATTATGTGGAAAATGCACTTTGATAAGATCTAGGGGTGTACCGGAGCCAGCTCAAACCAACTCATGAACTACAAAACTTGTTTTGTTGTTTTGTTGGTTATATAAACTTAAGAAGATGTTGGAGAAAATGTTGAAAATGCAGAATAAACATTAAAGTGTTTCCTGTATTTCTGGAGAGCTGGTTTTTCCATAACCACCAACACACCCTTGGTAAGACTCCCTCCTGAAGATAAATGAGGTGCTGCTCTATCTCTTTAGAAAGACAAGGGGAGGCAGCATGCAGAAGTAGTCAAGCAAATCAGTTTGAAGTCAGAGGATCTGGATTCAAATCTCAGCTCTTGCATGTACTACCTGTGTGATGTTGGGCAGGTGGTCTACCTGTGAAGGCCTCACCTTCCTTATCTATAAAATGAGGAGAGCAGACTGGATGAATTCTATGGTTCCCTACAGTTTGAACTCAATGATGCTTTGAAACCAGCTTGTTGTGGGTTAGTGGAAATATGGCTGCTGAGAAATATTATAGAAACAGTTTTGCAGATTGGGCAAGGTGATAGGATGGGTGGTGAGCTGAAGGATTAAACATTTCCAGACAAACTCCTCCACCCCAAAATGGATAGCACAGGACAATCCAGTCCCTGGGATGGGAATCTATATGCTGCGACAAGATGCTCCATCTAATAGCTTTTCCCCCCTGTTGATGGATAACATTTCTTTCAAACTTCAGAGAAAAAACTGACATGATTCATAAAGCAGAAAAATCCAATGGTATTAAGCCTAATAAAAATGTTCAAACTGAATTCATAGGACATTTTTTAAAAAGCCAGAGATTTACTTAAGCATTATAATAATCTAGTGTAAGGATGAGGTCTCATGCAAAGGTTTATTTTATCCTTTCGAGAGACTGGCAATTATCCAAACCACTCACCTCTGGCACTGGCACTTTCATACGCAATCTATTTGGATTTATGTGAATATAGCATTGCTAGATGAGAGATTTAGAACTGGAGGGAACTTAGAGGTCATTAAGTAAAACAGTGCCATTTTGAGGAGGGGGAAACTGAGACCCAGAGAGGTGAGGTGACTTAGGCTCATAGTTGTAGACCTGGAAGGATCTTGGAGGTCATCTAGTCCAACACCCTCAGGCATTTTACAGAGGAGGAAACCGAGAACCAGGGAATTCAGTTGTTGGGATAATTGACTGTCTCTCAAAATGGAAAAATAAATCTTCACAGGAGATTTCATTGTGATACTAGACTATTACAATTCTTAATTAAATCTCTGGCTTTTGCCCAAGGTCACACAGATAGTAAGTGGCAGAAACAGGATTTGAACCTAGATTCTTTAATTCCTAATCCAGTGTTCTTTCCTCTTTGTTGCAATAATTTCAAATGGAAGGGAGGAAGGAAGGAAGGAAGGAAGGAAGGAAGGAAGGAAGGAAGGAAGGAAGGAAGGAAGGAAGGAAGGAAGGAAGGAAACAGACATTTATGAATCTCCTACTATGTGCCAAGTAGTGTGCTAAGTGCTTTATAAATATTATCTCATTTGATTCTCACAACCATCTTGAAAAGGAAGTGCTAATATGTATACCTATCTCCCAACTAGTGAAACTGAGGCAGGAAGAGGTTAAGTGACTTGCCCAGGGTCTCCCAGCTAGGAAGCGTCTGAAGCCGGATTGAACTCAGATCTTCCTTACTCCAGGCCTAGGGCTCTATCTGCTGTGCCATTGACTGCCTAATAAATAAATTATGTTTCTACGGGCTATTGAATTGTGAGTCCTTGCACATTTTTATGCTTTTGTTAGTTACAGTGACCAAAATAAAAACTTGGGAAAACTTGATCATACACATTAAGGACAAAAATAGAAAGAAACTTGAAGGAGGGGAGAGCAGTGGTAACTGAGGAGGCCTTGAGCTCAAAATTTGCTTGGTACCTGAGTTGAGCCTGGAAGGGTACTAAAGATTCTGAAAAGTCAGGTGAGAAGAGATTGCCTTTCAGGCATGGGGGAACAGCCTGGTCAAAGGCTAGTGATGGGAGGCTAGAATGTAGTGGAGTAATGGGAAAGGTCTGGAAAGGCAGGCTGGAACCATATTATGGAGGTTTACAAATATCAGGCTGAGACACTTGGATTTTCTCTTTTAATCAGCAGAGAAATTGATGGAGAGCCACTGAAGATACTTCAACAGGGAAGTGACATGATCAGCCCTGCACCCTACAAAGCTCATTTTGAGAGCTGTGGTGGAGGGTTTGGAAAGAGGGGAGACTGGAGGCAGTGAAACCAATCAGAAGACTGTGGTGATGACCCAGGCAGGAGGGGAGGAGAACCTGAACTGTGCTGACAGGGGTGTGAGTGAAGAAAAGGGGCATACAACATAGCTGATATGGAATATGTATTCTAAGTCTAGGGCAAGGGGGTAGCGAGGTGGCGCAGTGGATACAGCACCGTCTCTGGATGACTCCAGAGGAGCACCTGAGTTCAAATCCAGCCTCAGACACATAACACTTACTAGCTGTATGACCCTGGGCAAGTCACTTAACCCCATTGCCTAGCCAATAAATGAATGAATGAATGAATAGATAAATGAATGAATGGATGGATGGATGGATGAATGAATGAATGAATGAATAAAATCTACGCAAGTGGGTCTTTTCCTAGGGTCTCTAGAACAAAGAGTAAGGAAGCTGGGAACTGCCTTGAGAAACAGACCAATCAATTAATCTACAAGTATTTGTAAAGTCCTACTACGTGCCAGGCACCGTGCTAAGTGTTAGGGATTTCAGTACAAAAAATGAAACACCCCCTACTCCAAGAAGCTTTCATTCTAATGGAGGAGTCAACAAGCAGGTATAAAAATATAACTACAATCTTAAAAATAATTATAATCTTAATTGATACTTATATCTATACATGTGCATATGATTATATATGTGTGTGTATGTATGCATTTATTTACAAAGTAGTTCCCAGAAGAGTGTGCAACCTTAGGAAACCCCAGGTCATCCTTGACAGAGGGATACTGGGAAGGGTGGGAAAGGATGTTGGTCTCTGACCTTAGCCTTGGATCTATTTTCTTCTTTTTGTCCAGACTTAAGATTTTCATTGGTTCAGGAGATTCCCAGTAAGGAAGGCAGGAGCTATTATTATCCCTGTTTTACAGATGAGGAAACTAAGGCAGAGAAAGGCTGTGACATTTCTAAGGTCACACAGTTACTAAGGGTCTGAGATTGGATTTGAACTCAGGTCTTCCTGATGCTAGGTCCAGTACTGTGTTCACTGTACTAACTAGCTGCCTCTACTTAGTAAGATAAAGAATGGCTTCTAAATTTCCTTTCAGCTCTAAAATTTCATGATAATAGAAATCACCAGCTTATTTTATCAGGGGACAGCTGGTGGCGCCATGGGTAGATCACTGGACCTGGAGTAACGAGTTCAAATCCTGCCTCAGACACTAGCTGTGTGATTCTGGGCAAGTCATTTAACCCCTCTGCCTCAGTTTCCTCATTTGCAAAATTGGGGTGATAATAATGGTGCTTACCTCCCAGAGTTATTGTGAGGGCCAGATGAGATCATAAACATAAAGCACTACGCAAACCTTAAAACAGCATATGCATGTTAGCTATTACGATCTCAAATCTGGCAACTCCCAAAGCCTATATTTCTGCATTTTCTCTGCAGCTATACGCAGCCCAGAGAAGGGAGAACCTGCTTTTTAGGGACAACTGAATGACTCAGTAGCAATTTTCAAACATCAAGACCAATCCTGAAGCACAGGCCATCCAGCTGCTGATCTTTCAGGCCATGAGGCTTTTCCCCTGGAGCCCTTCAGTGAGCAGACCAAGGCACACAGAAAGGAGAGAAAGCTGGAACCTTTCGCAGAGGCTGCTCGGCAGCGTTCAACGTATCAGGAAGGAAATGTATTTACTGCAATCATGTGAAAATGAAAACATATGGGCACAAAGCCCATGACAGCACTGGGGTTCCTTGCCAAGTCAGACTAATCGGATATTAACCATGCCCTTTTGCTGGGAAGTCATGTCAGAGAGGGAGCTGGGAGCCAGCTATCCCCGATAACTGGGGTGGGGGGGGCGGGGGTCCAGAGCTCAGGGCAACAGATGTCAAGAAAAACCCTACATAGGAAGGAAACAGAGATGAGCAGAGAAAGGGAAGAAGACTGAATGAAGTGGAGAGAGGAAGAGAGAAGGGGAGAAAAATGGAGGGGAAACAGAGAAAGATTAAAGAGAGAAGGGGGAAAGGACAGAGAAAGAAAGGAAAGCAAAGCAATGAGCCAGGGGAAAGGGGAAGGGGAAAGGGAGGACTCTAAAAGCGGAAAGGACAAAGGAGAGGAGGGAAGAAGGGGAAAGAACAAAGAGGAAAAGGGGGACAAAGGATAGAGAAAGAGACAGGGTAAGGAAAGGGAAGAAGGGTTACAAGAGGAGAAAGCAGAACTGAGTATGAAGGCTGCCCTTGAATGCTCTAGAGAAATACAGGTCCTCCTCTCGGATGACATAATATTTGTGAAGCACTTAGCAGGGTGCTTAGCTTACCCCCTCTCTTCTCTGTCTCTACTCCCCCAGTCTCAACATCTGACATGAATATCACTGTTCTGTTATTGAGCATAACCCCTGGTATAGTGGAAAAAGTCAGAAGGTGTAGGTTTGAGTTCAGGTTCTAACCTTTACTAGCTGTGTGATCTTGAGATTTAACTTCTGAGCCTCAGTTTCCAAAATGACACTCATTGTAAACTATATAATAGAGGCACATCGGGACACCCTTGATGTGCCATTACTGCTTGACTTCGAGGCTAATGATGGGAGGCAAGGGCAGCAGCGTTCGTTGAGAGAGGTTCCCCAGTGTCCGAATCTCATGAGACTTCCTCCTGGAGGCAAGATTTGGTCAGGAGGTAGGAATTTGGAAGAAAAGACTGAAGTAAGCTGAGTGGGGACCATATGGAGAGGCGATTGGGTACAGGTGGCCCTGCCACGGATGGGAAGTCCAAGCAGAACAATCTGATGCTATGGGCTGCAGTCTACTGAGCATGGGCACTGAGGCCAGCACTGGACTTTGTCTGGACTCTAGAGATGTGGGAAGTTAGGTGATTGATTCCACAGGGAGGGAGACAGCAGCCCGGAGCCCTGGCCAAGGAAAATCCAGCTACGCTGGAAAACCCAACACCAGAGGAGCTACACTAAAATATGCATTTTGATCACCATTCATGTGAGCTATCATGAGAAGACGGAGAGATTCTATTGTCTGCTTATTTGCCTCTGCGTGTGTGCCCGTGTGTATAACACTGCTATTTTGTCTTAAGTACTTTACTATTTGATTTATAGTTTCTGGCAGATCTGTAAACAGTGTTGCACTGATGGGGGCTTGAGCCATGCTTTGCATAACTGATTATCTCACCCTCCCTTCCTACACACATATGGAATCTGAGATAACAAGATTCCAGAGCTAGTGTTCAAAGGGCCATTTGTTAACAGCTGCAAAAGTGTTTCTATAAGTGAGTTATTATAGTCTGTACCTACATGGATGATTCTGTTCCCACAGAAATATCAAAATTTTATTATTAACATATGGCAGGTTGTAGACTTTTATCTGAACTTTTCTCTCCACACCCCTACCCCTTCAGTTTGGAGTTTTTATTGTTGTTGTCTTACTTCACCTAATGAAGTTAAAGAGCCTCTTAAATCCACAGATTTCAAAACATTCTATAGTCATTATTTGTCACCCTGATTGCCAGAATTTACAAAAGCACAAATTCCTGGGAACTTTCTACTTTAGATTTGTAAAGCTAAATGTTTGTAGCAATGATCAGACACGGCTGAGATAGGAACCAGCCCTTTCTGTCGGTCTTTTCTATTGGTCTCAGCTCCCTCCCACGCTCCTATAATCTCCTCTAAAATGAAACCTATAAAACACGAAGGAGACTATTGCCTCACTCAAATGTCAGTCCGATAGCTTTGAGCACAGTAAGTGCCTGAGTCATTTGGGAGATTCAGGGCATAGAAAATTCCATTTCCATCAAATCAAGATAAGAAATGGGGGAGATTTTATTTCTAAAATCATTTGTATTTTATTAATTCATGTTCATTCACCAGAATGGTTGATTTTATTACTTACAATCATTCTTCCTATAATATTACTGCACAATGTTTTGTAGGGCCCTTAACTGTTCAAAGCCCCAGCAAAGTTTGCACATTGAATAACGCTCTTTCTAAATTGCAATATGACTGGATCGAAGAGTGTCATTTTGATAACAGAGGCTTCAGCAAGTCCAAGAATCTGAATGAAGAGTAAAAATTTAGTCAGTCCCTAACTTCCTTCAAGGATTAGCTCAAGTGACACCTTTGATATGAAACCCTTACAGATTCCTCCAGGTACTAGTGCTTTCTTGTCAAAATGATTTCATATCTATTCTGTGTATGTCACATGTGCATGTTTTATCTTCTCTTGACAGATTGTAGTGTTTGGAAGGAGGGATGGTTTCATTTCTTTGTGTATAACCAGACCCTAACTCAGTTCCCAGCACATAGTAGTATTTAATAAATACTTATTGATTGACTGATCAGTCAGTCGTCTGCAAGTTTTACCTACACGTGTCAACATGTGGCATCATATAAATATGTAGAATCTGTAAATGTGGATTTAAAAAATCACAGAATTTTAGAGCTGGAAGACATCTTAAAGTTCATCTAACTTAGCTGCCTTATTTAACAGAGGAGATAACCAAGGCCCAGAGAAATTCAATAACTTGCCCAAAGTTACAGAGAGAGTTAGTGACAAAATTGAGAATAAAATTCTGGCCTTCTGCTTCCAGCTCAATGACCTTGTCTTGTAGACCATGGGAGCATCTCAGTGTCTAGGACTTTTACTTCCCTAACCCTCTCTGCAGCACTGGACAATATTTACCATCACCACTTCCACCTTTAAAATTCTCTCCTTTAATTCCCATCCTCCCTCTCCCTCCCTCTCTCTCTCTCTCTCTCTCTGTCTCTCTCTCTCTCTCTCTCTCTCTCTCTCTCTCTCTCTCTCTCTCTATCTCTCTCTCTCTGTGTCTCTCTCTGTCTCTCTCCTCTCTGTGTCTCTCTCTCTCTCTCCCCATCCCTTCTTGTCTATTTCTGTCTTTCCCACTCCCTGTTTTTCTGTCTCTTTGCCTCCCTCCATCTCTTTCTTTCTTTCTCCCTCTCTCTGTGTCTGTCTCTATTTCCATCTCTTTCTCTGCATCTCTGCCTCTGTCTCTCTGTCTCTGTCTCTCAGTTCTTACCTTAATGTAAATGGTTCCAATTAGTCCCTCACTGTTTTTCAATTGACAGAAAACATCCAAACTACTTAAGAAAACTATGAAGACTAAGGCTACATGTGTAAGAGTTTAGTGTTGCAATCAAGTAAATCATACAACAAAGTTCACTAGACAAATTTTTAATAATACAGGGTTGTTATTGTTTTTCATGATAATTGGATATAAATGGAAGCAGTTAACATTAGTTCTTATAACTAGTATTACTTTTTCTCAACTATGTTAATTGTTTAGTTTTTTCCTCCAATTATGTTAGCACCTATTAGAGTATTAATCTACAATCAGAATCAAATCATTTCCTATTTAATCATCATTGTCAACAGAACACACTGACAACTGATACAAATTAAGAGGCAAAAGTCCTGGCTGTCACTCACTGATGGCTGGAGCCTCCTCCCCTGGTCACTGCTTCATGTGCCCAACAGCTAACGTCCACAAGCTCCCCTGTGATCATCCATCCACTCTCACCTCATGAACAGTGTTCAGGATAGAATTGTGGTAGGGGAGGCAACTGGAGACAAGTTAGGTTGGTCTCTTTGAGTTTAATCTCTCTATTCACCAGTGTACCTGTACAGTATGACTAGAGTGATTTTCAGAAAAGAAAAGAGGAGGAGAAGAGAAAGGAGAAGAGGGGAAAAGGGAAAGGAAAAGGGAGAGGAAAAAAGAGGAGAGGAGAGGAGAGGAGAAGAGGAGGGGAGAAGGGAGAGAAGAGAAGGAAAAGGAGAGAAGGGAAAGGAGAGAAGAGGAAAGGACAAAGGAGAGGAGAGGAGAGAAAAGGAGAGAAAAGAAGAGAGGAGAGGATAAAAGAGAAGAGAGGAGAGGAAAAGAGAGGAGAGGAAAGGAGAGGAGAGGAGAAGGAAGAAGAGAGGAGATGAGAGGAGAAAAGAAGAGAGGAGAGGGGAAAGAAGAGAAGACAGGAAAGGAGAAGACAGGAAAGGAGAGGGAAAGGAGAGAAGAGGAGAAGGAAGAAGAGAGGCGAAGAGAGGAGAAGGGAAAGGAGGGGAGAAGAGAAGACAGGAAAGGACAGGAAAGGAGAGGAGAAAGGAGAAGAGGGGAGAGGAGAGGAGAAGGGAGAAGAGAAGAGGAAAAGAGAGGAGAGAGAGAGAAGAGGAGAGGAGAGGAAGAGAAATAGCCTGGACTAGATGGCTGCTAAATTTCATGGCAATTCAGAGATTTGTAATTCTGTGAAAGCCAGTTAGAAGAGTTGGATTGTGATATGATAAGTAACAGGGGGTCATTTAAGGCTTTTGAGCAGGAGTGACACAATGAAAGTAATGTTTCAAGATCAGTCTGGCAGTAGTACTCAGAACAAATACAGTGGGAGTAAGATTGGTATCTGAGAGTCCGATAAGTCTATTGCATCAATCTAGGTCTAGGTTGATGGGAGTGAAAATGGAAAGAAATAGATGAACTCATAGGCTGAAAGAGTTTTAGGGCTGGAATGGATTGTAGAGACCATTCAGTTCAATCCTTTTATTTTGCAAATGGGTAAACTGAAGGTCGTGACTTGTTTGAGTTTCTTCCTGAGTCAGGGGGAATGTGTTACAGCAACACCTTCAAGGGCATGGAAAGGAGACTTATCATGACATAAGGTAAGAATCTGTACCTTGACAATAATAACAGCCAATATTTATACAGCACCCTTCATCCAGCAGTATGATGTAGTGGGAAGAGTCAAATGTTTATTAAGCACCTACTATGTGCCAAGAACTGTGCTAAGGGCTGGGGACATGAAGATAAAAGATAGTTCCTGCCCTCAAGGAGCTCACAATCTAACGGGTGAGATATAACACATTTAAAAAAATAGTTTGAAAAGAGGAGGAGAGGGAGGGAGGGAGAGAAAGTAGGAGAGCTTGGTGAAGTCCTCCACCCAAGCGAAAAATGATGTGGTAGCTGCCTTGGACCCCCTCCTTAAATGAAGGATCTGGAAAGAGCTCTCGAATGTCCACCATCTGCAGAGGGAAGGAGGAACCCAAGCAGCAGAGGGTACTAAGGAAGTGTGAGTTTCAAAGTTGCTATGATCTTGTAAGATGACTTATACTTGGAATCAGGAAGACCTGGGTTCAAATACCCCTTCTGATACTTACTAGCTGTGTGGCCATGAGCAACCCAGTAAACTTCTCTTGAGCTTCAGGGAGCTCACTAAGACTATTCAGGATGGATAGGCTGCCATTTGATTCAGGGAAAGGCTTTCCCAAACTAAGGAAACCATAGAGTTTTGACATACGTCATCTCATGTTCTTATTTCAGCCCAATAAGGCAGGTGATCTAGATCCCAATTTTATGGAAGCAGAAAGTGGGAGAAACAAAGCTATCCACGTACAATCAAAGTCAGAAAGTGGCAGAGGCAGATTTCAAACCTTGATCCTTTGACTCCAGACTCAGGACTTTCTTCACCCCATCACAGATATCTCTCAGTGGCAGCCTCCTGCTGTATTGAGGGCTGCAGGTGGTTGGGCAGGTCTTTCCCATATAACCCAAGCCTTCTTTCCTACCCAGGTACAATTTCTCTTGAGAAATCCCGGAGTTGATCCAAGTCACAGCCCACTTTGTAGTATTGGGCTCCATCTCTTACATCAGAGGTATCAAATTCATGTGGCCAGCAGAACCCCAAGTGCCACCAAACCAGATCAAAATGTAATTGGGAGGGGCAAGCTAGGTGGCACAGTGGATAGAGCATTAGCCCTGTAGTCAGGAGGACCTGAGCTCAAATCCAGCCTCAGACACATAGCACTCAATAACTATATGACCCTGGGCAAGTCACTTAACCCCAAATGCCTCACCCCCCAAAAAAAATTGGGAAATATTGAACAAAATAAACGAAAAATACAATGCAGCATAGATAATGTTAATATGTGGTTTTCAAAGTCAATATGCTGGGGCAAGGATCCATTTCTATTTGAGTTTGATACCATTGTTTTACATCATATATACACACACACGTATAGTGTTTATGATGGTATTTATATATATAACATATATGTATATAGTATTTTATAGTGTTCAATATAGTATATATACATGAGAGAGAGGTAGCTCACTTTTTGTATTGGATGAATTTTCTTTTTCAGAAACAAGTATAGATGGTCACCCAATGCCCAAGCATGAACCCTAATATAAACAAAATTTCTAGCAACAAAAACCAGAACTCATCTTTTTATATGATTATAGATTCTGTGCTGGAAGGGAACTTAGAAATCATATGTTCCCTCTTTCCATTTTACTGATGAGGAAACTGAGACTCGGAGAGGTTAATTTAGATGCCCAAGGTAACAGAGAGTTAGAATTTGAACCTAGGTTGTTAGATTCCAAATCCAACTTTGTATTACATTGTCATGCCTACATAGTCCTTTTTTTCTCTTGTTAGGAAACAGATTTTTGGCTATTACTGGTATGCTCCACCTTAGGTCATTTAGACAGTGAAAAAGATTTACAGAAAATATAATCAGGATTTGCCACCGGGTTGCATTATACAGTAGCCTCTCCTTTGTGACCCCATTTGGGGTTTTCTTGGCAGATACTGGAGTGATTTGTCATTTCCTTCTCTAGCTCATTTTACCAATGAGGAAACTGAGGCAAACAGGGTTAAATGACTTGCCCAAGGGCACACAGCTTATAAGTGTCAGAGGCCAGATTGAACTTAGGTCTTCCTGATTCTAGGCCTGGTATGCTACTCACTGCACCAGCTAGCTGGAATCTCTCCTAGTGCATGCAAAATACAATTTAGTTTACAAAAATCTAACATCCTCCATGACAGTTGATGGTGCAGTGGATAGAGTGCTAGGCCTGGAGTCAGGAAGAGTCATCTTTCTTTTTTTGTTTGTTTGTTTCTTTCTTCTGTTTCATTATTATTTATTTATTTATTTTTAATATAAGTGTATTTATTTTTAGTTTTCAACATTTACTTCCACAAGATTTTGAATTCCAAATTTTCACCCCATCTTGCCCCTCCCCCCATACCAAGATGGCGTACATTCTGAATAGCCCTTCCCCTAGTCTGCCCTCCCTTCTATCTCCCCCCCCCTTCTCTTATCCCTTTCCCCTTGTATTTTCCTGTAGGGCAGGATAGACTTCTGTACCCCATTTCCTGTATTTCTTATTTCCCAGTTGCATATGGAAACATTTTTTTTAAACATGTGTTTTTTAAACTTTGGGTTCCAAATTTTCTCCCTTCCTCCCACCCCACCCACCCTCATCGAAAAGGCAAGCAAGTCAATACAGGCCATACATGTGCAGTTATGCAAAACACTTCCATTGTAGACATGTTGTGAAAAACTAACTCTATTTCCCTTAATCCTATCCTGCCCCCCCATTTATTCTATTTCTTTTGACCCTGTCCCTCCTCAGAAGTACTTCCTTCTGATTACCCCTTTCCCAATCTGCCCTCATCTCTATCATCCCCCTGCTCTCTTGTCCCCTTCTCCCCTATTTTCCTGTAGGGTAAGACAGATTTCCATACCCAATTGAGTGTGTATGTTATTCCCTCCTTAAGCCAAATCCTATGAGAATAAGATTCCCTCATTTCCTCTCACCTTCCCCGTTTCCCCTCACTGTAAGAACCTTTTCTTGTCTGTTTTGTGTGAGATAATGTACCCCATTCTACCTCTCCCTTTCTCCTTCTCCTAGTATAATCCTCTCTCACCCCTTAATTTTATTCTCCAGATATCACCCCTTCATCTTCAACTCACCCTGTCTGCTCTCTCTCTCTCTCTATCTATCTATCTCTCTCTCTCTCTCTATCTATCTATCTATCTGTACATACATATAATTTTTCCCCTCCCACTACCCTAATACTGACAAAGGTCTCATGAGTTATAAATATCATCTTTCCATGCAGGAATGTAAACAGTTCAGCCTTAATAAGTCTCTTATGATTTCTCTTTCCTGTTTACCTCTTCATGTTCCACTTGAGTCTTGTATTTGAAAGTCAAATTTTCTATTCAGCTCTGGTCTTTTCATCAGAATGCTTGAAAGTCCTCTATTTCACTGAATGACCATTTTTTCCCCTGAAGGATTATACTCAGTTTTGCTGGTAGGTGATTCTTGGTTGTAATCCTATCTTCTTTGCCCACTGGAATGTTATATTCCATGACTTGCGGTCCCTTAATGTAGAAGCTGCTAAATCTTGTGTTATCCTGATTGTGTTTCCACATACTTGAATTGTTTCTTTCTGGCAGCTTGTAATATTTTCTCCTTGACCTGGGAACTCTGGAATTTGGCTACAATATTCCTAGGAGTTTTCCTTTGGGGATCTCTTTCAGGGGAGATGTGGATTCTTTCAATTTCTATTTTGCCCTCTGGTTCTAAAATATCAGGGCAGTTTTCCTTGATAATTTCTTGAAAGATGATGTCTAGGCTCTTTTTTTGATCATGGCTTTCAGATAGTCCAATAATTTTTAAATTCTCTCTCCTGGATCTATTTTCCAGGTCAGTTGTTTTTCCAATGAGATATTTCACATTGTTTTCTAATTTTTCATTCTTTTGGATTTTTCTACTGTGTCTTGATTTCTCAAAGTCACTAGCTTCCAATTGCTCTATTCTAATTTTTAAGGAAGTATTTTCTTCAGTAAGCTTTTGGACTTCCTTTTCCATTTGGCCAATTTTGCTTTTTAGGGCATTTGTCTCATTGGCTTTTTGGACCTCTTTTGCCATTTGGGTTAGGCTATTTTTTAAGGTGTTATTTTCTTCAGTATTTTTTTGGGTCTCCTTTAGCAAGCTGTTGACTTGTTTTTCATGATTTTCTTGCATCACTTTCATTTCTCTTCCCAGTTTTTCCTCTACTTCTCTTACTTGCTTCTCAAAATCCCTTTTGAGCTCTTCCAAGGCCGGACTGATTCATATTTTTCTTGGAGGCTTTGGATGTGGGAGCTTTGACTTTGTTGTCTTCTTCTGGTTGTGTGTTTTAATCTTCTTTGTCACCAAAGTAAGATAATATAGTCTGACTCTTTTTGCACTGCTTGCTCATGATCCCAGCCAATTACTTGAGTTTTAAACTCTTTGTTAAGGTAAGAGTCTGCTTCCAATGTGGAGAATGTACTGTCCCAAGCTTCAGGGGTTTGTACAGCTGTTTTCAGAGATACTTCTAGGGACCTGTAAATTTTCAGTTCTTCCAAGATGGTATGATAAGGGTCAAGGTGTTTACTCTTTTCCTGGCCTGTGCTCTGGTCTTTGAGTAACTGGCCACAAGCAGTCTTTTCTCTCTTGGAACTGTGAGGAGGGTTTCCCCTCTACCGCCACTACAAGCTCCACCGTGCCAGCATTCCTCCTCACCCCAGGACCACCACCCAGAACTGTGACCCAGATGCAAGCACGGGCAAGGCAAGAGATTCCTGCCTCAGCACTGGCAAAGAGATCCCTGCAGTCCCCCTCTGATCAGCCACTTGATTCCCCCTCAGTCTGTGGGCCGGAAGCTCTGCTCTCTGGAACTGGCTCTGACCTAGCTCTTCTCTCACAGCAAAAACAGCCTTTTCCCACTGACCTTCTAAGATGTCTTTGGCGTTCATGGATGGAGGAGTCTGGAAACCGCCACAGCTGCCTGTGATTCAGTCCTCTGAGGCCTGCTCCAGGTTCTCTGCAGCCTGAGCGCCCATGCCGCACTGTGCTCCTCTTCCTACCCAGCGCAATATGCCTTTCCGATCAACCATCCAGGCTGTCTTGGGCTGGAAATTTGTGGGTTCTGCTGCTTTAGGATTTGTTTAGAGCCATTTTTTTACCGGTATTTGGAGGGGTTTGGGGGAGAGCTCAAGCAAGTCACTGCTTTCCCGCCGCCATCTTGGCTCCACCCTAAGATTCATCTAGCTGAGTTCAAATCTGGCCTCAGATACTAACTGTGTGACCCTGGGTGAGTCATTTTACTGTTTACCTCAGTTTCCTCCTCTGTAAAATGATCTGGAGAAGGAAATAGCAAACCACTTCAGTATCTTTGCCAAGAAAACCCCAAATGGGGCCACAAAGAGTCAGACATGATTGAAACAACTGAATGACAACAAACATCCATTCAGGAACATATGTATTGAATAAGGCAAAGTCTGCCTAGTAAGTGGAAAGTGGGCAGGTATAGCTAGAAGAGTTAAAAAAAAACACCACCAGAAACTCTTAAGTAGTGACCCATCCCTGAGCCCCCAAGTGTGAACTTGGACAAAAAGGGTTAATGCTTAGTCCTCAAAGAGACGTCTTCCCAACGTGCTCATTCTAAACCTTCAGTGACTCCATTGCCAACCAAATGAAGTGTAAACTACTTAGCCTGGTTTTTAGGTCCCCCCAAATCTGGCTCCAATCAACCTTTCCTGCCTTATCACATAGTACTTCCTTTACTCAATCACATCTTGCCATTTCTCTGCAGATCAATCATCCTTTCCCATCTCTGTGACATTCAGCACCAGTTTATCCAAAATGTCTTTGTCCTCTATCTCCATCTACTGAGATCTTCCTCATCCTTCAAAGTACACCTGTATCGCACCTCCACAGTCAAGCCCTAATTTTTGCCCAAATAAAAGGCAGCAAATGCAATGGGAGAGATTTGGAGTGAGAAGAGCTGGCTTTCAAATGCAATTACTACCTGTGCGACCTTTGGCAAATAACTTAAACTCTCTAAGCCTCAGTTGTATTGTCTGTAAAATGGGATTGGGCAAGTAACTTAAACTCTCTGGGCCTCATTTGTATCATCTGTAAAATGGGGTTGGACTGGACATCCCCTAAGATCCCACCCAGCTCTGAATTCATGATCTAAGAAACCGGTCTTGATTTATTCTGATCACCCAGAGCACGTGGCTTATAATTGTTCATTTTCCTTATAGCAGAGCAGTAAATATCTTTCACGTTTCAAGCATCCCAGTGGGTCAGTAGGATGATTCTGTTCTCAGATCAGGAAGGAGCATTCCTCGCTTCAGGTTATGACTTCAAGTGAAATGGCATTTTTCCTTGTCTCTTCTCCCACCCCAACCACCATAATGCAGGCCCTTAGCACTTCTCATCTAGACTATTGCGGTAGTTCCTTAGTAGGTCAACAGACATTCATGAAACATTTACAACGTACCAGGCACACTGTGTATTGGTCTCTGACTCAGGTCTTTCCCTATTCTAAGCCATCCTTCACTCTGATGCCAAACGGAGGCACTGAGAGCATAGGTCTGCTCTCTCATCTAAAATGCAGAGGCTCCCTGTTACCTGTGGGACAAAAACAGAAACTTGTTCATTTGGTTTTCAAAGCTCTTCTCAGGCTGGCTCCAGTGAACCTTTCCGTGCACATCAGTTCCCTTCATGTCCCAGGCAAACTGACCCACTTGCTGTTTTCGGTATAAAACGTCCCATTTTGTCCTCTCTTGCCTTCACATGACCTGTCTACTGGCCTATAATATAATGTTCTCCCAACTTACCCGCCTCTCATGCAGCTTCTGGCTGCTTCAAGGCTCAGCTTCAGTGTCACCTCCCACAGGAAGCCTTTCCTGATTTACCCATTGTTAGTACTCCTCAGGTAGTATTTATTTATCTAGTTATTGTTGCCTCCATTTCCACCAGAATGTAAGCTCCTTGAGTGCACGAACTGTCTTTGCCTCCACGGCGCCTGGTACATAGGGATAGAACTGGACCTGGGAGATTTCATCATTACAGAAGGCTCCCCAGAAGTGGCACCTTCTCTGCAACACTTAACATTAAAGAGTTTCCTAGGGCCCTGACAAGTTGCTTTCCTTGACGAAGGCCACGTTCTCAATATGAGCCCAAAGTGAGACTTGAACCCCAAGTCTTCCTCACTTGGAGGTCAGTCATCCGCAGTACCAGGTTGCTTCTCACTTTTGAATTTGGCTGTCTCCCATGCGTGGCTGGACTGCTCTTGGCCTCCTGACTTTTCTGGCTTCCTTCAAAGCCCAGCTCAGATCTTACCTTCTGTAAGAGGCCCTTCCTGGTCCCCTCCCCTTCCTCTAGTCGATCCACTGCTGACATTACCTTTCCTTTAGACTGTATATATCTTGTATATACTTAGTTATTTGTATGCTGTCTCCCCATCCCCACCTCCTCCACCAGAATGTGAGCTCATTGAGTTCAGGGATGTCCTTTTGGCCTTTGGTCCTAACCCAATACTCAACAAACTTCCTATAAATGCTTGCTGATTGATTGGTTGAAATTAATAGCACATACTATTGATAACTGCTTCTCAAAACCCATACGTTAATCTCAATTGCCTGTTTTACTTTTCATTTTATTTTTTAAAGCCCTTTAACTAGGGAAGAAAGTGCACTGAGGCTCCCAAGAAGGGAATGAAAGGGACAGTCATGCTATCAACCCTCTAGGCAGCATCACATACTCTATGGCAAAGCCACCTTCCAATCTCTCTCTTTGCCCTGGTCTGTCCCTCCACTCCCTATCTCCCTTCTTGGCTGCTCAAGATTCTCCCCTTCCAAAAGCCCCACTCCACCCCCATTCTCTAGAATCTTCTTTTACTTCCTTACATCAAAACTTAGGTCCTTTTCCCCTAATTCTAGGCTGGCAAACCTGGTAAATGAATTCCCACCTAAGGGTTCAAGGTAAGCCCAGTTTTCTCACTCTCAGGGAACATATTCACTTGACTCAAAGCTTTGGTTCAGAGGGGTGTCTAATTCTAAGGCTTTAAAGGCATCAGGGAGAGGATAGGTCTTTGAGTGACCCCTCAGATGCCACCACAAAGATGGCTACTTAGCCCCCTCTGCAAATGGAGACAGGCCTGGATGAGAAGGCATGGGGTGAAGAAACCAAAATGTAAGTAAGTCACCAGGCTGTTAACACACAAAGGAGAAGACTGATAACTCCTGCATGCCAGCATGTGGGCAGAGTTAAGCAGCTGGAAAATATTCCAGCAGCGCAATTCCCCACTTCCGGAACTGATGTGCCTGAGAGAGAAATCTGGACTGGAGTGTTAGTAAAATCAATTTCAGCTTTCCATGCAGGGTTTGAATGCCTATTCATACAGGAGAGTACCTAACTTGGCTTCTTGGCTCATAGAGTGTCCTTTGAGAGAATTTAAAAAGGAAAGGAGTTTAATGGGTGGGATTCAAACATGGTTTGGGGATTCCTTCACTTCACCCTCTGCTCAAGGCTCTGGCTGTGTTTTAGGAGGCTGTGTCTGAGAGCGCCTGCAGCCTGGAGACAGGAGAGACGCCAAGGGTGTTCCGGAGGAGATTAATAGGGGCGCCAACCTGCTCTTAATAACTAATTATGCACGGAATTTATCATCACCCTCTACACATCCTCTTCCTTAATAATGTTTGACAGCCCCCGTTTTCCCACTGGCACAAAGCCCATCACAGATAGATTTCCCGGCTAAAATGAAGACATCATCTAAATTCAGAATCCAGTAATATCAAAGGTTTGCCCGAGCTTTTCCCAATGGGAGGGTAAGAGAAGGGGTAGTAAGATAGGTCTGAAAGTGGCCCAAATTAAGCTTTCCTCAGGAGGCAGCAAGGTAATAAAGACTCCTACACCTTCTTGAGAAAGCTGGGACGCACTGCATGAACTGCGATGGGGTGACCCCAGAGGGGCATCTGAGTTTGGAGATGAACCCGTGACAATGTCCTCTTGGGGACCAACAATGACAAATGCATTTAGGCTTCATCTGATTGGACCTGGTGTCCCAAGTCCAGCTGCAGGGGCTCCCAACTCTCAAAGGAAGGTTTTTGTTGATTTGTTTTCCCCAAATGTCTAATTTAAGTTCCTCCTCCTGCAGCACAATCTCGTATTCCATCTTGGGCTTCTTTCCCTGGAATTGGGGGTGGGGTGGGGATGAGGATGGGAACAGGGGTTGGAGAATTGTTCATCGCTGATTTCCCTGTTGAGACTAGGAGAGGCTAATTGGTTTCACCAGCCTCAACCTTCTCTACTGAAGACTGAATAAACTCTCTTCACTTTGCCTAAGTCCTATTTCTTTCTCCACTTTAATTACTTTCCATGAATAATCCCCATTTCTGAAGGCTTACAACTAAGGTTAATGAAAGGGAAAGCCTTGGCTAATAAACTTTTCCCCAGTACTAGCTACACCCACATGAATACAGTTGAAGATCTGTCTACACAAAACTTACCACGCTGGTATTTGGAAAGCCTGGATTTCTAAAAAGGCTGAAATTGCTCAGACTGTCATCTAGACCTGTCAGTGCTATCTTTTAGGAAAGAAGATCTGTAACTAGCCTAAGATTTGTCATAGGGTGTTGATAGCAGGGAGGGGCACATTGCCTCCCTGTAGTGACCAAGATCCCTATGCTTCCACTTCACAGTCCTCTACTGACTCTGCCATACAGAGTAACTGACCCCTAACTAGCCTTTCACTATGGTACCCTCTTCTGGGGTCCATCTTCCTTCACCAGGGCAAGGGCTGAACTGTCTGGAGGAGAAGCCACTTCCTTTTCCACTAGAAAGAAGAAAACAATAATAATGAAAAGGAGCTATGAGTGAAATCTATTACAGTTCATGTTAGGCTCAATCAACAAGCATTTATTAAGCATCTATTGTTTGCCAGGCATTGTGTGAAGTGCTGGTGATAAAAAGGACAAAACCAAATCAGTGTAGTCAGACTGTCTTTTACATCACTGTTGAATCACACCACTTCCACTCCTCCCTGCACACACACACACACACACACACACACACCACACACACACACACTCAGCTCAGTGTACTTTGCCATAGGACTGAGTCCTGGTTACAATTCTGCTAGACAGTTCTTTATCATTAGGTAGATTTAGTTTCTCATCCTTTGAAATTTTGTATTACTATCTTACTTTTATGTCACCTTCTTTCTCAAATATATCCCTTCCTCTCCCCTATCCGGAAAGTGAAAGAAAGAAAGAGAGAGAGAGAGAGAGAGAGAGAGAGAGAGAGAGAGAGAGAGAGAGGGAGGAGGGAGGGAGGGAGAGAGGAGGGAGGGAGGGAGGGAGGAGGGAGGGAGGAAGATAGAAGAAAAGAGAGAGAGAGAAAGAAATAAAGAGAGAAAGAAAAGAGAAAGAAAGAAAGAAAGAAAGAAGAAGAAAGAAAGAAGAAGAAGAGAAAGAAAGAGAGAAGAGAGAGAGAGAGAGGAGAGAGAGGAAGGAAGGAAGGAAGGAAGGAAGGAAGGAAGATAGAGAGAAAAAGAGAGAGAAAGAGAGAGAGAAAGAAAAAGAGAAAGAGAGAGAGAGAGAGAGAGAGAGAGAGAGAGAGAGAGAGAGAGAGAGAGAGAGAGATAGAAGGAAGGAAGGAAGGAAGGAAGAAGGAAGGAAGAAAGAAAGAAAGAAAGAAAGAAAGAAAGAAAGAAAGAAAGAAAGAAAGAAAGAAAGAAAGAAAGAAAGAAAGAAAGAAAGAAAGAAGTGGGGGTGGGGAGAGATTTGTAGCATATGCAATGTTCCCCCTCACACACACACACACACACAGAAGGGAGGTATATTTTCTCAACTCATCTTCAAGGCTAAGATTGGTCTTTTTTTTCCCTTAACAACTAATATTTTGTGACACTGAAGTGGACGGTTTTCATGATTTACAAACTGAAAATAAATCTCCTGTGTGGAGTCCACATCAAGCAGAACACAACCATCAACACTTCCTGATTGGGGAAGCAGTGTCAGCTCTAGAGACTGATGATGGATTGAGGTGACAACCACTTAGAAGGAATTGTGGAGGAAACAGATGTTCCCGACCTAACACGTGCCTTGCACATAGTAGGTGCTTAATAAATGTTGATTGACTGACTGGATGATTCATCAGTCACCACATATACACACACAGCAAAGAAAGTCCCAAATAAGGCAGGGGGAGGGAGAGGGAGAGAATCCCTAGGAAATACAGGGAATGGGGCGACAGGATATGGAGACCAAACTGGATAGCAGAAAGAGAGGACCAGTGAGGAAAGGGGATTAAAAAGAAATAATACCTCAGAGAAATGACTTTGACCTCTCTAGTTTGTACTGTCCCATTTTCTCACATTTGCATTAAATGTACAAACCATTTTTAGCTTGAGGTCTATATTGAAGCAGACCGGCTGCAATTCACTGACCCCTGGTTAAGAGGAATGAGAAATGGCATGCCAGGTGGTCCTGGCCTGGAGTGCATGCTCCCCGGGAGGCCAAGGCTGCTGCATCATTGAGTTTGGGCATCGTGAGCTGTGGTAAGGCTGGTGGGTCGCCGTCCACCAGGAGGGGCGAACCAGTATAACCCAGAAAAATGGAGCAGGTTAAAGCTTCCCTGCAGATCAGTACTGGGATCAGGCCTGTGAGTGACTGCTGCACTTCCAGCCTAGGCTGAGTTTCTCCCCATCCCCCACCCCTCAAAAAAACAGGGGAGTGGAGAGAGGAAAAGAGAAAGATGGGGGACTGAAGAAATGAGTGATAAGGAAAGGTGGTCGTGAGAGAAGTTTGCTACAGTTTATGTTAGGCTCGATCAATCAACAAGCATTTCTTAAACACCCACTATGTGCCCATCAACGGACTTAAGTGCTGGTGACAAGCATAAAACAGTCCTTGCCTTCAAGGAGCTTCCATTCTAACAGAGGAGACAACATGGATATAGATATGCAAAACAGTTACAAAACACCCTCCAAGGGTGGAGCAGCATTAGCATTGGGGGCGGGGGACCCAAAAATCCTCTCATGCAAATGGCAGCTCTTGAGCTAAGTCTTAAAGGGCACCAAAGATTCCAAGAAGCAGGGAGTGAGAAGGACCGTGGGGGTGGCCGGTTCAAAGGCACAAAGGTGGGAGAGAGTGCCTCATGTGAGGAACAAAAATAAAGCCAGTTTGACTGGCCTGTGCAGTATAGGAAGGAGCATTGTATATAATAAAGCTTGAAAGATAAATTAAGTCAAATTGTGAAGGGCTTTAAAAGCCAAAGTTTATGGGATATATATGTGTGTGTATATGTATATATATGCATGTGTGTATGCATATGTATATATACATATATGTGTGTGTGTGTATACACACACACACACATACACACACACACACATATACATACATATATATATGTATGGAACTTAGAAGCAACAGAGAGCCAATGGAATTTATTGAGTAGGAGAATGACCTGTCAGAACCAAACTTAAGGAAAATCACTATGGTAGCTATGTGAAGGATGTTTTTTTGTTTTTTGAAGGATGTATTTTTTAAAGAGAGGAGAGGCATAAGTCTCTAATTGAGACCCATTAGGAAGCTATCACAATAGTTCAGATAAGAGTGATGAGAACCTCTCCTAGACTAGCAATAAAAGTAGAAAGAAGGGAACCTTTGTGCTAGATGCTGGTGACATACAAATGGCAGTATTTGGCACCAGACTGGCCGTGTGGCATGAGTGAGAGTGAGACTGAGGATTATAGATAGGTAGATAGAGCATTTCTTAAGTGCCTACTATGTTCCAAGCACTGTGATAGACAAAACATTGGGAACACAGATACAAGTAAGCAAGACACTTCCTGATCTCAAGAAGCTTACATTCTAATGGGGAAAAAAAATCCATGTCTAAAAAATGGAATGGAAGCCAGATGTCTGAAAATATAAGAAAAAAGCTCACCTGTCAGGGCCTGAAAACTTATGGATAGAGTCCAAAGTTGAAGTAGAGGGGAGATGAGAAGAATGGATAGAGTGTAGAAAGCATGCTGAGGAGATATGTGGGATGTGGATGAAACTGAGATCTAAAACCTGGATGACTGGAAAAATGATGGTGCCTTCATAGAGCCAAAAGGAACTTTAGAAACCATTTTAGCCCAACCCAGTCACTTCACAGCAAAAGAAACTGAGGCTTGAGGAAGTAAATTGGTTTATCCAAGGTAGCATGGCTAACTAGAGTCAGGGCTGGGATTTCAATGATCTTCCAAGTGGGTTGTCTTGATCAAATCACTTAGTTTTTCTAAATGTTGGTTTCCTGAAATGAGAGGGTTGGCCTATATCATCTTTGGAAACTCTTCTAACTCTAAAAAATGTCTGTGATGCTTTCCAGTCCCTCACCCTCAACCACTTTTGTCAACTTGGGCTTGCTTTCCAAATAAGCAACATGGACCTGCCCAAAGCGCCAACTACCTGAAAAAAATATGAGACCAACTTTGCACAACAACTATTGAGTTTATTGAGTTAAAATTTTTCACGTTAATCTTGTCGGATTTTCGATCTGTAAAGGGCATGTTGTGGGTCCTGTTCCTCAGATGAAAGCACTTTTAATTGTGCTGTCATGTCAGACATATTTAAATCTAAGTGACAGCAACAGTGAGGAAAGACTTATGTCTATGTTAGTGTACTGACACAACATTCCATGATGAGTACTCCAGGAAATTATATATACACACACACGTATACATATATGTTATATATACACATGCAAAGATGTAAGTGTATACCCGCATTATATGCATTTCATGTATACGTGTGTACATGCACATACATATACATACACACATGTGTGTATGTGTGCATATATACGTGCACATGCATACATATGTCATGGACTCCTGATATCTATGCATAAGCACAATCCCACAGTTTTATCAGTGAGTCCAACAAAGTCGGTTCCCCCTCACCTGCTACCAATATCTCTCTTTCTTTCAGCCTGCAGTTATTCAGTTCAACAACTATTTATTAGGCACCTACTATTTGCAAGGCATTGAGCTAGGTACTGGGGATACAAAGACAAAATAATCCCTGCCCTCAAGGAGCTTACATTTCTACGGGGGGACAAAATATGTAAACCTGTAAGTATACGGGAGATAACTTAAGAAAGGAGAGTGCACCAACAGTTGGGGAAGGTTGGAGGAAAGAAGCCAGTGTCATGAAAACCATCCCCTAAGCAGTGCACTTGAGCTGAGCTTTGAAGGAAGCAAAAGATATGAAGTTCCAGCCAATCCCTCCTTGATATAATGGAAAGTGTGCTGGATTGTGAGTTAGAGGAATCTAGGTTCAACTCTTATCTCTGCTTAATGCCTGGGTGAATTTGAGCAAGTTGCTTAACTTCACTGGGCCTCAATTTCCTCATCAATAAAGTGGGGATATTGAATTAAATGATCTTCCAGTTTCAAATATCTATGATCCTTTGACTTCTAGGGAACAGAAACATGATCTCTTGAGGAACCATTTCCCTTTGGGATAGACCAAATTATAAAGAGGTTTCTTCATGACATCAAGCTAAATCCTGCCTTTTTGAAACTTCCACCAATCAGTATTTCATCCCAATCTCTGGGAGGATTCTTGTGGACACCCATTTCCCCCCCACCAGATTTTAGCTAACAACATTCAAACAACTTTGCTTCTTTGATCTAAAATTTCTAGTACCCTGAAGCCTTCTGCTTCTCCATCAAGGTGACTACTGAAACCCAATCATGAGTATATCTTTATCTCTAACTTTCAAAAGTTGAACCAAAGAGTCGCATCAGACACTTGGCAATCCCAGTTTCCAGGCCAGACTCCATCTAAGCCACACCGGGCAAGTTTGTTGTCAATTCTTAACGATCACAAGAAAAATAAATTGTGGCCAGATGACCAGCATAAGATCCTGATGGAAAATGCCTCCTTCTGTGAGAGCAAAACTTCAACCACCAGAACTCATAAGCTTTAGAGAGAATAAGCATCAGTGAGTGGTGAGAGTTCTGTAACAGAAGCTATGCTGGGTGTAGAAGACAGAAGGCAGGAGCACTGTCTACAAACATTTATTAAGTATCTATTGTTTTCAAGATGCTGGAGATATATACTGATTGGGGGGGGGGGGGACTAGGCAATGGGGTTAAGTGACTTGCCCAGGGTCACATAGCTAGTAAGTGTTATGTGTCTAAGGCCACATTTGAACTCAGGTTCTCCTGAATCCAGGGCCACTGCTCTATCCACTGCACCACCTAGCTGCCCTCAAGATGCTGGAGATAGGAATACAAAAATGACAGTCCCCATCTTCAAGGTTACATTCCTTTGGAAGAAAGGGGTAAACATTCAGCTATCCAACTTGACTCATTACATAAGAGATCTGTATGGTCAAGGTTTTATTGACTGAATAAATGAATAAATAAATGGAAAATCCTTTAATAAGTGTTTATTATGCACAGACCTCTGTGCTAAGTCCTGGGGATGAAAATTCAGAAGGAAAGGCAGTTCTTGCCCTCAAGGAACTTACATTTTAATAGGGAAAGATAAGACTTACTGAGGAATAGTGACCAGGGAGGGAAATTGGGTTTGAAAATGTAAAGGGATGTTGAGTGGAGCCCTAGAGAATAAATCAACAGCCTATATAGTAGCAATGTAGTATTTATTTATTGTTCTAGAGTGGGGAAGAAGGGAGGAAGGCAGCAAAGTGAAGAAGGCAACTGCCTAGAGACCTGTTGGTCATAATAGGTATGGACAGATCAGAAGGTATGAGGAAGGGGCAGTTCCAGAGCTGAAGGGGCTGAATTCTGCAAGGCATGGACCTGGCTCTAGGTGTTAGCTAAGTGACCGAGAAGATGAGTACTCTGAACAGGAAGATGAGTATTACTAACCAACTTTGACAAAGCACCTCACATTCATTATCCTATGGGAGCGTTACAAACATCTGTGGGGGAGGGGGTCCATTCCTCCAATTGCCATGATGTCTTCAGGATGAGTACTCTCTTTGGAGCTTAAAACCTGACTACTACTTGCATAGTCTTAGAGAATTGCCAGGAGCTAAGAGGCTTGTCTAGAGTGATATTGACACTAAAGTGTCAAGAGGCAGAATTTGAATCCAGACCTTGTCTCCAAAGCCAGCAGTCTTACATCTGCCCCTCTTCCCCTCATCACCCTAATCCTTTATATTGGCATCGGTATCTTATACTTGTCAAAGGGTAGTGATGCCCACAGCTCACTTCATATCCAGCAATCTCAGCCAGAAACTGTTCTCTCCTGTCTCTGGATGGTCAGCTCTTTGCATCACCTGGGAAGCTACTCACATATGATCATCCTTCCTGTATGTCTCATTTTTCTGATTCAACTGTAAGCTCCCTGAGAGCAGGGACCAGGTCTTATAATTCTTTATACTTCTACTTGGGAGGCAGCATAGCACAGTTGATAGCGTTCTAAACACAGCCTCCAGAGACCTGGTTTCAAATCCCATTTCTGATATTTACTAACTGTATCACCCTGGGCAAGTCCCCTAACCTCTCTGAGCTTCAAATGTAAAATGTAAATCACCAAATCATAGACTTTGTACTAAAAAGGACCTTCCTTAGACGCCATATAATCCAATCCCTCTTTTTTTTTAATCTTAACAAATATTTTTATTCTATCATTTCCTTCCCATTAAGCAATTTTTAAAAATAAATTCATCAACACATATCTACACACTACAGTAAAAAAAAAAATCCCCATGTTAGCCATACCCAAAAAGTGCACAGCTCTTACTCTGTCTCTGTCAGGAGGTAAGCGGTGAGTTTCAACCTCATTCTTCTAGGTCACGCTCTACCATTGCTGTTGAATCATTTCAGTCATGGCTGACTCTCCATGACCTCATTTTGGTTTTGGGGTTTGGGGGTTGGGTTTTTTTTTTTACAAAGATACTGGAGGAGTTTTCTTCTCCATTTCCTTCTCCAGCTCATTTTACAGATGAGAAAACCGAGGTAAACAGGGTTAAGTGACTTGCCCAGAGTGACATAGCTAATAAGTGTCTGAGTCTTTCTGATTCCCAGCTCAGTGCTCTATTCACTGCACCACCTAGCCATTTTTCTTTATAAAATTATCATTGCCTAAATTGTTCTCCTAGTTCTGCTCATTTCAGTCCCTTTACTTTGCAGATAAAGATACTGACACTCAGAAAGGAACAGTGTTTTCCCTGAAGTCACACAGACAGTAATTGGAAAAGCTGGGATTTTCACTCAGGTCCTCTCATTCCAAATCTAACCAGCCATTTTTCCACTATACAATGCTTTCCCCTTTATATTAATAATGGCAGGCTCTACCTTAAAGAAGATAATATGGAAAGTGCTTTGCAAACTTTAAAATACCATCCAAAAGCAGTAATCACTATTTGCACACAGCAAGTACTTAAAAATATTGGTTGATTGAGTGACAGGTCATGCATAGTATTCATTGATACAGATCTTAGTCCTATGCATCTTAGTAATTGGCTAATGAGTTTCAATGGCTGAAAAAGCTTATGAGCTAGCAGCTAATCCCTTGCGTGATGTGTGTCCTTGGATGACAGGCATAGTCTATCATCAGACTGTACTACAAACCTCCCTGGTGGGATTTGCAAGAGTTCCCCCCCCCCAACCCTTGCCCCTGCCCCTGCCATGGTTTTCAGGAAACTAGGAGCAACTTCACACCACCACGAGGTGTCTGAGCGGGACTTTAGGGAAGACTACAGTCAGAGTGAGTCAACAAGCATCTTTTAAACACATCCTATGGGCCAGGCGCTTTGTTAAGTGCTGAGGGTACAAGAAAAAGCAAAAATCCCATGCCTTCAAGAAGTATACATTCTAGTAAGGGAGACAACTAACTGCTGAAAAATGACTATAGCCTCTAAATACAAAAAGTAGATATTCCTAGGGAATAAGGCTGAATAAATGTTTGTTGACTAAATTAACAAATTACAAACCCATTGAAGGTAGAAAGCATGTCTTCTTCTTTGTTTCCTCCATAATGCCCATATTTCAGGGAGGGGAAGATATGGCAGGTTCCCCCCCCCCCATTTTGGCTAATATCTGTCATTTACATAGCACTTTATAGAGATTACTTCATTTAATCCTCAAGATATCATGAGATAGGTAATATGGCTATTATGAGCTTCATTTTACAGATGAGAAAACTGAGAGTCGGAGAGATTAAGTGATTTTCCCATAATAGAACCACCAGGAATTATCAGAGGCAGGATTAAGGGGCAGATCTCTCCCAACTCCATATTTAGCTTTTTTTTCACTGTGCCATGCTGATTCAAAATCATCTAGTTTTACTGGACCATAGAGGGAATTGGTGTGAGATAAGACTGAACAGATCAAATAAGTCAATACTTAAAAAAATTAATTCAGGCCATGCACTGGAAGGTCAAATACTGAAACTGAAGCTTAAATACTTTGGCCCCATAAAGAGAAGACAGGACTCATTGGAAAAGACCCTGATGTTTGGAAAGATTGAAGGCAGGAGGAAAAGGGGATGGCAGAGGATGAGATGGATAGATACTGTCATGGAAGCAATGAACATGAGATTGGACAGACCAGCAAATAGCGGAGGATAGAAAGGCTGGAGTGTTGTGACCCACGAGGTCACAACTAAGTGAGTGAACAACAACCATGACTGAACATAAGTGTAGGACCCAGATTAGGAAGGGCTTTGAATTTAAATGTATTCAGTCAATAGTAGAGAACCACTACAGATATTTGAGTAGAGGGATGACATGAACTTAGCAATGAATTAATAATGAGAGCTACCATTTATATAGCAATTTAAGGTTTGTAAAGCATTACACATAAGTTATCTCATTTGTATGGAAAGAAACAGAGGAAGGAAGACTAATTAGGACATCATTACAATAGACCAGATGAGAAGAAAAGAGGACTTGAATTAGAAAGACTTGGGGGGGGGAGGTAGAAAGGTAGGGCCATACGTGAAAGATATTGAAGAAGTGTCAACAGTAGCACAGCAACTAATTTAATGTGTTGGGTGAGATACAGAAAAAAAAATGGCTCCAAAGTTATAATACTAGGTGCCTTGAAGGATGGTGGTGGCATGAAAAGATATAGAGTCATTAGTAGGAAGAGCACATTCAAAGGGGAAGAAAAGCTCAGTTTTAGACCCAAAGTTTTAGGTTTGAGGTGTCTGTGGGCCATCTAGGTGAGGATATTCAGAAGCCAGCTGGAACTATGGAGAGGTTGTGGATGTAGATATGAAGATAGGAGTCAACTGCATAGAAGAGATCATTAAAACCACGGGAAATGATGAAATCACTGAGAAAGAGAATGAGACTAGAGAGATGACCTAAGACAGATCCTAGAGGAACACCCACATAAAGGGTTCCTTCCAGATCATGAGGCTCATTTAAGGTGAGTCCAGAAGACATTCAGGAGAACCTGAGTTCCAATCTGGCCTCAGACACTTAGTAGCTGTGTGACCCTGGGCAAGTCACTTAACCCTGTTTGCTTCAGTTTCTCATCTGTAAAATGAGCTGGAAAAAGAAATGGCGAACTATCTTTGGCAAGAAAACCCCAGATGAAGTCATGAAGAGTTGGACACAACTGAAACCACTCAACAACAACAATGAGAGATGAGGCTCCTTCCCCAAGGCTGTGTAATTAGCTGGCATAAGGATTGGAGCTAGACCCGAAGTCTGCTGGCCCCCAACATTAAGCTGCTCGCTGAGGTCTCAATAGTCCGCCATGCTGTCTTCTAAATGGACTGCAAATAACTCAATTCAACAAATATTTAGTAGAAGCTTGCTGTCTACATAGCACTATTCACTAGAGGCTGAGAGTTGAAAGACAAAAATGAAAAGCAGGGTCTGTCTTCGAGGAGCTTACGTGCTACCCCATGTAAAGAGACAAGTATGTCCGAGATCACGTGAGGAGGGAGAGAATGCCAACAATTATTGAGATCAGAAAAAGGCTTCCCAGAGGAGGTAACACATGGGCTAAGCCTGTAAGGAACGAAAGAGTCCCCATCACAGACATCAGGAGAGAGGGCTTTCGAATCATGACAGACAGTCAATGCCAAGACAGAGAAGGGAGGTGAATGCCTCACATCCAGAGGGAAAAGATGGAATGCTGAGTTCAGGGAAATGCAGATAGGATAGTGGCTGAAACGACATCAAGGGCAGTACTGTAAAATAAGGCTGGAAATGCGGGCCTGAGCCAGATGGTACAGTGCTCCAAATGTTAAGCCAAGAAGTGTTTGATCTTACCTGGAGGAAAGGAAACACTGGAGTTTCTTGAGCAGTGGAATGACACGGTCATACCTGTGCTTTGGAGGGATTATTTTGGCAGCTACATTAAGAATGGATTGGAGAGACTCTTCACCTTTCCCTTTTTCTCCCCTCTCTTTTCTCTCTCCTCTCCCCTCTCTTCCTCTCTCTCTCCCCTTTCTCTCTTCCCTTCCCTCCCCTCTCCCTCTCCTCTTCCATCCCCATCCTTCCTCCTTCCTCTCTTTCCTAACCTAGATGATGTAGTGGTGGAAATGCCTGCCAAGGTGGACATCACAGGACATGTTCTCCCAAATGGCCATGTACCTGACAGGTGAGCTGACAGCCACCAGCGAAGACTATAAACTTCTGGAAAATATGAACAAACTGACTGGCTTGAAGCATCTAGAAATGAAAGATACTGCAGTAAACATAAACATAAACATAAACCTAAAGGATTTCAACCAGAAATCTGCAGCACTTCAGCCTTGTCTGGATCAGATCACTTTAACTGAGGAGCAATCAGCACTCTTGAGGGCAGCCTACAAGTCGGATGCATATTCAAAGAAACTAGAAGTGAAGCACAAGGAGTTAGAGAGGCCATGAAAGGATCCTTTAGCACAAAGACTTTAATTACAAGGGTGTTTCATAAGAGTTGAAATGCATGAGATGGAATTTATCAAACTTCTATGCTTCAATTCCATAAAAGGAAGCAGTGCTGTTGATCCAAGGAGAATCCCAGCCCCGACCTTTGGTTGGATATGTAACTTTGGCCATCCCTTGATATTTTCCTAAAACTGCACCCTTTGGAATTTCATCTTATCATGTGCTTCATTGTGTGCCCTGGACCGAAGCTCAGAAATCAGGATCTGCTCAACCCTTTCTAGAGCAGACAAGGATGACAGGCTCTGGTCTCCCTGTCTCCTCCCTTCCTCCCCTCCTCGAGGGCTCCATCTTTTATTCTTTATTCTGAATTCACCCCCACCCCCTTCATAACCTGTTCTTGAACTTAGATAATAAATGCCGATTTGTGAGCCTCAAAAAAAAAAAAAGAATGGATTGTAGAGGGAGGAGAAAGGATTGGAGAAACCAATGTGGATGCTTATAGCATTGGTTCAGGTGAGAAACAATGAGGACCTGAGCTAGGGTAGTAACAATATTAGAGAAGAGAAGGGGAAGGGTGGTAAGAAGAAAAGAGAATGGGCTGTGGAAAGCAGACAAGATTTGGCAACTGACTAGATAGAGGATGTAAAGAAGATGGAGAAACTGAGGATGATTCCAAGGAAGGTCATGCTGACAAGAATTAGATAACCCTGAAAGCGTAATTATGCATTGCGTGTTTTGGTCAGCCATAAGCATGATGAATTTCTCTTTGGTACTGACTCATAAGCCCAACGCAATCAACTCCAAGGTTTTTCCTTCTATGTCAGCTTTGGAACTGACGGAGCTTAAAGTTCAACAAAGCCAGAAAGTTGCAATCAACTTCAGGAGCCTTAGGGGAGTTACTGGGCAGGATTTTCCACCATATGGAAAGCAAGCAGCCTGCCCTGGTGCCCAAAAGGCTGAGAGCCCTATAATTGAGTCATTTAGTGGGGCAATAGGCTTAATACTGGTGCCATTTAACTCAGGCCCAGCCTTTGCTCCTTTGATCATGATCCAGCAGTAGCCAGGTATTATGGTGCACACCTGTAATACTTGCTACTGAGGAGGATGAAGCTGATAGAACACTTGAGCATAGGATTCAGAGCTACAGTGTGGTAAGCCAATGGGGTATCCATATTACATCTGACACCAATATGGGAAGCCTCCCAAGAATGGTGGGAGGGAGGGGGGAGGACCCCACCAGGTTCCCCAAAGAGGAGAAAACTGGCCCAAGTCCAAAATGGAGCAGGTAAAAGTTCTGCCAATCACCAATCAGCAATGGGATGGGGCCACCCAAGAGTTGTCACTGAACTTCCAGCATAGGCAAGAGGAGGAGGAGGAAGAGAGAAGAAGAAGGAGAAGGAGAAGAAGCAGAAGCAGAAGCACAGCAGGAGGAGGAGGAGGAAGAGAAGGAGGAGGAGAAGAAGGGGAAGAAGGAGAAGAAGAAGCAGCAACAGCAGCAGAAGTAGCAGCAGCAGCAGCAGCAGCAGAAGAAGAAGAAGAAGAAGAAGAAGAAGAAGAAGAAGAAGAAGAAGAGAAGAAGAAGAAGAAGAAGAAAAGCTTGTGTGGAGGGCTCATAATGTTGTGATAGTAGGGGTATTCTTTGGTTTGATGAGAGAATAAAGTACCCTGTGCCCAGAGCATCACTTTCCAACATTCACCATCCCATCGTGCTCCCTCAACTTGACCAGAAGGTTTCCACTCACTGGGAAGGACCCCAGAAACCTGGGACCCCAGAGCTCCCTTGTGGAGGGTAGAGGGCTGGTGGGGGAGGGGAAACAGGGCCAAACAGATGCCACATAATGGGCCGGTCCCAAAAGCTTAGGAGACCCTGGGGCCCAACTTCTCTGCCTACTCAGTCAGATCCCTATAGTACAATGAGACCCACAAATCTTTTGTCTGAGAAATTATCCTCCTCTTGTAACACTGAAAGCTGTTACCATGGAAATAAAGTAGCCTATTAGTCCAAATCTACCCAAACACTGGAGAGGCCCAGCTGAATTTCTGAGGCCTTTCTCTAATAAGAAGAAAAGCAGATTAACCTTTAAAAGAATTGACAAGAATGACCACTACTTGCTAGATTATGATTTGAGTTTATCTGCACTGATATTTGAGCCTTCAGCAGCCATGCTGGGAAATAAAGAAGCCAGTCTGGATTCACTCCCAGCCTCCTTCAGGGCCCAGAATTTGATTTGAATTCTTGTCCCTACTTCCTTCCCCATCCCCCCAGCCTGCACCACCCTTTCCATTCCTTATGACTTTGCCTACCCATTTCCTGGATGGGGTTTCTCCACAGGCCAGGGGGCAGAGAAGGGGAGCGGGGAGGGAAAGAGATAGAAAGGTGGAGTGAGACAAAGAGAGACAAAGACAGAGGAGAGACAGACAGATAGACAGAAATGGGGGGGAGAGAGAGAGAGAGAGAGAGAGAGAGAGAGAGAGAGAGAGAGAGAGAGAGAGAGAGAGAGAGAGAGAGAGGAGAAAGAGAGGGAGGAGAGAGATGAATGGGGAAAGAGAGGAGAAAGAGGAGGAGGAGAGAGAAAGAGAGGGAGGAGAATGAAAGAGACAGAGAAAGAGAGGGAGAGGAAAGGGGAGAAAAAGAAGAGAGAAAAAGAGAAAAAAGAGAAGAGAGAAAGAGAAAGACAGACAGAGTCAAAGAAACAGACAGGGAAGAGAGACAGAGAGAGATTCTGTTCGACTACTCCTTGGAGCAGCTGCTGCTGCCGAAAGGGCTTCCCAAAAACCCGTCTCTAAGACACCCAACAGAAACCTCAAATCCAGGCTGCCCTCTGATTAAGCCCTTACTTTGGCCTTCTCCTTTTCGGTTCTCTTCATCAGTCTGCCCCTGGAACATTCTTTCCCTGAGCCAAATCCCAGAAGCTGAGGCCACCAAAATAAAACCAGCCACGACCCCTCCCTCCGCTCCCCGCAGTCCTCTCGTTGTGTCTGGCCTCCGTGCATGCCAATTACCGAAGGCCCCGAACAACATGGGGCCGTCAGCACGCCACCCGCCAACGGAAGCTGCTGGCTGGCCCCGAGCACGCAGTGTCCACCCCATTGTCCCCAGCCGGCTGTGGAAGGCTAATCAGCCTGCAGAGCCCTACTATTACGCACAGTGGGGCTGCTCACGCAGGAGGGGCGGTGAGAGGAGGCTTCGCTAACCGGAGGCGGGGGAAGCAGCTCTGTCCTGACGGGCTCCGGCGATGTGGTCCCGGGGAAACTGACAACTGCAAACGGGAGGGGCGGGCTGCTTGGGGGAATAGCCCGCATGCTCCGGGGGCCTTTTGTCCTAGGAGAAAGAAGGAAAATGAAGTTATCCATGGTCCTGGGAAAGGGCTGGAGGTTTCTGTGCCAGGCCTAACCACGCTTTTCTCCTTTCTCCAGCATCTGGCCTCAGGTGAATGGCAGCATCTGTTAATCATGACATGCCTAGTTCAATTCAATTTCGATTTAATTCAGCAAGCAGTTATTAAGCAACTACTCTGGATAAGCCAGAGAGGCAGTGTAGTGGACAGGGAGCACGAACCCAGGTAACTTTCCAAGCCTAGACGCTCTAACGTTGCTGACCTGCATCAGCAGAAGGAATTCTCTCTCCGGGGAGGAGAACCTGCGGCCTCGAGGCCGCACATGGCCCTCTAGGTCCTCAGGTGCTGCCCTTTGACTGAATTGGAGGTCACATGTGCCGTGTGTTCCCCACCCCTGCGGGATGAAATCTGAAATCGTTTTCAGTCCGGTCCCTGTGTGTAAGGCACCGGCGCTGGAAGTAGAGGGGCACCACCCTCGAGGAACTTTGGTGGGGTGAAGGGTACATACCGAGAATAACGTGCACAGAGAAGTGAGGAAAATGTATGCAAAATGGGAAGGAGCTCCAACGATGGGGGGAGTCAGAAATGTAGAATGTGGTGCAGGAGCTGAGCCTGGGAGGAAGCTGGGGGTGCCAAGAAGCAGAGGTGGGAAGAAATCACATTCCAGGATCGGGGACAGAGCCCAAGCAGAGGCTGTGATGGCAGGGATGATGGAATGTTGGGCAAGGGAAGGGAGGGATCGTGCCTCTCCAGGCAGAGAGAAGGAAGGAGTAAAGATAATCCATGGAAGTCTCTCAACTACGATTTTTTAAAAATTTTACTCTAACGTGTAAAGTGAAGTTTAATGGATAGACCTTGGACTCAGGAAGGCTAGAGTTGAAATGCCGTTTCTGGAACGTGCTGACCTTGAGGAACTTAGGTAACCTCTCATTGCTCAAAGCAACTGTCTAACACAGTACTTTTAGGAGAAGGAGATGATCTCCATTGGTAGAGGGAATTTCTCCACCTAGGAGTTCCATATACCAGTGAAGTCATGAGTTGAGTTCCTATTCCTTTAACACCAAAAAGACCAGAATTTAAGGATGCTGAAGGATAAGGCTGCTTCAAATGATGTAGTACATTGTTTTTTAATCCATAAAGCAAGAAATATATTGATTGTATGACAAAAATTATTTTAAAGTAAAATTATGATATCTTCTTGTAATTATTTGTAATTAAAGTACATTTGTACAGACAGGAGAAATTATAGTAAATTATTATAAACTTACTTTTAAATTATATATGTGTGTGTGTGTGTGTATATATATATATATATATATATATATATATATATATATATATATGTATGTATGTATATGTATGTATGTATTTTAAAAGGCAGCATGGTGGCTAGAGTCCCAGCCTTGGAGTCAGGAAGACCTGGATTCAAGTTTAACATCTGACACATGTTGGTTGTATAACCCTGAGCAAATCACTTAACTTCTCAGTGACCCAGGAAATAAGATTGTAAACAGTTGCCAGTCTAAATTGTTAGAAAGAACTCTTTTCCTGGGAGTTCCCTACATCCATGAAACATGGTAGAATGAAAAGATTATTGGACTGGGTATCCAAAAACGTGGGTTTAAATCCCCACTTTGCTATTGGGTGACTTTAACTGGGGTGTGGTGGTAAAAGTTTAACAACCAGCTTGGGGAGAGGGGCAGTGCATATATAGATGACAAACTTTTAGATTTAATCTACATCATTAACATTTTCTTCATCGCTTTCTTAAGTATAGACAATTTAAAAAAAAACAACAGCAACAGTAAATCAAGGCATGATTAGTACCATTTGCTGATGTCCAAGATGTCATTCATTCCCTCCCCTGGAGTCTGGGTTACCTTGTCTCCAAAATAAAAGGATGGAGTAGATAACCTCCAGAGCCTCTTCTAACTCTAGATCCTATCAATGGCATAAAGGCTATGGATGGATGGCACCCACAACTCTGGGCAAGTCATTTAACTTGTTTGTGTATCAGTTTCCTTATCTGTAAAATGAAGATTTTGGACTTAATGACATTTAAGATCTCTTCCAGTTCTATGATTCTAGGACACTGATATGACCTTGTGCAACTTGGATCTTAGTTACCTAGGAAAGATCTTGCTTCTCTCTCTCTCTCTTTCTCTCTCTCTCTCTCTCTCCTTTCTCTCTTTTTCTTTCTCTCTCATCTAACCATCCATCTCATCTACTTCTCTCCCTCTTTCTTTCTTTTCTCTATCTTTTCTCTTCTTTTTCTCTTTTTTCCTCTTTCCTTCTTTCTTTCTCTTTTTTCTTGTGAATGGGTCTCCCTTTCTCACCCAGCCTGGAAGAGAAGCAGCCCCTTGTGAGCCTCATCTCACTGCTGATAAGTAGAGATACTTTGACCTGCTTCATTTCCAATCTGAGGTGGTTGGCTTCTTCTTAAGCACTCTAGTGCTGCACCCCCCCCCCACTCCCAGGGGTTATAATATTGGCATTGGACTTAGTGTGGACACCCCATCAGCTATAAACCTTTAATGCAGTGGATAGAACCCTGTGCCTGGAGTCAAGAAGACTTGAGTTCAAATCTGGCCTCAGACACTTAATGGCTGCATGACCTTGGGCAAGTCACTTAACCTCTCTCTATCTCAGTTTACTCAACTGTAAAATGAAGATAATAATAGCACCTGCTTTCCCAGGGTCATTGTCAGAATCAAATGAGATAATGTTTATAAAGTACTTAGCACAATACCTGGTACATAGTAGGTTCTATATAAATCCTATTTGTTTGTTGTTGTTATTATCATTACTGCTACAACTCAGAACTCTTGAGCTCAAGAGATCCACCAGCCTCAGTCTCTCCAGTAGTAGGGTTTACAGGTGCATCTATCACAACTGGTCTAGTCATCCCTTTTCTACCAGGATCACCTGCTCCTCTCCCTACTTTGCAGAAGCCCAGATCTTCCTGATGACTCCTACAGCTATTCACAGCCTTTGAGGATCTCACTAAAGCCAGGACAAGCACTTGAGAAGGGCTGAGTTTCTTCTTCTCCACTAGAAATCCAGATAAATGTATGATTTGCCAGCTGTAATTAATTCAGAGAAAGATGAAAAGTTACATCAAGTAGTACTCCTGAGGGCACTAGAATGCACAGTCCTTTGTACTTGTACATCCTGTTTTTTATTCCTGTCCTGACTTGAACTATGAAACAAATATCTTGTTGGAGGTTTTCACCATTCCAGTGAGAATTTGGAATACAGGCAAGAAAGAGAATATTGTAGTAGAGAGGGAAGGAAGGAAGGAAGGAAGGAAGGAAGGAAGGAAGGAAGGAAGGAAGGAAGGAAGGAAGGAAGGAAGGAAGGAAGGAAGGAAGGAAAGGAGGGAGAGAGGAAGAATGGAGGGAGTAATGAAGGGACAGGAGAAAGGGAAGAGAAGGAGGAAAATAAACATTTATTAAGTGTTAATATGTAAATAGATACTGTGCTAAAGTTGGGGAACAAATACAAGCAAAAATAAAGACCATCTCTGCCCAAAGAGCTTACATTCTAACATGGGGAAACAACTCACAAATGGAAACTGAAGAACAGAAGGAAGCAGTGAAGATGAAGATACCCATGCCAGGGCACAGTTTTGAAATCCAGAAAGTCAGGAACAGGTGTAGGAGGGAAATGAAGGCAGACTGGCTTGGGCCTGTCCGCCAAAATGGAGGTTTCAGAAGGAGATCACTAATGGGAGAAGTGGGGTGGACCTTGCAGAAGGATATTCAAGTGGAAACAGGCAACAGGGGTGGCAGGCTGTTCCAAGACAAGGAGACCTCAGCCTCCTTGAGGCTGAGAAAAGAGTTTAGGATAAGACAGCTGTAGAGGTATGGTTCCGAAGTTCAGAAAGTCCTATAGTAAAATGTGTGACATGCATCCTAATATATTATATGTCTCCCCATTTGGAACACTCAGCCCCAATCTATCATTTACATCAATCAATCATATAATAGGTAGACAGACCTTTTGAGTATTATTTGCCCAATGCAATGCTAGGGGGTGCTAACACATCCCAAATCTACCTGTCACGTGACTAAGAATCACAAACTGTCTTATTTAGAAAGGATCTAAGAAGTCAGCTATGCCAACCCAAGCCTTACCCGAATCGGCTTAATGCATCTTTGACAAGCGGCCATCAACCTCCACGCACAAACCTCCAGTGAAAGGTGGCCCATCTCCTTCAGCTACTTTTCTGTTCTATTGCAAGGAATTCTATTGTAAGGAAGGGTGTCCTTATATTAGCTGAAACCTACCTCAGATTGCCCCAGTTTGACCTACCAAGCATTCACATGTTTGGAGGATGCTCTTGTGTTTAACCTAAGCCTCCACCTATCCAGCTTGAGCAAACCCAGTTCCTTCGAACAATCTTCCTAGGGATGACTTCCATGACCTTTCTCTGAAGAGAATCTGGAATCACGTGTCTTCTCTCCAGAAGCTGGATGCTAAAAGACCAGTATCTCTCCTCTCTAAAGCTCTCACCAATTCTACCCCTCACACAGGTATAGAGTACTGAATAATCAGTCTCCATCAATGAGGAGAGCCTTATGCAATAGGCTTTGAACCAAGGGTTATGCTAGAAACTCTCCAGTTGGCCAAACTTGCTAAAATGTGGCATCCGGACCTTGACCCCACCCTCTAATGGCAAAGAGTACAGTGGGAATGCCACCTCCCCTCTCCTAGATGCTAGACCTCAACTGAGGCGACTAAGAATCTGGGAAGATTCTATTCTGAGCTAGCAAACCGCCATAATGTCCAGATGTTTTTCACATGCACTGCTTTCTAGTCAAGCATCTCCCTACCTGTAGTTCTACAGGTAATTTTTTTAAAACTAACTTACAAGTTGGGACATTTACCCTCATTAACTCGTTAGATTTGGTTAATCATTCTATCTCATCAAGATCTGCCTTTCATATACAAGTTAGTTCTCCCTATTAATTTCACGGCATCTATAAATGGGATAAGCAAATCATAACAGTATCATAACAGGATAACAGATTTAGAGCTAGAAGGGATTTTAGAGACCATTGAATCCACCACCCCATTTACAGATGAGGAAACTGAGCCATAGAGAGATGAAGTGACTTGCCAAGGATCATATGGCTAGTAAGCGTCTAAGGCAGGATTTGAACCTAGAGCTTCCTGACTCCAAGACCAGAGCCTGTCCACTCTACTTCCTTGCATAGGACATCTGTTTATGTCCTTTGGCATCAAATAAAAAGATTCACAGGCATACATTAATAGATACAGAAATATAAAATACTCATTACAACACCCCCTTTCTCCTCCCCCTGACCCACCCACTATAAAGACATTTGTGGGATAACTGAAGAGATATTCCTTATTCACCTGGATCCGCACTATCCTAGCAATTCACAAGGGTCCGGATCTTCTGGCCAACCAGGAAATTTTTTTTTTTAAGTTTGTCAGCTACAGTATGATTCTGGCTGTGGTCATCTACTCCTTCAAGAAGTATACCGTTAGAGAAATATCTTTCCTTTTAATCAGCTGAGGCTTGAATCCCAAATTCAGAAATTCTTAAACTTGGGAGGATCTCAACAATGCTGCAATAGCCCATTTCTCAGATTGACAAGTCAGTGACCTCTGCTAAGGGACAGAAATAGAAAGACAAAAAGAAAGCAATGAAGAATTCAAGAACCCACCAAAGCAAGCATGTTCCCTAATATGTTCATACTGCAAGCCATCACTGCTACTTGGAGGGGGGAAAGGAAAGAAAGAAATTCCTTTCCCTACTTTCTGAAAGTCTAAGGGAGGGAGAACATGAAAGGAAACAGGATTCCCAAAGAAAAGGGTAGTCATGTCCATAGGTCTTCTTACAGAACAGAGAGGTTGAAGATTTCTCCACAAGAGACCTTTCTCCTAACATTCAATTGTCAGTCATCTTTGAGACTGCCTCCAGTCGCTGGGGATCAGTCATATGTCACTAATGACACCCTGGCAAGGTTCATGTCCTTCAGCAAAAGTCCAGAGTTCCATGGAAAATGCCTCAATGGATTACTATCGGGGCCCCCATTCCTCATCAGCCCTGCTACACTTTTATCCAAGTCATTAGCAATTCTGAACAGCACATGGGGGCAATGATGGAGCCCAGCACCACTCCTCTAGACACCTCCCTCTAAATTGGCATAGATCGTTTAATGACTATTTTGGGAGCCTGGTCATTCAACCAATTCCAAATCTGCATAACTGTACTATAATCTAGGCACCATCTCTCCATCTTGTTCCTGAGGATAATTTGAAAGTCTTGGCTGACATCCAGGTATGCAACATCAACAGCACTGCTTTAATCTATCAGTCTAATAACCCTGTCAAGAAAGGAAATGAGGATAGTCTGACATGACCTGGTCCTGATGAAGCCATGCTGTGGCTAAGTGATCATAGCTTCACCTTTCTGAGTGTTTATAGGAGCCATTCCTTCAGTCATACATTCTAGAATTTTCCAGAAATAAATGTTGAGCCAATTGACCTAGAATATGAAGACATGACACAGTTGTCTTTTTTTTTTTTTTTTTGGCAGTCAGGACATTTGCCCAACACAAATTCTGCAAGGTACCTCTCCCACTCTCCATGATTTTTCTGAGATCACAGACAGTGACTTAGCAATCAAATTTTCCAGTTCTTCCAGTACCTTATCAAATAGTTTGTCAGCATTTATATGTATAATGGATATCATCTTGCATGCTTTCTCAATGGGTAGGAGAGGGGCTGGAGGGAGGGGAAAAATTGAAATTTAAAATAAAAAAGAATGAAAAAATTAATTTCTTAAAAATAGTTTTTCAGAGCTTGGTCACTTGGATTAATCCATCATCTTTGTAATGTACTGTCTCTCCATTTCCATTTCTTAGTATCCCTAGTTTCATTCAAGTTCAGCTCAAATGTCATTCCTTACATGAAGACTTTCCCAATCGCCCCTTGCTGCTAGTGCTGACCCCCACCTCAACAAAAACCTTATATATTTACTTTTATATACTTATATGTAGACATAGTTTCCTTGACAGAATGTAAGCTTCTTGAAGTCAGAAGCTATTTGTTTTGTTTTGTTTTTATATTCCTATCAAATAGCATGATAGTAGGTGCTTAATAAATATTTGCTGACTGATTGACTGACAGATAAATTCTCCAGCTATGGAAACTTATAAAAAATGAATAATCCTGTATGAGATACTTCCTACTTTCACAGTGATTTGGGCAAAAGATGCTAAGAATCACAATTTTTATATTAGGGCTTCTTAACCTGGGGTTAGTTCATGCATGGATTTCAGAGGATGGAGAAAACTGCATCCTCATTTCAAAATTTGTAATTGCATGTATTTTTATTTTATGTGTTTAAAATGTTATTCTGAGAAGGGATCCACCAAAGGCGGCACATTACACATAGACAAAGGATAAACCCCTGGTTTAAACTCACTACAAAAATGAATATCAATATAAGCGCTCTAAATGTGAGATCTTTGTTCAATGACCATCACTAATTGACATACTATTTTAAAACCAAACCACACCAATACTTATATTCTTGGGATAAATGAAAGTAGAAGACAGAAATAAACCACAGCTAAATGGAAGAAGGGTTCACAGATTCCCTTGGAGTGTCAAATAAAGGAACTGACAGAATCAATTTCATCCTTCACCCAAAGGCACCAAGAAGCATCACTTCATGGGACCACTTAGTTATCTTGGCCTGCAGTGCTCATGATAAAAATAACCAAAAATAACACCCCTGAAAATAATTGCTGCTTGGGTGCCAACATCTGTTGCCAAGATGAACAGAGAGATTATACAAAAAAATTGACAATATTCTCCAAGTCAAGTCAACATACACTTTGACAATCCACAGCTTTGATGCGAAGGGAAACCCAGGGAAAGGTGGTAAAAAAGTATATTGGAAATATGGGAAATATGGACCAAGTTTGAGAAATCAAATGGCCTAAGGCTTGTAGAAACTGGCCACATTTAGCTTAGAGATACCCAGGGAGGAGCTCATACCTGTCCGCTAGTAGTTGAGGGACCGTAATGTGGAAAAAGGATTAAATTTGTTCTGTTTGGACCCAGAGGTCAGAACGAGGAGCACAAGTTCAGGGTCAGGGTTAGTAGTGGAAGTTGTAAAGAGGCAATTGGGTTTGATGTTAGGAATACTGCCTAACAATAACAGTTATCCCAAAGCAGAGTGGGTCAATTTGGGGGTCACTGGGCTCCTCCTCTTTGGAGGTCTTCAAGAAGAGGCTGGACAACCATTGGCCAGTATGTTATTTGAGGATTCCTTTGGTGTATAGGTTAGACTAGATGACTGATGGGGCACCTTCCAACTCTGTGAGATCTAGCATATGTAGCATGGTGCCCTTGCTCAGCAAGCCTTATTAAGTGCTTGGTTAATGGAGTCCATTAGGACTTTAGCACTTTTTCCTATGTATCATAAATGTTTTTTTCAGTAAGAGAGTGTGGAAGGGCTCTGAATATAATGAGCATCAAACAGCAAAATGCAAGATAGGAAATTAACTATGCCTTAGCACGCTGGAAATGACTAATAGCTAACATCAGGTCCTATTAAAACCTCTGTGCTGTCTGACCACTGACACATTAAAACAAATAAAAATCACCATCAAATTAGAAAAATAGTGCCACGTGTTAGACAGTAATGTAAACCATTACCACACCTTCTACTTGACATTCAAATAAGCTACTGATGTCCAAAAATGGGAAATGCAGAAAGGCAAGGATTAATTATTATTTATTATTATTCATTATTAATCTTAATTATCAACAATTCCTGGGGCATCTTAAACTAATGTGAACTGGTTGCCACAAGAAGGGAGAGGGAAGCAAAAGAACTCGCCAGCCAGAGACAACGACCAAGGGGAAGACCAGTTTGAAGTACACATTTATTTGTAAAACGCTAAAGAGGATGGCAAAGATTGTCTCCTTAAAAAATAGCAAAAAACCAGTAAAAGTGAAAACAAGTCTACTGAAAGCTTGGCCAGGGTCCCAGCTGAGCCACAACATCCCCCAACCATCTGGTGGGAGATGGACAACAAACAGAAGGAAAATGGAACAAACTGGCCAAGTTTTCTCTGATGATCTTTTTGGGGAGGGGTGTAGAGGAAGCCTTGCTTTGTCTTCTTTGAGGTTTTTATGGATAACTTTTTTTATATCACCCTCATTTCCAAATATATCCCTTTCCCCTCTAATACCTACTCAGTCATCACTTACAATTAAAAAAACAAACAAGAAAATCACTTCAGCAAAATTAACCAGCCTATCCACAGATGCTGACAGTCTGTGTGGTGTTTCATAGCCTTAGTCCCTACCTTAAAATGAGCCACAGAGGCTTGGGCTGGGGGCCATTATTGGCCATTCAGACAAAGCCAGAATGATTTGGGTTTAAAGCTGTAGACTTAGCCCACTGCTTTCTCACTTAAATCCAATTCATGTTCAAGTTGAGACATCACCCTCATGATGTCACTGGTCCTCTTGGAGAATGAAGGACAAACAACAACCACCCCCCTTAGAAGGAATTATAATTATAATTACAAAGCATGATAATGATCCTTTTTTCATATCAGTGACATAGGAACCCTCACTTTAGGAACCTTGAGTCCTTGATCTGCTACCTAAGGAAGCTTAAGTGGCATTTGAGAAGACCTTTTTTTTGTTTGTTTGTTTAGGCAATTGGGATTAAGTGACTTGCCCAGAGTCACACAGCTAGTGAGTGTTATGTGTCTGAGACTGGATTTGAACTCAGGTCCTTCTGACTCCAGGGCCGGCACTCTATCTACTGTGCCACCTAGCTGCCCCCAAGAAAAAGACTTTGGAAAGAGCAGCTGGCCAGACCAAGTGCCCACACCTGTGTGTGCTGGACAGTGCCTATTATTGAAAGCCGTACAGGGTCATTCTTTAAGCCATCTGAGAGACCAAGAGATGCTGAAAGATGAGGGCTGCTAGGTGTCTCAATGGATAGAGCTCCACCTTGGAGTCAGGAGGAACTGAGTTCAAATCCTGTCTCAGACACTTGACACTTACTAGCTGTGTGACCCTGGGCAAGTCATTTAACCCCAATTGCCTTACCAAAAAGAAAAAAAAAATACCAAAAGAATGGAAAAGAACACAGATGATATTAACTCCATTACTCAAATCAAGTGAAAATCTACAGCTACCAAACCATTTGCTCACTTTATAAAAAAATTTTTTTGAGAATGATCTATGTGAATATTGGGAGTACCCTTGATTAATATATACATATATATATATATATATATATATATAATATATATATATATATATATATATATATATATATATATATATATATATGAATAGGCAGGTTTTCACAGCTGATTCTCAAAAGTCGGCTACGTCTTGTGCTTCACTATTATTTCATTCATGTGGGGAACTCTCAGGAGGGAAACTCCCTCTAGCAATGTAGATAGGCTCCTTTTCTGCAAATTAGAGTCCTTAATTGTTTAGACACTAAGAGGTTACCCATCTAACTCAGGGTCACACAACAAGTAGTTGACAGAGGCAGGATTCAAATCCAGGCCTTCATAACTATAAAGCCAATGCTTTAACTACAATACCATGCTGCTTCCTATCCTAGCTAGGATTATTGATGATGGCTGTAGCTATATGGATACAGATGAAGATTGTCTTTGGTTTTCCCAAGAAATAATACTGCTTCTCTGGCCCAGGTCCCCCCACTATCTTTTTGCTTAGACTTTACCTATTCAATAGATTCCAATAGGTCCCTATTATCTCCTGGATCAAATGTAAAATACTATTTGGCTTGTAAAACCTTTTATAACCTGGCCCCTTCCAACCTTTCCAGTGTTTTTATGTCTTATTCCCTGTCCTGCACTCTTTGATAGAGTGACGCTGGTTTCTCGGCAATTCTTCCACAAGACTCTCCATCTCTTGGTTCTGGGCGTTTTTTCTGGCTGTCTTCCATGCCCAGAATACTCTTCCTCCTCATTACCACCTCCCAGATTCCTTCAAGTCCCAGCTAAAATCCCACCTTCAACAGAAAGTCTTTCCCTATCCTCCCTTAATGTTTGCCTACCCTCAGTTCATTATATTCAATTTATCCTGAATATTGTTTGTTTTTACATAGTTAAATAGTTTACATAGTTAAATTTGGATGTATGTATCCCCCATTAGATTGTGAGCTCTTTGTCAGTCAACAAATATTAATTAAGTACCTGCTATTTGCCAGGCATTGTGATAAGCTCCTTGAGGGCAGGAATTGTTTATACTCTTCTTTTTATCCCCAGTTTAAAGGCACAGAGCTTGGCACAAAGTGCTTAAAGAATGCTTATTGACTTGAATATGTGGACCTAGACCTTCCTAGCTTTAAGGATGGCCTTCTCCCCACTGCACATTCCTCCCTCTCACCCTCTACCTTGTATTTACTTATACATATATTGTTATTTCCTCCTGATAGAATGTAAGCTCTCTGAGGGCAGGGACTGTTTTTTTTTCTTTTTTTTTTCTTTCTTTTTTTGGGGGAGTGTTTCTACCTAGTAGAGTAGTGGGTACATGGTCAGCACTTAATAAGTTCTTTTTGGCTTACTGTTAACTGAGGAAACAGAGACTAATTATACTTAACGCCTCATGCCAGGGATCCAAATTGGCAGTAGTGAAATTATCCAGCCTTTCGAACCCTCAGTGCTCACCCAGTGTCCTGCTTTCTCATTCTAATGACCTTTTTTCTTGAGTAGGATATAGGGGGAAGGGAGTGTCTCATGGGGATCCCCAATCTATCCCCTCTTCTACATTCCTAATTTTATTTTCTTCATCAAGACATCAAAACAACAATGTCAACTATATGTTCCGTTTGAAATGGAGTTTGCACAGGTGACTGATTAGAGAATCTGGACAATTTGTGGTTGTGAATATTCAGAAAGAAAGAAAAATAAAATCAAGGAGGTATGTGGGGTATGTAGCCAGAGAGAAATAAATTGGTAACCTGAGTGGGACATAAGTGTGACTTGACGGGTCTTTTATTGCCTTTTCTTACAGCTTCAGTGCTTAGCACTGGAACACAGTGGGAGCATACTAAATGTTGATTGATTGATTGATTGACTGAGTAAACTGTACCCTAGTAAAACAGACTTTGCCTTTGTTGTCCCTAACCCCAGGACATATTATGGAATGCTAGGCATTCCCAAAGGGCAAGGAGGCCTAGTGGAGAGAAGGCTAGACTTGAAATCAGAAAGGTTGAGATGAATTTTCTACCTCTAACATTTAGTATCATAGATTTTGAGATGGAGGAGACCTTCGAAGTCCAATCCCCTCATTTTATCAGTAAGGAAACCGAAGCCCAGAGAGGGAAAGTACTGATCCAAGGTCACACAGGTAGACATGGACAAAGACAGTATTCAGAGATTTAATGCACAGTCACACTTAGGTTACACTCAGGCTCCTCAGCTTATGACAGTCTTCGACTATCCATCTAGCAAGTGCTCTGGTTTTATTTTTCTTTCTTTCTAACCAGATCCTCTGACCCTAGTCCCAAGCCTCTTTTCTTACCACCATGCAGGGTGACCATGGACAAGTCATTTCCCTTCTGTAAAACTCAAGTTTCCTAATCTGGAAAATGGGGATAACAATTCCTGCTTATGGGATTGATCTGAGGCTCAGATGAGATGAGTTGTACAAAGAGCTACAGAAGTGTCAGCTGTTGTCATTGTTATTTTTATCCCCCTTTCCCTTAACCCTACGCCAAATCCCTCTGCACACCTCCATCCAGATGACAGCCAACCAAGGTTCCCATTTCTCAAATGGGTGGAAATTAGCTGTTTTCATAAGATGACCCAATATTGCTGTGGAAAGGTTTAGAAATGTCTAGAACTCAGATTGGAAGATAAACGAAAAGACTCTTAGGATTCTTCCAACCTCAGGTAGATACAAAAGAAAAGTGAGCTCAGGCTCTTTGGGCTCTAATTCATCTCGGGCTATTGTTTCCTTGATGTTTATAGGATGGAGTACATGCTGAAGATGCAGAGCCAGCTTAGTTTCCTGCTAGCTACTCAGGATTCTGAAAAGAAGAGGCTCAAAGGCTCTTCTCTGGCTCAGAAAGGCCCCTCAAATCTGGCTCTTTGCCCCCCGGGAGAGGGACCAATGGCACTTCAGATCTGAAACATCCTCACTGGCTCAGCCCCTCTTAGGCTGTGGTATTTGGGAAAGCTTTGAAAAGCACTGGTGGATTTGAGCATGAACTAGGAAACTCAAGACTCTCAGCAGCAAGTGCCGAAGAGAGTTTGGGATCCAGGGGAGAGAGACCTGGGGTCATGAGTGCAGGAACTCTGCAGGGAAGAATTTGGAGGAAGGGCAGTCCCCTGGATAGCATAAGCGAACTGCCACTGTACCACACTGCTTAGGGGAGTCAAGAAGACCTGGAGCTGACACTTATTACCTATGTGATCTTGGACAGGTCATTTAACCTCCTTGGGACCTCAGTTGTTTTATCTTCAGTCAAGGAGGCAGACTAAACTGTCTTTACATTCACTGGTGAGTTCTTCTGGGAGGTCTCCATTTTGGGGAGGAGCTCAGACTGGCCAGCCTTCATTTCCCTCCACGCTCAGCTTCTGACTCTCAGAATTTTGCTCTGTGCTTCCAAGGGCACCCCTGACATACCCACACCCCCCGCTTTTCAGCTCTCTTCATCTTCCTCTTCTGGTGGAAGAGGGAATAAGAATGAACAACTAAGAGGATTGGGAATGGCTTTTCTGTAGTTTGTGCATAAGCTGAGCTAGATAGTGCACCGGACAGAGCTCCAGGCTTGAAGTCAGAAATACCTGAGTCCAAATTTGGTCTCAGACACTTACAATCTCTGTGACCCTGGGCAAGTCACTTAACCCTGTTTGCCTCAGTTCCTCATCTGTAAAATGAAATGTGACCAAAATCCCCCACCCAAAAGGCTGTGATTCTCAGTGCTGGTCTTCCGGGTTACTCACACTGGACATTTCATCCAGAGACCAAGTACCAGCCTCCCTCTGCATTTCCCCCCTCATCTCTCCCAGACTTTTGTGGAACAGTCAGACACATTTTTTTTTCACTCAGGGTATTTAAGACATAAGTATTTTCTAGCAAGGTTGTGATCCTGGGTATCCTCCCCCCACCCAAACCCTCTGGGATTTAAGGGAAGTTGGGGGTCAGTTGGGTATCTTGGCCAAATAGAATCAGGACTGCCTGGTGAGTGGACTAAAGAATGCCCTAACTACCACTGGAACCTTCCCCAAGACCTAGGAAATGAGCGGGAATAAGCAGACAAATGCAAGAAAACACCCATGTAAAAGAAACTGTCCAAGAAACAAATGCTTTGGTTTGTGACTTTGAGATAAAGATTTCCCTGTTTCTTTTCCAGGAGGAAATACATCGCAAGGGACCTGTTATTTACCCAGTAAAGTCTGGGGCTTGACATTATATGACTGGCCTTCGCTTTCTGCAGGTCTTGGATTTTTCGGAGAGGTGCCCAAAAATAAATAAAGAAATGAAACCCCGAACCATGACACAGCAATTAAGGGCCCATTACTCCAATGCAAATATCCATAGAAAGAGCTGAATAAAGCTCCATTTGGAAGAATGAAGTCTGGATTACTGTAATTGCAGGCCGTCTGCTGGCTCTCTGGCGTCAGGCCCCAGTGGAGGCTGCCAGCTAGGCTCGCTAATCACCTGTCTTCCAGGACAGGAAGGGAATGTTGGGGGGTGGGGGGACTAAAGAAAGCCAGACAAAAAGGGGCACAGAAATGTGGTGCAGCTTGGCCTCTGGGGTGGGGGAGGTGGAGGGGTAACGGCCCAGGCCACCAACACATTCTCATTTGATGGAAATGCTTCAGTTCTGCCAGAGTATAGATTGGCATTTCTGATTTAGCCCTTCGGAATGATTCCCTAACCCAGCAAGGAAGTCTCTCCCTGCTGAGCACCTAGATTTCCCATTAGTCTCCATCATGCACTTTGAATTCTAGCCCAACTGAGCTTACTTGAATTTCCCTGGACACAACCTTTGATCTCCCACTTCCACACCTTTGCCCTGACTGTCCCCCTTCCCCCACCCCCAGGCCCGGAACGCTGTTACTTCTGCTTCTTGGAATCCATAGCTGCATTGAAGGCTCAGCTACAGTCCTACCTCTTACAAGAAGAATTTCCTGATCCTTCTCACTCATTAATGTTTTACCCCATCATCACTGAAATTACTTTGTATTTACTTTTCCTACAGTTCGGATTATTTAAGTGGCCACATTTTGCTTTAGAATGTTTTAAGTTCCTGAAGTCAGGTACAATTTCTTTTTTACCTTTGCAAGTGAAGGATCAGCTCAAGTCAACAAGTATCTTTTAAGTGCCTACTGTGGCCAGATACTGCTAAGCACTGGGGATACAAAGAAAGGCAAAAAAAAAAAAACTCCCTTCTTTCAAGAGACATTAGCTAACAATTTGATGGGGAGATAAACATGGAAAAAACTATATACAATCAGATTGCTTACCATCTCAGGGAGTGGGGAAGGGAGGGATAGAGGGAGGGATAGAATCTGGAATTCAAAACTTTTTTTAAAAAAGTTTAAAAATTGTTTTAACATGTAATTGGGGGAAATTTTAAATATTATGTATAAAAAAGAAAAACTATATACAAACAAGTTATATATGGGATAAATTATAGATAAATTAATATATTATATATATCTGGTTATATATAATTAATATAATTAAAGAGAAGGCAGTGACATTAAAGGCTTCTTTTAAAGGATGAGATTTTAGCTCAGACTTGAAGGAAGCCAGGAAAGCCAAAATTCAAGGAGGACAAGGAAGAGCGTCCCAGGCATGGGATGGCCTATGAGAATGCCTGGAGTTGAGAGATGGAGTGTCCTGTTCAAGGAACAGCAAGGAGGTGAGTGTCTTGGTACATGATAGAGTGTGCAGTGCACTGTAAGACTAGGAAGGTTACGAAGGGCTTTGAATGCCAAAGGATTTTATATTTGAACCTAGGGGTAGTAGGGAGCTATATGAGTTGATTTAATGAGAATATTACTACTACTAATAATAAATGTTTGTTGAATTGAATCACTCATTGAAATCTCTCCCTCTCCAGTTATCTCCAAAGCACTGGAACCATTTGAACGAAACTTCTGACTTATAGAAAGAGAAAAAATAGTTTCTCAGCTAAAACTAAATGGTGGCTGAGGTCCAAGCACACATACTCAAGCTCTACCTGCCATCATAGTGATGGGGTAATAGAACCGTGGAGTGTTGTGGCTGGAAGAGAGTTTTGAGGGCATCTAACCCAAGCCCCTCATGTTCAGATGAGAACATTGAGATTACACAGGTCCTAAGCAGAGAAGCCAGTCTTCTGATTCCAAACACAGTGCTCTTCCCCCACTACTATGATTCCTGCCACCCTCCTCATCTCCATAGACTTCTGGCTGCCAGTTTAACATCTTCTCCGATATCTCAAGATACCTTAGATGCACATTTTAACCTAGTTCTACCTATGTAAAAAATATTGAGATAGGGAGAACCACACAATGAAATGTGTTCTCCTCCTCAACAAAGCTCATCCCACCCCAGGGATGGCCCTAGCTCTAGAACTTCCAGCTGCTTACGAAGTAGACATTATCTTAAAGAAAAATTAGAGGGTAGAACCTGGTTACCATCTTCTCCTGTTGCAACAGATTTGACTGGGTTGGACTGGTTGAGCTGACACATACATTACTAAGGGTTAGGGTTAGTTCTTCATATCCAAGGCTCATAGATGTAGCAATTATGAAAACAAAGACCTAGGCAGAATTCATTCAGGTTTTGTAGCTGTGACCACATTCCTGTTTCCAAAAGAGATAGCCTTGAAACTGGGAAAAGAGTCTATCATCTGAGCAGAATTAGAGAATGAGAACATTGAGTGGAGACGAGAGTTTGAGACAGGGACAAGGATAAAGAGAGCAGATATGTTGGTGACTGGAGGGATAAAGGACAAAGATTGTCAAACCTGCTCTCTTTCTTAAGCCTAGCTAAGTGAATCTCTGGGGTAATTTGAATGGACTTAGCAGCCAGGAGAATAGTGAGAATTGAAAGGTATTTTCTCACTCCAATACAATTAAGAGGCAGACCTGGAGGAGTAGAAACAGAGAGAGGAAAAGCAGTCCAAGTGTCAGGCTGTTTGGACCCCTTCTCATATTTTTAAAGAGGTGAAGGAAATGCTAAACCAGTTAGAAATGACTGAAAATAAACATATGATTCCTGCCTCCTTCTCCTTCCCTCCTTTCCTTCCCCCACCCATAAAAAAAGACAGGCTGGGGCTAGAGGTTTTTGTTGATTGTATGATTGGAGCAGAAGGGCTGAAATATTTTTTAAGACTAAAAGAGTTATGACCATGCTGCCTATGGGGATGAGGTTGCAAAGCAGCTAGAATTTAGGAGAGAATCAATTCAGCAGAGAATAGTGCAATGAAGAATGTATCTTCAATGAATGACTTGAGCAGATTAAAACTCAGGGGGGAAGCATATATGATATCAGAACAGCAGATGACACCAGCAGCAATCTTTGGAGTAGGAGAACAGTTGACGCTGGGATTTAGTCCTAGGAGAATGAGTTGACTTGGGTATGTATCATCTCTATATTGCACTGCCCACATGCATTTCCTGGCTACATACGTTTCCTCTACATGTTTCCTTTCTTGCTGATGTCATGAGAATCGTCGGGAGAATGTGCACTTTGCTGTAGAGGATGGGTGATTTTTCTTGTTATTCGTCATGCTATACTGCTTAATTCTAGTACTTTCCCTATGTTAATTATTTTCTATTTATCCTGTATATAGCTTACTTTGTATATCTTTGTTTATATGCTGTCTCCCCCATTAGATTGTAAGCTCCTTGAGGGCAGGGACTATCTTTTGTCTCTTTTTGTATCCCCATAACTTAGTACAGTGCCTGGCACATAGTAGGTACAGGTACTTAATAAATGTTTATTGGCTGAAACTGAGTCATTGCTTTGAATTCAAGTGTCTTCTGGTTTGATGTGATAAAAAAGAAATGTTTTGGGGTGCTTATGAACTATGGTTTTAAGTTGCTATTGAGCCAAAGCATGCCTTGAACCTGAGCTTAGTTTTCAAGGACTCCCATCTGAGAGGAGCCCCAGACTGCCCCAAGAGAATGTATTGCCTTCTTGATAGCATGTGGAAGACATAGAGGATATGATTCTTCATACCTCATCTTGCAGTCACCTACTTGCCATTGACCTTATTTTGCTCTTCAAATGATTTTATGTTCAAACCAATATGTACATGCAGCCCAGGCTGCTGACATTTCCTCCTCCCGCAAGGCACGAAGCTCTTTTTGTCAAAAATTGCTGGGGCTTTCAAACTAGAAGCATTTGCTCAGTGAGCCGCTGAGTATGCCAGAGAGCCCAAAGGTCGGTCACTCTGGCGAAAGTGCTCAGGAGACAAGTGTTCTCCTTCCAAACGAACTGCTTCCTGTTGGATGGTTCTCAAATTCCAAACAGAAAAGGGAGTAACTACGGGGATGGTGATCACAGCCATGATAAGGAGAGCCCAAATGAAAGGGAGACTGGGGGGGAAAAAAACATCATTGTTTTCAGGTGTTAGACTTGTATCTATTTAAGGTCATTGTCCAAATCCTTTAGCCGCTTGGTCTGTAAAACTTCCCCATTCTCCTACCCAGACAGGAGATTGTTTCTAAGTTGTCTGGTAGGTTTGAAGCCCATTGGTAGGGTCCTGATACTTTTCATTAGTAACAGGAAGAATGCAAGCCCAGAACGCACTCATAGACTCAGACCGAGAGCCAGGAAGCCTGCCAAATGGCCTCCAAAGTAGGGGACTGGGTCACCAAGGGCTCACTGGTACACCTGCTCACTGCCAGGGTCTCTCAGCTACACAGACGTTATCCCCCATCGTCTCATCACAGTGGGGGGCTGTTACTGCTATAGCACTAACTTTTGGGAGCACCTTCTTGGCAGCCCATCTCTGCCATCCCAGCACTCAAACGCCACTCCAGACAAGGAGTAACAGCTAAAGCAGGCTTCAAGCTCAGAACAATGATCACCAGCAGCCCCTACCCTAGGAAGTTTTAATGTGCCATATTACATGAAACAGTGGAGCAGAAAATATCTTTTCATCCTCATGGGAGGTTGGGGGAAAATAACTTGTCCTTCCCCTCTTGAAGAATGGACCATCATCAGGGAGTTGAAGAAGGAATACTGGAAGATTTGCTCGTTTCTACCAAGGTAGATTAAGTAAAACCATTAAAACAGGGAAGCTGGAATGTTTGTGACACTGAAGCTTCTTGAAACTAGGTTAGACTGTGCTTAGGATAACTTTTACAGGATTTCCACTATTGTAGAAGATGAAGAACATTGGGAGAGAGAATCTATATTCTAGATTCTATAGTAAGAACTTGCTATATTGACCATGAGAAGTACAAACGGTTTCTGTACTTACTACTGGACAAATGAAGGAAAAACCTCTCCACCTATGGCCATACCATTCAGAGATTCAATTTCTCATGGCATATCAAATTTTAGAACTGTACAAGACTTTAAGGATCCAATTCCTTCAAGGAAACTGAGGGCTGGAGAGGTAAAGTCTCCTTGGAAAGGGCATCTAGTTTATTGCCAGGGTTTACTTTGATTCTCTACATGGCCCTGGACCCTGTTCATGTCCCATTTGGCAACCATAAGACTGCTTTCTGCACATTACTATTCGGTCTCAGTAATCTTCACAGTGACGCACAAACCCAGAACTGTTGCTACGACCAAGATGAGAAAATGAGCAAAGAATGATCACTCAGATCTTAAGCTGGTAGGGTTTTTTTTTTTTAATTCTTTTAAGAAAAGCACTGATGTGCTTTCTTGGAACAAAATGACAGCCTCAAATACACATACAGGGTATGTGTTGAATTATTTTTTATCACTTCTTTCAGAAAATTAGCATGTTATCTACCCATCCTTACGTACCAAAAGGAATGTTAAGCGCAAATGTGAGTTAAGAAAAACCTACAAACTGGATATGTCCTTGTGATTGCTGCCTACATCTGAGCACCAATAAAAGTTTACTCTTTTGAAGGTGAGAAAAATATTGCTGGCCCTCCCTTGGTTAGTGAAAATGGAGAATGACACTAGTGAAGATCTTCATTTTTACGAGCAGGGAAGCAGACGTGTCAGGTATAAATCCAGCTCCTGAGGCAGCCTGGGACCAATAAATCCCTCCGGGGGAAGCCTTCCAGGGAGTGATTCAGCTTCTCAGGAGCCAGTTTCTCTCTGCAGGAAGTCAGAGGAGAAGGAATGGCTGCTGTCTCTTATAGAGCTGTCAGGAGCTCTCAGAGAGTCTAGTTTGAAAAACAGAACAACAGGGTGATTGAGGGAGCTACTATGATGAACTGGATTGGAGCACCCCACCCAGCCCAAAGTGGAGCTGGGCAGGAACATTGTGGCTCAGCCAATTCGGGGGGGGGGGCTCGCCTGGCACACAAGGCACATTCCTGACAGGGTTGATCTACCCCCTGGATAGGATTTGGAAGGACCTCTCAACGCCAACCCCCAACCCAGTTTCTTTCTGCACTGACCCTGCGGTAGCTGGTTTATTTTTGAGGCTGAAACACACTTAAAAGATGCGAAGGTAGTAGGAGTCCAGAGACTGTAGGATCTAGGGTAGTGACATTTTGCTGTGGGAAGGAAAAGAGGAGGATAATGAAGCCCTGGGTCCCAGGGAGGACAAACCTCCATGGAGGAAAGGGGGGAGGTTGAGGGCTGAGGGTAGGGAGAAGGGAGGCAAAGCGCAAAGAACATAGGATCACAGATCCAGAGCTGGAAGAGACCTCAGAAGCCATTTAATTCAGTCTCCTTGTTTTCCAAATGAGGAATCTGAAACCTAGTAAGGTTAAGAGATCTGCCTAAAGTCACACAGGTAGAGAGCCATGTAGGTAGGATTCAAACCCAGGTCCTCTGACTCCAAATGGAGTGCTCTTTCCACTTAATGAGACTGCCTTGGACACACTGCACCTTCCTCACTTGGCTTAGACTAGCCCTGGGCTCCTTTCCTGTTACAAAGGAGGCTCTGATCTCAGAGAGGCAGTATAGTATAGTGAGTAGATCCTTGGACTACAAGTTAGGAAGATCTGGGTTCCTTCAAGTTCCACCTAAAATTCTATCTTCTATAGGAAGTCTTTCTCAATATCTCTTAATTACAGCACCTATCCATTGTTAATTATCTCCTGTTTCTTTCATATATAGCTTGTTTGTACATATGTGTTTGCTTATTGTCTCTCCCATTAGATTGTAAGCTCCCTGAGGGCAGGAATAGTCTTTTGACTGTTTTTGTATCCACCAGTACTTAATGAAGTGCCAGGCATGCAGTAGGTGCTTAATAAATGCTTATTGACTGACTAACTGATCTGGTTTTATATCCTAGCTATAGGTTATCCTGGCAAGTCACATAGCCTGTCTGAGACTGTTTTGCATCTGTAAAAATGTGGACAATAGTACCAGCGACACTTGCCTCACAGAATTTCCATGAGGCTCAAATGATACCCACCACGATTCCAGAGAAACCATGATGAAGCATGCTACCCATGTTCTGACAGGTGGTAATTTCAGGGTACAGAATGAGATATACATTTTTTTATATGGCCAATGTGGGTATTTGTTTTGCTTGACTATGAATATTTGTCACAAGAACTTTAATTTTGTTTTCCTTTTTTTTTTCCAGTGGGGGAGGAAGAGGAGAGAGAGAAAAAAAAAATCTGCTTATTAATTGGGGGATGGGAAAAGGTTTTTTAAAGAAGTAAAGTGTTTTACAAACTTTAATGCTCTACTGTTATTTACTACTAATATTACATTGCATCATATTGTTTTATGGTATAGTACAACATAGCATAGCATATTGTATTATATATTAGTATTATTTCTCATGAATCTGTCCTTTATTCTTTTCCCCCAACTGTTAGCAGCTGTCTCTTCTTTGGGGCTGGTCCTGGGACCATGCTCAGAGCTGATGGGAAAAGCTCAGAGAAGGAGGAAATTGACCCACCAGCCTCCCCGTATCATTCCCGGGCCCTGCAAACCTCCTGTTTTCCTTTCACAACAGCCAAAATGCAGTTGGTTGTTACTGGGGAGGCCGTGGGGGGGGGAGGGGTTGCAGGGAGTGAAGTAGCAAGGGGATGAAAGAAAAAAAATTCCAAATGAGGCACACTTTCATAGGAAGCTGCTCAGCGGGTTCTTTGGTGCTGGGGAACAAAGCTCCTTTGCCTTAATTACTCCTCTGTAAAGCTTCCTGTTGTGAGAGCCCCATTGGACAACATATGCTTTATTTTTCTTGGGGTTAAAAATCTGCTGCCACCCCAGCTTTAGGTTCATAAAAGACCTCTCCCCATTGCTTTTTACCCACTAGAAACTAGCACACGCTGAGGGCAATGTCTGTGTGTGTGTGTTTACTTTCATGAAGAGCCAGCTTAATTAGTCTTATTTAAAATATGATTGTTCCTTGAGTCTCTGTGCATAAATCAGTTTGGGTTGATTGTGTTCACCCTGGTCTACCCCTCCACCCCCCACATGGTTACCAACTGAAAGTCATCTCTGGCCTAGACAAAGCAAGGGCATGTGAGGAGTGAAGAGCATGCTGGTCCTATAAGTTTATAGCAACTGATTTTCCCTAAGGGGGGAAAAAGCTCACTTCATGAGTTGTAAATAGAGGGAAATGAACCACTCAGAGGATTATTTCTGATGTGGGTGATGGCTGCAGCCACTCTGGCAAATGGAGCAGAGCTGAGCTGGCCAGAAGAGATATTTTGGTCAGTCCCCCCAAATGGGCATAGCTCCCATATTTGAGTTTTGTTAATGGGGTCCCTGGACCCCTGGGCCCCTGGGTTCCTAGCCCCTCAACAGACTGAAACAGAGACTCTGACAACCTGTTATCTGTACTGATACCCTAGCTGGTATTCTTCAAGAATGCCAGGTATTTTGTTTTCAGAACGTGGACCCAAAGGAAATCTTCCCTGTGTGGGGGAAAAAATCAAGCTTCAACAACCACAATAACACAAGGCTGCCTAAAGCTGGGTAGACTTGCTACTGATCACAGCCTCTGGTGGCTGTCGTTGACGATGGCAGTGATGTTTTGGAACCTGGAGTTGATTCAAAGGGAAAGGTTCCCTCCCACAGGCAGCAGCACGAGGTATTTTGAGGGGTGGATGGGTCTGGCACCCCTGGACAATATGTATATTGCTTGAAGCAGCCCAAGAGAAAAAAGGTAATCTGAAAAAGGGCTGGACTTCACACACAATCAAACCCTGCTATAACCTGACTCATTAAGGCACTGATTCAAACATATCACCCATCAGACACGATTTCCTGGAATATAACTCCATGTAGTAAAAGCCCCAAATCATTTGATTAGCCTATTACACCAACATTAGCCCTATTTGCCAAACACCAAAAGGGTTCCATTATCCTTTTTTCCCCACAACTTTCTGACTGTCTGGCTTTTCACTGTCCAGCCACCTCCCATTATTTACATACTAAAAATAACACAAGACAGTGAGGTATAGAGGATAGTTCTTAAAGTCAGAACAACCAAGGTTATTTACATCCTGTTTGATCATCCACCGTTTCCTAGCTGCCCTGCAGATGCCCCATCTGGGGCAACCAGACCTCCTGTGTTTCTTAACCCAGTCCATTTTGGAACCACTGCCTGATTGATGAGTCAGCCAATTAAAATACATATGAACTACTATATCTAGCTAGCCCCAGATTCCAGACCATGGTTCACATCCAATCTGGCCATCTCCTTCCATCCCCCCTACTTCCTACTCATAATGTACCCCTATTCCTTCCACCCCTTGCATTGGGAACTATAATTGTATCAATACTGCTGTTGTTTCTGGAAGGGACACACCTCCACTCCCCACCCCTCTGACCTCCCAAAATAAAACACACTTTTCTGGACACCACCCCTTTACATGTGCTGTCTCTTCCTACTAGAATGTAAGCTCCTTGGGGCCACTACTATCTTGGGATGGGGGGGGAGTGTTCATTTCTTTTGTTTGGGGTGTCTGTATCTCCAGTACTTAGCTGATCACCCATCACATAATAAATACTTAACAAGTTCTTTCTACCCATTCATTCCACCACCTGCCTCTGACACATGCTATTGTGTGACCTCGGTGGACCACTTAATCTTTCTGAGTCCCAGGTAGCTCTTTATAAGATGCAGATGAGTCTTTATTGATGGAAGAAGTTTCTGTATTGAGAGTTCTCCCCACTGATGAAATCCCAGATTCCAAGTAAATGTAAAATAAACACCTAAAAAATAACAAACAAGTCTCTGCTACCCACCTTTTTTTTCTCTTTCCAAACAAGCCAAAGTCACCTAACTTGGCTTTTAAAGGATTATGCTCAATTAGTCATTAAATCAGCCATTAATAAAATAAAATAAATCAGTTATTAAATATTTATTAAGCACCTACTATGTGCCAGGCATTGTGCTAAGCACCAGGGATACAAATTTTTTTAAAAAAGACAATTCTTGTTTCAAGGGGTTTATAATGGGGGAGTACTGGGGGAAGATAATACACCAAAGGCTGAAGAGAGAAGAGTCCTGGGGCATGGTGAAATTGAAGAAATTCCAAAGTAGTGCAGACGAGAAATGAGAATGAGAATGAGAAATGAGATATTGGAGCTGAGCTCTCTCTTTCAATGGAGGGTTTGGAGTTTGTGGCCCCACCCTCCAATCAGAGGGGAGGAGGAGTGCCAAGACCAGGTGGTTGGCTGCTTGTTGACCTTTGTTTTCGACCAGTACCAAGACTAAGGAAGATCTTGAAGGATGATGACTTTTTTCCCAATAATGAGCTTCTTCAGGCATCGTGGAGAAGTCAGTCAGAGATGTCCCAAAGTAGTACAGCCAAATAAGAAATGAATTCAATCCAATTACCATTGTTTGAACACCTCCCATACACCAGGCTCCCAGTGAAGTACTGGAGATATAAAGACAGTAAACATTTATTAAGCACCTGCTACGTTCGGGGCACTGTGCTAATGCTGGAGATATAAAGACATGTAAAAAAAACAGTCCCTACTCTCAAGGAGCTTACTGGGACTGGGGGATAGAAATAAAACATTTCCTAACCTTAAATAGCCCAAGGTGGGTGGGCGATGGGCACAGCAACATGTACACAAATGAATAAAAATGAAGAAGGTTTTGGACCCCAACCTATGATTTCACTGGTATATGGAAACTCCCTTGTCAGTACAGGTCAGCAACTTATTACAATCTACAGTTTTAAAGGGACACCAAGATGATTTGTAACGAGTAACACAGAGTATTGCCTCCATTTAGAGAACAAAGCTTCATGGGATCACAGATTTAGAGCAAGAAGTGACAGAAATCATCTGGTGATTTGACTTATTCAGGTCTTCTAGGCAAGATGTGGCAGTTAATAATAAATAATAGCTAGCGTTTATACAGCACCTACCTACCATGGCCAGGCACTGAGCTAAGTACTTTATAAATATTAGCTCATTTGATCCTTGCCTGAAATATAGTCCTGCAAGACCCATTTTACAGATGCTGAAACTGAGGCAAACAGAGATTAAATGATTTGCCCAGAATCACCCAGCAAGGAAATGTCCGAGGTCGTATTTGAACAGATCTTCCTGACTCCAGGCATTGTTGTCTTCTTGTTAAGTCATGGCTGACTTTTTGTGACTCTGCTTGGGGTTTTCTTGGCAGAGATTCTAAAGTAGTTTGCCATTTCCTTCTCCAGATCATTTTACAGATGATGAAGCTGAGGCAAAAGGGTTAAGTGACTTGCCCATGATCACCCAGCTAGTAAGTGTCTGAGGCCAAGAAGAGGAGTCTTCTAAACCCCAGGCCCCATGTTCTATCAACTGCACAGACTAGATGTCAAGAGTTAGGATTTGAACTCAGGTCCTCTGGCTCCAAATTAAATACAGCACCATACTTTCTTCATATAGAAAGAAAATCCTGTACTTTGGGGATCTCCAAAAAGACCCTTCCAGCAATTTCAGAACAGAGATCAACAGCTCCCCAGGAGCACACCAATTACTAAAGGCTATGGGGATATACTTGGCATGGTGAAACCAAAGAAAATGAAGAAAACAAAACACATACTTGCCCCAGAATTGCGCAGTTGCCCAACCAATCAAGCAATTTTTAAAGGCTGTATGGATTCCTGCTGACTGTCCAGAACTGCTTTTGATACCCCTTTACAGACTTTCTACAAATCTCTCAAGCAACTGGTCAAAAATAGACATAGCTGAGCAGAAACATACAGCTTAAAGAAGAAATGGGAGCCACTGTTCCAAGATTCAAATCCCTAAACAGTTCATAAATCAGAAATTTGGAAAGCTCAATATGGGAGACCATCAAGAAAGAGAGCAAGAGTGAGAGTGAGATCGAGAGCGAGAGGGGAGAGAGAGAGAGATAGGGGAGAGAGAGAGAGAGAGAGAGAGAGAGAGAGAGAGAGAGAGAGAGAGAGAGGAGAGAGAGAGAGAGAAAAGAAGAAGAAGAAGAAGAAGGAAAGAGAAAGAGAAAGAAAGAAAGAAAGAAAGAAAGAAAGAAAGAAAGAAAGAAAGAAAGAAAGAAAGAAAGAAAGAAAGAAAGAAAGAAAGAAAGAAAGAAAGAAAGAAAGAAAAGAAGAAAGAAAGAAGGAAAGATGCAGGAAGGAGAAAAAGAAAGAAGGGAAGGAAAGAAGGAAAAAGAGAAAGGGGGAGGAAAGAAGGGAGGCAAGAAGGAGGGAAGGAAGAAAGAGAATAAAGAGAAAGAAAGGAAGGAAGAAAGGAAGAAAGAGAGAGAGAGAGAGAGAGAGAGAGAGAGAGAGAGAGAGAGAGAGAGAGAAAGAGAGAGAAAGGAAGGAAGGGAGGGAGGGAGAAAGAGAGAGAGAGAGAGAGAGAGAGAGAGAGAGAGAGAAGAGAGAGAGAGAGAGAGGAAGGAAGGAAGGAAGGAAGGAAGAAAGAAAGAAAGAAAGAAAGAAAGAAAGAAAGAAAGAAAGAAAGAAAGAAAGAAAGAAAGAAAGAAAGAAAGAAAGAAAGAAGGAAAGAAAGAAAGAAAGAAAGAAAACACCAAATCAGGTTTGCAGTCCTCAGCTCTGGCAAACCCATGATTGTTTCATTTCATCCAGACACCCACCACAAAGTTTGTTTGCCATTGCCAAGGGAGGCTTTCCGCCTCCAACCCAAGATCCGGAGGCCTCTGCCAAGAGACTCTCTTTTCACTATTTTTCACCAAACATTACACTTTCCACTTTCCTATTCAAAAACCTCCAGTGGCTCTTCATTACTCATAAAGTCCTTGCATTCTTTGGCTGGGAATTCAAGCCTCCACAACATCTGGACCCTACCCACTTTGATTTCCAGCCTTATTTCCTACTAATCTCCATCAAGGATTCCCTACCCCCTGCCAAAGAGGTCCGTTCATTATCATTCCCTGAACATATCTTGCTACTTTTTTTCACTCTGTTCAGTGCCACTTCCTCCAAGAATGCCCTCCTGATTCTCCTTCCCACCAGCAGAAATTTAGCTGATCCTGCAAAACCCAATTCAAATCCTGCTTCTTCCCAGAAACATTCCCTCATCGATTTATATAGTTTCCTAGAGCACAGAGGAGTTAAGGGACTTGCCTAAGGTCGCACAGGGTGATGTCTTGACTCATGTGTGAATTGGAAAGTGAGGCAAAGCTGCACAAATTCATCAGCCTCACTCTCTCTTCCAGAGTCATCTGAGTCCAGTGGCAAGATAAAAATCAAGAAAACTGGTGATAGCCCAGGATGCAGTAAATGACCATCTCATCTTCCACGCCTGACCAAGCTCTAAGCGCTCCACAGAGCCTGCTTCAGCCACCTTCATGGCTGTTGGAACAAAATTGTTCTCATCTGCCCATTCCACCTGAGAAAGTCATCACATCCCTAATAACTCACTCAATGGGTCTGAGTCCTGTCCATTACCAGTCTCTTTAAGTAGGTAACACTTGAAGGAAGTGAAGGATCCCAAGAGGCAGAGGTAAGTACAGAGAGCATTCCAGTCATGGGATGCAGCCTGTACAAAAATATGTTAAGGAAGGAGATGGAATGCTGTGTAGAGGGAATAACAAGCAGACTGGTTGGGCTGGAACACAGCATAGGTACTGCTGACTTATGTACAGTCCCCCTGGAAAGCTTTAGTTTAGCGAGACTTGGAAGAGCTTTAAATGCCAAACTGAAAGCTTGATTTTATCCCAGAGGCAACAGAGAGCCAGGGAAGCTCCTCACACAGAGGAGTGAGACAGTCAGGACTCTCCTTTAGGAATATGAATTTGACAACTAGTTTTGAGCCTATGTTAGATATTAATAATGGAACTTTAGAGCTGGGAGGTAATCTAGAATCTGTATAGTTACACATATATAAGCATTCAAAAAACCAAGGTCCATGTTATAGGTGAGCATCTCCAAATGCTTGGCACCTCAATGCACATTTGTCAAATGAATGGACGAATTAATGAATGAACCAACAACAGAAACTGCATCTCCTCCTCTTCCACCCTTGCACTGCTTCCCCACTGCTGACCTTTTAGACCCTTGGAAGGAGAATGGCTAAGTCTTGGAAACCCATGCCTCTAAATAGCAAGTGACAGTCTACAAAAGGTCATGATGCCTATTCCAGAGTCTAAGGCAAAGGGCTGTGCTTCTGACGTGGACAGCTTCAAGCTCTCCCCACCTTCCCATCCATCTCTTTCATTCCTACATTCCAATGCTAACATCAAAAGAGTCTTAGCTTCCTTAAGATCCTCCTTTCCATAACTCTTGTTCCCTTTCTTTTGAGAGCGGTTAGTTCTTATCTCCTTGTGTCCCTCTCTTCTGGTTTCTCTATTTCTCTCTTCTTTTCCTGGTACTCTCATTTCCCTAATCTGCGGGGAGGTAGCCATATATGGGTCATTAATAACAGTTTGGAGGCTCTTATTTGACATTCACAAAGAACAGTAGCCAATACATAAAAAAAAAATTGTCCTGACAATGAAGGGCTTACCACCTGAAGGACACAATTAACACATACATGGGAGGGGAGCATTTGACTTAAAGCCTTTAAAATCTACCTCCCCTTTTGCTTTTCAGCTTGGGGAGTGGAGTGAGAGGGAATGGACATGGAGAAAAGGAGAAGTGATCCAAGAATGGAGACAGGTAAAAGGATGATGTTGCATTGGGGAAATTTTATTCCATTGGTGCAAATCAATCAAATCACTCCACCTAATACCTTGATGAGGTGAGAATACAGCTTAGCCTAGCCAAATACAATTCCTGGGAAATGTCACTAGGTTGATTTAGTCTAAACACACGGTTGCCTGATTTAAAAAAAAAAAAGGAAGAAAACACAGTTCTCAATCAGAACACTAGCAAGCTTGATTTCCACTCCTGGTAACAATTTTGAAGTTCATATTAACAAGATGAGCAGTACTACTTTCATGATTACAAAGAACTGGGGACAAATTGTTTTTCAGTCATGTCTGACTCTTCATGACCCCATTTGGAGTTTTCTTGGCAAAGATACCTGAGCTTTTTGTCATCTCCATCTCCAACTCACTTTCCAGGTGAGAAAACTGAGGCAAACAAGGTTAAGTGACTTACCCAGGGTCACACAACTAGTAAGTGTCTGAGGCTGAATTTGAACTTAGGAAGGTGAGTCTTCCTGATTCCAAGCCCACTGCCCTATCTACTGTGCCACCTAGCTGCCTAGAACCATATTAGGCGCCCAGGGATTGGAGAATGGCTAAACAAATTGGGGCACATGAATGTAAGTGAATATTAACGTACTTTAAAAAACAATGAACATGATGAATACAGAAAATCATGGAAAAACTTCCACAAACCAAAATAACATGAAGTAAGCAGATCCAGGAAAACAATAAATAGCACACAATAACATAAATGGGGAGAATAACAACCATAAACTATGGGGACTTGGTGTTTGGAAACTACAAAGACAAGGCTGGCCCCAAGGATTAGCTATGGGAAGTCATCTTCCATTCTTGCCTTCTGCCCCCTTTTGCAGAAGTTAGATCCATGGGTATAGAAAATTACGTATAACTTCAGATTTTTCAAAGTGTTGATTAGTTTTGCTGGGGAGTTTTCTCTTTGGATGGTTCCCTGGGAAGAGACTTCTGATATCATTGAAAAAAGGAATTCCTAGATGAGAAAACTCTCTCTTCCAAGGGAGGTTGGCACCTTCTCTGTAACTTACAATCTTATAGAATTTCCTAGAGCACTCAAGGTCAAGTGACTTGCCCAGAGTCACTTAGAATATGTCATAGGCTGGACTTAAAGTCAAGTAGTATCAGGCCATGCCCAACTGGAGATCCCCAAGTGTAACACTGAGGAAACCCTTAAGTGTGACAGATCAAACCCATTCTTTATATCTAGCTCATCTTCTTGTCTAGTACCCATTACCAAGTCCTTGCATATTTTTACGCAGCTCTTGCCTCCCAGTGACTCTCCCATCGAAATTTCTGGTTTCATCCCTTTTTCTACCTGATAGTAATTCCCATCCCTGGTCCTTTCCTGCTTATTTACTTATCTGCCTGTTCCCTGATACTGACTTGGTTTCTCATGTTCCTGATGTGCACCTGCCCTGGGACTTCTCTACTATTCTTTCCTTACTTTCTAAGCAGGGGATGGTTCTTCAAAAACAAGAATCTATTCAGCTAGGGTCCTTTCAGAGCTTATTCCGAACCCCAGCCAGGGCCTTGACCAAGGCAAGATGTCAAATAAATTAAAATGAATTATAAAGGGATAGGGATTAAATCTGTGGGAGACTATGCCACTCTTCTAAAAAGGAACTGAAATTCTTCTGTTATTCTTTGCTATTCTATCCTGCTTAAATGCTTTGGTGTTTAAGTGCCTCCTGCTCTGCCAATAAAAATTGCTGTGGATGGGTACATATTCATAAGTAGGGGTTAGGGAACTAGACTTCTGATATCATTGATATAAGGAATTCCTAGATGAGAAAACTCTGTCTTCCAAGGGAGGTTGGCACCTCCTCTGTAACTTACAATCTTATAGAATTTCCTAGAGCACTCAAGGTTAAGTGACTTGCCCAGAGTCACTTAGTATATGTCATGGGCTGGACCTAAAGCCAGATTTTCCTGGCTTCCAATGCCAGCTTGTTATACACTACCTCCATGCTGCCTCTCATTTTTCATAATTATGATTCCCCAAAATACCTTTCATCAAACCTGGGGTACTGAGAGTTCCCAGAGTCACATTGGAGCCAAGCTATGCAATCTTGTCTTGCTTCCAGAAACCCCCCTCCCCTGAGCAATGAAGGACCTGGTATGAATGATGAGCATACATAACAAGACTAGGGAATCATAATACAAGACTGCAACAGAAGCCAGGCCACACTGTGAATAAAAATGCTGCTTTTCAGGGTGTCATGGCAACCCTTTGCAGAGAGCCTGGCTATAAGCTCACTGAGTGTTCTTCAACCGATTTTCCGGCTGGACTATGGAACTCAGTGGGTTCCTTATTGAATTCAAGCTCTTTTGCTTCGGCCTTGAAAGTTCAACTCTGAGCTTGCCCAGGTAGCCTTTTTGATATTCCAACTTCTGGGGCAGGTCACCCCTTGGCCTCTACTCACCTGACTGGTGTCCCTTGCTACAAATTTCAAGGGTTTCCTGTAGGAGCTCTGAGAGGCTCTATTTGTCCCCCCGTTGAGACCTAATGAATTCACTAGCTCCAGCAGGGGAGGGAGTGGGGATTTTTTCAAATAGATTTTGTCCATATCTCTTGTCTACATCACAGTAATTTCAGGACAGGGGTGGGGGGGGATAAACTTTACTTTCCTCCAGATTGTACCCTAACTTTTATCAAAGAAAGATGATTAAACAATCAATGCAGTTGAATAACTAATAGAGTAATTGAAGTGGAAAATGCACACTATATTCTATTCCCATAGTCCTCCACCTCTTTGATGTGAGGATGGAGTCCTCTATTCACAGTCATCTATTCTCTATATCACCATTGGTTTTTCCAACTACTCAAGAGTTTGGCTTCCTTCTTGTGATCTTTTCATTTACATTGTTGTAGTCATCATATATATTACCATTTTGGTTCTGCTGATTTAACCATATCAGTTCACGTAATTTTCCTTGAGTCTCTCCAAATTTCTTTATATTCATCATGTCTTCCTACACAATACTATCCCATTAATTCATATGCCATAACATTTTCAGCCATTTGCCCATCAGTGAATTCCCCCCGCCCATGTTGTTTCTAGTTCTTTGTTAAAGAGTGCTGCTATGAATATTTTCATCACCAGTAGGCCAGCCGCAAGGTAACAAAAAATTTTGACTATGGCAGCCCATGAAACAAAGGAAAATAAAGAGCATCCCTCAGTTCCTTGAGACCCCCTGCTTACGCAGTGGTGGGGCCAGAATGAGGGGACAGTAGACAGAGAACGCTAAGATTCATGATCTTTTTATTCTGTCAACAAATTTCAATTTAACTGTTGGTACACTAAATGGGAGAAACCTGTCCACTCATCAATGTACTGAAGGAACTGTATCATATCACTCTTGACATTCTTGCTATGAACAAAACCTGAAAAAGAAGGAAATTGCAGCTTAATGGAAGGGTGGTTCACAGGGACTCCTTGGGGAAGTCAAGAAAGGAGCTGGCAGAATAGATTTTATCAAATGGCCAGGATTACTAGAAACATGTAGTTCATGGGACATTTGATCATCATGTATTGCAGCTCTAACAATGAGTATTTACCATGAAAATAACTGCAGTGTGTGAATGAACATTAGTTGCTGAGGATGAAGTGGTTAGAGAAATTCCACAAGGAATTTAATGAGATCTTCCAAATCGAGGCAATATATACTGATACTGTATGTTGGCAAATTTCACATTTGAGTGGGAAAAGGTGAAGATGGGGAGAAACATATGGGAAAGTGGGGTTCAGAAAAAAAGAAATTGAGAGAGGCCAAAGAGATTTATATTGCATAGCCACCTCATGCCTCTATTTCATAACTGTTTTCTAAAATAATAATACTTAATAGATGCTGGACATAATAAGCACCAAATAACACCATAAAGAGTAAAATGGAACACATTTTAATAGACAGAAAAAGACTTGTTTTGATGTGGGAATTATTCCTGAGTCAGCTATTTATAGACAGACCTTTGATTTGTGAGGAATAAGATTAGAACGTATTTTTAAAAAACAAAAAGAAAGAACAATAAGAAAAATATGATGTAACATTAAAATAATTTAACCATGAATTGATTCAAACAGCTTACTGAAATAAAAAATGAGAAATGGACAAAAGAAATTCCATCTAGAAGTTTAAGCAATTTAAATGAATTACCACAGCGCAGGACCAAAAGAACCCAAAAACATCTTAGTTAGCAAATATCCGACTTTCTCATCAATTGGAGAGAGCTGGCTTCCAAAGACAACACTGGATTAGAATATAAACTTATTTGAAAAATCTTAGGATGAAAGAATAATTTTGAGTAGTGTTACCTCATAATGTTGAAAATTAGTAGAGAGTTAAACCCATTTAAAGAAAGGCCGGCAAGATATTCAACTAAGCAAAACGTCATTCCCAGGGCATACAAGGATGAAAATGGAAGGAGGACCACAAGCAGAAGAAAAACTGAAAAGTTCTGCAGAAGCCATTTTAATGAGAAGGGTTTTTTCCCATCAAGGATAGTGGAACCACCACACTTTGACCACAGCTACGGAGAGACTTAGAAAGCTGTTGTTTGTCTTTCATTCTCAAAGAGGACTGTGCCATCAGGAAGGTGATGCCATGACTTGCAAGTGAATCGCATTTAAATGAGGGAAGGCTGTGCAAAGCCACCAGCCTCACTTTCTCCTCTGGAGCCATCTGGGTCCAGTGGCAAGATAAAAATTGGGACAACTGGAGATGGTCCCTACTTATAAAGTAGGTAAAATAGCATTGAAGAGAACAAAGAAAAATGAACAGTGGGATTAGACTAAGCATATATGGAGGACGTCTGTGCTGCAGGGGACAGCATTGTGAGAGCATTGGCCGATCAATACACAAAATATTTGAAGGGGAAGATATCAAAAGTTTAAGAAAAATCTTTGACGTCTTTAATCATTCAAAATATTTTGACCATCCAATCAGAGAGAGACCAAGTGGATGAGAAATTCCAGTGCCCAGATTTTAAGTTGGATTTGGATAGAGTTTGTCCAGCATTACGCATGTCTAGGACAGATGGTAGAGATAAAGGATGAGCTGGCCCCAGAGTCAAAAAGGATGAGGAGAATGAGATGGATTGCTTTTGAGCAAATACAAAGTTCTTTAACTGATCCCAAGCTTTCCATTAAAGCAAAGTTCCATCTTTTCCGTACTAACATTTTCCTAGTATTTCTATATTGTAATGAGACCTGGAATGCCACTGCCTCCAAAGAACTAAATGTGAATTATAAATATGAAAAACTAAATATCACACAGAGGGCAATGCAGAGGAACATGATGAATGAGAGGTACTGTACCTCCTGACTAATGAGGAACTGTAAAGAACAAGAGTAAAGGATGTAAGCCAGGATTGTATGAAATGAAAAAGATGTCCTAGACACGTGGCAGGAGTAAAGAACACCATGTGGAGAACCACTGCTGCCCTCTTCATGTTGGAAGAAATTGAGAAAGACTTCCGGCATATTAGATAGAGCCCCAGTGGCAAACTTGTTGGAGAACATGGACAAGAGTTACGCAGCATGAACAAATACAGATGGCTTACACTTCATATGATTAACGGAAACTCCAGAATTGATGAGATTGCGATATCTGAGGCAATATTAGCCTTTTGTTTGTATCTTTAACTTCCTTGGGGTCCAGTAGCAATACTGTTGGGTTGGAGATTATAATTAGTTTAGTTGTATTTCCTGTATAATTCCAAATATATCTATAACAGCTGGACCAACTAACATCTCCTCCAATGCCTGTCTTCTGACATCAAGGGGTTTCACTTTGGAATACGCAAGCAACCTCCAGGTGGCTGAAAAACTGGTGGAAGCAGCTGGCTTGTATGCTTAATTGGTGTGGGGTCTGGCAGATCCAGCCTTTCATGGGAATGATAGGAGAGAGAGAGAGAGAGAGACAGAGAGAGACACAGAGAGAGAGACAGAGAGAGAGAGAGAGAGAGGAGAGAGAGAGAGAGAGAGAGAGAGACAGAGAGAGAGAGAGAGAGAGAGAGAGAGAGAGAGAGAGACAGACAGACAGACAGACAGACAGACAGACAGACAGACAGACAGGTGGAGAGAGAGAGAGAGAGAGAGAGAGAGAGAGAGAGAGAGAGAGAGAGAGAGAGAGAGAGAGAGAGAGAGAGGAGAAGAAGAAGAAGGAGGAGGAGGAGAAGGACATACAAACAAATAAATAAATAGATAAATAAATGAATGAATGAATGAATAAAAGATTAGCATGTTTCAAGAATTGAGATAGGATCAGGAGAATATCCAGACTCCCTCAGATCCATTAACTCTTATCTTCCCGGAATCTAGCCTACAGCCTTTACTGCCCATAGAAGAGTCAACCAAGAAGATAGAGGTATAGTTAGAATTAGCAGAAGAGGCATCACTTCAGAAGGAGCTGGCACCAGTCAAGAAGTGGAGGAGGCACTGATGAAAGAGGTGGTACCAGTCAAAAGTGGAGGATGAACTAGCTATGGAGGTGACAGTAGAAGTAGGGTAGGCAGTGGACAACAATCGTGGAACTATCACCAATCAAAGAGGAGGCTCCAGATGGGGGGACCCAAGAGACACCAGCTATGGAGGTGGTACCAGCCCAACAGACCCAGGTGGTGCCATTGGTGGACATGGTATTCATCAAGGAGACCTCAACCAAGAAAGTCCAGGTGAGCCAGCAGTTGAAGTGGTGAGACACTAGAGCCTTCAGGCACTCCTCCGTTTAATAAGACTGCCACAGGGAAATCCAAATCAGTACCTACTCTACCCTCCACCCCCATCCCATGCACCCTGCTTCCACCTTTCCTGGTGGTGAAAGTCAAAAGCCCATGCATGAGCCCTGATCCAGACCAGTGGCAGTTGCCCAACCCAAATGCCCCATTGCTGCCACCACTGCCAATGGCCCTCTTCCTTAACCTTAAGAGATTGAAAACCAAAGGCTATGGATGCAGAGCCCTGAAAGGTGGGTCCAAACCTCTTTCTGCCACCACTACTAATACTGGATCATGGACAACCCAATTATACCCTGAGCCACAACAGATGGCCTCTCCCATCACACCTGTTCTGACCAATAGGAAGGCCTCTTCTTCTCCAAACAAGAAACTCTACCAGGACCAATTCACACCCTGCAGATGTCAAGAAGACAACTGAAAAATTCTCACTAATGAACTCAAGTTGTCATAAAATGCCTCCATCAGATTTCTGAAGAATAATAGCATGTCTATTTGGGGGGAGGTGGATTCTCCCAGGGGCCCAGGTTCCCACTGTGTCAAGTCCATGCCTGCCATCCTGAGGTCCTCCATGACCCCTTCCACAGATACCCAGTTGAATCAAACTCTTCATCCCCATGGCAGAATCAGCTAGTACATCTGTGCCTGACCCAAAGAGTGTTCACTGCAAGACTGGCTTCACGGACCACATGAAGGACTAGCCAGGAGAAGGTTGGATATAGGTCCAAATGAAGAAATCCAATATTTACAAGGAGGCCTCCAAGTGTGGCTCCAAAGCAAATATCAAACAAAAGCCTAGGGAAGGTGATGTCAATATTGACAATCGGAAGTTGAACTTCAAGAAGGCCAAGGAAAAGGTGGGACCTCTGAATGCTGCTAGGCACCTGGAATCAAAGGTGAAAGAGTAAAGACTGAAGGGAGCAGGACCCAGTACACAGGTGTATGGCACCCAACCCCCTCAGGGCATGGTGACCAAAGGAAAACTCAGACCTTCAATGTCCAGATCCAGGAGACAAATTGAAACCATCAAATTGAAGTTTTGGGAAAATGCCAAGGCCCACACCAATCATGGAGCCAACATTGTCTCCAAATCCTCCCGCTCCCTGGCAGCACTGCCTGCATCAGCCAGAGTTTCAACTCTCTTGCCTTGGCAGCCCCCTCACTATATTGGCTTTCCATCATGGAAGCTTTTCTCCCAAAAGCTGGTGACCCTGGGAGCCTCTTCAAGGACTGGCTAGCTCAGCTCTCTCTCAGATCCCTGCCCCCTAAAACACACAGGCACATGAACACTGATTTGGAATTCCATCGTGTGTCACCTCCTCTTCCTTCTTCTCCCTCTCCACCCATGCTGAAGTCCCCCATCCCTCAGCTTCCTCCAAAGCCCAGGCTTTCCTCACTGTCACCTCTCACCTTGGAAAGTAGACAAGCCCCTCTCAGGGCTCGGGAGAAGGGAGCGCTCAAGGAAGGAAGAAAGCTGAAGCTTCTCACAACTGTCAGCACTTACACACACACACACACACACACACATACACACACACAATTTTAGACACCCCTTAAAGCTTTGCATGACTCAAACCTAGGTTTTCTTCTCTGTCCACTGAAGCTGAAGCTGAATACCATGGCCTGTGGCAGCTCTCTAGGAGAGGCACTATGAGGGCAGCCTTGAGCTCCTTCAGAAAAAAAGCTGCTGGAAGCAATGAATGTCCTCTCTGTTCTTTTTTTCCTATTTTCTTTTTTTAATGAGAGGAGAGAGAGAGAGGGAGAGAGAGAGAGAGAGGAGAGAGAGAGAGAGAGAGAGAGAGAGAGAGAGAGAGACAGAGACAGAGACAGAGAGACAGAGAGATAAGAAGGAAGAAAGAGAAATAGAGAAGGAAGCAGAGGGAGAGGAGAGACAGAGAGATGGAGGGGGAGAGGAGACAGAGAAAGCAAAATAGGGAGGGAGAAAGAGATACAGAGAGAGGGGGAGAGAGGGAGAGAGACAGAGAGAGAGACAGAGAGAGAGAGAGACAGACAGAGAGATACAGAGAGACAGAGAGATAAGAAGGAAGAAAGAGAAATAGAGAAGGAAGCAGAGGAAGAGAAGGAGAGACAGAGAGATGGAGGGGGAGAGGCGACAGAGAAAGCGAAATAGGGAGGGAGAGAGAGATACAGAGAGAGGGAGAGAGAGAGAGAGAGAGAGAGAGAAACAGAAAAGCCAACTTTGTTCTTGCTGCTTTTGTGTGTGTGTGTGTGTGTGTGTGTGCACATGTGTATTAAAAATCCCTTTCACAAAGGCCAGCATATCATCATGGATAGATCACTAGATTTGGAATCAGGAAGACCAGGATTTGATCCAGCCTCAGACACTTACTAGCTGTGTGACCCTGGGAAAATGTTTTAATCTCTGTCAGACTCAGTTTCTTCACCTATAAGATGGGGCTTATAATACATCCTAAGGATTGTTGTTCTCAGGATCAAAGGAGCTAAATTTTTTAAAGCTACATCTCAAAATAACTTGAAGCTGATTGTAAAAGTGCTTTGTAATCCTTAAAGAGCTACATAAATATAAGCAATTATTATTCAAGCCTAGTCATGCAATAACAAAATCATTCAGGTCAGAACTTCTTCTTCCCCCTATTCCTGAATGCCCCCCACCAAAAAAAAAAAATCATGAAACTCAATAGGAGTCTGTTCAAGCTGACATAGACAAAAGAAGCTCATTACGCTGAGCAGCGCCCAACCAAGGACCCAGGATGGAAGGGAGAGAGTAAGGCTCCCCAATGAGAGGCCCACAAACAGAACCAACTTCACTGGCCCCCTGTGAACTCAGGTATCCAGCACATCTGTGTCTGCTGCTCTAACTACAGCTATTGGGAAGAGATGAGTACTCCAAAAAGAACCTTTGTTAACCTTGGAGGCCTCCTGCAACACTTTGGATATGAAACCAGCCAAGGAGAAATGGGTGCCATACAAGCCCCAGATGAGGCCAGCACTCATGAAAAGTAGAGATCATTGATACCCATCCCTTACAATCAGGACCAATGACTAAAGCTCTATGGACCAAGATGGGGGAACATGGAGAGTACATCGCCTTGGATATTCTGACCCTCACCTAATTTCAACTGCCTGCATTTTTTCAGTAGTTTGGGTTCTTAACCCAGTACTACACACATATTTCTTGGCATCAGATTCCATGCTGCCAATTGCCAATAGATTGCCAGAAAGGTGATGAAAGTGTCAGTAATTAAGTCCACCCTTCACAACTAGAAACTATACTGTCACCCCAAGACCTGCTTGGTGCCATTGAGGTACAGGTATAACCCTATTCTGACACTTTGTTATATAGCCATGGATACAACATCTGAGTCTCACCATCTTTATCTGTAGAATGGGCATAATATACATTTGTGTTCATGTCATACTCATCCTTCCCAAGGGGAATGTAAGTTCCTTGATGACAAGAACTGTTTTGATTCTGTCTTTGTGTCCCCATTGCTGAGCACATTACCTTGCAAATAGAAAGCTCTTAATATACATTTAATGACTCTATCATCATTGTTGGATTTGAGGGTATAGTTATTACCTTTGGACTATGCCATGTGGTTTTCCAGCAAGTCAAGTCAACCAGCATTTATCAAGTATTTACCATGTATCAGACACTGTGCTAAATGCTGGGGATACAAATACAAGTAGAAAAAAACAGTCTCTGCCCTCAAAAAGCTTATGTTCTAACAGGGGAAGACAATGCATAAAAGGAAGCTGTTGGGGTGAGGTGGGAATGGTGTACAGTAAAAGCACCTGTGTGGGGACATGGTAGAGAGAGGCTAGACAGATAGTAAGAAGTGGAGCCTAGAGAGATATGAAGACATGGCTGGCCTGGACACTTTATTTAAGTTCTGGGAGGAATCATCCAAATTAGAGGACAGACTCTAGGGATTGAGGGTACTTCCAGTGTGAGAAGTCCAGGGATGGAATGAGCTTCTAGGGTGAGTCAAGAAAATCCAAGAAGTCAGGAGAAGAATTCCTGAACTTCATCACTTCATGAACTCAATCTCCTGGGAACTGCTGGATTGGGAACTGGAATCATTGGAGCTCCATCTTGAGGTATTAGAGTCTGAGGCTGTATGGGGGCAAATCCAGTTGATGGTTGGTGGAGAACTGGGAGGGGAGGGATTTATACCTAAGACAGGGTTCTCAACCTATTGAATAAATTTCAGGCAATCCACAAACTTGGATTTGGGGGGGGGAATTACATCTTTATTTTCTACTTATCTCTAACTGAAAATTTGCATTTTCTTCCATTATGAATTTGAGAAGGGGATCCTAGGTTTCACCAGATTGCCAAAGGGATCCATGCCACAGACAAGGTTAAGAATCCCTACTGTAAGGCATGGCCATCCCTGTGTGTAGAGTTTGGGAAAGTGGGAGGCCAGGGTGTTCAAAGAGAACAGGGATCGGCTGGAAGAGAAAGCTGTGAGCCAGATACCGAATAAATGAGAGAGTGACCTGGAGATGATAGTGATGAGGATCCAGACAATGTGGGCTGAACTTTAAGGAGAAGAGTTGATGGCTAAGTGACAATGATAGAGAGAGGGTCTTACAGTGGCAGTGGGGAACAAGGCACATGCCAATTCCTCTTCTAAGCTCTATGCTTTAGGGGGTGTGAGGGCAGAAAGAGCCAGCTGTGGAGAAGTTGTCAAAAGGTGTACCTTTAAAAGAGAACCAGGTCAAAGGATCATAAAATCAGAGATGTAGAGCTGGAAGGGATGTTGAAAGTCATTGAGTCCAACCCCCTCATTTTCACAGATGAGTAAACTGAGGCATAGAGAAAGTAAGTGACTTGCTTTGAGTCACAACGCTAGTAAGTGACAGAGGCAGGATTTGAATTTAGATCCTCCTGACTTCACATCCAACATGCTATTCATTGGGTGACCTAAGACTTCAATGAGTACAGAATAATAATAACAGCTCACATTCATATAATGGCCTGAGTTTTACAAAGCACTTTGCAGATATTATTCCACTTGATTATCACAACAACTCTGTGAGATTGGTGGCTAGTATTACCCACATTTTACAGGTGAGAACAATGGCGACAAGATTGGAACTGGAGTCTTCCTGACGCCCAGTTTACTGCTCTACTTACTATCTCACCTTGGTGCCCAGGTGATGGAAGGAATGTGACAAGAAGATATTGAGGAGAAAAAAGAGCTTGTTAATAATGATAATAGCTAATCCATACCCCTTTGAGGTTTGCAAAGCACTTTATAACTATTACCAGTAGAGGAAAGTTCCAGAAAGCTAAAATGAGAAGGTCTGGTGCAGTAGCTATAGGAGAAGGGAGATTCTGCATTCTCTAACTTCTCCTTCCCAAACCTCTCTCACTACTGATGCTGAAATTCCCTTTTCTTGGTACAATTTCCTTCTTTGCCTGAATGCCCTTTGGAGGCCAAGGCAGTTGGAGGACAAGAAGTCTTAGAGCCAGCAATTTTCCAGCCACAAAAGAAAGGGAGCTGTACCCCTCATTCCCCCATATCAATGCCCTGGGGGGCAAGGGGGCTAGTTACCTGCTCTAGTTACAGCTCTCTAAAAAAAAATGACCAGCTTTCTGGGATTTTTAGACTACTCATTCCTGCTTTATTCTATGCTTTTCTACTCCAACTCCACCCCTCACAGATCTGCACCAGCATCTAAAGACTTTTCATTGGAACTTTGCCATTTGAAGGACTTTGGGGGAATTCAAAAGACAGTGCCAACTGTCTAGCTCAAGTGTGAACTTACCCAAACCCTCCAAACCCCTTTGTCATGGAAACAGATGTCTTTGATGTAGCAGTGAGGACCACATTCTCCACGAGGTTCATTGGCCATCAGTCCATTTTTCATGACAGCTGAAAGATAAAGAAGAAAACAATTAGACAAGTTGAAGGAAAAGAACCACTAACTGTGAAGGCAGCAAGTGGGGCTGAGCATCATGAATTCAACTCAATTAGCATTTATTAAATACCTGATATGTGCTAGGCAACAGTCAAGATGCTGGAAGTGTAGAAGTGAAAAGTAATCAGTCCATGTCCTTACAGAGCTTACATTTTACTTGGAGGGGTGTGGGGAGGACAGCATATACACAGAGAAACAGAAAGTTATTGGAAAGAGGGAAGAGCACCGTTAAGAATCAATGAAAGAACCTAGGGCTATTTACCCTGGGAAAGAAAAGACTTAGGGAGACCACGATAGGAATCTTCAATTATCTTCCTGGATGTTTCTCAGAAGCACTCAGTGGCCTCAGTTCAGGCCTCCTCACCCTGGAACACCTCACCATTCTCTGATCCTTCTCGCTCTAAAATATCCCTTTATGGGGCCAGCCTCTCCTCTTCCATTGATGAGTTCTTCTTAGAGCCTCCATTTTGTAGAGGAGCCCAGGTTGGCCAACCTTCCTCTCTGGATCTGCTTCTAACTCTCCAGACATGCTGCCCCAATGCAGGTACCTTCCTCTCCTCTCCTCCTTTTTCAGCTCCCTTCTCTGTGTTGTCTTCCCCCGTTAGAATGAAAGCTAAAAGGGCAGGGACTATCTTTTTGCTTATATGGTGAGTCTTGTTATGACCCTTATTTTTAAAATGAGAATTTGTTGCAATGTGATTGAACTATTAGGAAATGATTTGAGCATATCGAGAATTTGGGGCTTGCTTCTACACAGCTTCATCCTGAGAAAACAGCACCAGCTGTTCAAGGGACACCAACAGGGCAATGAACCACCCCCACCCACATCTGGCACTGACAATTTTTTCAGTCTGATTTCGGATAACTCTCCTTCCACCACTGCACAGTAAGTCACAAGCTGCAACCCTCCTGATGCCTCCTTCCACAAGCAAAACGCAGGTCTTTTTTAAGGTAAAATGTCATATTGCCTGTATATCTTCTGGAACTGTAGGAGCTATGCACAGAAGAGGACTAATCCTTACCCACAAACTCCACTCCCACCCTACCACCAAGGCCACCCCTCTATAACCATAGACTTTGCCAATCCAAAGTCCATTGAGCTGGGCCACAGGCTGAACAACAGCCAAAGGCCAGTAACACCACCACTCTTAATTGTGATATTCACGTATTTCTTAATATTTAACATGTATAAAACAGTGCTACCATTTTTATTAAAGTTCTGTCTTATTTTTATGTGTCACTGACGAAGTTTTTGAGTATTGTAGCCCAATCCCATTTTTCCCATAGGCCCTCTGGTTTTTATTTTGTGGTTTTTTACATAATATGGTGATTTTTAGGAAAGCATTTGTAGAGTTAAGGCAGAACTGACTCTGTTTGTATCCCCAGCACTTAGCAAAGTGCCCAGCACACAGTAAGTGCTTAATAAATGCTTATTGCCTGTTGTTGCCTAATGGTACCAGAGGAGAGAACCAAAAACAATCTTTGAAAGTTCTAAAGAGGCAAAAATTGAGGGGAACACCACTGGTGAGAGCCTGAGATGATGACAGAGAGCCTGGACACCGCCAACCTCCTTACAGGTATGGGAGAATGCTGGGGAAAGGGTCAAATGTAACATAGCCAGCTCTCAGGTGTGGGGGGCCAAGATGGTCACTGTTATAGAAGCTTTCCCTCAAACTTCCAACCCTTCTGCACAGACCAAACTTTCACCTGTTTCAAGTTATAGATTTTTTTTAGGAGGAATGGAAGAGTCTGGACCTGTGACAATATAGGGGATTCCTAGTACGGAAACTCCCTTCACCTACGAGTACTATCAACTCCTCTACAACCTAAAGTTTTAAAGAGTTGCCTAGGATGGTCCTTAGACAGAACCCAACAGTCATTATGTGTCAGTGGCAGGACTGAAGCCACGTCTTCTTGAGTTACAGATGGGTTAAGTGAACATCTTTCCAGTCTTCTTACGCCTCACCCCCTTCCACATATTCCGTGATCCAGTGACACTTGTTTCTTGTTGTTTCTTGCATGAGACACTGCATCTCTGGACTGGGGGAATTTTCACTGGCAGTCCCCCATGCCTAGAACTCTCTTCTTCCTCATCTCTGCCTCCTGGCTTCCCCAGCTTCCATCAAGTCTCAGCTAAAATCCCACCTTTGGCAAGAAGCCTTCCCTGCTCTATTAATGTTTATGCCTTCCCTCTGAGACGACCTTCAAGTTAACCTCCATGCATTGGGTTTGCACATAGTTGTTTGCATGCTTGTCTCCCTGTTTGGCTGTAAGGGCAGAGACTTTTTTCCCCTTTATATCTCCGGTGAATGGCACATAGTAGGCACTTTAAAATGCTCATTAATGACTTGATTTGACCACCACCCCAGCTGTCTCTAATGGACAGTTCAGCACTGATCTGACAGACACACTTTTCACTCTATGCTTCTCCTGCCCTGTCCAGCTGTGGGCGATGGGTAAAGGCACCAGTGACAATGATGAAGCCCCACCACTCTCAACAACACCCCAATCTATCTCTCCAGCTCCCTCCATCCCTTTGACTTCCATCACCCCACTTCCAATTGAATCGTGTTGGAATTATCCTTCTAACCCTGTGTCCTGGCCTACAGATTGTCTTTCCTCCAGAGAGAAGAAATAGCAGGATAGGTTTGAGACATCTCCTAGAAACACATAGCCAAGGACTGGTAACCTTTCTTTCCCTGCAGAAGACTTCCCCAAGCCTGGCTAAAAATGCAAACTCGCTGAGGCCTGGATTTGTTTGAATTTAGTCTTTGTAGCATATGCCCATATAGTAGGTACTTCACACGCGTAGTACTGAATTGGACTCTAAGCAGTGTGCTCACAATGGCCAGTCTTAGCAGAGTGTCAATCTATGAGCTGACTCTCACATTAAAACAGCCTGCAGAGGCGTGTTCCTGGGACTAATTCTCCCACTGGTGTCTCCATTTTATACTGGGCTCTTCTCTGTTTTAACCCCCAAAGTCCAGGGGTGGCTAACTAGTGATTGGGGGGCAGTTAGGAACCCCCACATGATGTGTAAGCAAACAACTCATCTGCTCACTGAACACCACCCTTCACCTCCTGTCAGCTGGCAAAGTGGCTGTCTAAATTGAGAGCTGATTTCTCCCCTGAAAATATGTATCACTTTCCATTTTCAGCCCGGCTTGTCATTATCATCCCAGCTCTCCTCTAGCTGCATTATGCATTGTGCCAGCTGCCTGCAACCCAACAGCCAACATGGGAAAACATGGGCTGTCTGTTTAAAAAAAAAGAGGTGGGGGGAAGGGGAAGAAATAGGGGAGGAACGGTTAGATGATCTAGATTCTAGTCCTACTTCTTCATCTTAGAGGAAGGGGAAGGGGGAGGGTATTAGCACTCCTCCCCCTGCCAAAGGAAACCCACTGGCCCCACCACACAACAGCTCTACTATTAGAGAACTGACATAACGCATGCTTTCCATATTCACACCTGGAGCTGCTAATCAATCACATCTGGTTGCTAGCGCTTTTCTGCAGCATTATTAGCGTTAAGTGTGTTCCTGCTGGCTTGGCTGCAATTGTCAGGGAGGGGAGGAGGGGAGAAGGAGGCACAGAGATCAGGGCTAGCTTCAGCAGCTCATACTCAAGACCCACACCTGAAACCGATTCCACTCCTACCCTTCCTCCTCAGCCCTCCTGACAGGCTCCCACAAGCTAGGCATTCCCCCCAGGCTTGGCAGGACTGTTGCTACATTATTGATAGACTGATTTAAATAATTCAGGCTCCTCTCCCCAGGTTGACTGAATGGTCCACCTCTCTCCTTGACTAATGCCTGTCTGGGCAGTGCGGTCTGTCTTTCAGATTGGAAGCACTCAGAAGGCAGGGACTATCTCTGGGTTCTCAACTAGAGAAATGAATAGCTACTCAGGTGACATCATCACCATTTTAACCTCCCAAGAAGATGTCTCCACTGACTGGAGTGTTGGCGCAGTCAGTGCTTAGAAATAGTCAATCCCTTCCCTGCCTTCATCCTGTCTGATTGTATTGTGTGTGGAAGGGGAAGAGAACAAATATTTCTTAATCACCTACTATGTTCTACTCCTGTGTAAAGCATTTTACAAATACTTCACTTGATCCTCACAACAGCCCTGAGGAATACATGCTGGTGGTAAGCCCATTTTACATTTGAGGAAACTGACGCAGATAGAGGTCAGATAACTTGCTCAATGGGTCAACTGTGTTGCTTCGTATCCACAAGAGAAATGTCATATCCTTATTCGGGCAACCACAGTCACATAACTAGTACATATCTGAGGATTTGAACCCAGGTCTTCCTGACTGGAGGAGGAAGTACCAAACCACTCCAGCATCTTTGTCAAGAAAACCCCAAATGGGGTCATGAAGAATTGGACGTGACTTTAAAAAAATGACCAAATAGCAACAATCTTCTGACTTCAGACTCTATCCACTGAGCCACCTAGAATGATGAATGCCAGGCAGTAAGTGCTAGAGAGGAAAGTGCTGAAATTGCTGCAGAGGAATGCTTGATTAGGAACAAGGAAATCTAGCCCCTGCCCCTCACTACCTGCGTGACCTGGGCAAATCACTTCATCTGTAGAACGGGGGGGGGGGGGGGATCAATGGTCACTGAGGTCCCTTCTAGGGCTTTTCTGCATCGATGATCCAATGGTATTAGAATTTCAGAGTTTAGAAGTCATTTAATGCTCAGATGATCTGCTAGTCCAACCTTGTCACCCTATAGAGGAAGAAATAAGCTAACAGGACGTCACTTGCCTAGGGTTACACATTTAAAATTCTAGCCCTTATTTTGCTACTTACAAGCTGTGGGACCTCAGAGAAGCCACGGAACTTCTCTGTGCCCCAGTTTTCTCCTCTGTAGAAGTAAGGTAAGAAAGGAAATTGCAGCATCAAGGCAACAAGTCAATTTCAGGTTTCAGGAGAGAATTCTAATATGCAACTTGGTGGCTGTTTAATCATTCCCCTAACAACCACTGCCATCTTCATCCTCGATTTCCTTCTCTTCCTCCTTTAAGTTTTCTCTTTATCTTTGATGAAGAGTCATTGCATAGAGGGTGATTTACAAGCCTGACTCTCATCTGCATTGGTTTCAAAAGGAAAAAAAAACCATCCAATCAAATCAAGCACTCCAGGAAACTCTCCCTGATTTCAGCCTTTCCATGTAACCAATGACTTCATCACACTGAGCTCTAATGTCTCAGTAATCGGCAGCCCCTTTAAACCAGCTCAAGAAGCCTCCTTGCAGCCTCACTGGCCTGGTTTGTGGTTGCTCGAGAAAACATTGGTTCAGAAGGTAGGTATCATGCCCATGATCAGCAGCTGGACTGAGGAAATGGGAATTCTTGGGAAGGAACAGAAATAGTCCCAGGTTTTGTAGGGCATCAGGTCAGTCAAAAGAATGTTAGATTTGGAGTCGGGAGACCTAGGTTCAAACCCCAGCTCTGCCCAACCTACTCTAACCTATGTAACTGATTGATTGATTGACTTTAAGTATGTTATTTAACCTGAGTTTCATCATCCGTATGTAAGCAGACTGGCAAATGAAGGTACAATCCAAAAAGCATATACATTGGGTGAGCCTGCTTTGAGCCTAATAATGTGGAATGGAGGGATCTGGCTCACCACTTCAGACAATGCTTGGGTATTTCCAGTGCATTTACTTTTGGGGGGGGGGACTTTTTGGTTGGCTGCTGAATCAGAACAGAGTCTGCATACGAAAGGCATTGACCAGTGAAATCACCTATCACCCTCTCTCTTTCCTGGGGAGAGAGAGACAGAGACAGAGAGAGAGAGGGAGAGAGAGAGACAGAGAGAGAGAGAGAGACAGAGACAGAGACAGAGAGACAGAGACAGACAAAGAGAGACAGAGACAGACAGACAGAGTGAGACAAAGAGACGGAGACAGGGAGGGAGAGAGAGAGAAAAACAGAGAGACGGAGAGGGAGGGGAGATAGAGACAGAGAATGCTATGGCTGTACTGTAAGCATAGTGCATCTGTTTTTCAGTCTCTGATGATCTAGTGTTTCCTATTCCTAGGTGATAGAGTGTTGGAGAAGGCTACAACCTTGTGAACTTCAAAACATTGGAAGAGCCAATTGCCAGAGGTTTAGGACCTGGAGTCCATTCCAGAGCTCAGGATGCCTGCACAGCCCTATAAAGCAATCTGCTTGATCCAACCCAAGCCAAGATGCTTCATCCTCAAAGCAAGGAAACAACTCCATCCATTGGATGCTATATTTAGAAGTGAGCTTACTTGAGTGAATGCTTACAAATGGCCACTTTAAGTTTAATCCCTGAATTAAAGCTGGTCTACACGTGTTCCTGAGCACTAAGGCCGCTCAATGGGAGAGGAAAGGGAAAGTACCTCAGTCCTTCCTTGGACCAGCACTGGTTTGTTGCAGAACTTGGTACCCAAACTGAGCCCAGAGCAGAGGGGGCTCTACGGGGGGGGGGGCAAATACAGCAGAAACCCCACCCCTTGCACCAGTGGGTCCATGTTATTAGATAAGTACCAAGACACAGTGATTTCTTTTCTCCCATAAAGGATAAATTGCCATCAGCTCATTAATCCCCATGAGAAGAACACCACATGTTCTGAGAGCTTTGTAGGGACAAGATTTTTCCTTTAAAATGGGAGGCTTGATTTTTCTTCTCCTTTTCTCCCCTTTATCATCTTTCAGTTGTGGAAGGGCTTTGCAAGCACCAAGATAGGCAATTACCTACAGTAACTTTGCCAAAATAATATTAGTTTGTTGAGCTGTATTGCCACGGAGTTGGAATTATGGAAGAATGTTAATTTGGGGATTATTTGTGAACTATATTACATGGACTTTGCCAAAAGTACCCTGGCTAATTTCCTGGGAAAAGTAAATGTTTAACTGAGGGAAGAATAATGGTTTATATTTACATAGCACCTACTATGTGCTATGGCACTGTGCTAAGCACTTTATAAATATTATCTCATTTTGTCCTTGCTACAAACCTGGGAGGTCAGGTGCTATTATTATCCCCATTTTACAGATGAGGAAATTGAGGAAACAGAGGTTAAATGACTTGCCCAGGGTCACACAGCTAGTCAGTGTCTGCAGCCAGGTTTGAACTCAAGTCTTCCTGAGTTCAGGTTTTGTGATCTATCCACTGTTTAATGTGGCCCATAAGGGCCATGGCCTAAATGCTACAAGGAGAAGTAAATGCTAGACATTTTTAATTCACAGAGTCAGATTTTGCTTTTACATAAGTTGAAATATTCTAACCGTTAATGCTATCAAACAATGGAATTGACTGCCCCAAAAGATGAGTTCTTTATCACTTGATGACTTCAAGCAGAGGTCACATGCTTTTGCTCAAATATCAGTTGAACTAGATTATTTCAGAGGTTCCTTCCGACTGTGAGGTTCTATAATTCCATGACCATCTGCATGTAGTTACTCTCTGTTCCAATGGGACAGTGCCCTATTATGTCCAGGCTTGGCTTCTTTGCTTCTGTCTGCCTTGAACTTGAATCTTGACTTCAACCTACCCTTGATACTAGTCACCAGACACCGACACTAATCCTATGCCCTCCTATGACTTTGTTTACAAATTATGTCCATTGCCCAGCCCAGTTGTGGTCTATATGAGCAGCCTGGCTCCCTGGTTGACTTCTCAGAAATTTAGAAATCACAGTCCCTTCTGCCCTTCTACCAATTTTCTTTCTGGGAGTTCTATGAGTGGTTTCAGTCTAATGTATATGTAGTATGAATGCTCTGCTCCCACTTTCTGAGGACCAGATCTGTTACATTTTGCACACAGACACACAGACACACAGACATATACACACACACACACACACACACACACACACACACACACACACACACACACATGCACACCAGGCAGGGCTTTCCAGGGCTGTGAGAAGACTTCAAAGATTCCTCCACTACCTTTGACTTGGCCAATAACGTTCCCTTCATTTTAAGGGCTTTATGACTATTCTCTCAGTTCCATTTAACCACTGCCAATCAGATTCACTTTTGCAAAAGAATATTTACTTCAAAGATATAGCAAGAAAAAAAACATATAAGCATTTTCCCCAACACTTTGGAAGCATAATCCCCTCTCCCCCAACAGACGCCACTTTGGTCTATGGGGAGGGAAAGGGGATTGGGTTCACAGCTTAGCTCTGGTCTCACCAAGTTCAAGTTTCAAAACCAGTGGTGCTGGCTTTTGCTAGGCTTGCACCCTGAGCCAAGCTCCTCAGGGAACTTAGGAAGCCAGATGGCTACAGTAATTGGCCTGGATTCCTGGGATTCCATGCCCCTGGCCCAGATGGGAGGCTGTACTCACTGTACCCATAAAGGTAAAGCACAAATAAAAAGGTCATACCCCCCTCTTTCTTAGGGCCATGTGGTCTTAAGGGGTAGGGGGAGAAGCAGAAGACCCTTTGGCCCTCCTCCCCACATCCCTCACTGTATGGTTCAAGTTAAAGATTTCTTCACCCTCAGATAGAAATGCAGGAAGAACTACCTTACTAGCTAACTCAGGCCACTATGAAGATGCAGTTTCATCTATGTGGCCAGTGGAAGAAGTGTGCCCCCATCCACATAGAAAGCCCACACTGAATGTCCATGCATGGTACAATACTCCAGTCTTTAAGAGGCAGATGCCCAGCCTCTGCCATGTGAGTGATGCCCCCCTAGGTGTTGCGGGCATATACCAATCCCCCATTACACAACCACCCTCGATACTGGCTCCACAGCCAATGAAAAGGCTTTTGGTCATGGTGCTATAAACCTACAGGAAACAATCAAAGAATTCCTGCACATGTTCCAAGCAGAGAGGGAAAGATTCTTCTCTGTTAGCCACTTCCAGATGAAGGCTCACCAACTCTCCAAGTGGACTGACAGCTACGTGATGCAAGGATCATCGGCCAGTCTCCTGTTCTGTTCCAAACCATTGAGTCAAGAGCCATATCACTAAATGAGTTCTTTCCTGACTGCGTGCTACAAATTGTGAGTATCCTATAGAAATTACTTTATAGTTCTTTGTACTCACTTATCTGTCCATATGTTCTTTCGTCCCAGTAGGATGTATGCGTCTTGGGAAGAGGAACTTTCATATTTGTCTTTCTATTACCAGCACTTAACATAACACCTTGCACATTTGGGGTGAAGGGGAGGGGGGAGTCTGAACGTGTGATCTCATATGTTCAGAAACCCTTGGTGAGGAAATTCCTTCTACTGATACAGATACAACTGTTCTTCAATTTACAGTTTTAGAGACATGCTATGGTCCCTAAGGGGTTAAGTGACTTACCCATGGTCACACAGTCAGTTTGTATCAGAAACAGGACTTGAATCCAGGTCTTCCTGAATCCAGGGCTGGAGCTCTATCCATTATGCTATACTGCCTCATTTATCTTACATAGAGTAGATCCTTCATAAATACTTGTTTAATTAATTTGAATTATAGGAGCCACACGATTTTTAAAAGGATGCCAAGCTCACAGACTGGAAATGATTAGAGAGGGGCTCAAATAATCTAGATTATGGATAAGAATTCTGATGAAAAATTCAAGCTAGGTGAGTGTTTGGGGGCTATTTTCCTTACTGTGAAACCAGGACATCCCTGAGAAGGGTGGGAAAGGACCACAGGGTTTGATGAGCTAATGAAACTTTGCTTGGTCAGCTAGAAAATGATTAGTCCTTTATCACACTAGAATTGCCATGACCCAGATGTTTGAATTCTGAATTGAGAGAGCTCTCTGAACGTGGAGGGGAGAACTCCACCAGACCGTAGCAGTGTCTTTAACCACCATAGAACCACTGAATCATCCATCAGTGAGTATACTGCCCCAGCCATGGTAATCAGGTAAGTAGAAGAAATCAGACCCCGGAGATGCCTCTGCAACAGTAGAGAGGTCTGCTTTCCCAATTGGTGACTCCCTCACCTGACCCACCACTTCATGAGGGGCCCCAGCCATGCTCATTTCACTCCTGACCATTTATTCTCCAGACTTTTCTACCTCCCCACCAACAGCCTTGTCCCATTCAGTTACCCTTCCCACCCTTCCCACCCCTCTCCTTTAAAATAGCAAATGTGGTGTGATATCAACAATACTAAAGAAAGAGCCAGGAGACCTAAGTTCAAATCTAGCTCTCCTATAAACTAACTGTGTGACCTTAGAGTCAGTTTCCCACTCTGGATTTCAATTTCCTTATCAGTATATTGAGGGACTACGTGACCTTGAAGGTCCCTTATAAAACTCATAGAATAATCGGATCATAGATTTAGAGCTGGAAGTTCATTTAGTCCAGTCTCCTCACTTTATAGATGAGGAAGCTGAGGCTCAGAGAGGTTAAGAGTATTACCCAATATGGCACAGCATCCCTGGGATTTGAACAAAGGTCCTCTGATTTCAAATCCACAGCTCTTTCCGCTATACCATACTCCTCCCTCTGGGATGCATCCTCAAACATTCCCATGGAAAGATCTTTCCAAGCTCCCATCCCACCCCTGACTTGTCCTACCACCACTCAGATAGAGGTCACACTCAAGCCTCCAAGACACAGGTCTAGATTTTGACTCGAATCTTGGCATAGACTGGGTGAGATGCTGCTTTGTGGCCAGATTCTTACACCTACTCCCATCCGACTCTGCATGCAGATGCTTGCATAATGCTCAACGTTTGTATTGCATAAGCAGCTGGTGGCATGATTAGCAATAAGGAAGAGAGGATAAAATTGTACCACAAAAACATGATTCACTTTTCAGTGGCACAGATATGGCCAGTCCCTCTAAAGGAAATAATGGCAAAGCCAACTTGTTCTTAGGACTCACGTCCCCCTATCTTCAGCTCAATGTCAGAGATTTCCATATTCCCCAGCCAGTCCTTAATACAGAAAAGAGAGCGAAACCAGACCTCACTTCTATACAAAGGCAAATTCTCCCTGGAATCATTCCTTCTCCATGTGTGTTTTTCATTAATTATCTCACATGAAATTGACTAGCAAGGTTTCTCCTGGATCAGCAACTCGACCCTCGTCCCAAATGTTCCCAAGGATGTTCAGAGGAGTTTGGGGGAAAGGCAGACTGGCCCTTAGACCAGATCACATGGGCCTGGGGAGGAGGTATTTTCAACACATAGGCAAAGTAAGTAGCTTCTTACTGGTGGGATTTAAGGCACCCTAAATGCTCCCCCTTGCCCCACCCAAAATTCTCAAATGTTTTGCCCATGAGTCCATCAGAGAGTCTGAGAGGGGTTAGGTAAGATCTAAATCCTAGAGAGCAGATTCTGGAAACCCAGTATGAGAACTCAGTGAGGCAAAGAAAGGATTTCCAGATTCTTCAGTACTGATAGCTGTGAACTGTCTTTGCCACATGTGTATCCTAAATGTTTTCCTCATTAACACTGTTTGTAAGAGAAGTATCCCAAGTTATGGGGAGAAGGGAGACATTTTCTAACTACTGTACTTTCTACACGGTATTGGGTGAATGCCTAAATTGAATCCACTGGCTGACTGTTAATGGGAAATACACTGATTGGGCCTTATTATCTATATATATAGTCTTAGAAGGCAGGCACACAGAATTACCTCTAGAACCTCAGTATTAATTACCCTTCAGGAAACTGAACCTGCCAATGCAAGTACAAATGAGGAAGGTAGACCAGAAAGGATGGTATATATTACAGACTTTTAGGATGCTATATATTATAGGCCTTTTTCTCTCACAAAATACAAGATTTTGCCCCCATCATCCCAAATTTTGTGGAATAGCAGTGACTTACTCAGTCAGGAGGTAAGGAACCATCTATGAATTTGTTGTATGCCGGTGGTGACAGGGAAATGGAGGGGAGAAGAGGAAGTATAGAGAGAGAAAGGGAAGAAGGAATATTACAGATTTACTGGTAACAGAATCTGCTCAGCCTCTAGCACAGTTGGGTCCTTTCCCAAGGCTAGATGCTTACCTGGATGACTGATGTAATATGGACTTCCATAGCTATCCCAGAAGTCTGCTAGATGCCACCAACTGGTGTGATAGCCATGATAAGTCATTACCATGGCAGTTATTCCAAGGACCTAGGAATGATGCCTGATTTCTGCCCAGAGCCCAGAAGGACCTACCATAAGTCTAGAGGAGAACTGAGAAGGAAGAGCAGGAGTCAGAACATCAAGAGGCCTGGTGGAGCAGAGCTCCATCTGGCTAGAGCAGAACTGGCCACATCTAAAACCAGGGAGCTGTGGGAAGGCATTCTGAGCCAGCTTCATTGGGTTAATAAATCATTTATTTCTACCCACACAAGCTGTTTGCTTGATGAAGCCATATATTATAGATCACTTTCAAAGTGGATTTTGAAAAGCTCCCTCAGGAGGCTCCACACATCCTGGAGATGAGGGACTCTTGGGGCCATACCTTAGATTTAAGGAGCTGCTGCTATTTTCTCAGAAAAAAAAAAGTGCATGTATGAATTTGGCCATGTAGTGAAGAGGGGGTAGAGCCGTGAGTGAGAAAAGCCGGGTTTTAGCCCTAGCCTGACAGGACTAAGTAACTGGGACCTTGGATAAGCTCACCATCCCTCAATTTCCTTGTCCATAAAATGATAATATTACCTGTTCTTCCTTCCTGGAAGGCAGCATGGCAAAACAGATAGTGTGAGGGACTGGGAGTGAGAAAAACCATGGTTGCAATCCAGCCTCTGACGCTCCCTATCTGTGTGACCAGGCACAAACCACTGGCACTCTTTTGGCTGCAGATTCCTCATCTGGGGTGCAGAGCAAGATGGTGGTGAGGTTGAGAAGAGATAATGGATGTAAAAAAATAAAAAATATTCTTAAAGTGGTTTCTAAAAAGCACCAAAGAATGTCAGGAAATATTCTGAAAGGCAATGTGGAATAAGGGATAGAGGACTGAATTTGGAACCAGGAAAATCAGAAACTTACTAGTTGTATGACTCTAGGCATCTGTGTGTGTGTGTGTGTGTGTGTGTGTGTATACAGACACATACATACATACACAAACATATATACATACACAGACATATACGCATACGTGTGTGTATGCATACATATTTGCATATCTATATATAACTTTTTCTACATGAGACTCAGTTTACTCATTTGTAAAATGACAAAGTGGGACCAGATGACTTCTAAGGTACCTTCAAGCTCTTAATATGTCATCTCTTGGTTCAAATCCTTCTTGAGGCACTTAGTGCACCACACTGGACTATTCCCTTAATCTAGTTAAGCCTCAGTTTCCTCATGAGGAGGATCCCAGGGCTCAAAGCAAGGCCCCTCCCCTCCGAGATGAAGGGATCACATGAACTGACTCCAATTCTGGAGGATAATACTAAAAGGTTATTTTCTCTCTTTGCCTCAGTGTCCTTATCTGAAGTTGTTTCAGGAAGATTTCCTAATTTAGCACATGTCAAGGCTTCTTGTCCCCGGCTTCCATAAAAGCACTCAAGGTACTAATTGCATATGTGGCACAGGAAAGCCTTTATTTTACCCACAGAAAATTCAGAACATACAAAAGCCTCACGGAAGTCATATTCAAATACAGAAAACAAATGAAGCTCTCAGCCCATCAGCTCCTTCTAGAAGAAAATGGAACTTGGATTTGTCCTGGGGCAACCCTTTTGTGTCTCTCTCTTTTTTTTTCCCAAAGAGTCCAATATATTCCTTGTCCAATGCTCACAGTACTACTTTATAATTTAGACTACCCTAAGAAGGAAAATATGCTTTGGAAGGCTGCTTACTAAGCAATCCCTTTCTCAAAAGTCATGTACCATCTAAGGAACTCAGCAAATTCGCTCTCCAAGCAAAAGGGTGCATAGAAACTATGGGGATCATGCTCTTCTTTTTCCAAGGGGTGTGCTACATCAAAAAAGTAATCCCTTTTTAGCCGTAGAAGGTCCATTCTCCAAACTCTGAACCTCAGGAATTTCCGAGCCTTGGGATATCCATTTCTCAGGCACTGGCTAAGAAATCTCCCTTCTTTGGCTGGCAGGCTAGATCATGGGATCATTCTGTATAGGGTATCCAAAATCTACATCCCCTCATTCATATAAGAATTTATGGTACATGACCATGCTCTATAACCTGTCCTTTCAGGTCATATGTGCCTTGGTCACATCCTTCCCTAGGAAATCTTTCCATACTATCCCTGGCTGTTACCATCTCTTGAGATGAGGAAGTCCATTATCAGGTCTTTGGCCTCTGATTTATGCTTTAAAAAGGAAGAAAAAAGAACAGAAGATAGCCTGAACCTGGTTCCAAGAACTCTTCTCAGACCACTTGGGCAGACACATGCAGTTCCTGATACTCATTATGCCACACACCACATGTGGCATCCTGGTGCCACAAATCTGCATGAACGTTCTTCTGGCATAGGAAACTATACACGGACACAGGTTCTTTCACCCCTATCATGCATGCCTGCTCTTCTGAGCCCCAGATCTATCTTCTGAAGAGTGAAGAGAGATAGAGAAAAGGTCAAGTTGGTAGAAAGGGAGGGCAGCCTCCAGGAACAACAGTCCATCCTCCTGAATCTTAGCCAGACAATCATCCCGGGTTTCCTGCATCCTATATGCAAGGTGCTAGTGGGTATACTCACATTCCTTGGGGAGGTGTCCCCTCCAAACAAAAGCCCACAAAAGAACTCATCAAATAAAGCAGAGTTTCCCTGAACCAGCCCCTCACATGTAAAATGAGGATGATACTACTACTAATAATAATAATACCTACTTCACAGAATTATCATAAGGATTAAGTGGAGTAATACACATTAAACATATTATAAAGTTTAACATCCTATGTGTCTATCATTATTCTTACTATTATCATAATTATCATTCTTAATAGTCTCATTCTCATCCTTTTACAAAGGGTTCAGATAGAAATGGTCCTAGGACAAATCACTTTCCTACATTTGTTCTTTTCCACTTAATATTCTACAAGTTGTTGCATGGGTAGACTAAAATAAATTGCTTTTCGTATTTGACTAACCATGTCTGGAGCAAATGTTGATGGAAATATTTGGTGACAGAAACTGTGAATGCTTTTTTTTTAAGTATAGAAACATGTGTTTGGCCTACATGTGGAAGGGGTCATCTTTCATGTGATGCCATCACACTCTGTGATGCTTTCTGTCAGGAAACAGAAACAGGTTAACTGATTCCACCAATTAGTGATTCCACCAATTCCAAATATAGCCCTCCCCTATCTGAGAGGAAAATGGTAATGTGGATTGCTAGTCATTCATGAGCCACTCTGAAGTATGTGAGCCAATAATTGTGTGTCCCATTCAGCCCTACTGTTTTCGGGTTTGACAGAGAGGCTAGAGATTCAGACACCTCCATGACTTTGCCACTGCCTTGGCTCCTCCTGTCCATCTCAATGATATCTATGAGACATTGGAGTTGATATGACATGAGGTGATGAAATGAGCCTCATGGGTCTGTACAGAAGATGAAATGAGAATGTTTACATGTTTTTGTTGATATTTTTACAATCATTTTCATTTTCAAATATCTCTGTCCCTAATCCTTAACAAATAAGCCTTCCTTCATAACAAATATTTGAATTGTTACCATCCTTCTTTTAAGAGAGAGAGAGAGAGAGAGAGAGAGAGAGAGAGAGAAGAGAGAGAAGAGGAAGGAGAAAGGAAGGAAGGAAGGAAGGAAGGAAGGAAGGAAGGAAGGAAGGAAGGAAGGAAGGAAGAGGAAAGGAAGAAAGAAAGAGAAGAAAGAAGAGAAAGAAAGAAAGAAAGAAAGAAAGAAAGAAAGAAAGAAAGAAAGAAAGGAAATAAAAAGGAAGAGAGAGAGAGAAAGAAAGAAAGAAAGAAAGAAAGAAAGAAAGAAAGAAAGAAAGAAAGAAAGAGGAAGGAAGGAAGGAAGGAAGGAAGGAAGGAAGGAAGGAAGGAAGGAAAAAGAAAGGAAGAAAGAAAGAAACCAAACCAAAATGTCAACCAAGTCTGCAATATGCAGTGGTACATACCCAAAGTCCCCTACCTCTGCAAGTAGGGAAGCAGGGGTGTGTGTGTGTGTGTGTGTGTGTGTGTGTGTGTGTGTGTGCACGTGTTTAAAGAACTTTACCAAGTATTGTACATATTAATTTCCACTTTGGTGGGATCCTTCATCCTCCATGCTTATTTTTCCTTAAGTCTGAGTTGAACTGAATTAATTATATTGAATTCCCCCCAGTAAAACAGCCAAAGATTGGGCAAGAATAATTACTATCAGTTACTTTAGTTATTCAGCAAATATTTACTGCATACCCACTATGCTCAAAACACTGTGATAGGTACTGAGAACATTGCTATCACTTCCCAGTTACTGCATAGAACCCTCCCTAATAATAAAGAATTACTTTTATAATTCTTTTTTTGATAATTGTTATACTCTGCAGCATTTTTAGCATTAACAAATAAAAATTTTTAAAGAATAGTAAGAAATGATAACGGCTAAATGAGTAGCCATAGAAACTAAGCCTCTAGAAGTTCAGAGGAGGGAGAGCTTCCTTTCCAAGAGGTCAGGAGCAGGAAGGGAAATACGGTGAATCAGTCAGTCAGTCAATAAGCATTTACTAAGCACCGCTATGTGCTGGGTACTGTGTTAAGCACAGGGGATACAAAGACAAGCAAAAGACAGTCCCTGCCCTTGAGGGGCTTGCAATCTAATTCAAGCAGACATGAATGAGTGAAACATAAGAGCAGAAAAGATACTTCCACGGTCAGTCTAGCATATTGACTAACTGATGTAATATACCGATCTAGCTAGGGCAGAACATTCACAGATGGGGATAGTAAGAAAATAATAATGGGTGGGTAATTTTAACTGTTTTTCTTTCATATCAAGAAGGAAAAAGAGGGCAAGGAGGTTGATGATTCAGACTGATTCACCCACGGACAGATTTTTTTCCAGGAGTTTAGCTCTATTATAGTTGTCAGGATATGGAAAACACATTTCCTTAGTCAGGACGACTAGGCCAGGCTAGGCTGCTGGGTTACTTAGCAAACCTGGGCATTCCTGGGGAAAGCTAGCATCCTTCTAGAAACAAAGAGCTTGAGATACAACCCAGGCTCTTGGGCTTCACAGACTGGTAAAATTATAAGGCATAGTCCGTGATGAAAAATGTATTCAGACTACATGACAAGCCCCCTTGCCCACCTGTAGCCAGTCCAGGTTCCAAGCTGCCATCCTCTGGAGGACCACCCATAAATTAATCTGTAACATCTACCGTTGCATCTCGGGAGCAGCTAATCACTACCACTAATTACTACTACAAGCTTCTCCCTTCCCTTTTTATGTTTCCATATTAGCCTGTTTGGTATGTTTTGTGTCTGTTTATTTTATGGCTGGAAATACTTTTAATAGCCCTAGTAAATTGAAAATGGACTTTAGTACCATCTGACTTTACCAGCCTTTTATGACCATTCAATTAATGGTACCAGTACTCTTCCTTCATAATTAGGCGGTTAGTACCATTGGCAGGCATGCTGTTAACTAAATTAGAACTCTCATTTCTAGAAAATCGCAATTTTTTTTTGTTCCAAATAGGAAAATCTCGAGCTGGGGGGGGGGGGGGACTGCCAGATCTAGCACCACAATTAGCTGGCTGTAAGTACCGCCCATGAATATATGGTTTATTATGGCGATAACATGCATTTGTAGCTTATATAAATCTAAGCATTCCTGCTGACAGAGAAGAAATGGAAGTGCGGGATGGTTTTCTTTGGTTGCTAGGAAATAAAGTTAGCTCTTTGAGCCTTACATGCCTCAATGCATTCTCATGGCAGATGATGGATTCCGTACATGTGGAGAGACCAGCCTATTAGCATCCTCAAAAGGAAGGAGAAAGAACATCCAATCAAAAGCCACCAGTGTTTTTTCTCAAGTATGGATTTTCCACGTGGAATTCAGTTGGTTAACTGAGGGCTTTTTGTAAAAGGCAAACGAATGATGAAGTTAGAACTTGCCAGGTAAAATGGACAGATTTTTAATACCTGAAAACAACTAGAATCTCTCATGTGCCCATGAATACCTTTGGGAATGGAATAAACTTTGAAAGGGTTATATTGTTTAACCAAACGGAAAGAGATCGACTGGTAATAAATAATTCAGGTGACTGTTTACTCTTTCCATGATCATTAATCCCCCAGATTCTGATCTAGCATTTTAAAATCATCGGGCTTCATTTTTGCAAAGGGTGCCTTAATAGAAATGCCTACAGGCACACTTGAAAAGATGTACGATTTCAGCTGAAGTGCTGCCTTCTCCAGGAATCCTTTTCCTACCTCCCCAGAGCCACCCCCCCAAACTGCTAGTGACTTCTGTTCTCTAAGGTCAGTCAGTCAATCAACAAGCATCTATTCAGTCCTTACTATGTGCCAGGCATAGTACTAAGCAAGCACTGGGGATACAAAAGAAAAACTACATAAGGAGGACTTACCCTCAAGGATCTCTTCGTCTAACGGGGAGACAACATGCAAAATTATGTACATACGAGACATATGTGTATATGTATATATGGTATATGCACACAAAAATGTGTTTGTGTATTGTATATATGTGTGTGTATTGAGTGTGTACATGTGTATACTTGTATGTTGTATGTTACACTGATGTGTGTTTATATAGTGTATGCATATTGTATGTATGTGTGTCACATGCATGTTTGCATTGTGCATATGCGTTGCGTACGTGTGTATGTGTGTTTTACATATATGTGTGTGTATGTATGTATGTATACATACAAATATGTGATAAATGAAAGATAATCTCAGAGGGGAAATTAGGGGAAAGTTGGTCTCCTGTAGAAGAGGGGATATGAGCTAAGTCATTTCTTGAAATAAGTTAAAGCAAGTAGAAGTCAGTGGTGAAGAGAGAAAATAATGCAGGCGTAGGGACAGGTAATAGCTAGGCACAGTCAGTTACTCTGCATCTAACTTATATTTATCCTGTATATGCCAATATGTGTGCGGATTGTCTGCCTACCTCTCCCTGCCCCCAGAATTCAAACTCCCTGAGGGCAGGAACTGTTTTCATTTCCTCTTAGTATGTCCAATTCCTCCCACAGTAGCTGACAAATAGGTCAGTGCTTAATAAATGTTTGTTAATTGACTGGTTGATGGCCTCCAGTGGCACTGAAACTCAGCCTCTTCATATCTTAGTAGAGCTGCCATGGCCAAAAACCAAACAAGCCGACCTCGCCCCTACTCGGTGGCCAACCTCCTCCTCATGAGTCTCTTCTAACTTGCTGAAGATGGTCCTTTGTGGACCATCATGCTGACCTGGATCTGTGTTCCAAATCTTTCCAGTATGGAAGGTGCTACCCCAGTCTTCTGGACAATCTATGAGAAGTCAGCCTCTCTTTACTCCTAGATGGGGTTGCAGAGTTGAAGAGAAACATGGAAACCTCCTAAATGCTGTTGGCACCTTTGAAAGAGTGCAACAACAGGACCAAAGCTATAATGTCATGATGCCAAAAAGTTTGGGTAAAAAAATGAAAAATTCGTGTACACGTCTAAATATTTTCCCAGCAAGTTGATAAATATCCAGACAATAGAAAACAGGCATCAAATGACTGACTGGACAGTTCTGTATGCTTGGATCATGAAGATGTGGTTACATTCAGGAACTCACCAACAACTGGTTAACTTATACTAGAAAATGGCATCTATCAGTTTTGCAACTTGAGAGACATGGATGCCTTAAAATAATAATAATAATAGCGTTTACATAGTGCTTTAAGGTTTGCAAAGTACTTCATAAATCTCCTTTTATCCTTGCAATAACCTGGGAGGTAGGTACTATTATCCCCATTCAGTGGAGGAAATTGAGACAGAAAGGGATTAAATAACTTGCCCAGGGTCTCATAGCTAGTAAGTATTTGAGGCTGGATTTGAACTCAGGGCTTCCTGATTCTAGGCCCAACACTCTATCCACTGAGCCACCTGTCTGCCACTGAGGCAAGAGAAAAAAAAATGGTACAAAGTTTGGAAAACAGAATGTTTAAGGAAACAGAGTAAAAGAGTTAGGACCACATAAGCTAGAATAGGGAAGCCAAAGGTAATTCTTAAATTCTTTTATATTTATGCAAAGCCATTTTATGGAAGATTCTGTATTACAGTTTTCTCTTTCCAGTGGATTTTGGGACCTGGTGCTTTAACTGTGGAAGAGGGAGTAGAATTGTTTCACTCAGCCCCAGAGCAATGGGCAGAAATTGGAAAGGGGTAAGTGCAGACTTAAGGCCAGGAAAAACTTCCTAATCAAAAGTGGAAGGCTGCTCCCACCAACCGTAGTGGATATTCCTGCCCTATAGGAGTTTGATAACTACTTGTCTCTGGTGCTTCAGAGGGGATACAGGTGGGAGGGGAATGAAGGTTGGCCAGCCTAGACCCTTGCACAAAATGGAGGCACTAAGAGTGATTCATCCATGGGAGATGGGAATGAGGCAGTGGAGCAACATTCCAAGATAAGAGGATGATGGGGCAGATGAAAGTTCCAGGGTGCAGAAATCCTAGGCACCAGATGAAGTTCCAAGATGGAACTTCTGCTACAGCAGAATATTAGAAATCAGAACTTGGCGAAGAATGAAAGTTAGCCAACCTGGGATCCCACCAAAAATGGAGGCTCCGGTAGGAGCCCAGCAATAGGAAAAGGAGGCCAGCACGGCAGAGAGATGTTCTTGGGTAAAAAGGCCACATAAGTGCCTGGATGTTGCAGCTGAGATAGGAGCACAGAAATTCAGCAGCCCAACCAAGAGGAGAGCTGATCACATGAGATGCTGCTGTAAGTTAATTATCTCCTAACTGTTGTATAAAAATTTATCTGGAATTTTTTTTCTATAGAATAGCTATTACTCTATAGAATTTGTTATAGGTCTGACTACAATAGTATAAAGGGAAAGAATAAATACACACAGGCACATATACAACTAGAAACTGTCATTATAATGACCAAAATTAGTCCCAAAGAAGAAATGAGGAAATTCACCTCCCTCCCTTCTCTGCAGAGGAGGAGACCGCAAGGGTGGACCAGACTCAGATGATGATGTGTTGAGTGGTTTTTGTGACTTTTTTTACCTCTTTCTTTTTCATTCTTTGTTACAAAAGATAACTTGATCAATAGGAGAGAAGGATGTATTTGTAAATAAAATAGGGATTGCACCTACAACTTTATTGATATCGGAAACTTCAGGATGGGGAAATAACTGCCAGGCTGCTCCCTTCTCTGAAAACTATAGTCCTTGAGTAGGGGTGCCAAACTCAAATAGTAAGGGACCCAGCATTTTGGCTTAGAAAACCACAGATTAACATTATCTATGTTGCATTATATTTTTGTTTATTGTATTAACTCTTCCCCAACTACATTTAAATCTGATTCTAGCTGCTGGAGGGCATTGTGGGCCACATGTGTTCCAGGGAAGTGTCTTTGAAATCTCTGACCTGAGAGATTATGACTTCTTTATTTCACATAGTTGGTGCATGTCAGAGAAGGAACTTGAACCCAGGCCTTCTTGGCTTTAAGGACAGCTCTCTATCTGCTGTCATTGTTACTCTGGAAAATAGGGCAACTCAAGGAAACAAGTTCAGGGTGTCCATCCACACAATTCTCCTGCATTTGGAAGTAAAAGTGCTAAAAAAAAAAAAAGAATGGGGGATATTAATTGAAAAAATAAGCTTAAAAAATTATATGGAATAGAGTACTGTCCATGAAGTCAGGAGGACCTGAGGGCAAATCTGGCCTCTGTCGCTTACTAAATGATCCTGGGCAAGTCACTTAACCCCACTGCCTCCTCTAAAAAAAATTATACAGAAACTTTTATAGCCAAAGATCCTTATTTATTTTTTAATTATAAATTATAAAAAACTGATTCCTGCTTTTTATTCCTGCCTCCTGCTTCTCACTCCTCCTTCATCCTCTTTCTCTCAGATTCCATATGGCTTCTGGCACTGGGAAAGAGCCCCAACAAATTCTGGTTCTGCCACTTACGACCTGTGTGACTTTAGAAAAGTCATTTCTCAGGCTTCAGTTTCATCATCTATAAAACGAGGAGTCAGGGGATTGGACTCCTTGACACGTAAGTTCCCTTGTGGCTCTATATCTATGATCTCCTCACCCCTGTTCCTTCTCCTTCCCAAACCCCCAAACAGTAGACAGCAATGTGATTGGTGGAATGGCCCAGAGCTCTCGGTGAGTAACTTAGCTACTCAAATAAAACTGGCACCTTCTCTGTGACTCCATTTTGGAGGGCTCCCTGGGCACCAGGGCTTGATCCCAGTTCTTCCTGACCTGGCTTTCTGTCAGGGATGTGCTGATAAATGTTTAAAAATGAGCTCTTTGAAAACCTACAACACATTTTTGAGTTTCATGACAATCAGTAACATTTTCCCCATCACTTTCTTAAGTCTAGACAATGGAAAAAAGCAGTAAACCAAGCCTCAATTTTTAATGTTTGCCAAGTTCCAAGGCATAAATGCTCATCAAGAAAAATTTAACAATCAGCTCTCTGGTTTGATCTGGCTCTGACACTATCCATTAAACCAAGTTCAATTAAGAATTGCTATATTACCTGAAGGGAGGGGGGAGGGTTGGTTGGAGAAGCAACTCTCTCAGTTTAAAGTTGGGGTAGGGGAGGAGAGAGATAAAAGAATACGAATGAATGTATTACACCAGAAAAACAGACACAAGTCCTGAGGTTACTGAAATGGTGGCATGATGAAGAGGAAGACCCAAGACCAGATTGAGGAGCCTTTAAAGATTTCCCCTCTTGGCTTTTCCCATGACTCCTCTCCAATAGGTGCGCATTTGAACATAGCTTCTGATAGCTGTACCTTTTATTACATCTTTCCTCCACCTGTGGTGGTGCCAAGTAGATAGAATGCCTAGAGTCAGCAACACCTGAGTTCAAATTTGACCTCAGATACTACCTTTGTGATCCTGGACAAGTCACTTAACCACTGTCTGCCTCGGTTTCCTCAAACATAAAATGGGCATAATAATAGCCCCTATCTCCCAAGGTGGTTGTGAGGATCAAATGAGATAATATTTGTAAAGTGCTGAATAGAGTGCTCAGCACCTTATTGATGCTTACTAAGCGCTTGCTTGCTTGCTTCCTTCTATGAAGAAATCACCCTTGAAGAGGCAACTCTTCATAACTTCATAGATCTCTAACTAGAATGGGCTTCAGAGGCCATCTAATCTAATATAAACATCATAAATGAAGAAACTGAGGCCCAGAAAACTGGAGGGATTTACCCAAAGCCTCAAAGGTAAGAAGGAGGTAGAGCTGGGATTTCAATCTCAACCAATCTCCTTCCACTCCAAATTCAGCCCGCTTTCCATTGTACTTGGCTGGCTCTGTGTCTCATTTTCTAGTGGTCCCTAGCAAGTGAACAGTGAGAAATCTATTGAATAATTTTGAACTTCTAGTGATTTTTTTTTCGTAACCAGAGGTGGAGAGTCAGGGATCAGGATTTGGCTTTATCCCACTCCCTACAAAACACCAGAGCTAATCTGGGGGCCATCAAGCCAGGCTGCTTCTAGATGGCATTGAGAAAAATAACCATCTTGTAGTTATTATAACTATACTTATTTGTTACAAGGATGGGCTTTTATTTGGGGAAATTGGTGAGTACTGACAGTGATGCATTAAAAAAAAAAGAATATCAACAAAACTTTTAGAGTATCCCAAAAACATAAGTGTAGTTTTAATCTTTAATAGCCTAAACCTGCAAGAAGTCTTTTGGCATACTCTATATACATAGAAGAGAGCAGAAGTAAGTTCAGAAAGGGATGCTAATAAGTAAGGAGGTTTTCTTCCATTTTATATATACAAATATATTAAATTTGTATGAAGCAGAAATTCATAGTTCCATATATAATTCTCTTTCTCATTTTTGGTATATTGAAATGTTCACACTTACGTTAATAATAAAAATAAAATTTAAATTAGAAATGCAGAGAAAAAAGAGGATGTCCAATTTGGGAAACAGAATGGATTCCAACCTGAGGCAGACAAAGGAATCCTCTTTATTGATGAGAGAATGCTGAAAACTATGTCTGCACAAGTCAAAGCAATCTCAAAACTAAATCCAATATAAGCATTGCAACTGTGTAAACAAGCATTTGAATAACTAACAGAACCTTGTCTTAATGCAGTCCTATATCACTTGGCTCCCCATTGCTTACTGAATAAAGTCCAAAGTCTTTGGACATTGGAGCTCAGTTTCTGCTGGCAGAAATAAAGTCCTGTATGTCTGTCTATGTGAGCCCCTAATGAATAGCAAACAAGCAAAAACTGTCTTCTACTTTTCTTTGTATCCCCAGAACTTAACACAGTGCCTGGAACATAGTAGGTACTTAATAAATATTCACTGAGTGACTGCCACCATTCCAGTAAAGGACAGTCTGCTTTTCCCTTAACCTGTTCAATACTCTGCACAATAATAAGCTTTTTTTTAAGTATGGGGAAAATAAAATGACATCTAGTGTCCACTTGGTTCCTTCCTTCTTGGCTTTAGATAGTATACTTTTAGATACACAATAGCTCTGTGCCTCAAGTTAGGAAAATTCCTAATATCTAGGCAGAGGGTGGCTCTCTGCCTAGCATTACATTTACATCTATCTCTAATTAACCCCTGACCTCTTTGTGGTTGCGGCAAAATTCATAAACTGCAAACATTTGGGTAATGAAACAATTGATTTAGATATAGATATAGTGTCTGTGGATTAACAGGCTTGGGTAGGATTGGAGGAGGTGGGTAAGGCAGAGTTGGGGAAAGTTTTTTTCTCCCCCCTTGGGACTTCCTTCAGCCTAGGCTCTCTGCTCACAGACACCTGTAGAGACAATGACTGTCCTTGATATGTCTGATCTCTGATGAGATATCTGATATCTTAACATCATCTCATCACTCAGTCCTACCTTTTCTCCAGCCTTGCTCCAATCTCTTGAATGTAGACACTCGGAATCTCTTTCCTCCCCTTTTATTCCCCCCAATTTTGAGATAACATCTCCCTTTAACACAAATGGCTTAGGGTATGACCTAGTCTCTCACCGAATGGCTTTAATTGATTCAAGGAGGCATGCAGACCTGTTCTCACTCAGTTCTGATGGTTGGATTCAATTTTTTAAAAAAAAATCCTGAAAGGGAATGGCAGTCTCATGCATAGCCAGAAGTGAACAAGGATACCCAGGTTTGGACAGAGTTCCACCGTAGAGGGAGAGGAGATGCTGGGCATGATGTGAATAAACAAGTTACAAGAGGGGGGAGAAATGGGAGGCAGCTGGCAGGGCTGGTATTTGATCAGTAACCAATTCTGCCAGCTGTATCCCAATGGAGACTGAAGAGGCACACAGCTAAATGAAAGAGGCTCTCATTGGCTTTCTGTTCCAAGCTTCCCAAAGCAGAGTGAAAGCAGTTTTCCCTTGACAAAAGCCTGAGCCACCAGTATGCAAAGCTAAGCAATAGAAGAAGGGTTGGTGAGTAAGAAATGTAGCAGTCCCTTCCCTTGAAAGCAATGAAGTTGGGTAATTTAACTTCCTAGTGTTTTCTCCCATTTTTTTTTAAAGGGAGCGGATGCTAGTTATTTCTGAGCGAGGGGCGGAGTGAAAGCTTTGACCAAGGGAAATTCAAATCCATGGGGACCGCTGATGGGAAAGGTTGACAAAGAGTGACTCCACCCATTCAAAGGTAGGGGCTTTCCAAGGAGGAGTATCCAATTTTCAAACATCTCCAAGCCCCACACACTGATACTCTAGCATAATGGGAGCTGATGAGCAGATGCAGTATGCCAACCGTACATGGAAAGGATTGAGGTCCCTGCTTCCAGAAAAACCTAATGATATAAGTGCCCTACTCCCCCATCTGGAGTGTGTTCGGGGGCTGGGTAGCTGAATCTGGTCTGCTGGAACTTGACAAGAAGACTGAATAAAGAGGATGGCTGATTATCCACATAGATGGAATTGGGATGCATTAAAAAGGCACCAGCCAGCCAGAGTAAGTCTGTTGGCTGAGGCTTTCTTTAGTCTAGCTGGCACTGAATGAGGAGGACAAGCTTTTGAGGCCCTCTGGTTGAGGGAAGGGCTTTTGGCCCTCTCTCCCCCAGAGTTGACATGAATTCAAAAGCACATGGTCCCTGCTGTTGCTTCTGTCTTTGCCGGGTCTATTTCTTTTCCTTTTTTTAGGGGATTTTGGAGATGGCTCCAACCTGGTGAGCTTAGAAAAGGTCGGGAGATCAAGCCACTAAAAATGCCAGAGACTAGAGTTGATGCCAGGATTTGACAAAAGCCAGATGGTGAGGAACAAAGATGCCAGAGCAACCTGCCAGCGTTGTGCAGCAACGGCAGAAATGCAGACTCCTCCACCCTTTGGCCAGGCCACATTTGGAAATGAAATTGATGAAGGCAGATACTCTGTAGGAACTGTCAAGTCTGAGCCCACTCTCCCCAGGGGCCAAGGTGGCATAGGGGAGACTGTGCCCCCAGGTATCCCTGGAGAGAAATATCTGTACTTCTGTCCTTGCTATATCTTCCAAGTAAATATCCCTTTTAAAAACCAATCAATGACTGGGGCAGCTGGGTGATGTAGTGGATAGAGTACCATCCCTGGAGTCAGGACGACCTGAGTTCAAATCTGGACTCAGACACATGATACTTACTAGCTTTGTGACCCTAGGCAAGTCACTTAACCCCAATTGCCTCAACCAAAAACAAAACAAAAAACAAAAAATGACCCAAAAAAAAGCCGACTGATGTTATACTAGTATTGGCATACTAGTCAGTGGTCGCAAACAGGGGGAAAAACTAACTGAAATAGAGGCTCAAGCTAATAATATAGAAGGACACTCCCAACTCCTCAGAGGACCTTTAGAACCCTGAGGCAGGAAGAGAGAGCTAGATTCTGTTTGGAAGAGAGGCCTGAGTTACAGCTTCACTGGTGTTTGAGGACCTCTATACTCTGGCTTTAACCTCCCTTTCTCATCTTAGTCACCTACTGCCCTAACACTGGACCTTTGTTCCATCAGCTAAAACTAATTGCTAATTCCTTGACACTTCCTAAGTTTCCTGCCTTTGCTACTCCCATTCTCTCCCCTTAGAATGCCTCCCTGCCTCGCACCCCCCTACTTCACCCCCACTCTCCATCCATCCCATCCTTTAAATCTTTCTTAGAGACCACCTCCTGTGTTCACTCATTTTTCACTCATGTCCAACTTTTCGTGATCCCAGTTGGGGTTTTCTTGGCAGAGATATGAAGTGGTTTACTATTTCCTTTTCTAACTCACTTTACAGATGAGAAAACATTGGGCAAACAGAATTAAGTGACTTGCCCAGGGTCACATAGCCAGTAAGTGTCTGAAGCAGGATTTGAACTCAGATCTTCCCAACTCCAGACCTGGCACTTACCCAAAGCTTTCCCTGGTATCCTTCCCAGCTATGTCTCTCTCCTTCCTCTACCTACTCATATCTGTCCTTCTATTTTGTACAATATCTATTTACCTTATCTCCCTTTATTCCTCTACTGAAGCCCTCCTTTAATACCTCACCATAGCAAGGGGGTAGCCCGTGGTCCTCAGAGGCTGGGCCAGAAAAACAGAAGCACTGGCAGGTCCTTCCAAGACAAAAGGCTTTGAATCCAGGCCTTTCATCCAGCCTAGTTGAGTTGCGTGAGCAGGTTTGCTCCAGGATGATTCATTTTTAAACTAAATTTTTCACAAGGTTTTTCAACTTTGAGAAACCTTCAAAGACCTGCTACTCAATTGTACAGGGGGTCCATTTCAGGTTTTTGTTTTTATTTTTTCGTAGCTCATAATGGCACTAAGATTCCACGACACCTTGGAGAAGGGCTTTGATTTACAAATACCCAAATCAATACAATTACAGATTGTGAGAGTGTAGTAGGGTTCCCTTATTAAATTCCAACTCCTTGTGTCTGATTCACCTTTGCAGCCTTCTTGGTGCCCCCATCAGTGATATATGCACAGCGACACATTAGTGGAATGTAAAGAGTTGAGTTTTATTTGGAAATTGCATATTTGTTTAGAAGTTGCACATATGGGAAAAGTAGGGCAGACAAAATATTTATCTACACTGTTGATGGAACTGTGAATTGGTCTAACTACTCCATAAAACAGTTTGGAGTTATGACAGGAAAATGACAAAACTATTCATACCCTTTGGCCCAGTGGCCTCATTACTGGTTATTTGTACCAGGGAGATCAAAGACAGAGAGGAAGGTCCCATAGACACAAAATATCTCTAAGAGCATTTGGTTTTTGGTAGCAAGAATATGGAAACAAAATAAGTGCCCTTTGACTGAGGAATAACCAGACAAACTATATCGTATGAATGCAATAGAACACTGTTCAGCAAGAAAGGATGAATATGACATATTCAAAGAGATATGGAAAGACCTGCATATGCTGATGGAGAGTAAATTAAGCAGAGCTAGGAGAACATGGCGCAGTGGATAGAGCACCAGTTTTGGAGTCAGGTGGACCTGAGTTCAAATCTGGACTCAGACATTTACTAGGTGTGTGAACCTGGACAAGTCACTTAATCCTGTTGGTCTCATCTGTAAAAAGACTGGAGAAGGAAATGCAAACCACTCCACTACCTTTGCCAAGAAAACCCCCAAAATGGGTCACTGAGAGTTGAACATGACCGAAATGACTCAACAATAAGGAGAACATAATGATTAAAACAAGGTAAGCACAAAGAAGACCAAAAGAAAGCCAAACTCTGAGCAATAGTAATGGACAATCAATCAATGAGCAATAATTCATTAAGCACCTCCCATACATGAGGCACTGTCCTAGACAATACAGAGCACGAAAATGAAACAGGCCCACCCTTGAGGAGCAAATGGTTTACCAGAGGAAATAGCATGTGCATATATCCAGCCAGGTGGAGCTGTGGACAGAGTCCAGAAGACCTGAGTTCAATCCGAACTCAGACATTTACTAGCCGCGTTACCCTAGACAAGTCACCTAAAGTCTGTCTGCCTCAATCTTCTTATTTATAAAATGAGGATAATGATAGCGCCTACCTCTCAGAGTTGTACCAAGGATAGAATGAGATGATAGTTATAAAGCACTTGGTGAACTTTAAAATGTTATATGGATGATAGCCATTATTATTGAATATGTAGAATCTCTCTGTATGTGCTTATGTATGTATATAGACTGGAGCTATTATTTCATTAATGCAGAGCCTCCAGTGAGTAACTTCCTCTAGGGAATGAGGAAGATAATAAGCATTTGTTAAATGCCTACTAATTTCTGGGCACTGTGCTAAGCACTTTACAGGTGTTGTCTCATTCAATCTTCACATTAACCCTCTCTTGTAAAGGTCTGATATTCAAGATACATAAGAAACCAATTAAGAAACCAATTCAAATACATAAGAACAAGACTCATTTCCCAATAGATAAATGGTCAAAGGATACAAACAGACATTTTTCAAAGGAAGATACCTAAAATGTAAAGAGTCACATGAAAAGTGCTCCAAATCACTAACAGTTAGAGAAATGAGAGAGAGAGAAAGAGGAAGAAAGGAAGGAAGGGAGGAAGGAAGGAAGGAAGGAAGGAAGGAAGGAAGGAAGGAAGGAAGCAAGGAAGGGAGGGAGGGAGGGAGGGAGGAAAGGGGGGAGAGAGAGAAAGAGAGAGAGAGAGAGAGAGAGAGAGAGAGAGAGAGAGAGAGAGAAGAAAGAAGGAAAGAAAGAAAACGAGAGTTATTGAAACATTTTTAATGCACAGAAGAGAGTAGAAAAAAGACCAGAGGAAACACAGAAGTAGGACAGTTTTGAAAGCCAAATATTGAATTTATTATGCACTTAGAGGCAAAGCTGTTCATGGTATTCATTCATTCATAATTTCATGTATAATTCTTGTTTTCTGTTCTACTTTGTATATGGAAATGCTTGTGTTATTTGATGTTTGTTAAGTTCATAATTAAAATCAATAAATAAAAACAGGAATTTGACAATTTAATCTAGAAATTGGAAAATACTGATTTCACATACCACCTTTGTATGCAATATATTTATCAATAAATATTTATTAACAGGAAAGGCCCAGTCTAGGTCCTAAAGCCAAAATGGGGACACTGAACCCAGTCACAGGCCACAAGTTGCTTATATTATTGAAGAAAGAAGACATAGGAATAAAAAATGAATAATTTTTAAAAAGTTGGCATGTTCTAAACGCCAAATGAGTATTCTGTACACACCCTTGGTATTAAGACATCCCTGGGGGCTGCACGTATTAGCAAAGGCTTCCTAAAGGACTTATAATTTGATCTGCATCATGAAAACTCAGGCATGGCTGACTGAAGATGGTACGGCAAAGTGTGCACTTGGGGTGAAGCAAAAGATAGAAACCAAATTGTAAAGGGTTAGGAATCTCACATCAAGAAAATGAACTCTTTTATGGTGGGCAGTGGGGAGCTACTGAAGGCTTGTGATCAGGATATGGCATGATGAAGATACTGTTTTAGAAAAAATTTACATCATATTGACAAATAGTGTGGCCTGAAAAGGGACACTTGGGTCTTGGAAGAAGTTACAGTAGGAAACAGAAAAGTAACATTGTACAGTGGATAGAGCATTGGACTTCCAATCAGGAAAACCTAGAATCAAATCCCACTGTGGTCACTTACCCTGTATATGAACTTGAGAGAGGTACTTAACTCTTTTGTGCCTCAGTCTCCTCATCTGTAAAATGAAATTGGATACAATAGGCTCCAAGGTTCTTCCCAGCTTTAAAGCTGTGATCCTATGATAATAGAATCTGAGAGTTGGAAGGGACTTCATCATCTAATCCAACCCACATGTTGAAAAGAATCTCTCTTAACAATTCATCCAACAAATGGTCATCTAACTTTTGCTCAAAGACTTCCAGGGAGGGGGAACTCACTACCTCCCAAGGCATCCCATTCCATTTTGGGGTAGCTCTAAATGTTAGGAAGTTTCTCCTTGTCTCAAGTTTAGATGTACCTCTTTACATCATTTACCCCTTATTACTATTTCTGTCCTTTGGGGACAGAGGATAAGTCTGCCTCATTGGACCAAAAGTCCTTTCTACCTCTAAAATAGTGTGATTCTGTGATTCCAGTCCCTCTTCCACATGACATCTATCAAATACTTGGTGACAATTATGTCTTCCATGCATCTTCATTTCTCTAGGCTAAAGGTCTCCAGCTCCTTCACCTTATCCTCACAGGAGGAAACCCTTCCACCATCTTGGCTGCCACTGTTGGCATGCCCTCCAGTTTATCAATGTCCATTCTTAAATGCACTGCCCAGAACTGAACTTAATATTCTAGATGCAACCTGCCCAAAGCAAATTACAGAATATTGTAGTAGTCCAAGAGCAGAGTGATATGGGCCTGGATTAAGATTAATAGAATAGAAAAGAGAAGATGGATTAAGCAGGAGTTTGCTGGAGCCAGTTTGAACTGGCTCACAAAAGCCCATTGTTGAAATTTTTCAGTGCAAACATTTATACCTCAAAAATCAGCAAACACTGTAAATCAGGGTTTGATTTTTTTGCCTGTTGGTTGACTAGAATTAGGAAAGTTAAGGAGAAAAATGTTAATAATGAAATTACGTTTGAAAAGTGTGTCATGGGCTCATCCTTTCCCCCCTCCCCCCAGATATTAGTTGTTAAGTACAGTTGTTAAACACTTACTAGTGCACTACTGGATGCAAGACACATTGTGAAGGAAGAAGCAACAGGATTTGATGAGTGACTGCCTAGGGTAAGGCAGGGAAGTTTGTGGAACAAGTTTCATGCCAATGTGACTGAGAGGTTGAAATAAATTGTTGTTGTTTTTTCTCCTTCATTCTCTAAAAGGACCAATGATATCATGAGGGTGATGTCTTGACTTGCAAGTGAATTGGATTTAAGTGAGGCAGAGCTGCACAGTCATCAGCCTCACTCTCTCCTCCAGAATCACTGAAGTCCAGTAGCAAGACATAAGTCAGGATGTCTGGTGATGGCCCAGGATGCATTGGAAGACCTTGACCTTTATAAGCTAAGGTCTTATTTTGTCAGAGGCAACACCTTTTCATGTGGGTCCTTTTCCCATTTGTTTGATCTCTTTGGGATATAGCCCTAGAAGTGCTATTGCTGGATCAAAGGGTATGCACATTTTTGTAGCCCTTTGGGTATAGTTCCAAATTGCTCTCCAAATTGGATCATTTCATAACTCCACCAATAATGCATTAGTGTTCCAATTTTCCCCCATCTTCTCCAACATTTATCATTTTCCTGTTTTGTCATGTTGGCCAATCTGATAGGTGTGATGTGGTACCTCAGAGTTGTTTTGATTTGCATTTCTCTAATCAATAATGATTTAGAGCATTTTTTTCATATGACTATAGATGGCTTTAATTTCTTCATCTGAGAACTCTCTGTTCATATCCTTTAACCATTTGTCAATTGGGGAATGGCTTGTATTCTTATAAATTTGTCTTAATTCTCTACATATTTTAGAGATGAGGCCTTTAACAGAGAGACTGGTTGCAAAAATTCCCAATTTTCTATCTTCCTTCTAATCTTAGTTGCATTGGCTTTGTGCAAAAACTTTTCAATTTAATGTAATCGAAATTAACCATTTTGCTTTTCATAATGTTCTCTATCTCCTGTTTGGTCATGAATTCTTCTGTTCTCCATAGATCTGATAGGTAAACTATTCCTTGTTCTCCCAGTTTACTTATAGTATCAGCCTTTATATCTAAGTCATGAACCCATTTTGACTTTATTTTGGTATATGGTGTGAGATTTGGGTCTATGCCTAGTTTCTGCCATACTCTTTTCCAGTTTTCCCAGCAGTTTTTTTCAAAGAGTGGGTTCTTATCCCAGAAGCTGGGTCTTTGGGTTTATCAAATAATAGATTACTATAGTCATTGACTACTGTGTCTTGCATATTTAACCTATTCCACTGATCCACCTCCCTATTTCTTAGCCAGTACCAAGCAGTTTTGATGATTGCTGCTTTATAATACAATTTAAGATCTGGAATTGCTAGGCCACCTTCCCCTGCATTTCTTTTCATTAGTTCCTTTGATATTCTGGACCTTTTGTTTTTCCAAATGAATCTTGTTATTATTTTTTAACTCTATAAAATAATTTTTTGGTAGTTTGATTGGTATGGCACTGAATAAGTAAATTAGCTTAGGTAGGATTGTCATTTTTATTATATTAGCTTGGCCTACCCATGAGCAACTGATGTTTTTCCAATTATTTAGATCTGATTTTATTTGTGTGAAAAGTGTTTTGTAATTGTGTTCATAGAGTTCCTGGGTTTGTTTCAGGAGGTAGACTCCTAAATATTTTATAATGTATACAGTAAGTTTAAATGGGATTTCTCTTTCTATCTCTTGCTGTTGGTCTTTGTTGGTAATATATAGAAATGCTAATGATTTCTGTGGGTTTATTTTATAGCCTGCAACTTTCCTAAAGTTGTTTATTATTTCAAGTAGTTTTTTACTTGATAGCAACACCTTTTCAGATGGAAAGAAATAAAGAATTCTAGAAGAGGTACATGAATCGGAGAGAAGATGATAACTATTTGCATGTGTCATGTCCAGATAATGATTTCCAAGAGGTTGTTAAGATATAGAAGACAATTACAGGGGAGAGAAATCAGACTTAGATAAGCAGGTTTGAGATTCATTCACATTGTACCTGCTATTTGCATGAATTTAGGCCAGTCACTGTACCTCACTCAATGATGCTTAATTTCTCATCCGTAGAATGAAGGAGTTAGGCTAGAATCCTCAAAAGTGATCCTGAAACCTTAAGCATGAATGAGTTTTCTAAGGAAGAATGTAGAGAAAGAAGAGCCAAGTTCTAAGTACCGTACCTTGAGGTCTACTCATATCTAAGGGTTTAGCATCAGAAGAAACCTGGTAAAGAAGACCAAAAAGGAAGGAATAGGAGAATAGGAGGAGGACCAGGGCAGTGTAGAAAGCAAGAACAGGGCAGATCTCAGGAAGAGTGACCAGCTTTGTTGGGCTTTGGAACACATGGAGATTGAGCACTGAGAAAAAGCCACGGGAATCTTACAGTTAGGAAGCACGTGCCCGGTAACCTTTCAAAAGAGTAGTGGGAGAAGATGCCAGATTGCAAGGTGTGAAGGCATGACTATGCAGCAAGAAAATCGCAGTGATGAGTATAGATAGGCTCCTCTTTCTAGATGGGTGTTGGTAGAAAAAAGGGTGAGGAGAGGGAGAAAGGGAGGGAGAGGGAGGAAGAGAGAGAGTAAGAAAGGGGAAAAAAGGAAAGACATACAGGAGAGATAGAGACAGGCAGAGAGAGGGAGAGAGACAGAGAGTAACAGAGATGGAAGAAGAGACAGATGGGGAGAGGGAGAGAGGATGGAGGGAGAGACGGACAGAAAGGAGAGAGAGGGAGAGATAGAGAGGGGAGAGAGAGAAATAGAGAGGCAGGAGGATGAAGAGAGACACAGGAGAGAGAGAGAGAGAGAGAGAGAGAGAGAGAGAGAGAGAGAGAGAGGGACAGAGACAGAGAGAGACAGACAGACAGAGAGAGACAGAGAGAAGTAGCTTTGTTGCATCCAGGGAAGATTCCTTCCCCACCCCCCATATATGGCAGGCTTAAGCTCGGTAGCAAAATAGGGTGCTGGACCTGGAATCAGGGAGAAGAGTTCAAATTCAGCCCCAGAGGCTTCCTAGTGAGCAAGTCACCTGATTTCTCTCAGTCTCTGTTTCCTCATCTGTAAGACAGAGATCACTGTAAGACAGCACCTTCCAGGGTTGTTGTGAGGATCAAATATGTGAAGCACCTTTCAAAATGTAAAGTGCTGTGTAAATGCTAGTTATTATTATCGTATTATTATTATTATAGAGTGCATGTCTATAGGTAGAAGGGAAGGACCCAGTGGAGAAGAACATATAGAAGGTGTAACCAATAGGTGGCTGGTTGAAGCAAACACATAAGGGTACGGTTGAAACAACACTAGATTTGAAGTCAGAGAACCTGGATTCAAATCCTGCTTCTACTACTTATTACCAATATGACCGTGGCCAAATTACTTCATCTTTCTGGTTTCATTTCCCTCATCTGGAAGATGACAGGACAGGGCTAGATAATCTCTCAGGATCCTTCCAGCCACAGTCCATGATCTTGTTTCTTGCAGGTGGTAATAGGGACAGGGACTGGGCCTGGGATTTCACTGGCATGAGGAAATACCCAATAAAGAAGCTGGCTCCATCAATGCACATCAGCACCGACTCCACAACTTGTAGTCTTCAATGGGTGCTAAGAGTATTGAAAAGTTGAGTGACTTACCCAAGGTCACATAGCCAATGTGTGTCAGAGGGGGGACTTGAACCCAGGCCTTCCTGTTTGCAAAGCTGGCTCTCTCTCCAGTATATCACACGGTATCTCTGCAAACAGTAAGTTCCCAATGAAAATTGATTGAATGAATGAGTACCATACATAAATCAAACTATACCATTCCTCTTATGGCCTAATTAAAGGGCTGGTTCTGGGTTGTTGGCAGCCTGGTCTACACTAACACATCCTTTTAGCTCTAACCACATGGCTCAATGGAAAGAGTCCTACACTGAGAATCCTAAGATCCCATCTCTGGCGCTTCCTGGGCCTTGTGACCTCGAAGGAGTCACTCCTCCCTCTCAGACCCTCAGTTTTCCATCCAAGAGGGTTGGACTTGATGACTTTGAAGGTCCTTTATGGCTCTGCCATTCTGCCTTTTGATAATGGTGTTTCTGAGGGGCTAAAGTATCCCCTTCAAGTCACATCACCCTGGAATATCAGTGAGAATGCCTGTTCTCCCAACTGTGGTTTGCAAATTCTACAATTTCCTCTAAAGTGTTAATAGCTGATGTTGACTGGGAAGGACTATCTCCCTCCCCAAATTTATAATGTATATTGCAATGCAACCTCTGCCTTCTTGAAGAGCAAAACATTTTTAGATGTAAAAGCAGGCTTTACCTATGCTAATCCTCTCTGGATGTTTGACAGGCAAGAGGGCAGCAAGGCCAGGAAATGTGGGTGACAGGTTATGACATGAAATGACTTCCATGAAGGCAGGTGACGATGAAACAATCAGAGACTGAGAACGTAAGAGACTTCTGGGAAAAAACTGGGGGAGGATGGGAGGGAGTTTGGGCTAAAAGGCTCCAGGAATAGAGTATATTAACTGATGGGGGTAAGTCATCAAAAAAAAAAAAAGAGGGGTTTTGGAGTAGGGAGGAGTAGCTGGTGAAAGGAATTTGTTTAAGCAAATTAAAAGGTTTAGGAGCTCGAATGTGTGTGTGTGTGTGTGTGTATGTGTGTGTGTGTGTGAGTGAGAGAGAGAGAGAGAGAGAGAGAGAGACAGAGATGACTAAAATGAGACAGAAAAGAGGGGGGAATGATAAATGGGAGAAATTAAATGAGAGAGAAAAGAAGAAGAAACAGAAGGAGGAGGAGGAGAAGGAGGAGGAGGAGGAAGAGGAAGAGGAGGAGAAGTGGGAGAGGGGAGAGACAGAGACAGGCTGACTGACTGATTTGATGAAGGGCAGAGTCCAGGGAAGAACAAAACCACTACATCAAGGTTTGAGTGGCTTCCCAGAAAATCTGCGTCTGAACCTAGCAAGGAAGAACTGAAGAACTGGGTGGTATCTATCTCCTCCACCCCATGAGATCCAAAGAAGAGCTTTAGGAGACCCCTCTCTCCTGCTGTCCAACTCCATCTCATCCTTCAAGTAAGCACGGGGCACTGATCTCCATCAATGGTGAAAGAGTCCCATACCAATTGGCTTTGAATTTAGGTTACACGGGCATTTATTAAATGCCTTCCAAGTGGAATAAACTCCACTAGTCAAAGGAGGATAAAAAGACAAAATAAACAGTTGCTGCCTGAAGGAGCTTACATCCTTGCTAGAGGGAAGCAACATGGGTACAGATAAGTAAATATAAATATGTTCAAAGTAAATATTTTGGGAGGACTGCCCTAACGAGTTGGAGGGTCAAGAAACACAGGATCCCTGAGAGGTGGCCCTTGAATTCCACCTTGAAAAGGGAGGTGGCGAGTCCAAGAGGCAGAAAGGAAGGAGAACATTCCAGGTGTAGGTGGACAGCCTGTGCAAAAACTGTTTTGTGGACATTTGCCCTTCTTCAGTTCTGAACCACCTCTCTCTGCACTGTCTTCCAAAAATCGCTAGCAGTGACTTAGCAATCACATTCACTGGTTCTTTCAATACTGAGGTATGGTTCAACTAGGCCAGGTGACCTGAAGTCTTCCAGGGCAGCTAAGAGCTCCTAGCTTGGTTGCCAATGCCTTATTAGCCATGCTTGTGTTGTCCTTTCCGGTCCAAAGGTCATTCTCCTTGGCAGAGAAAACAGAAGCAAAATAAAATATGAATTTCCAACATAGGAGCTCCAGGAAGTGTTACGAGGGGAACTAGAGTCAATGGAGAGGCTATGATATATAAGGGGCTGTGTTGAGTCAGAAACTCTGGGTTTCAGCCCCAACTCTGCCACTTACTAGCTGTGTGATCCTGAGGGTATCACTTTTCCACTCTGATCCTTAGCTTCCTCATCTATAAAATGAGACAATTAGCTCTCAAGGACTCTTTCCATCTCTGACATTCCATAATTCTATTATCCTAAGAGGTCAGATGCAGCAAGATTGATGTTACAGGAAACAGACATACCAAAGAATCACAGCTGGTCAGCAAGATTGGCATGCTTCGTTCCCCAAGGTCTTTGACTTATTCTTCTGGACAGGCTATCCCTTACTCCTCTGTGCTTCTGTTCATTCCCTTCCCATGTAGATCACAACCTTACACAGTCATTCCAAGCAATTCTTGTCCATACTTCTCCATAGATCTTCTGTAAAGGCTAAACCCAAACCCGATGCAGTGGCAAAACTCAGATTTAGAGTCTGAAAACCTCTTTTTGAATCCCTGCTATAGTGCTTCCTATCAGTCTGAACTTGGGCAAAAACATTTACCTTGTCCATATCTCATATGGAAGAAGAAGAGATTAGATTAGATCATATCTAAATTCCATTCCAGTTCTAAATATTATGTACCTCTATTTATATGTATGAGGGTAAATATCTTAGGGGAATCAGTGTACCGCACAGATTATCCATATGCAGTACTTAGGGGTCCCACCCCCAACACAACTTCATGTACACTAGAAACAAATAACCAAACAAAAACTTGTAATTCATAAGCCCTGCCAGTATTTTTACTTTAGCCAATCAACCAGACTACAGAATTAGTTCAAGCAAAAACATTTGATGTAATAGCATAGTATAATAAGTGTCTTCTATAAACCTGAGTCACATTTTCCCATGACTTTATCCCAGCAGTAGGAAGAAAGAACCCATGTACAGAACACAAGTAAATGGGTATATACATTGGGAATATGTGTTACTGGATCTCATTAGTTAACACATTAGGTTCCCATGCTAATAAATAAAAATGAAGAAAGGCCAAACCCTTAAGGGGAGGGACAAAACTCCCTAAAAAGAACCATTCAAGATATTAATGGCTACCTCAATCACCTCAGTCTCATGTTCCAAATGCTTATCTTTATTATGTGTGTGCACCTGGCCATGAGCCATAGCATCTGGTTTTGAGCCAGGCCATAGACATAAATACAATTTTAAGTCATCTTTTAAAGTTTTGGATTTTTAAATTATTTGTCCTCATTTCAGAGACAGCCAAATGGAAGAGAGGGAGAGAAGTAGGGAGGAAAATCTGAGTTCCATTTTTCAGAGAACTTAGAAGGACAAGGGGTCAGGATAAGTGCCAAGATTTGAAAGACAGAATGAAGTGGGAAAGGGGGGGGGGTGAGGATGACTGAGAAATGTCATTGGATGTTTAATACCAGCAGGAGATTCCCAATTTAGCACCTCCAGAGCTCAGTTCTGTTACAAGACTGTTTGCTTAGAATTTGTACTAGAATTATAGGATCAAGTTTTAGAGGGTAGGCACCTCACGGGGCATCTATTTCAATGCTTTCATTTTGTAAATGAGGAAACTGAGGTCCAGAGAGGTTCAGTCACTTGCCCAATTTCACACAAGCATTCAGTGTCAGAGGTGGGATTTGAACCCAGGTTCCCTGACTCCAATATGTCATTATATTGCCTCCTCTGCCTACATTACAACACAAGCAGTAGAATACATAGAGCCTGGGAACCAGGAAGAACTAGATTAAAGTACTACCTTTGACACATAGTAATTTGTGTACAGGATTGGCAGCATGCTGCTTAAGCTCTCAGTGCCCTCAGACACTCTAAACTGCTAAGTTTAAAATAAATTGCAATCTGCATTGATGCAGGGAGTTTCCACACACTGATTAAAGATTCACAGGTACAATTTCCCCACACACACAATGCAGCCTATATCCTAAAATTACTGTATAGGACAATCATGTTTTTTTTAATATCCTAGCCCACCTTTAGAGTTGGAAGGGATCTTAGAGCCTATCTAGCTCAACTCCCTCACTTTACAGATGAGGAAACTGAGTCCCAGGCAAATTAAGTGATTTGGCCAAGAATAGTTATTCCTCGCCCTCCCCTGCCCTCTGCTTCTTTAGAGGCTGTATATTACAAAATTATATTAGGACCATACTTTAGCCTATAATCCTAGGTCCCACCTAAATCACAAACTCTTCTCAGTCTTTCTTTAATGACCAGTTTTGAAAAATAGAATGCTCTTTGCTAAATCCATTTTACTCCTTGACAAAGGCCTAACCACTTTGTTTGAGGAAACTAGGTGAAGGTTCAGGGTGTAAGTCTGTTCTCCCTGAGGACAGAGTTGGTGCTGCCAGTGGACAAGGGCAAGGAGTCTCCATTAATCCATGTCAGAGTGATACTGATTTTCCTCATGCTTTGACCAGATTAGCATGATCTGGTTTGTGTTCAGATGAAGAGATCGAAGAAGGTTTTGGCCACTTCAGTTCATGGATCTAACTCTTGACCTCATTCTTGACCCGGTGGGGAAAAGACTCCTTAGAAGAGATTGGTCAAAGAGGGATTGAATGGTTATAGGAAAATATTTCTCTAAGGGACACTGACAATTTAAGCTATTATTGTTCTGAAACTGTTATCTAAGCTCTGAATACTTTGCTTAACCTGGACTTTAGAATTTTGTCTATTGTTTGAAAATATTACGAACTGTAACTTTTAAGTGACTTCTGGGAGAAATATTTTCAAAGGCATGGACTAGCTCCGACCTTATTGAGATCTGTGTGTATGTCTGTCTGTCTGTCTCTCTCCCCTCGCCCCCCCAATGGCATACACAATAGTAACTACTGGAAGAAAGAAGCTGGACATAATTAAGAGGGAAGTAGTTCAATTCCAAGATTTCGGATTTTGAAAGATCAACACCTGAGCATTCGGCCAATAGCAAATTTGAGTCTCTGGCCTTCTCTTAATGACTCCTGTATAACATTTACATCTTTAAGAATGAAAGGAAAGGCAATCATAGACTCCATGATGGAACCAGTAACATAGGCTATTTGGAGTCATTCCAACGATCAAGTTCAGGCAGCTGTTCATTTGACCTACATGTGGAGATAAAGGTACCACTTCAGAAGATTGAAGAGTTTGTATCCTTTCACTCGTGGTCGTGGAGCAAAGAGAGTCCACTAAGAAAGAAAGCTCTTTCCCCCTCCTCCAATCCCACTATTTACCTGAAAGTACCAATTTAGAGTCTCTTGCCTTGGAATGCATGCCACTTAACAAGAACACAAGTGGCATGATAAGGAGTAATAGCAATTGATCTGTTGTAGTTTTTTCCCTTATTTTCAAAGAGGTGTCATTCAAGCAAGTGACAACGGGCAAGTCATTTACCCTCACCAATCATTAAGAGCTCTTGTAAGGCTCAAGTAAAATCAATATGTAAATGGCAGGTGTCATAGTGGAGCTAAGCACTCACTTTTTTATTCGCCCTCCCAACAGAAAAAAGGGTAGGAACTAAATCTAAACCACATAGTCACCTTCTTACTGGGCTGGCTTAGGAATGGACCTTTCCCTTTGGCTATTTCCTCCTCACTCCTCCTTCTTTATTCCAAGGCTGATATTCCCTGAAGCCTCTAGTTTGAGTTGTCACCTTGATAACAATTGAACCTAGAGGGTTGAAAATGACCCCTTGCTCCACAAGGGTCACTGTCTTTGCTAGGGTAAGGGATTTTTATAAGACCAAAAAATCTAGTAAGATGTCATAAGAGCTCAGAGCCCCCACTTAGAAAATTGCTCACATTTTGACAAAGCCTGAAATCTCTGCCCTATTTAAATTCTGTATATTCCTAGCTAATCCCTGGCTTTCTCCATTGGCCTTTGAAGTACAAGCCTTAGTTGCTGACCATGGATTTTTACATTAAACAAAAATCAGGATAAAGAAACAGTTTAAGTAAAAACAACAAACAAAGGATTATATAAAAGTTCCTGTTATCAAACATACATAGGAAAGGGAATTCATAGAAGAGTAAACCTTTCAAACCTTCCCTCAGTAACTGAAGCAGCAATTACAACCAGCATGTCTTTGTTCCATTTAGAAAAGGTTGAACCACTGTCCTCCTTTGCCTTCTTAAAAAGGCAAGAACACTGTGTTTTATTTTGCCTCTTTTCTGTCTAACTCATTCCTCCCTCTTTTCAAGACTCCTAGACGTGACCAAAACTCATCTCTGGGCTCAAAGATTGTAGCAAGTCAATCTCAGATGCTCATTGGCTATATGACCCTGGGAAAATCACTAGACATTTCTCAGGATGCAACCTACCTCACAGAGTTTTTATAAGGACCAAATGTGGTCATGAATGGTATGTACATGGTGGCTAGGTGGTGCAGTGGATAGTGACCTGGAGTCAGGAAGACTCATCTTCCTGAGTTCAAATCTGGCCTCAGACACTTTATTAGCTGTGTGATCTTGGGCAAGTCACTTCATCTTGTTTTCCTTAGTTTCCTTATCTGTAAAATGAGTGGGTGAAGGAAATAGCAAACCACTCCAGTATCTTTACCAAGAAAACCCCAAATGGGGTCACAAAAGAGTCAGAAGTGACTGAAAAATGACTGAACAACAATAGAATATAAAGCATTTTGAAAACCTGAGCTATTGTTATTTTGTGCAAATAAGAGGCTTTTAAAAAAGATGAAGCACTCTACAAATGTGAGCTTTTAGCCATAAAACATATCTAAGAGACAGAGGCTAAAGCAACAATGTGCTTATACAAGACCATTCCTCAGGCCTGATGCTGAAAGCTGGCAATGATCAAACTCCTCTTCAGATGGATTCATCCTGGTGCCCACCACTATGGTTTTGTTCTGAATTTAACAACCTTTCTTCCAAGCTGATCTTAGACCAGTGTGTATTTTAAAAGAAATACGATCAGTTTAATCTCAGAGTCCTTTTTTAAAAAAAAATGCTTAAATCATCAGCAGAGAGGTTGGGTTGTGTGAGAAAAAGAGGAAGTAAAGAAGAGAAATATCTTTGTATTTCTTCTACAAACCATTGGTTTAGAAAGTGGAAGCCAGGATGGATTGAAGCCAATTCAATTCAAATTGCATTTATTAAGTACCTAGTGTGTGTGCCAGGTACCATAGAAAGACAAAATGATAGTGCCTGCCCACAAGGAGCTTGCATTCTAAAATAGCATGTTATGCAGGCTGATCCAGGGCCAGACTCTGAAGTGGATGTGAATTGCCTTGGACCCTTACCTCTACTTGTATCCACAAGAAACTCAGTGTCCCTAATGCATTGTTGGTTGAATTGTGAACTGATCCAACCATTGTGGATAGCAATTTGGAACTCTATCCAAAGGGCTATAAAACTGTGCATACCATTCAATCCAGCTATACCACTACTAGATCTGTATCCCAAAAAGATCATGAAAAAGGGGAAAGGACCCACATGCACAAAAACATTTATAGCAGCTTTTTTTTTGCAGTGGCAAAGAATTGGAAATAGAGGGGATACCCATCAACTGGGGAATGGCTGAACAAGTTGTGGTATGTGAACGTAATGGAATACTATTATTGATGAGCTGGAAGATTTCAGAATAACCTGGAAAGACTTACAAGAACTGATGTGAGTGAAATGAGCAGAAGCAGGAGAACATCACACACACAGTAACAGCAACATTGTGTGATGATCAACTATGACTGACTTGGCTCTTCTCTGCAATGCAATGATCCCAGACAATTCCAAAAGATTCGTGATAGAAAATGCTATCCACACCTGGAGAAAGAACTGTGGTGTCTGAATGAAGATTGAAGAATATTATTTTCACTTTTTTTGTTTATTTTTTCTCTCTCATGGTTTATCCCTTTTGCTGATTCTTCTGTCACAACATGACTAATGTGGAAATGTTTAACCTGATTGCACATGTATGATCTATATATGATTGCTTGCTGTCTTGGGAGGGGGAGAGGGGAGGAAGAGAGAAAGAAAAAGTTTGGATCTCAGAATCTTACAGAAATGAATGTTGAAAACTATCTTTACAGGTAATTGGAAAAAAATAAAATACTATTAAGGAGGGGAAAGAAACCTCACAGTTCTCTTACCTTTCCCTGACCATAAGAGGTGTATACCCTAGGCCTGCCCATAAACTTCTTCCTTCCTCTCAAAAGTCTCTTTCCCCAACAATCCCATAGCTTGTTTTATGTGGTGATAAATCCAACTAATCTGATCTTAAGATGATAATGTGTCATCCTTCCTTGGTAATGTATTGAGATTGAGAGCTTTACTTGGGCATTGAAGGCTTTCTCAAATATGACTCCAATTGATAATTTCAGGCTTATCTCAGCACTTTCTTTCGAAACTTTTATTCTGGGGACCAACTGGACAGCTTGATGTTTTCTGAACATGGACTGTGCTTCCTAGCCTTAGTGTATTTGTTTATACCATTCCCCATGCCTGGAGAGCCTTTCTTCGCCCATCTCTGCCAAAGGAAATTTTATCCATTCCATCTGATTTGGATAAAGTCAAATGGTATGTTCTCTATGTAGCCTTCCTTGACCCTCGGAGGTAGTGGCTTCCTTCTCACTAGGGATCTTCAAGCAAAGTCTAGATAACCATTTAAGAATGTTATAGGGTTGGGGCAGCTGGGTGGTGCAGCGGATAGAGCACCGGCCCTGAAGTCAGGAGGACCTAAGCTCAAATTTGGCCTCAGACCAAACACTTGACACTTACTAGCTGTGTGACCCTGGGCAAGTCACTTAAGCCCAACTACCTTAAAAAAAATGTTATAGGGTGAAATCCCATTTAGACAAAGACTGGATGGCCTTTGATCTCCCTTCCAGTTCTGAGATTCTGTGATTCAGAAATGATTTTTCTCTTTTTTGAACTCTCACAGTATTATGTTATTTTCATTTGTCTACTTACCCTCTACTGTATTAGAATAATAATAGGAGCATATATTTCTAAAGCTAAGTGGCACAGTGGATAGAGTGTTGGGCCTGGAAACAGGAAGACTCATCTTCCTGAGTTCAAATCCAGCTTCAAACATTTACTAACTATGCGACCCTCGATAAGTCACTTAACCCTGTTTGCCTCAGTTCCTTATAGGTAAAAGAAGCTGGAGAAGGTAATGACAAACCAATCCAGTATCTCTGACAAATGTGACCCCAAACGGAGTCACAAAGTCACAAAGAGTCAGAGGCAGTCGAAAATGACTGAACCTTTCTATGCAGCCCTATTTCTGACTTTCTGGACTTTGCCACCATGTCTCAGTCCCAGTCTCACCCTGACCAGTCCTTCAGCACTTTCAGCCTCCTCGTGGTGGAACATCCCTTTGCCGTGCTGGCTCTTTGCTCCTATTGGTGAATTCATCCCAGAGCCTCATGTTAAGGAGAAGCCCAAGCCAGCTAGCCCACACTCCCCTCCTGGCTTTCTTTCTGACTTTCCAGACCTTTGATATACCATGCCCCCTTGCAATTTTCCCACTCTTCTTTACCATTTCCTTTTGTGTGTTCTCTCTCCATTAGAATGTAAATCCCTTGAAGGTAGGGACTATCTTTGTTTTTGTATTTGTATCTCCAGTGCTTAGCACAGTGCCTGGTATATTTTGTGTTCAGTAGTTTCAATCATGTCTGACTCTTCATTTAGGTTCTCTGGGCAAAGATACTAGAATTGTTTGTCATTTCCTTCTCCAGCTCATTTTACAGATGAGGAAACTGAGGCAAATGGGATTAAGTGACATTCCCAGGGTCACATAGCTAGTGTTTGAGGCCAGATTTGAACTCAGGAAAATGAGTCTCCCTGATTCCAGACGCAGCACTCTAACCACTGTGTCACCTAGCTTCCTTGCCTGGCATGTAGTAAGTGTTTTCTAAATGCTTGTTGCTTTATCACCTTGCTTCAAGGTTTACAAAGACCTTTACATTTGTTCTTCATAACCCATGGAAGTTAGTTCTTATTATTATCCTCCTTTTATGCATGAAGGACCTGAACTTCAGAGAAATTAAGTGATTGGCCCAAGGTCATACAGCTAATTAAATGTCTGAGGCAAGCTTTTATCTCAATTCTTCCTGCTCCATGCCCAGAAATTTGTCCAGTATGCCAATCTGGGTACAAATTGTATCTTCTTTCCCCCAGCTAGATTGCACACTCCTTGAGGACAAGAACCATACGCTTCATCTTTGTATCTTTCATAGCACCTAACACAGTATCTAGCCCATAGATAGTATACAATGATACAAGATGTCCCAAAACTTAGCGCTTTTTTTTGCCTAAAAAGCCTTTTAAATTGTAATAGCTTCAAATTGCATTAAGACTTTTGGGACACCCTATGTTTGTGAATTAACTTTATGTTCACAGGAACATTCTAGAGACCCTGTTAACCAAAAGAAATGATAATAAGAAAAGGGAATTTCAGGCACTGAGAAACCTGATTGAGATGCTGTGGAGACAGTTTGGTCTTTCACTGCTTGTCAAGTCATAATACATGGGCAGCTGCCTACTTCAACTATAAATAGGACTGACTCATCAGTAGATAACCAAGAAATTGACAAGAGAGAGAGAGAGAGAGAGAGAGAGAGAGAGAGAGAGAGAGAGAGAGAGAGAGAGAGAGAGAGATTTCTGCCATACATCTACATCCATTGTAAAATCAACCTTGGAAGAATAGTTTGAAAGTATCTGTCTTGAGCCATGTCAATAGGTCCAATGCATCTGTGTGGATCAACCACCATTGGTCCAAAAGAAAAGATTTTGTTGTTTGAGTAGATTGTGAGCTCTCCATGAATCTGCATGTGAGATGGTTGCCAGGAGAGCTAAGCAGATCACATAGGCTACATTAAGTGAGACATAGTGTCTAGACAGGGATAGTCCTATTGTACCTTAGCCTGGAGTAGTATGTTTAGTTCTGAGTGTATGCCAGTGGTATGCTAGTACATGTTTCACAACCAGTTCTCTGGAAGGGAAAAACTGTACACATTCACAACACTGTGCTATGAGAAATGATGACCTCAATGAGCTTAGAAAAATATAGGAAGACTTACAAGAACTGATGCTGAATGAAGTGAGCAGAACCAAGAGAACACTGCATACAGTAACAGCAATATTGTTTGATGATGGAGCAAAAAAAAAAGTTATTTTGTCTATTATAAATACCCAGATTGGGGCAGCTAGGTGGTGCAGTAGGTAGAGCACTGTTCCTTTAGTCAGGAGGACCTGAGTACAAATCTGCCCTCAGACACTTGACACTTGCTACCTATGTGACCCTGGGAAAGTCACTTAACCCCATTGCCTCACCAAAAACAAACAAGTAATAAATAAATAAATGCCCAAATTAACTTTAAAGGACCTATAAAGATGCTATCTGCATCCAGAGAAATAACTGATAAATAGATAGTATGGATAGATGGATGGATAGATAGATAGACAGACAGACAGACAGACAGACAGACAGATAGATAGAATACAGATAGAACTGATAAGTAGAAGTATGTATAGAATAAGTTTACATATATACCTATTTGCATCTAATGGTAGCTTTGTCTGCGAGGGAGAAGAAACAAGAAATTTACATGATAATTGTGCTGTATATTTGAAAGGAATAGCAAGTTGTGCATAGTAGATTTGCAATTTCATGTACAATTCTTTTTTTTATTGTACTGTGTTATGGAAATGTTTATTTTATTCCATAAATTAAAAAGAAAATTAAAAAAGAAAAAAAGAGCAAACTAAGATGTTTCATCTGGAGAAGAGAAAACTTGGCCAGTGGGGACATAGGAGCTGTCTTCAAATATCTGAAGCACAGTAATGTCAAAGAACGATTAGACTTTTTTCTGCTTGTCCCCAGAGCACAAAACTAAGAGCAGTGAGTGGAATTTTCAGAGGCCATTTTGAGCTTGATGCTAAGAGGGAAAAAAAACAACTTCCTAATAATCCAGAAGCAGATGGTTGCCCAGTAGATAGAGTGCTAGAGTCAGGAAGACCTGAGTTCAAATCCAGATTCAGATTCTTATTAGCTGAGTGACCCTGGGCAAGTCACTTGCCCTCTGCCTCAGTTTCCTCATCTATAAAATAGGGGCAATAATAGCACCTACTTCCCAGGGCTATTGTGAAGATCAAATGAGATAAGAATTGTAAAAGTGCTCAACTCAGTGCCTGGGATGTAGTAGGCACTATATGAATGTTCATTCCTTTCTTCACAGTGTGATGGATGGCCTGGAGAAGGCTGGGACTCCCCAAACCAGGAGTCTTCAAGCAAAGACTTCACCAGCCATGTGTCAGCAGTAGGGTAGAGGGAATCCTTGCTTGTTCAAGGCTGGATTGGGTTAGAGGGTGGCCTTTGAGGTCCATTCCAGTTACAAGATTCTGTGAGTTTTTGACAATATTATTGGGAGGCTGTGAGGTGGTAGGAAGGGCACTGTCAGACACCCAAGTTTGAATCCAGCCTGGCACAATTTATCTGTTGGGCAAGTTTCTTCATCTGGAAAATGGGGATCATGATGTTTGCACTGGATGCTTCCCAAGATTATTGTGGGGAAAGCCCTTTGTACATCTATATAAATGTGTTCTTATTACAAATACTTCAATGGATCTGTGATCTCATCGATGAGAGCTCTCTGTCCAAAGGGCAGATCTATCCATACCTGATCATTGTACACAACCCTTGTCCACATTCTTCTAAAAATGCCCTACAAAAGGATCCAGTGAATGTGTGGAGGGCGAGCCTTCCTTCTGGTCTTTTAGCATTGCCTAGAGCACATGAGATGTCCTCAGTTACCTCTTGCTCCTGCTCCATAATTATAACTGACATTTATAAGGTGCTCTTAATACATTAATCAATCAAGAAGTATTTATTAAGTGTTTACTATGTGCCAGGAACTGGAATACATTACCTCATTTGAGTTTCTAACAACCCTGGGGGGTAGATAATACAGGTATTTTTATCTTCATTTTATGTATAAAGAAACTGAGGCTCAGAGACACATGACTGGGGTTGCTCAGTAAATGTCAGAAGGAAGACCTGAATACAGATCTTTCTGGCTCCAAGACCAACATTCTATCCATTACAATATGACCTCCATATCTCCCTGATACTTTCTTAGCACCTGACCATGAACCTGAATAAGGATTCAAATTCAAATTCAAATTCAACAAATATGAACTGCCTACTTTGTGCAAGGCTCTGGGTATGGCTGGGGCTACAAAAAACAAGAGTTCCTTCCTTAAAGGAGCTCTCATTCTCCTAAGGCAATACAATACTCACCTGAGAAAATAAATACAAAGTAATGTAAAATAGTTTCAAGATTGTTTTTGTTCAATCCTGTCCAAATCTTCACGCCCGTGTGTGGAGTTTTCTTGGCAAAGATACTGGTGTTGTTTCCCATTTCTTTCTCCACTGGATTAAGGCAAACAGAGATTAAGTAACTTGCCCAGGCTCACACAGCTAGTGAGTGTCTGAGGCAGAATTTGAACTCATGTCTTCCTGACTCAGTGCTCTGTCCATTGAACCACTCAGCTGCCCCTAACTTCAAGATGGAGAGCACTGGTGGCTGAGGTGAGGAGGGAGGTAGAAGCAGAGAAATCAGAAAATTCTTGGGTAAGGAGTAGCAAATAACTTGTGCTTTATATATGGAGGTTTTCCCACATTCTTTACCTTTTTAAACACACATTATTTTACCTTTACCCATCATGATAAACATTTTTTAACTTCAAATTCAATTTGGCCATTTTTATTATAGTCAAAAAAGATCACATACTTTTAACCTGTGGCCACCATCACCTCCCTGATGTCATGGTCCTCTTCAAGTATGAAGGACAAACAACATGTTGTTGTTGTTGTTGCTGTTGTTGTTGTTTTATGCATCCACTTTTCTTTTTTACAGAAGTAGGGGGAGAGGGGCTATGGGTACAGAACATTATTTAAACTATCGTAAATATGATAGTGTTCTGCAAGTTAGTTTTGCTGAACTACTTTTTCCTCTTTCTTTTTTATATTTTGTTAAAAGGGATAACTCTGTGGAGAGGGTTGGCAGGAGGGATATATTTGAAAATTTTAAAAAAAACTATGTTATATCAATACAAAATTTCTTGAAAAAGACCTTTTAATTAAATACTGACATTTTTTAAAAAGCAATCACAGAACATTTCCCCCGTGGACTTTAAACTCACTCTCCTACAAATACAGACATATTCCATGGGAAGTGTAGCCTTTCATAGGCTTTATATGAGAGGTATATGCACACCAGGATCACATACGGCTGAGACAGAGGGCACTATAACTAGTTAGCCAGCATTCTTACAAAGCTTTCTTCTTCCTTCTCAGGAAAACCACTCAGTCAGTACTTTGATTCTCCTGTCTTTTAGGAGAACTTCCCTCAATCACTCACTCAAATCCAACTTACTCGCAAGTCAAGGCATCACCCTTCTGATTCACTGGCCTCTTCTAAAATGAAGGTTGAACAACCACTTTTTAAATTAATTTTATACATGGGCATGTTCTCTCTCCTGATAGAATGTGAGCTCCCTTAGGACAGGACCATTTCATGTTTGTCTTTATGTCCCCAGCACCCGGCACAGCACCTGGCACAGAATAGGGGTATAAGAAATATTTGATTATTGATCCCTTGTGTTCACCACATGACCACCCCATCTTCATTTCTGATCACACATCTCTTTACCTTATGGTACCAGTATATGTGATGGAGGAATAAATTATGAAGAGAGGTCAGAGGGAGATCAGTCTGAGATGTGTCGCTAGGGGAAGTGGGACTAAGGTCATATTCTCTCAGAATTCTCTAGACGGTCAAGCCACAACTATTTTTTGTAGAATTAAGGGACTTCTGGGGTAAGGTTAAAAGAGTTTCTTTAACCAGTGTCCCTTAATCCCTCTGCCATTTGAGGAAGTAGCACTCTGGGGAAATTTGCCTCAGTCACAGGGTAATACAACTCTTCACAACTACAAAACGGGTTTCTGACAGTAGGTTAGATGATGGTTGAACTAAGAGACAAAGGGGAGAAGATGAAGGGTGGGGTGGTTCTGCTAAAAGGAGTTCAGGGTAGGGGAGAGTTCAGAAGTAGAGAAGCACTGAACAGAAGAGTTTCGAGGGCAGAAGGGGTCTCAGCATAGGTTTCTGTCTCTTCTGGTGCAGACTGGCTGAGGAGAAGAAAAAATTATTTCATAATTATTGACTGAGGGCATTTTTAGAAGAATGTGGACAAGGGTTGTGTATGATGAGCAGGTATGGACCTTAGTCCCACTTCCCCTAGCAACACATCTCAGACCGATCTCCCTCTGACCTCTCTTCATAATTTATTCCTCCATCACATATACTGGTACCATAAGGTAAAGAGATGTGTGATCAGAAATGAAGATGGGATGGTCATGTGGTGAACACAAGGGATCAATAATCAAATATTTCTTATACCCCTATTCTGTGCCAGGTGCTGTGCCGGGTGCTGGGGACATAAAGACAAACATGAAATGGTCCTGTCCTAAGGGAGCTCACATTCTATCAGGAGAGAGAACATGCCCATGTATAAAATTAATTTAAAAAGTGGTTGTTCAACCTTCATTTTAGAAGAGGGCCAGTGAATCAGAAGGGTGATGCCTTGACTTGTAAGTAAACTGGATTTGAGTGAGTGATTGAGGGAAATTCTCCTAAGAGATGGGAGAATCAGAGAAGGTGTTGTATAGAAGGTGGAAAACCAACAGAAAGAGAGTCCTTATGCTTCATTGGCATTCTCTCAGTGCTCCAGAAATCGACAAAGGTTCCCAGCATATTGAATGGACTCCGTAGGTCAAATTTATAGGAGGAGAAGTCAGGGACAAGAGTTGTTTGCGCAGAATAATCTGGCATGGATGGCTCGGTTGCTCTCTACGCCACTGAAGGGAATGACCACATCGATGAGATTGCAGCTCCATTTAAGTACATTTTTTTTGTATTTTTCTATATTAACTCTCACCCAAAAGTCATAACAAGCTTGGAGTATATTATTATTTTGTTAATCACTTATCATTTAGTCTGTTTGGTTCTCCTTTTCTTCTCTTTGTAGAGATTGAAAGGCGATTTGTAGGCACAGCATGCAGAAGGGTCTTAGCTGAGTTCCTCCTAGAGACAAAAGATTCTTGAAAGTGAAACTTCCTTTATCACCAAATACAAAGACTGAAACAGCTGGAAGAGATTTCAAACTCCCTTCATTAAGGTAGATACCATTTCCCTGCCACATTCCTTCAACACTGACCTCGGGGAAAATTGTGTCAATGGCTTATCGTGGGCACCTCGACTGTTTCTCCTTCCAACCATGCAGCTTCCACCGGACCACAAAAATAGGGTCTGTAACAGGACAGTGGTCTTTATCAAGCAGCCACAGAGAAGAAGAAGAAAAAAAAACAGGAGAGGTGATTTTTGATGCTTTTGAAAGCTGATGTCTGATGTATTTTTTTTTAATTCATGTGATAACAAGTTGCCTGCCCAACATTTGGAAAATAACCAGGAAAATCTTCCTAACAAGCACAGGATGCAGCCAAGAGGGATTGCAACATCGGGGAGAACCACTGAGCATTCAAAGGCGATGACTATTTGGGCAAGTGATTTACTGGCGACCTAAGGGGCAAACAGAGACAAGCAGAGAGGAAGACTGATACGGCAGGGAGTAGAATCATGTAAATGGCTATACTTATGAATCATAATTGGAGCAAGGCCAAGGCCAAGTACATAAAAACGACTGGGAAGGATCGAATCACACTTTTGCCTTAAACACAAAGGAACTTGGGCGTGCATGGAACCCACTGCAAACCAGGTACTAGAGATATATCCGAGAGGAACTTCGAGTTAGGGTTGGGGGCTGAGGAGGTGTTTCAGATTTGGAATTTTCGACCTAGACTTTATTCATTCTATTTCCCACCATATACCCAAGTCAAAATTGTAGTCTCCAGGTAGCTCACTAAAATACCAAGAGTATCCTTTTTCCAAGTGTCCAGATGATGTCTACCTTGGCATATCTAAGTTAATCTCATTTGATTAACTATATTGATGCAATATTTGAACCAATTAAAAATAATTCAATAAGAATACATGCATTTTCAACCTAGAAAGTATAAGCAGATTAAAGGAATATGAAAACGTAGAACAGCAAAAAATTTTGATCAAATAGAAAAAGCAAGAAAGTTTTCAAACATAACACAAACATAGGGAAAGACTTCTGGATTTGGAGTCAGAGGACTTGAGTTCAAATCCTGGTTCTGTTGCTTATTGTCTGTATATCTTTAAACAAGACACTTAACCTAAGTGGATCCCAGTTTCCTTAACTGCAGATAAGGGGATTGTGCGAGATGGACTCCAAGGTTCTTTCCATCTCTCAATCTATGCTCTTACGAGCTTACAGAGGTTTTATGTCAAACAAGACATATCCATCCAACCTGCAAACAGCTAATGGTGTACATTGAGAAAACTGACAAATGTAGCATATCCGTAAGTGTTGTTTTTACCTTAAGGTTAAAAAAAGCATAATGGAAGAGGCAGGCAGGTCTTAACAAGTTAAGATAAATAGTTCCCTTCCCTTGACCTTGCGATAAAACGTCTCTCTTGCAATTTGGAACTATGCCCAAAGGACAGCAATTCAGCTACTAGGTCTGTGTCCCAAAGTGATTTTTTTAAAGGGAAAAGAATCTATTTGTACAAAAATATTAATAGTAGCTCTTTTGTAGCAGCTAAGAATTGGAAATTGAGGGGATGTCCATCAATTGGGGAATGGCTAACCAAGCTGTGATATAGGATTGTAATGAAATATTGTTGTGCTGTAAGAAATGAAGATCAGAACAATTTCAGAAAAACCTGAGAAGTCTTACGTGAACTGATGCAAAGTGAAGTGAGCAGAACCAGGAGAACATTGTACACAGTAACAGGAATATTGTACCATGAACAGCCCTGAAAGACTCAACTATTCTTAGCAATACAATGATCTAAGACAACCCAAAGGACTCATGATCAAAAAAATACTATTCTCCTGCAGAGAAAGAATTGAAAGCATCTGAATACAGACCAAATCATATTATTTGTCTTTGTGTGTCTCTCTCTGTCTCTGTCTCTGTCTCTCTCTCCCTCTCTTCCTTCCTCCCTCTTTCTTTGAGTTTTCTTCCACAAAACGGTTAACATGGAACTGTTTTACATGATTGTATACGTATAACCTGTATCAGATCTCAGGGAGGGGGAAGAGGGAGGGATGGATAGAATTTGTAACTCAAAACTTGCTTTAAAATTGTTTAAAAATTGTTTTTACATGTAATTGGGAGAAAATAAAATATTATTTTAAAAATAAAATAAATGTCTCCCTTCCTGCCAATTTCTTTCAAAATGGAGCAAATACAAATCAGTAATCAGTTTAATTTTAGTGTCCTACCAAAGCAATATTATTGAACTACAGCTCAGTTGGGCTCTCATTTTACATAGACAGCTATGACTTCAATTCCTTGAGTATCTATGATTTCTATGGTACGGCCACTCCCTGTGCTGGTGTAAATTACAGCATCTCTGTAACTTAGCAGATGACCTTTAAAAGTTTCTGTGGCAAAGAATTCATCACCCTGAGGCCACCCTGGAAAGGAGCTATGTTTAATCCCATCTCTGACACTCTTCCTGACTTCTCAATTACTGTCAAGAGACCCACCATTCTTCTAGTCCCCTAAGTCTGAAACCTTTAAATCATCCTCCACCAATCATTTTTCCTTACCCTCATATTTAATCAGTTGCCAAATCTTGTTGACTTGCCTTTAAAATGTTTCTTATATCTGTCCTTTTCTCATTACTCACATGGCCACCACCTTAGTTTGCAACCTCTCACCTAAACTATAATAATAATTTATTATAAACCTATAACAAATAGGCTTATAATAAATAATAAATATGAGAAACTTAAAATCATAGCCTCTAGTTTGGCCTTCCTGCCTCCAGGCTCTGTCTTCATTAATCTATCCCACACACAGCTGACAAATTAGTATTCTTAAAACCAGGGGTGTGCTGGAGCCAATTCTAACAGGAGCTGATTGTTAAATTTTCAATGTGAACATTCACATAGAAATCAGCAAACTGTAGCAAACCCAAAACCACAATTGATTTATTGTTTTATCGATTGTCTAGACTGAAGAAAGCAATGGAGAAAAAACTAACAATGCAGATTAAACTTAAAGTGGATTATGGGTACATTTTGTTTCAGAGAACTGTTAAAATTTTACCCAAGCACCCTTGATTAAAGCACAGGTTTGACAATGTCATTCCAATGCTCGTGAAGTTTCAGTGGCTTCCTATTTTCTCTAGGACAAAATGTAAACTCTATCTGGGAACTTCAGGTACTTCGCAATCTATCTCTAATCTTTCAGAATGGATTTGATGGATTTCACAGTAATTCCCTGATCTTGTATATTCTGTCCTAGTACTTGAAAAGTACATGATACTAGAATGGAGGTGAATGTCATACCTGGAGCCTTTTTTTTTAAAATGGGGGGGTTCAGAGAAAAGCCAGATATGGTTAGGAAAAAACAAATAAACAAGAAGTAACATTTTGGCAACCAATTGCTTGTCCTCATGCCTGTGAAGGTCAAGCCTTTGATTTTTATAGTTTTTAAGGACGCATTTTAAAATCTAGCAAGGCACTCCCTGATCACAACAGAAAATTATGTGTCTGCCCAGTAAGAGTACATCTGGAGAGCAAGACTGAACCAGAAAACATGAGGGGTTGGACTAGGTGGTATCTATGGTCACTTTCAGCTCTAACATCCTAAGACCCTAGGTTCTAGAAAAGAAGTGGAGACACTTCATTGACTAGTCCCTACCTACCCTTAAAAAAAAAAAGGCTATGATATAAAGAGGAGTTAACCTTAAATCTTTTTCTATGGCAGCTACAGTAACATGAGATCTCTAGGTGAAAACCAACTCTATAATAGCCAAAAAAGAGTCAGCTATAGGTAATAGAAATACAATACCATTTTCTACCGTCACTTTCACAATAATAACAATAACAACAATAACTTTTAATAGCGTTTACTATGTGCTAGGCTAAGTACCACTGTGCTAAGTGCTTTACAATTATTATCTCACTTGATTCTCACAACAACCCTGGGAGGTAGGATCTATTATTATCCCCGCTTTACAGATGAGAAAACTGAGGCAAACAGAGATTAAGTGACTTGCCCAGGGTCACACAGCTGGTAAGTATCTGAGGCCAAATTTAAACTCAGGTCTTTCTGACTCCAGGCTCAATCTCTCTATTGTGCCACGTAGCTATCCTAGATAAGATGAATACTGTCACTGTATCTTTAAGAGGTAATGGAATCCTAGGTAGTTATAGTTTAATTGTCATTCTTTGAGGAGTCCATGAAAAGACTGAGGTTAATTGTTGTTCTGAAAAAACTGCTTACTGTAATGGCTGAAGAAAGGACAGAGAAAAAAAGGACAAAGAGAACTCATTTCTTGAGAGAACTGAGTTTAACCCATATCTGGTAAAGAACCACGAAGTGAGTTCTTGAGAAAAGACTTTGAGTGGTAGCCAAAGAAAACTGACTGGTGGGACTAGGTTTCTAGAACTGAGGAGAAGTAAGTAGTTATAGTGTTGATTATAGGTGACTTTGGTTGGGATCTTTCTCCTGGCTGATACATTGTAAATAATTATGTCTTTATTAGTCAATAATCTCAATCTTTATTTAAATTAGGTATTTAATGTAAAGATGGGCAAAAGCTTATGGGAAAAGAGGTTTCTCTAGTTAATTAAATGAGTAATATTTAATAAAGTGCTAATTGATTAAACATGAGAGATGTTTTCATTTTAATAATTAATAAGAAAATATCAAAACAGACAGTTGATTGCCTTAGAATCCAGGATGAGAATGAATAAGGAAAATGAGCTAGCAGCAGGAAGAGAGAGAGGTGATCACCTCACCTCGATTACTTATGAGAGTAATCGATTCTAAACCCTACTATAGAAATTTTCTCATTTTTCCCTTTTCTTATGTTGCTGTGATGTCCAGAAACCTTTGGGCTCTCTGGAATTTTGATTAAGGATTTTAGGAATTCTCATATTCCAGCAGATCTATGTTGTCATCAATATTAATATTCCTTCCAAGGATGGAGATTATAACCTATCTATGCCTGCCCATTTTGTAGGACTCTCAGCCTTGAGCTCCCCACAAGGGCTCTACCCAGTGTGCTGGGAGCATTCCTTGAGGTGAGATCTCCTGATATCATGAGGATTCCAATGGAGCACCTAGACTGTCCACTAACTCTCAACCATGTCCAGCCCATTTTATTTTCAAATGTGTATTTCTATCAGCCATTCCAGGTGGGTCTGGGCATCCTAGAGATGGAGGTGGATTTGAGGGATGGTTTAGGATATGCCTACTTTCTCTGTCAAAATTCCTTATTTATTACATATTCCTTATTACATATCATAGTCTAACTCCATGTACTATGCTTTTCCTGCAGGGATGGTTAGGCCAAACTTTTTTGAGTCATTATGGAATTCCTTTAGGAAGCTCTGTAATGTTCCTGAGGGTGAAGCAATCTTCAAGGTCATCAACAAATAGAAGCAACTAGTAGACCTCACCACCTATAGAGGATCCCTCTTTGACATGGACTCTGGGTCCTCATTTGCAGGAATTCTGATAGCTCAACAATAATTGTCAGACGCTACAATTCTTGCTAATACTGGTAGAAATGAGTAGTCTCAAGAACTTCAAGAACTCCCCAGGTTCTAGGAGCTACATCTATCTAAATATAGGTACAGGACTCAGCCCCTTCTGGACAAGTTACCAGCTATAACATTCCTAAACAGTCAGGTGGCAGACGCCCACACTATAAGATGCTGAACTTTTCCAAAAGGTGCATATGGTGAGATACTCTCATTACTACACAGGAGAGGCTGCATGGCTTAGTAGACAGAAAGATGACCTCAGAGTCAGGAAGATCTGGGTGCAAGGCCTGCTGGTGACAAGGCTCTGTAACCTTGGCCAATTTACTGTCTTAATATGCCAGGCAAATCTTTAAGCCTATGAGTGGCAGAACAGTTTCTCATCTGTGTTGGTAGAGGAAGGTTCCTTTCCAAGAGATCCCTACAACAATGAAATCAAAGGGCTGGGCCCCACCCCAAAAAGTATTCCAACGGTATAGAGAACCTACGTATTCTTTGAGCAAGGATCTGTCTATTGGCTGAGACCTAGAAACCTTATTTCATCAAACTTGTGGTTCTGTCTGTTCCTAAGTACCAACATTGAAATACACTAAATGTTAGAAAGCTATGTCCCCTTTCAACAAATTTTTTTTGCTGCCACTTTGGATTTTTGTTATTGTTCTTATTTAACATTTAAGTGAAAAAAGTGAGCAATGATGTGGTGTAGTGAAAAGAGCACTCTATTTAATATCAGGGGACCTGGGTTCAAATCCTGGCTCTGCTATTTCTTACCTGTGTGACATTGTAGAAGTCACTTAATGTGACTGGGCTTCGGTTTCATCTATAAACTGAAAAGTTTAAGCTATGTGACTTCTATGGTCCTTTCCAGCTCTAAATCTATACTACTATGATTGAATCACAAATAAAGCTTAAGGAAAAGAAAAAAGAAATCAGAGAATCATGGGGTTATACTTTAGGAACCATAGAATCACTAAATTAACTTGTAATGGTGTCCAACCTTCTCATTTACAGATAAGAAACTGATACTAAGTCAGCAATTGATTTATACAAGGTCATATAGTTAGCTGGTGGTAAAGCCAGGACTTAAAACTCATGTCTCCATACTTCCATCCCAGATCTCTGGTATCTTGCGGTAGGGTCCCAAATAACTTCAAATCCAACTAGCTATTTTAAATGTTATTATGAAATGAAACAACAAATAAATGTAAAATACTAACCAGATAAGAGAGCATTGTTCTGTTTAGGCCATGGTTTAAATTGGAAAAAAAAAACACCTTCATAGTGCAATTCACTCAATATGGATACTCAATTGGACCATCAGGATTTCACTTATTTGAAAGTCTCTTCCAACAACACAAATCAGAACCCATCCATGCCTAACCATCCTGTGGGGCTATCAGCCATGTCTTCCTGATATCCCAAGGACATCAATGGAGCACACAGACTGTCCGTTAGTTATCTTTTACTCTCTCCACCTTCCCTCTTGCTAATTTCCCTATTACTAATGAGAGTATCTCCATCTTCCCAGTCCCCCAGGCTCACAACCTAGGTGTCATCCTTGACTGCTCCTCCCTCCCACCTCCCAAGAGTTAATTGTACCTTCATTACATCTTTTGCACTCACCCCTTTCTCTCCTCTGACGCTACCACTACCCTGGTGCAGGACCTCATCACCTCACACCTGGACAGGCCAATAACCTTCTGGTTGGTCTTCCTGCCTCAAGTCCCTCTCTGCTCCAGTCCATCTTTCTTCACTCAAGCTGTCAAAATGATCTTCCTGTTGAGCATGTATGACAGTGTCACCTGCCCACCCATTCAGTAAGTTCTAGTGATTCTCTTTTGTCCCCAGGATCAAATATAAAATCCCCTGTTTGGCTTTTAAAGCCTTTCCTGACCAGGACCCTTCCTACCTTTCTGGTCATCTCCCTTCCATGTACTCCATCATCCAGTGACTCTGGCGTTCCTGATCTTCTCTCACACCACGCTCCGTAACTGGGCTCTGTATACTTTCACTGGCTGTCCCCCATGCCTGGAATCCTTTCCCTCCTCATGACCACTTTCTGGCTTCCCTGGCTTCCTCCAAACCTCAGCTAAAATCCCACCTTGTACAAAAGCCTTTCCTTCCTGCCCCACCTCACATACCTGCCCCCATCCCCCTCCCACCAATGCTAGAGCCTTCCCTCTAAGATTAACTCTAATTGATCCTATTTTTGGTCTGTACATTGAGTTGGCATGTTTTCTCTCCCAGCAGACTATGATCTCCTTGAAAGCTAGAACTGTCTTTGCATCCCAGACACTTAGCACAGTGCCGGGCACATAGCAGGCACTTAATAAATTTTATTGACTATCTCTGTATGGTGTCGATAGCACTCTGGCTTTGTAATTGCTTGCATGTCCACACCTAACATGTGTCTTTCCATTGCCCTTTGCAGTGGTGTGCTGAAAATGTTTAATAACCAGCTCTCTTTAAAATGTATAATTTTCTTTGTTTTTTGTTTTTTGCTAGGCAATGGGGTTAAGTGACTTACCCAGGGTCACACAGCTAGTATGTGTCAAGTGTCTGAGACTGGATTTGAACTCAGGTCCTCCTGACTCCAGGGTTGGTGCTCCATCCACTGTGCCATGTAGCTGCCCCAAAATTTCACTCTTTTTTTGGGGGGGGGCCTAGCCAATGGGGTTAAGTGACTTGCCCAGAGTCACACAGTCTTTAAAATGTACATGTACTCTTAAGTATATGATGTGTACACTCTTAAATATGTGATGTGTACAATAATTAATCTACATTATTAACATTTTTCCATCACTTTCTTAAGTCTAGACAATCAGCAAAACAATACAAGTCCAGAAACAGTAGTTATTTCTGAGGTATGGATGCTCACACTGAAAATTTAACGATCTGCTCTGCCATTTCCCTGCTTTTGGCTGTTCTCCAACTTCGGTCTTTTGCACACTGTAGGATTCTCATTGCCACTCAATAAAGCATCAGAGGAATATTGGCATTGAAAAGATTAGCCTTTGTTTCCCTATGTAGCCATATTATTCTATGGAAAGAAACCTCTGAATTATCAGTAACTCAGTAGTGATTCTGTCTTGGGCCAGAAACTGAATAAAGGGAGGTAACGGGTTAAAATCAAATTGTGACAGTTGTGCTCAATTCATGTTTTGATTAAACAGTCTCTCTTGGCCAATATTATGTCTCATACTCAACAGCAAACAGAATCTGAACTCTAGCGTGAAGTAAACAATAGGGGGAAAATTCCATTTCAGGCACACAAGAAAATAATCAAAACCGCCATCCACTCCAAAACCAGGCCGGAAATTCCAGTTTAGGAGAGAAAAATATAAAACATCATCCATAACATTTCCAAGTTTCTATTAAAAAGGATGATTTACTATGTCGTCTCAAATGGGAGGAAAATCTGAATGAATTCAAAACCAGGAGAGAGCCCAGCACTACCCCGAAATCATAAATCCAGTCCAGATTAAACTCCATAATAAATACCTAGGAGATTATTGTTAACAGGGTTCCTTTTCATCTCTGACTACACAGGGTAAAGAGCATGGTTTTGCTAGGAACCGTAGATGGGAATCCATAAGGACACATAGTTCTGAAGGCTGGGGGAGTCATTTTAGTTTCCTGATAAATAATTCCTAAGAATGGAGTGTGCTAAGGCCTTATTTCATTTTTTAAAAGTAAAATAGTAAGAACACTTGCAGCACCCTCCTGCTCTTCAATTTACCTCCTTCCTCCTTGCTATGTATGACTCAGGGCTAGCAAACAGGAGGAGGAGTCATGAGGGAGTGGAGGGAGGGAGGGAAGGGAAGAGGAAGAGGTGAGCAAGTTCTCTAGAGAAAGCCAAAGGCATTCATGCCCACTGAGGGAGGATATAGCAGCTAGGTGACAGTGGATAGAGCGCTGGACGTGGACTCATCAGATGTTTTCAGCACCTGTGTGATCCTGGGCAAGTCCCTTATCGTTTCTGTCTGCCTCAGTTTCCTCACCTGTGAAATGGAGATAATAACACCCATCTCTCAGGGTTGTTGTGGGGATAAAACGCGATAATATCTGTAAGCCACTTTGCAAACCTTAAAGTATGCTATAAATGATAGCTAATATTACAATATGGAAAATGCCAGAGAGGTCAAAGCAGAAGTGACCTAGGAAGTGGTCTATCCACCAAGTGGGTATACATAAGGAGGAATGCCAGGCACTGGACTCTTTGTCTAGCCTAGACCTGTGCTTGAACTCAAGTTCATTGTCCCACTGATGAGGAATGAGAACCAGGGAGCATTCAACAGCACAGCAGAGGATCCAACCACTGTGGAAAGCAGTCACTGAGCAGGATTTGAGGGGCCACCACTGCCTGAGCTCTAAGCAAGGAAAGGCATTTGAGGGGCACCCCCAGTCCCAAGCCACCTCATCACTAGATACTGGACCTTTGGGAGGCTATCAGTAGAACAACATGGAGAAAGTTGGCTGAGTTCCAATAGGAGCACCTGACAAATGAACGAAATAAGCATTTCTTAAAGGCATACCATGTGCCAAGCACTGCACTAATAACTGGTTATACAGATACAAGAGCAATATAGGCCATGCCCTCAAGAAGTTCAAAGTCTAATTGGGAGAGACAATCCATAAAAGAGAGATCAGCTGCAGGGAGGATAGAAGGTCCCAGAAGTTCTAAGGGTACTTTAGTCAGATAATAATGCCTGGGAGATGGAGAGGTCAGGGCGGAAGGTGCACAGAAAGGACAGATGGTAAGGCCTGGAACACCTCCGTGTTCGGTGGCAGAGCAGATGGTAAGACCTGGTGGTCTTCCATCTCACTGGAAAGATTGTAATTGGTGACTCCTACCTCATTCAAAAGGTGTGAGCAGTTCTCACCAGCTGTCCTGATGAGGTCTGAATAACTCTAGCAGATGTGAGAAGAGGTGAAGGGAAGGCAAAGGAAGGCCTACTGGCGGTGAGTCTTCCTACCACTGACCCTCGCCAGATGAAGTCTATTGTCTTATTCCTTTTGCTTCTCTGATTATGAGTAAGGAGCTATATATATAGTTAGGCCATGGTGGTGTGATTGATTGTGTGCTAGTGTGGTTAGGTTGAAATACTACAGCAAAGAGAGGAGCACAGAATTTTTCATGGTAGATGGGGCGAGGGGGCAGGGCTGAGTCAAGAGAATAATTGGTAAATCTACACAGACCACATCATGAGACTGGTGGGAGGAACTAGAAGGTAGAGGTAACCAGCATTCCAAGAACCATAGAGAGCTTGGCATTTCCTTGAGAATGCCCTGGTTTGGTGAAATATACAAACGCTGAAATAAACACAGAATCATCAGCACAGGATCCTTATTGTTTAAAAGGATCACTCAAGTGGTCATCAGTGACCCCAGTTTAATATACATTTGCACGTACCTTTAATAAGTAACATAAATATATCTTTCTTGCCCTTAGAATGTAATTTTTCCCTGGAAATTTGGGATACATATACAACATTTTATCATTAGTAATGAATTTAAAGTACCATGTAGCCAACACTGTAGTTCCATCTCACAGAAATAAGTGCTTATCAATTATGACTGAGTCTTGCAAACAGACTAATTGCATTTTTTAAAACTACACTTAAGAACCGGAGAAATGCTCTCTGTTACTCATGTCCTTATCTGATCAGGAAGACCTGAGTTCAAATCTCAGCTCAGAAGCTTACTAACTGTAACCCCAAGAAAGTTGCTTAATTTTTCTGTCTGTCTCAGTTTCCTTATCTGTAAAAGAGGAGATAATAATAGCAACTACCTCTCCAGGTTGTTATGAGGGTCAAATGAGATCTTTATAAAGAGGTTTAGAAACCTTAAAATGGTCTAGAAATGCTAGCTGTAACAGATAAAAAGAGGAAAGAAGGACATCTCAGACATCTCAGAACAATATAACAAAGGCTTAGAGCACTTACATGGGACCACGCAAGATAACTCTATGGGCTCCAGGATTTCTGATGGGGGAAAGACTGAAAATCTCAATATATGCCAATTGTATCAACTGTTTCCAGTTGATGTGAGCAAATCACTTAGTAAATCACAGAAAGGGACCAGGCAGTGAAGCACCATCTCTAGTAGGGTCTACCAAGCCAAGAGGGTTTCAAACACTGGAACCGTTAATGTACTGCATCCTCCATATGACAAGTAGCCTAACCAGAGGCTGGTCACTGGAGGGCTGGGTGACAAATGATGAACTTTGGAGCCGTGATTTCTTACAAAACTTAAGTTGTGGAGGGATTGTGTTCAGCCTTGGTAGGAGAAATACTCACATTGATTAAATTATATTGTTTGTTTTAAGCTGAAGAATGTCAATATAAGGGGCTTATTTCTGGACATGCACATTTTTCTGGACTATATCTTCATCGGGTTTCTAATCAGCTGCACTTATTGGGGAGGGTCTTGCATATCATGTCCCTGATGTCAATAACCACCCCCCACCCCATGACAGGGGAGGACGGGAGGGAAGGTTGAAAAGAGAGCTGAGAAGAAGCCAGAAGGAAATTAATGGCTGCCATATCTAATCCCTGCTGTACTAGATCAGGAAACCAAAGCAGCCTTGGTCTCAGGACAGTGAATACCAGATTGAAGTTGCAGCAGAACTTTTTCCTTTTTAGATCTGATTTTCTTGCCACCAGCTTCAGTGCTTCCAAGTTTCAGGACTGGCACAACACAAAGAGGAGCTGTGGTCTCCAAAGTTCATCAACTCCAGAACTGGAGCAAGGTTTTCTCTAACTTACATGAGTACTTGAGCTATCCCACTGTTTCTATGTTAGAAAGGCAGATGGGCTAATTGGGAGACAGTGCATCTGCCTGTAAACCAGCTGATACTCCCTCTGGTATGCAGAGGAAACAGAAGATAAGGAATGTATTCCCAAAAGGAAGTTGGGAGATTGTTTGCTGGTGCAGTCTAGGAGAGGGCGTACCCCTGTGTGTTGGGGTTACTTCCTTGTTTATTTTGCCCTACCATTTAATTCTTTGCCTTTTGATTTGGGCAGGTGATTTTTTCATCATTCTAGTAAAAGGAATCTTAGTAAGGGTTCATGAGATTTGCTTCTGAGTGGATGATGACCCAAATGACACCATGACCCTGGGGTAGAACTGGAGCTCCGTCTTTACTAGTATTATGACTCTGACATGGGCACCAAAGGGAAAATGGCTGTCCCCACTGATGTCAACCCCAAGGGAGATTGGCATGCTTACAAAGGTAGGGGTGGACCTTTGAAATTTTTTCATTTCATTTAACAATTTTCCATGGATTGCACAGGAACTGTGAAGTCATTGAAAGATGGAGCTCCTAAAGGACAACCCCCTTGACCAATGCAGATCAATTATCAATAGTCCATCAACATTTATTAAAAGCCTACTATGTGCCAGCATTGCGTTGAATGACAGGAATATAAATACAAAAAAAGAAAAAGTAAGAAGGATGATCCCTGCCCTTAAAATGCTTACAATCTAACAGGAGAAGACAACACACAAAAAGAAACTGAAAAAAAGCAGGGGAGGTGTCCCAAGGGCCAGGGGTCTGGCCAGGGTCTGGGGGAGATGACAGAGCTGTCTCAGAGTAGCTCAGCCAGGTGAGAAATCAATGAGAAGGACAGAGGTTACTGATGAGGTCAGCAACAATTTTGCAATTTAAAGTCTTAGGGAGATGCCTGGGGTCACTGAGAGATTAAGGGTCTTGTCCAGGGTGCTGGATTTGGCTCTTGAATCCAGGACTTCCTGACTCAAACCTCAGCTTTCCAGCCACTGTCCACAGTGGCCTCATAACCACAAGAGCTATAATAAGCAAGCCTTTTTTTTTTGATTGTTTTGTTTCTACCTGCCTCACCTCTTCCTACATAGTCAAAAAAAAGACGGGTATTTCAAAAGAGCAACCTGCTGAATTCAGCCAAAATGGATTCACATTCAGTTATTATCAGATAATTTTCAAAATAACTGACTAGTATGACAAAATTCTACCAAGACGCCTTTTGAAAAGCCCACATGTGTTTCTAGATCACCTAGGAAACGCTACATAAATGTAAAATTATCATCTGAGGCCTCTCTCATCATTATTCATGAAAATACAGTAGGGAGCTCAGTAGTTTTACCTTACAAATGACTGTTCACAACAAAAGGACTTGAGATGATAAACACCAGGAGAGAAAGGAACTGGGTCTTCCTTACTGCAAATGCCCCTTTACATAAAATTTATAAGAATAAATTCAAGCTTTCTCTTATCTGACATTCCTTTTGTGACTGGATTTAATTTCATTTTACTCCCTAATTTCTCTCTCTTCTTATAATCTTTTTTTTTTTTAATCTCAGAGGAAACTGTGTTAAGGCAATTGTGAGTCATGAGTTCAGTGACAAATTACTCCCTGGGACTTTCCCTGGCCGTATCAATCCAATTCTACGTCAAGGTTTGGGGCCAGGTATTGATCAGGTTCAGTGGGCCTTGGGCATGATGGGGGCCTTCCATCTCATATACAAGTCAGTCAGTCAGTCAACAAGTATTTATTAAGCATGTAGTATGCACCAAGTCACTGTGCCAAGAAAACCCCAAGTGGAGTCACAAAGGGTCGGACACAACAGAAACAACTGAACTCATTGAAGGCCTTTCCAGTCCCTCCAGTTTTTAACTCACTGTCTCCTCTACTTGTCTCCTCTATGTCTTCTTGAGGGTAAAAACTGTCTCACTTTTGTATCTTTAGCCTCAGTGCCTGGAATATCAGGAAATGCTTTTTCATTCATTTATTCTGTGATACTTGCTACCTCTCAGTTCAGAATTAGACCCTGAGAAGTAAGACTTCTTTGACAATGTCCAGACTCAAGGGCTATTACCTTGAAAAGGGACAGAGGGTGCGGCTAGGTAGCACAATGAATAAAGCACCAACCTGGATTCAGGAGGACCTGATTTCAAATCTGGCCTCAGACACTTACTAGCTGTGGGACCTTGGGCAAGTCACTTCACTCTGTTTGCCTCAGTTTCCTCATCTGTAAAATAAGCTGGAGAAGGAAATGGCAAGCCACTCCCGTATCTTTGCCAAGAAAACCCCAAATGGGGTCAGGAAGAGTCAGACATGACTGAAACGACTGAAAAAACAACAAAACCTGGATTCAAAGCCTGGCTTGACCACTTACTGCTTTTTTGACCTTGAGTAAGACACTACATTTCTGAGGTTCAGTTTCTTCATCTGTAAAACAAGGGAGTTGGACTTGATATTCCTGGGGAGCCCTCCCAGCTCTGTCTGAGATCCTATAACTCAGAGAAGATGAGTTGCGAGTTGGAGACACAGTGTTACTATCCATGACAGAGGCATCCCCAAATGTTTTCCTCCTTTTCCCCAAGTCACACACACACACACACACACACACACACACACAAAGAAAAACAATACAGAAGTGGAAGGATTAAAGAAACAACTTTAAGACTTTTAGTAACTTTGCATGACAGGAAAGATTAAAGAAAAAGGGAGGGAGGGATCCCAGATGCCCGAAGTAGACCCAGTGGGAAATATGACATTTTCAGCCTTTAAGTAAGCTGTGGGATTGTAATCTTGAGCGTCCATTCAAGTCAATTCAATGAGTAAACGATTGAGTACTTCCTTGTATCTAGGCTCAAAGAGGGAAATGCCTAGTCAGTCATGGGCCTCAAGAATTTATAGTGTAGGATTTGATGGTCACAAATGAGTTTGACTAGATGATGTCAGCCTAGGGCTCTTTCCAACCCTGAGAAACTTCTCTAGACCTATGGTAGTGGTGCTCCCTCCCTTCCTCCTTTCATGAAGCATATCACTACTTATCCATGCTTCCATATACTGGGCTCCTGCGCCAATGTCCTCTTGTAAACTTGACACAAGGGGACCACCCAACATGCTACAGGTCTTTTGCCCCATCTTTTGACTAGTGGAGAATAAGGGCTTTTTCTTGGCTTATCTCTTGTTCTCCCTCTGTGACCAAATGCTCTCTTTGTTTTTTCTGCTCATACTTTTCTCTGATTTAATTTTGTTGTTGTTCAGTCGTTTTCAGTTATGTCTGACTTTTTGGGACCCCATTTTGGGTTTTCTTGGCAGAGATACTGGAGTGGTTGCCCATTTCCATCTCCAGTTTTCCAGGTGTGGAAACTGAGGCACACAGGGAGTGAGTGACTTTCCTGGGGGTCACACAGCTAATAAGTGTCTGAGGCCAGATTCGAATTTAGGAAGATGAATCTTCCTGACTCCTGGTCTGACATTCTGTTCACTATGCCACCCAGCTACCCATCTTTGATTTAATAGTTAATATTTTATAGTGTTTTAATGTTTACAAAGCACTTTACACTTATTAACTCATTTGATCCTCATATTAACCCTGGAAGATAGGTATTATAATTATCCTTACTTTACAGATGAGCACACTAAATCAAGCTAACCTAAACTAAACTAAACTAAAGCAAGCTAAACTGCAGTTAAGTGACTTGCCCAGGGTCACACAGCTAGCAAGTATGTGAGGCAAGATTTGAATTTAAGTCTTCCTGACTCTAGGTCCTTTATGCCATCCACTACATACTGTTGTCTGTTGATATAAGGTCACAGATGTAGGGTGGGAAGGAAGCTTATATATGTCATAAGATCATAAATCTAGAAGGTCCTCCAAGCCAACCATCTCATTGTACCGATGAGGAGACTGAAGCTTAAGATGATAGTATAACTTGCCCGAAGTCAGATAAGTTTTAAGTGCCAGGGGCAGGATTCAAACCCTAACCCTCTGACTCTAAATCCATCCTGCTTCCCCACCATGTAAAAAGAAATGAAGTTTGAATTCCATTTTCCAATCTTAGTCACTTCTAGTTTCTTTTCTTTTTCTTTTTTTTTTTAAAGGCAATTGTGGTTAGGTGACTGGCTCAGGGTCACAAAGCTAATAAGTGTCAAGGGTCTTGAGGCTGGATTTGAACTCAGGTCCTCCTAACTCTGGGGCCAGTACTCTATCCACTGTACCACCTAGCTGTCCCTACTAGTTTCTTCAAATGACTGGCCAGCAGACACCCCACAATAGCAGAACTCTGGGACCAAGAGCCATCACTTATGTCCCTTTCATTGTCACTGCTCAAGAAGACTGAAGAGTTTCATGGTCTAAGGACCCCATAAGGCCAATAAAGCTAAATCCCATAGCTCGTTCCAGGCTCTTGAGTTAACTAACAGATTGGAGAACAGAGGGTAGGAGGAAGTTATCTGGGGGGATGAAAGCACAGGCTTTCTAGTCTGGAAATCTAGGTTCAATTTGAGGATTAGACATTGAGGTGTGCATCTGTGAGCAATTGACATCACTTGTGTTAATTTAAGCCTGCTTTGGGGAGGAGGACAGTGGTGGGAGGGGGACAGAAATGCTTGTGATTTCATTGGTATAGGGAAAAGAAATCCCCCTACCAGTGGAGATGGTCAAAAACACTCTGACCTTTAGAGGCTTACTTAGCTGCCAGGGCATTGAACATTTAGATGGCTTCTCCAAGGTCACCCAGCCAATACACATTAGGTTGGCTTTGAACCTATACCTTCCTTTTTCTGATGTCTGGCTCTCTATTAGCTATTTACTGCAGCTTCACATCAAACTCTGATTTGTTCATAGTTACCTAGTCAAGTTACAGCTTTATAGAAATCCTCACTCGTCTGGCTTTTTACATTCTTTAGAACCTGATTGAAGTTACCTACTTAGTAGAATCCTGCCTGGAATAGGAAAGTGCCCCCAGGTTAGTTGGAGAATAGGAAAGTGGGGGGTTAAGAGGCCAGCGCTGGGGAAGAAGGGAGAAACGCTCAAAGAACTTTCTAAACTTGGGACCAGATGGGTTTTATTATACCTTTCAGAATGCTCATTTAGTTTTTATACAAATAGCTATAGGCAAGTGACCTTGTAACAGTCCTGTTTATAAGACTTGCTAGGCTACAAGTTGTTTGACATTAATTAAAAAGATTGCATTCCAAATGGCCTTGGGAAGTGGGAAACCTTCTGTCTTGCAGAACAGATCCATAAGGGGAAAAAATTGTTGTTTCTCTCGTTTGAATACAAGCCACTTGCCATAAAGTGTTTCCTCCATCATTTCTTCAAGTGACTGGGTCAAAAGTATTTTAAATTCCAATCTATTCTGTGTGGTTTGACTGTTGTTAGATATTGATTGATTATGGTCTACCCAATGGGGCCTTGTCGGAGTTAAGAAAAAGGTCTTGGCTCCAAGGGGATGGTGGGGGTTGGACAGATTAGAGGTAAAAATTCAGGCTGGGAAACTGGAGGTGTTTAGGGAGGCTTGGAAGGATAGTAACAGGAATATTAGCTCATATGCATATGTCAATTTAAGGTTTGCAAAATGGTTTCTAAATATCAGCTTATTCAAATTCTCAAGACAATTCAACAAGGTTGGTACTTTAAGGAGTGTAGATGGAGACCTGGAAGGGATAGAAAGGCCATCTAGTCCAATCCCTAGATTTTACAAAGCAGGAAACTGAGTTCAGAGAATTGAGTGACTTATCAGATAATAGTCATCAGGTACAGTATACAAACCCAAGTCCTCCCACTCCAAACGAGGACTTTGTGACAGTATCATGGGGCCTTCATTTTAGAAACAAGGATATTGAGACTCAGGAAGGTAAAGACGGTTGGCTAGTAAATGTCGGAGACAGGATTGGAACTCAGGTCTTCCTGATGCCAAGTCCAACAATCTATCCTTTATGCCAGGGAAAGAAAGGAATTCTTTAAAAGGAGAAGGAAGGAAGGAAGGAAGGAAGGAAGGAAGGAAGGAAGGAAGGAAGGAAGGAAGGAAGAAGGAAGGAAGGAGGGAAGGAAGGAAGGAAGGAGAAAAAAAGAAAGAAAGAAAGGAAAAAAGGAAGGAAGGAAGGAAGGAGAAAAAAGAAAGAGAGAGAGAGAAAAAGAAAGAAAGAAAGAAAGAAAGAAAGAAAGAAAGAAAGAAAGAAAGAAAGAAAGAAAGAGGAAGGAAAGAAGGAAGGAAGGAAGGAAGGAAGGAAAAAAGGAAGAAGGAATGAAGGAAGAAAAGAAGGAAGGAAAAATCTACTGACAACTGTTGATATTTATTTAAATTTTCGGAGCACTTTATAGACATCTCATTTGAGCCTTACAGCCTTACAACTACAAACATTATTATCCCCACGTTACAGATGAGGAAATTTGCCCAGGGTCACGCAGCTAATAAGCATCTTAGGCAGGATTTTAATCTAGGCCTTCCTGACTCCAAGTCCAGCATTGTCCCTGTGCTAGAGACCCCAGCAAGGCTCCAGAGGCATCAACCTTCAATAGTTAAGTTGTCTGGGGCAGAAGTTTGTCTGCCCTGAGAGAATCACACTAAATCTTTTCCCCAAAGTGCCACTTGAGAGAGTGAGACAGCAAGAGAGAGCCAGGCTGCCAGCCTGGGGCGTCTTTTATTGGCCACCCGCAGCTAAATTTACTTGGGTGAAATCAGAGGGCAGGGCTCATTTTTACAGCAACACAATACACCCTAACTTCTGTGCTCCAGGTTTAATCGAATCAACACATTTCTTAAAGACAACTTCCTATGTAAACTGTCAGCAGCCACCCCCTGTTGGCCTGAGAACCAGCCAGCCAGTCAGTGCTAGCAGAGACTTTAGAGATCATCTGTCTAAGCCCCTGGTTTTATACCCAACAGTCACATTTGCAAGGAAAACTTCAGTCTGAGCAGCTGTTGTTGGAGCCGGAGAGGCGGGCACAGGTCAGCTTTCCCTGGAGCTCTCCACCCCTCCCAGAAGGCCTTTCAGAAGCAGCCAGGAAGCTGCTGGGCCTTCTGGGACTGGCCTGTGGATTGGCTCCCTGGATCCCAGCCAGGCTTTTTTTTCTCCTTCTTTTTTCTTTTTTTTTTTTTTCAGGAAGCAGCTTAGGTTTCAACAAACACCCAGTTCACAGGATCATAGGACGCCAAGCTGGAAGAGACCTTAGAGACCATCTGATCAACCTCTTTGTTTTATAAATGAGAAACTGAGGGCTTGTTATCTGCCCAGGGTCACACAGCCAGTATGTGTCAGACACAGCACTTGAACTCAGGTCTTCCTGAGACTAAACCAGCTAGGTCACGGTCACAGCACTAAAAAGGGAGCCCAGATAAGCTATGATGGAGGGTCCCCTCTATCCTTCTCTCTGGTCAGATTTAACTTCCAGTCAATGTAAATTCTTTGAGGACTTTGTTTTGTTTGTTTTTTCTCTTTTATCCAGCACCTGGAATAGTGTCTTACAAAAAGGAAATCTGGAAAGGCTTCACCTTCCCCTAAACAATTTGTTGTTTTTCACTTGTGTCCGACTCTTCCTGACCCCATTTAGTGTTTTCTTGGCAAAGATACTGGAGTGTTTGCCACTTCCTTCTTCTCCACTTCATTTTACAGATGAGGAAACTGAGGTAAACAGGATTAAGTGACTTGCCCAGGGTCACACAACTAGTAAGTGTCTGAGGCCAGATTTGAACTCAGGAATGTGAGTCTTTCTGACTCCAGGCCCATCACTCTATCCACTGCACCACACCTAGATGTCCTAGGCAATGTTTGCAAGTATTTTAAGTCATAAGGTGTGGAAGACTGATTTTCTTTCTGCTTGGCCACAGGAGGAATAACAGGGAATGATGGGTAGAAGTTGAAAAGAGGTCAATTTAGACTTGATATCAGGGAAGACTCCCTAACAATTAGAACTCTCCAGTAGTAAAATGGGCTGATCCTGGAAGCATCTTCAAGCAATGACTCTGCTACTGGACTTTTGCAAGAGCATTCCAAAGGGTCTCCCTACATCGTCTCTCCTCACTCAGGTCAATCATCCAAAGAGCTGCCAAAGAGATCTTTCCTGAATTGTAGGTCTGACTACGGCTCCCCTATCCCTACTCAAATTTCAGTGGCCCCCTATTACCTCCATGACCAAATAATTAAATATGATCTCCCATCTGACATTTAATATATATATTATTATACTTCCAGCTTGCTTACACATTACTCCCCTCTACATACTCTACAAGCCAGCTATTTAGGGACTTATTTACTGTTCATCACACATAATGATGCTCCATTTCCTATCTCTGTGCCTTTGTACAGGCTGTTCCGCATGCCTAGAACACCATTCTTCCTCCCCTGAGACTCTTAGAATCCTTGGCTTCCCTCAAGACGCAGCTTACGTGCAAGCTTTCACGAGAGGCTTTTGCACACATCCTCAGTCCGTAGTGCCTTCCTCTCTTCCATTCATTCTGCATGTATCGTGTACATAACCATCTCCCCCACAAGGGCCTACGATCCTTGAGGGCATAGATGTTTTCATTGTATTTTTGTATCCCCAGAGCCTAGCACAGTACCAGGTACATAGTATGCATTTAATAAATGCATGTTGGTTGATTGGTGGCTGGCCACTTCTCAGCTATGTTGTAGAGAGATTCTTCTTCAAGTATAGGTTGGACCAGATTGCCTCTGAGATCCTATGATTCTGTGATAACTGTACTCAGTTATTTGCATATTGTCTCGATCTCATTAGAAGGTGGTGACGTGGATAGAGTGCTGGGCCTAGAGTCAGAAAGACTCATGTTCCTGAGTTCAAATCTGGCCTCAGACACTTACTGACTGTGCAACCCTGAGCAAGTCACTTAACCCTGTTTGCCTCAGTTTCCTCATCTGTAAAATTGAGCTGGAGAAGGAAATGGGGTACCACTCTAGTATCTCTGCAAAGAAAACCCCAAACAGGATCACAAAGAGTCAGATACAATGGAAACAACTGAACAATATCCCATTAGACTATAAGCTCTCTAAGAGAAAGAATGGTTTTCACATTTGTGTCCCCAGCACTTATCACACAGTAGGTGTTTAATAGATATTTCTTGACCAATTGACAAAGACTCCATGCTTGTTCCTTTACCATCATACTTGAGATACCTTCCCTTTTCTCTATCTATTTACCTCCTACTCATCCTTCAAGAACCAGCTCAACTCCTTTTAGAGGTTCCTCCTCACTCATCCCAAATTGCTTATGCTATTCATTCCTCTGGCTCTCCATCTCAGGTTGCCTTATGGCTTCCCTCATCCTGTAACTTCTATGTTGACTTCTATGGCCATTTAATTCTTCCTGCTGTCTCCCCTATGAGGCTGCAAGCTTCCTCTAAACTCACAAGGTACTAAGGAAAGGGACCATGTCTCATATGTCTTGTCCAGACCCTTGACTTCATATAAACAAAATACCGTCTACAATGATCAGTAAGTACATTGGATAAACGTTGACAGCAGAGGTGGAGTTAAGGAGGAAGAGAAGGATTGTACCTATGATTTCATCAGTGTACAGAGCTCCCAGTTAAGAAGCCCCCTTGACCAATGTGGATGGATTAGTATCTGCTCTGCAATGCCTAGTCATGGTTCACGGGACACCGAGAAAGTACAATGACTGGTACAAGGTCTCATAGTAAGTATTCATTGAAGGTGGGACGTGAGCCCACATCTTCCTGACAGATGCCAGTTCTTTATCCACTGCACTAAACTGCTTCACCATTGACAGGGCACTCAAGAGTTTACTGTCTTAGTCACTTTGGACAAGTCAGCCTCTCTTGGCCTCCATTTCCTCACCTGTAAAATGAGCAGTTTGCTTTATGTGACTTGAGATGACTTTCAGCTCTAGATCTGTGATCCTCTAATACTGTTCCAGGACACATCCTCCCACAGCCCTGACCCTTAATTCACAAGTAGTCAAGCCCCAATTCCTTCACTTCTCTTCCAAGGCTACCTTATTGCACTGTGCCATGAAGTAAGGATCAGGCCAAGTGTAAAAACTTGTCCGTCCAATGAACATAAAAGGGACAGTATCTTGATGCCTAATGTAGTGGGAGTAATAGCTTAATATCTAGGTTAGTTTGTCCTTTAGGGGACTGAGACCATCCTCAAGGCTTATTGGAGGTTCAGGATACCTAAGTAACAAACCAGCCAGGTGGAGCCCCAGGGATGCGCTAACGTTTTAGCCAGTGGGTCACGTACGTGTCCTTGTTGAATACCCTTTTCCTACTCTGGCTAAGTCAGTCTCCTTTGCTTAACTTCCGAGTGCCCTAAGGGTGTCTCATTTCATTGCAATATTAAACTAAATTACCAGAGGACCGACCTAAGTAAAGTTCAGTCCAGGACATCTGAATTCCTTTTGCTACTCATTCCACTAATCAATGAGAGTACAAGAATCCACTGCTGAAGCTCCTATCACTCATAGGGCAAGGTCTCTCCACAGCCAGGAAGATTGTGGCTTCAATGAGTCCCAAGCCAGACAAAGGGACAAAACTCGTGTCTAGATAATTGGTTGCTACCTCTGTTATCAAAGGTTGACCTCCCAAAGGGAAAATAAACCCTCAACATCAGCCTGTCATAACTAGGTATAGCAATGGAGAAACCCCCAAGATTCAGCAGCCATGTTCTTTGCCTTTCCTTCCATTTTTATTCTAATACTCCTTTCAAAATGGGCTCACATTATACATGTGCACCATGCACACACACACACTGCATTGATAATGAATTTATGAAATTATGAAATGGGGAGTTGGGGTCAGAGGGACCAGAACAAGATACAATTTTCACACACACACACACACACACACACACACCACACACACACGCACACACTTGATAATTCATGAAATTATGAAATGGGGGCATTAGGGTCAGCCAAACCAGAAGAAGATGCAATTTTAACACATATACACAGATTTGATGATTAATTTATGAAATTATGAAGTGGGGGATTCTACATCAGGAGGATCAGAATGAAATACAATTTTCACATACGTACTCTGAATTCGTAATTACTTTATGAAATTATGAAATGGGGGGTTGGGTCAAAACAGGATACAATTCTTGCACATTCGTACATATACACACACATATCTCTTGGGAGAGGCAGAATCTCTTCTGGAGTCTTGGAGGGCTGTAGAAACTCCTGAAATCACATCAACTCTGTGATGGAGTATGACTAGCCCACTTTACAGAGGCAATAATGGAGCCCCATGGAGATGCCATAAGTTGCCCAGGGTCACATAGTAAGATCTGGAATCTCCTGACTTCCAGTCTGGAGTTCTTCCCACTGGCTCTCGTGTTATGATGAACAAGATTCAGTTCTATCAAGGTAGAACTTCCCCTCCTACAGGTGTTTATGCCTCTGACCTCTTCTTAATGTCAAGTAGAAATTTGATACAAGCATGAAATTTTCCTATTCACAACTAGAAATGCTTCTCATCCACAGTACCCAGTAAGGATTTTGCAGCTGTAAAAAGTCAAATTGAGGGCTTTGGGGAGCTCCTCAGGAAGGACCCAGGCTCCCATGGGGCAAGCATGATGTAACAAGCAGCATCCTTTGGGGTTTTTGTGATAATAGAGTAGAAGCTCTCTACTCCAAGGAGATCAAAGAAAAACGAAAATGACTCATGTACAAAAATATTTATAACAGCTCTTTTTATGGTGGCAAAGAATTGGAAATGGAGGAGATTCTATTGATTAGGGAATGGCTGGATAAGTTATGGTGTGAATGTGATAGAATATTATTGTTCTGTAAGAAATGGTCAAGGGAATGGTTTCAGAAAAACCTGGGAAGAATTAATACAAAGTGAGGTGAGCAGACCCGGGAGAATAATCTACCCAGCCAAAGTAATATTGCAAGGAAAATCAAGTGAAAGACTTAGTAACCGTGATCAAGATAATGATCCACCACAACTCCAAAGGATTTATGATATAAAACGTTATCCACCTCCAGATAGAGAACTGATAGACTCAGAGAACAGACTGAAGCATATTTTATTTTCCTTTATTTTTCTTTCTTTTTTTTCAGAACATAGCTAATGTGGCAATATGTTTTGCATGACTGTATATGTAATAATGGGTATATTATTTATTGCTTTCTCAGTGGGTAGGGGAGGGATGAAGAAGGGGAAGAATGTAAAAATGAAAATACAAATTAAATTTAAATTTAAAAATTAAAGATAACAGAGTAGGAAGAATGCTGAATTTGGAGTCAGAGGCAGATCTTCCTAGAAGCACGTGTGACCATGTCATTCCCCTACTTAATCTTCAGTGGCTCCCTATTGCCTCTTCGATAAAATGCAAATCCCTCAGCTTAGTATTTAAAGTGCCTCTCGGTCGGATTCCCACCAACTTTTACAGACTCACTTCACCCCCCTCTCATTCATTCCCTTTGCATTACAGTTACACTTTCCAAGCTGCTGCTCCCTGAACTCAGCATTCATCTCCTGCCTCGTGCCTTTGAACAGAAGACAGCCTCACAGGCGTGAAATACAACCCTTCCCCACCTCTGTCTTGTTTAACAGCAGTGGAAGCATGCTGGGCCTATAACCCAAAGGTCAATGGATTGAAATTATCCTTTGCTAAGAAACTTTGGAGAGTACAGGGTGACGTGCTGTGGGCTAAGATTTCAGTGAACTATGTGGCTTGAGTTAACCCCCATCCTTCCACACCACCCACCAGCGGATTGTAAGCCTTTTCTCTAAGGAGCAGACCTGGGGCAATCTAAATTAACTTCGCCCCCAGGTGGATTGATCTGGACCCCAGCTGTGGTCCATTTAAGGCAAGGAGGGTATAAAAATAGTTTTAGGCTAGCCCAGGGGAGCTCCTGAGACCTCAGGGAACCTTCCAGTTTATATCCCTTATCACCTTGCTAGTGACTATCAGCTTTTACTTTCCAGGGGGTTAAGGAGTATATTTTTATCAAAGGAATTATTTATTTGAATCCTGCAGTTCTGAGGAATCCATTACACCAGATATGGAAATACAATTTGGGTGTATTGCATTGTACCAAGCAGTGGGCCTGAGGTCAAATCTGTTTGACACGTAGGCAAGTCACTAAAATTTTCTCCGCCTCAGTTTCCTCATCTGTAAAATAAGGGGGTGGGACTCAACAATCCTTCCTCTAAATCTATGATCTGTTAGAATCTTTAGCTTCCTACAACGCTTATCTGTGACATTATCTCCTTCGGGAATCCTTTCTTTACAGGCTCATCTCCATTTTATAGATGAAGAAACCTGAGATCCTAGGAAGCAGAGATATGCCCAAGGTCATTTAGGTAGAGGCAGGATTTGAGCCTGATTCTATGCCTCTAAATCTAGCTCACTTCACTCTCTTCTCTCCCACCATCTGCACAGCTTGGCCAAACACTTTCCCTTTCCACCTCCAGTTCTGAAAGTACACTCCCAATCCAATCAACTCTACAATTGTTTTTGTGGGGGATGCATCATTCCTCTCTCCTAAGGCTCCGCTCACCATCTGCATAACTTTCCCTACCAAAGTACTCCTCCCCGTCTACCATTACTCTATGTGCATGTAGCCTCTCCCATTAGAATAGAAGCTTTTTGAAGGCATGAACTGTCTTTGCTTTTGTTTTTAGCATGTAACCAGCACTAAATATGTGCTTTTCTTATTCAATCATTCATTCATTCTCAGCTTCTTTCCTCAAATTAGGCTTCATTCATTTATTGGTTCTAAGGTCATATTCCTCCTTTAAAGCAAGGAATCATTTCAACCCTGACCCAAGACCCTGAGAAGCTAAGCACCTTCCCCTTCAGGGTCATAAAGGCACAAACAGAACCTGAACCCTAAATCTCCAGGTTTTCCTGACTCGGAAGCTCACTACTCCATGCTGCAACTAGCCTTGAACCTATTCATCACTTAATAAATGCTCATTGAATTGAGTCCAATCTAATCTAAGTCAACACACCAGTTTCCTCATTTACAGAATGAGAGCTTTGAATTACATGATTTCCAAGGTCCTTTCCAATTCCCAATCCATGTTCCTCTCCCACCTCCACTCTTCTCAGTGTAGAATTTAAGAATGGGGAAAACTGCAAAGACTATCCTTAGAATTAGGTCATAGCTTCACTGGCAAACTTGATGGGAAGCAGTAAGATCCCCAATGCCACTCTGAGATAACTGTTTCCCAGTTACCATGCCAGAAATCTTCTTTCCAGAGGTCGACCAACAAAATGCACATCTTCCCAGAAAGGTTGACACCTTCATGGGGGGCAGGGTAGATAAAAATACCTTTGGAGCACCAGCTGTTAAATTAAAGCCAGAGAAAGTCAGGAAGCTAACTGCAGGGTTCTTAGCCCAATCCCGCCCTATCCCCAAGAAACTAAGTGCTTGAGGGAGACAAGAGGCAAAAGAGGTGGTGTAATGCGGCGCCTCTAGCATCTGGGGGCAGAAGATGTGAAGTCAAAGGCCTGGATGGGCCAATCATTTAAACCAGGGATTGCCTATCCCTCACAGTTCACTCACCCGAGAAGAAAGGAAACAGTGGCCCAGTGTGGCCTTGGATTGCTGGACTTGGAGTCAAAACCCTGGCGTCCAGTTCTGCCTCGAACATTACTCTGTGCAGCCTTGGGCATGCCTTAACCTCTCTGAGGTTCGTTTTCCTCAGTAGCATCTCCTTCTCAGGGCTGTTATGATGATCACATGAAATGATCATTGAGTAAGCTGCAAAGCTTAAAAAGGTTATCTACATAGGGTTGCATTATATAAATAAATAAAAGATATTTTTTTAAATTTCTGGGTGGGGATGGTATATGGGGAACAGCACCATTCCTCGAGTCAGAAGACCTAAGTTCAAATCCTATTGTTGGGTTTATGACCTATTCATTAGAGCTAGTCACTTGGACTGTTTCCTTACCAGTAAAATGAGGGGTCTGGACTGGATGGTCTCGGGTCCCTTCCATTTCCAAATCTATGGTCATATGAATCAATGGGCTCTAACATTCTCTGAGGCCACACCTCTCCTTAATAGTGGTAGGGCATCTGGCCAGAAATAAAAGGGGAGGCCATGCCACTTAAAAAAAAAAAGTCACCCACTCCACAATTTCACCTGCAATTTGCACCATGGAGAGAGACAGCATAAACCTTCCTGAGGAGACCATCTCATTTCCTCCCCTCCCACCTTCCTCCATCCATACCTGCCTCTTCTCTTCTCTACCCCCCTCCTATCTTCTCCTGTCTGCCCCCAGAGGAAGGAGGGAGAGGTGTCAGATTCTCTTTGCTGTAGGAGGCTTTTCCCCCCTCACTTCAAACCATCCACCCAGGTGGATGAGCAGTGCCCAGCAGGGGCTTTCTGTGAACATCTTGTTCTCTGCAGCTGAAAAAACCTTTTACTGCTCTCCCTGGGGCTGTTGCAGAGTTCCGGCTGAGCAACACTTCTGTAGCACAAGCCAGAGGCAAAGAGAGGTTGTCAAGGTGAAGGAAGCAAGCCATCCTCCGGCTACCCAGACATCTCATCTCCCTCCCTGCATTTGTCTGCGTAGCTGGCCGGCTCCAGCTCCCTGGACGCACTCTCCCAGCTGGGGGAGTGCCTGCTTGTCCAGAGTCACTGGACAAAGAGAATTACACAGAGAGCATCCCCACCCTCCTGGATTCAGACCAAGCCTTCTTAACCTAGAGTCTGTGTGTGTGTTTTACCATTTGAATAATGATTTCAATTTAATGTTTTCCTTCATATTCTTATGTCTTTTACACATTTAAAAACAATATTCTGAAAAGCAGTTCCTAAGGCTTCACCAGACTGTCCATGGCACACACAAAAAAGTTATAAGCCCTTGTTTTAGTGAGATTGGACTAGACAAAATGGTTCTTACCTAAAGAAAATGGAATGAACACATGAAGTTAACAGATTGTGATCAGTTTTAAATTACATACCCAGTGAAGATTAAGTACGTTGCTGGGAAGGGGGTGGAGAACAGGAGCAGGGAACAGATTTGAATGAGTTGATCAAGCAGGGGCCTTATCCCTTGGAAGTGACATGGAGCCTTCTGCCCTGGGTTTAGGTTTTTTGCTTTTGTTTTTGTTTGGGGTGGGGAGGTAGAGAGCAGTGGGGTAGGAATACCCCCAGCAGAGATGACTCGACTGATGCTGGTACATGATGGGTGATCACTACCTTCAGACCATATCTATTGGTCAGCTCTGGACATCACATTTTAGAAGAACATTGGCAAGATGGAGGGCCAGTAGGTTGGCAAGAGGATTGAACAACATGCTTCGGAGTTTTGATTAAACAGACTGAGTAGGTTTAAGGTAGAGGGAGAGAAGGAGATGGGCAGGAAGGGATGGATATCATGATAATTGTCTTTAATTATTTAAGGGGTGTCCTAGTTCTGTTTGGCCCTGGAGGATGAAAGGAAGAGGAAAGGTTGAAGGTGCCACCAGTTACTGAACGGCGGTTTCAGAAAAATCTCCTAACAATTAGAACTATGCAAACTATGCAATAGGGAAATGAGCTGCTTGAGAGATGGTGGGTTGCCTGTTTTTAGAATATCTTCTAGCAGAGGCTGATTGATGATAACTCATCCGCCATGTCTCTCTGGTCAGAAGGGGTTGCACTGAAAGGTCTCTGGGTTCTCTCCCAAACTTATGTTCTATTGTGCTATTCAATAGCACACCAAAAAAGCTATGTTCCTTTGACTTTGGGAGAAGTGATGACCCAGAATTGTTAACTTTTGCTCCTTTTGCAGCTGGCAAGAAGACTGGAGGGTAGGAAGATGCTTTTATTCCTTGGTGTAATCTCAGGTCAGGCCCCTTCCCCCAGAGAGAGGTGGGGGAAGGGGAGAAGCAGACAAACAGTTTGAATGACTCCTGGGTCCAGAAGTCCAGCCCCTAACACCAAAGGAATTCTCCTAAGCCATGTCTTTACCTTTATCTGGACTAACTACTCATTATGGGGGTATTGAGAGGTGCCTGAGGTCTGCTTATAAGTCTGATTGAGATCCCTCTCAGTGCTATTCACTTTACTCCTAACCATCACTGGCTACTCAAGCATAGGCCTTCAGTCTTGGACCAGGCTGCCTTCCTGGGACTATTACATGTCATCTCTCAGAAACCTCGAACGTGAATTGAATACCAGATAGCAGAGAAATAGATGGGCACATGACTGTTTGTGTCCTTTGTGTGTGTATAAATATAAATATGTATGTGTGTATGTGTGTATATATACACACACACACACACACACACTTGTACCACCTCTGATTCCTGTACTATTAATAAACCCTACAGTTAGACCGAACTGCACTTATAACTGTGTCTTTGTTCCTTGAAATCTCAGCTCCCAGGAAAACCATTGGGTATCATTCCCTCCTCCTTCCCTTTCAGATATACACATGTATTCCCTTCATCTCTGTCCCTAGGAATTTGATGGGAGGGAATGTGTAGCTGAAATGACTTGGATTATCTCCACTGCCAGGAAAGTTGGAGCCATGATGACTCAGAAACATGGTAACCCATCATAGATGTTTGTCCCAACCAAGCTTAGGTCATTAGTAAAACTGGCAGCCATGAGGGCAGCCCTTGAAACAGAAGACACTCCCCTAGCCAGGTTCCTGGGATAAATGCTCTCACCTCTTAAGGGAATAGAACAGAATTCTTTGGGCTTCTCCTTCAAAGCTCCAAGAGTCCTAACTTTGGGGTTCTGTGATATCCCTCTTCACTCCAACCACAGCAGTTCCACACTCAGAATTAGGCTTCTTTTAAAAAAAATGTGTTTAAAAAATGTGCCAGGTAATCTAGAAGGCACAAACTAGATTCAGACCAGGTAAATTATAGGCAAGGTAGCTAAATGGCACAATGGATACAGTGCCAGGCTTGGAGTTAGGAAGACCTGAGTTCAAATGCAGCCTCAGACAATTATGTATCTGTATGACCCCGGGCAAATCACTTAACCCTGTTTGCCTCAGTTTCCTCACCTGTAAAATAAGCTGGAGAAGGAAATGACAAACTATTCTAGCATCTCTGCCAAGAAAACCCCAAATAGGGTCATGAAGAATCAGCTATGACAGAAACAACATGACAACAAAATTACAGGCACATTTCTGCCCATGGCTCTGTGTGGTTGGCAGGGATTTAACACATTCATCTGTCTTTTCAAACTCTCCCTGTTCCTCTCCCCTTCCCAGATAGAGAACTCCTCCATCCCTGGTCTTTGGGAGTCTCCATCCCTCTTTGCCAGGTCACCTTAATTCCACTTTTTAGTTAATATCAGATCTGTTCTTCATTCTGGGCCCCCAGGTCTCACCCCTCAGGCTAAATCAGAGATGGAATTCTACTCAAGGTCCTTACAGATTCATCCTTAGAATCACAGGATCATAGAGATAGATCTGGAAAGCATCTTGAAGGTCCTCCAGTCTAGAAGGGGCAAACTCAAACAACCACAGGGACCACTAAATGATACATGAGGATCTCACATATTGACTTAATTTTAAACTGTAATCTTGTCTGTGTTTTATAGCAATTTCATTTATTTTGTTAAATATTTCCCAATTATATTTTAATCTGGTTCAGGCCACACTCAGGAGTGTTATGGGCCACACACAGCCATGGGGCCACATGTGCTCTGCTCCAAGCCCCTCATGTTACAGATGAGAAGATTCAGTCTCAGAGATGTGGTGACTTGTCCATCCATGATCATGAAGTCAAGAGATGCCATAGGCAGGACTTGACTTCCAGACTACAAGTCCAGCACTTACACACTATATCATATGAATGTGGGCCCATTTGGAAGTCACAGTCTCCCCCCTGTCCCTTAAAATAAAACCAACTGAGCAAATCCCCACAAGTAGCGCAGAAAAAAATCCATCAATAGACATCTATTTCTGGTACAGGAGACTGTTTGTGTAGGAAACTGTCCAAAGGTTTCCAAAGAATGGAAACACCAAATGACTCCCAGCTCCCACACTACACTTGGCTGGATGTATTTATTTGCAGTAATGGTGGGGGGCGCAGAGGGGCGGGGAACTTTCTGTAAGCAGATGGACAGTCCCGAGGAGGATGATTTGTTTCCTCTCGTCTTCCTCCGTGATGTGGTTTACGATTGCAGCGGGTCAGTGGCTGCCATGTGTTCCTTTTTAATCTGTGAGTGCTTTTCCGTGGGCTCCATTCCTGGCAGCTCCCATATTTACCAAAGAGAGCACACTCGGTTGGAGAATGGCTCCACTCCAGCTCTCCAGAGTTCAGTGCTTGGATGTTGGCAGCTGATGAAGAAATATGGCTTGCCATGGCCATCTCAAACGTGTGGGGCTGTTTTTGCCCCTTCAATATATTTCTACTGCCTTCTAGGGGGAGGGCTTTCCTTTTCACGTGTCTCTCTGACGCTTAGTTAATAAATAGGACGTAGCAGAACAGTGTCTGAGAAACAATGGGGCTGAATTCAGTCAGCCAATTTGTGGTCGCTGAAGTTTGTTATAAATCCTCCATGCCCATTAACCTCTGAAGCTTGTAGATGGTATCTCCTCGGGGATAAATTACCTTTATTTCCAGACATGTGTTTGCTCATTTAGCACCCGATTCATAGAAAACAGCCCGATTTCAACATAGTTTCCCATAATTAGAAATGAAGATCCCCTTCTTTGGGGGGGGAGGGGGAGAGATATCCTTTCAGGAGGACTTGGGCCAGTACAGAAAGATTGTCTGTCCTCCTATGGCTTACTGGTCCCAATTCAAAGCAGCCCCAGGGAGCAATAAGGCTGAGTGCCAAGGTCTGCTTCTTTGCTACTTGCTAAAAAGTAAAATTGGGACCACCAGGCACCAGAGCACAGGAAAAGAGGTCACTAGCGCCACATGATCCTTACTGCTAAGAAAAATGGAAGCAATCCCCAGGACCTGGTTTTGAGGAAAGATTTCTACTAAGAAAACATGAATGTACACTATCTTTTTTGAGCTCCAAAGCTTATTTTAAACCCAAAGTTTATTTCTAGTGATTTAGGCACTATTTTATTCCTACTAGAAAAAAGGGACAGGAAAATGGTTCTGGATACTGATTCTGGTCAAGGAAATGCTTATGCATCAGAATGCAGATCAATGAAGTGACCAATTATGGCTCCAGAAGACCAAGGATTAAGCATATCTTTCTGTTCCTGCAAAGCTACAGGTACAGAATGAGGCATACACTTTCAGACATGGTCAATACATTCTTTGGTTTGTTTACCTGTACTACTTCATTACAAAAGTGGCTTTTATTGTAAGGGGTCATTGATCAGTAACAGCAATGTAAGAAAAACATCAATTTGTTTCTTTTGTTTTCTCTTTAAGAGAGGTCATACTCTTCGTCCTCCAAGATAGGTGGCCAGATATCTTCACCTGAGAGAAGAAAAACTTGAGAAACAGGGAAATTTGGCTAGAGTACTCCCTGGCAAGGAAAGTCAAGAATAATTGGCAGAAATCCCAAACAGGCACTGCTGTAAGGCACACCATAAGAAATCCACCTTTAAATCACACCATTTCTATGTTTATTAACAGGACCCTCTGCTATTTTCAGGTATTAGAACAGCCTTTGAATCATGGTCCTCCTTGGGTTAAAGGATGATTTTGAACTGAGGTCTCATCACACCCTGTTATGACTCAGACAGTTTCATCACATGCAGTTTACTGGTCTGCGAGTCAGCGTTTTCCAGGACAAAAGCCTGCACAAAACAAAAAGAGGACTTACTGCTAATTGGAGAAGTCTGCATTTGTACAGACCTTCCTTTCAACCAGGGCTAGAGAGCTCACTTAGACTGAAAGACATCCAATTCAATTCCTTCATTTTATAGATGAAGAAACCAAGGCCCAGAGTGGTGGGGTAACCCACCCACGGTCACACGACTAGTCAGTGGCAGAGATGAGACTCGTACTTTGGTCCTTGGAATCCAAACCCTGCATTCTTCCCCCTGCATCATGTAAAAGACTTTGAAACCTCGAAGGACCATGAACCAAGCCCAGCAATGCCTGTGGCTCATGGCAGCCTAAAACATTAGTAGAGAGTCAAGCCAATAAGTCTAAATGTTTTCCTCTACTACTTCCTTACTCAGGCAGGGAAGCCTAACCGGGTTAATATATCAGTTCAATAGGGTTATACAAGTAGAGAAGGTGGAGGTGCATCAGAGAGGAAAGAAGAGCTATTTTGACTCTTCATAGACTCAGGTATGAGTCTCTTCTATTTTGTGTTTTTGGTTTGTTTTTTTTTTAAAAAGCCTGTCCTATTACACCAGGCCAGGCTTAATCCAGGCTAGTCCATTGATTCAGGTTTGAAGGTTAAAACCCAATGAGATACCTTCAAGACAATAAAGTGAAATTAATAACAACTTTGCTCATCACAATCAACTAAAAGAAAGCAACTTCTTTTTAAAGGTATATAATATCCTACTACCGTCAGAAGCCTTTATGGTTTCTGGTCAGGAGCTTGGGAAAGTGTTCCCTCAAGGCAAATGGAGTTCAGAAATAATCAGTGATGTAATTCCCCACTTCTAACCCCAGGATGGACTTCTTGTACTCGAAAAGGCAAAAAGACAAATAGGCCCTCTCTTCGTTGAAGGATCTGACTGGTCTGCCAGTTGTTGGTGCCACTGCCAACTATCTAGGGCACTAAGTGGGGTGGCCCATAGAAAAGGGAAAAGGAAGCTCAAGGGGGTAGAGGTTGAAAGGGAAAGGGAGGAAAAGAGGCTCCAGCCCTGGCTTCACACAAAACTGGGCCTCCCCTCAGTAGTGGGAAAGTATAGGAAACCAGTAGGCAGCTAGGTGATACAGTGGATAGAGTGCCAGGTCTGCAGTCAGGAAGACTCTTCCTCCTCAGTTCAAATCCAGCCCCAGACACTTTATAGCTGTGTGACCTTGGGCAAGTCACTTCACGCTATTTGCCTTAGTTTCCTCATTTGTAAAATGAGCTGGAGAAGGAAATGGCAAACCGCTCCAGTGTCTGCCAAGAAAACCCCAAATGGGGTCACGAAGAGTTGAACGTGACCGAAAATGACTGTCAAACAACAGGAAACCTATAGCTCCTCTAGCCAGTGCTTCCACAATGGCTTGTGGTGCCCTGTGTACCACAATAGAACACTAGCACAATGACTACTACACTTGTATCTGATGTATTGTTGGCCTCAATGCTTACACGGAAGCTAAGGACACACACACAATATTCTGATGTTCCCAGGGGAAATCCAGGGGGAACAATTCAAAGAGAATGATTTGTGAGAAATCTCCAATGTATGTAAATCTAGAGTCTTTGGTTCTGGGCTATGGGTTACACAACCATTATCACACCCAATTTACAGATGAAAAAACTGAGGCTCTGAAAGATTAACTAACTTGTCTACAATCATGCAATCATTATCTGGCTGTGGTGGGGTTTGATCTCGGAACTCTTTGACTTCAAGGCACCAATCTAATTATATCAGTAGCATTCTCTTCCCCAAAAAGGGAAAATGCTCAGGTTGTCAAAGAGCCAAGAAACCTTCTCCCCACAGTGAACTCTACCTCCAGAGGAAGTATATCATCTTCTAGGCCAAGGGCTTTTCAACTTTTTTGTGTGGTGGCTCCCTTTGGCAGTCTGGTGAAGCTCGTGGACCTCTTCTCAGAATAATGAGTTTCAACGCATGAAATAAAATACATAGGACTACACAGGAAACCAATTATATTGAAAATTAGTTATCAGAACCTTTTGAAAAAAAAATAAGCTTACTAACTCCAAGTTAAGAGCCCCTTCTCTAGACTTAGAGTGCTGCCTAACAAGGAGAAAGCCTTTTGGGTCAAGAGAGATTTAACCCTTGCTGTCATGGACCTGGGATGGTTCACATAAGTCACAAAATCAGTGAAGAGCTAAGTCCCAGCTGTGTCTCTGTCCCTTGATGCTCCCGCTTGGTCCTGGGACTTGTTATGGTGCAGTATCTGATCTTCTTAGCTCTCTTCATTTGTCACCAGTTCCTTGGTACCCCTGGTTCCCTGGAGGACTTGATCCCCTGGAGATGCTACTTGACTGTGCAGGCTTCTACCTCCCAGCTCTCTCAAATCTCTGGCCTTTCAAAAAATTTAGGTTAAAGGAGAACATTGTACACAGTAACAGCAGCAATGTGTGATGACCAACTTTGATAGACTTAGCTCTTCTCAGCAATGCAACGATCTAAGACAACTCCAAAAGACTCGTGATGGAAAATACTATCTACATGCAGAGAAAGAACTGGGAAGTCTGAATGCAGATGGAAGCAGACTGTTTTCTTTTTGTTGTTGTTTTTGTTTTTTCTTCCTCATGATTTTTCTCTTATGTTCTGATTCTTCCCTCACAACATGACTAATGTAGAAATATGTGTAATATGATTATACATGTATAGACTATATCAGATTGCATGCCATCTTAGGGAGGGGAGAAGGGAAGGGGGGAAATTTAGAACTCAAAATCCTATGAAAGTGAATGTTGAAAACTATAAGTAAATAGATTTAAACTAAAATAAGTAAGAACTGGTTGTGATTCGCCAACCTCAGCTCCAGAACAAAGGAATCATCAATGGGGCAGCAGGGTAGAGAGCCAGGCAAGGGATTTCCACCTTATCAGAGTTAACCTAGTCAAGAGAATTTCACACCCTCTTAAGGGGATCAAATCAGCACCAGAATGGTGTATTGCAATATTGGCAGGGAGGATTGTGGAGTGGATCTTATGTAGAGAGGTGCCTTCAGTGTCAGAACAAAAGGAGAATCAGTGGGCTAACAAAAGCCCCAGACAATGCTTGGCTCCCCCACCACTTAACAAAATCCACTGGACATCTGAAATTTGTGCTTACGCCTTCAAGCTCCTTTGTATGCTGATGGCTTAAGGTGAAAGGAGAATTTTTTTTCAAAATCATGCAGAAGGAATAAAGAATACAAATGCAAACTTGGCCTGCTCATTCTTCTGCCTGGGGAGGAGCACAAACAGAAACTGGAGGAAAAGGGGCAGGATGGGAGAGAGAGAAAATGTGGAGGTGAAAGTAAGAGGAATTCAACCCAGCAATTCAATAAATGTTTACTGTGTGCTTCCTATATGTAAGTGCTAGCATTGTGGGGAGGGTGTAAAGAAATATAAAACATCTTCTGCCTACAAGGAACTTACAGTTTAGTCAGCAGGGCTTACCCTTGCCGTAGCACATACCCAGGAATGCTGTTGGCAGTAGCTGATTAGTTTTAGAATCGAGGACCAGGGTATATTCTGCCAAGCAAGATGCCTTGTGTCCAGCCTAAAACCAAAGGGTACTCTGGTGTGTTAACCAGTTCCCGAGTCTTCTGTCATGGTATAAAGAAGCTTTTGTGGCTCCTCTCTCTGGCTTTGCTATCTCTTGGGACAAGACCCAAATTCTTCATAGTTCAAGGGGTTTGTGTATATTTATCTAATTAGATCATAGCTGGGTCCTCACCTGCTCTAGGAAACTACATCCCTTATCTCTTTTCAACTTTTGCATCCCTTATGCATTTTAATTGAGGTAATTTACAAAGGTGTGATTGTATAATCTCTTTAATCATATTGAAAGTGAATGAAAAACAATTGCATCAATTTACCCGGTATTGTCATCACTTCCCAGCCCATGAGTTCCTCCTAAAATGAAACCCACTCTGACTTTCAATAGGCAAGTAAAAACTCCAGGAATTCTGTCCCTATTCCCAGCCATTCCCATCATGGACTAGTACAATGTCTACCCTGGGGTTTTTCCATATGTGGAAGAAAACTCCCAGAGTTTCAGCCTTTAGTCAATGGCATAATGTAGGGGCTTGAGATACTCCAGCTGGTCTCTAACTTTATCAAGGGTGGCACAGCTTTAGCATACAGGGCAGCACAGGAGGACGAGCCCTGGCATCAACCAGTTCTTTCCTGGACTAACACCCCTGCACTGGCTACCATCTCCTCCCTTCCCCATCTTGACTTCTTCGCGAACCAGTTCAATTAAATACTACTTTCTTCTCTCTAGTGCCTTGCCATGCCTCAGCCTTAGATTACTCCCACAATCCTGCCTTTCACTCACACTCACATGCTGCTGAAGGAAGCTGAAGAAATGCTAATGAAAACCACTATCAATCTATATTCCATAATTGCAACAGAGCCCTCACTGTGGCAAGGCAATCATTTACACCTCCCTAATTGACTTACCATCCCATTTACCACAGTGGTAAGGTTTTCTAAACCTTTTCATCCCTCTTCAAATATTCTATAGTCCCCACCACTCTCACAGCTGAGAACCCTGACTCATATTTTGCTATAAAAAAATTTGCTATGAAATAAGTAATTCACCAAGAGTCCATCATATCCCCTCCTCATCTCACATCATTCAGATACCTCCCCCCCCCCGTCTCCTTCATTCTGGTTTCACACGAAAGAATGGACTTTCTCCTTACCAAGGCACACCCCTCTCTATGCCCAAGAGATCCCATTCCAGTCCATTTTCTTCAGCAGATTTTCACCTCTCTCAGCCCTGCTCTCTTACTAATCCTGAACCTCTGCTTCCCTACTGCCTCCAAACATGCTTATATCTCCCCCATCCTAAAATTAAAGCTAAGAAACCTCACCTGATCCATCAACCCCCACTGTCTGTCATCCTATGTATCTCTTCTCTCTCTTACGGCTGAGCGAGAAGGGGATCTCTCGTAGGTTCCTCCACTTCTTTCCTCTTAGTCTCTTCTTCTATCTCGATAGTCTAGCTTCTGATCCCATCCTTCAATTGCAGCTGCTCTCTCCAGTTACCATTGATTGGTTGATTGACAAACTGAACGACCTTTCCTCCAAACTAATCCTGCCCAACCATTGTGTAGCCTTTGACACTAGATCACTCCCTTCTCTCTTGGTTTCCGTGACATTACTTTATCCTCGTTCTCCTCCATTCCTCAGTCTCCTTTGCTGGATCTTCATCTAGGTCATGCCCACTAAAGGTGAGTGTTGCATAGGGCTCTATCCCAGGTTCTTTTCTCTTTTTCCTCTGTACTATGTTGCTGGGGCAGCTAGAGAGCATTGGCCTTAGAGTCAGGATCTGAGTTCAAATTTGACCTTAGACACTTCCTAGCTATGTGACCCTGGGCAAGTCACTTATTCCCATTTGCCTCATTTTTCTCACCTGTAAAATGATCTGGAGAAGGAAATGGCAAACCATCCCAGTGTCTTTGCCAAGAAAACCCCAGATGGGGTCACAAAGAGTCTTACGTGACTCAAACAACTCAAAGATAACAACTACATTGCTTGGTAGGCTCACCAGCTTCCATGAATTCCATTATCATCTCTATGCTCGTGGTTCTGAGATCTATTTATCCAAGCCTAACCTCTCTTCTAAGCTTCAGAAACATCACGGACCGCCTATTGGCCATCTTGAACTGGATATCCCATAGGCATCTTAAACACTTTTTGAAACTGATCTCATCTTTCATCCCAAACTCTCCTCTTCCTAACATTCCCATTGATGTATGAAGGCGCCATCAAACTGCTAGTCACCTAGGCTCCCCTCCTAAGTGTCATCCTCAACTCCTCACCCTCTCTTATCTTCATTCCCAATCTATTGGCAAATCCTGTCAATTATATCTTCCTGACATCTCTTATATACACACCCTTCTCTCCTCTGACGCTGCTGCCACCCTGGTGTCAACCATAATCACCTCACACCTGGACTTACACAGCCAGCCTCCCACTCCAGTCCATCTTCCACTTGACTGCTAAACTGATCTTCCTAAAGCACAGGTCTGATCATATTAGCCTCCCCTCTTCTCCCAGTCTATAAGCTCCAGTGGCTCCATATCACAAACACATATGTGTATGTGTATGTGTATGTATAACATATGTGCGTGTGTGCATGTGCGTGTGTGTGCATATGTGTGTATGTATCTTCTGACATTCAAAGCCCTTCATAACCTGACTCCCAGCCTACCTTACTTCCCCTACCCCCACACTCTTAGATCCAGTGAAATTGGCCTCTTTGCTACTCCTTGCACAAGACCATCCATCTCCTGACTTCTGACGTTTTCACTGACTGTCCCCACGCTCAGAATTCTCTTCCTCATCTCCACCTCCTGGCTTCCTTCCAGTCCCAGCTAAAATCATACCTACAAGTGGTTGTTACCCAGTCCGCTTTAACGTTAGTGCCTCCCCTCTGTTATCTCCAATCTATCTTACATGGATCTTGTTTGCACACAGTTGTTTTCATTGTCTTCTCCATTAGATCGTGAACTCCTTAAGAGCACAAAGGTCTTTTGCCTTCCTTTGTATTCCTAGTACTTATCACAGTGTCTGATACACAGTTGGTGGTTAGTAAATGCCCATTGATGGACTGGCAGGTCCATTTGATTTAAAAGATCAATTCTAACTGCTTTTGAGTTGGGAGTTTCCTTATTTGTGAACGAGGTGGCTGTGATGGAGAAGGACAAAATTTGGCACTGTTGTACAAAAATACAGAAAGGACCAAGGCTCCAGCCCTGGGCCAGAAGTGCCAGGCTTTCTCCCAGCTGAGACTGAGATAGCCTGAGATAGACTTTTGTGGTTTTAATTATTAATAAATATTTATTAACTTACCAAACTACACTGGATCTGGGTTTTTTTTCCTTTGCCATAGGCTAACATCAAGTCAGAATTCCACTTTGCTATCTGGGACAAGTAGAGGCTGCCAAGCCAAAGATCTTCACTCACTCTTCTCCCTCTCTCCCGTGCCTGCACAGAGAAATCGCGTTACCTCGGGAGTAGGAACTGCCCAACAGGAAGAGAAAAAGTAAGGCTAGATATGCCTGGTAACACCCAGATTTCAAAAGTGGAGCCACGGCAGGAGATCCCCAGAGAGGATATTTCCTTTACCAATGCAAATTGGCCACTGTCCTGCAAATCATCAGGGTTGCCTGGGGAGTTTAGAGGTTAGGTGACTCACACAGGGTCACATAACCATGATGTGTCAGAGATGTGACTTAAACCCAGGTCATCCTGACCCTTGCAAGGTCAGGTCTCTATCCACCATGTCAAGCTGTCTTTCTCTATAACTCAAGGGAGGAAATGGGGCTTCAGAGGAGGGAGAAGTCACATCTAATTTGTAGTATCAGGAGAGACTAGATGAAGGAAGCAGCATTCACAATATCGTGGAAAATGGAGAAAATTCCAATTGGCACGGATTTGGGTGGGGAAATGAGAGGGAAGGCATTCTAAGCAGAGGAAAACCCAGAGGAAGGTGAAGGAAAAAAATTCATGTCCTGAACAGCAATGAAGCAAAATCATAATTGTCTTAGCCAGATCTTTCCCTAGGGTACAATGAATGGGGCCATCAACCACCTAGAACTCTAGAAGGAACATGCTTCTGGCTTCTGGGTGGTAACTCCAGGAGGCAGCTGGTGGGTGAAACTTAGGTCTGCTTTCCCAGCTGGTGCTAACACAAACACACACACATTATATGTATATATACACATACATACACACATACATACATACATGTATATTGTACATATTATTTAATATGCATATATATATATTTATAATTGGTCTATAAAACATTATTGCCAAAGCAATGAGACTTCTACTGATAGTAACCCCACCCCCCAATCCATTGGCTGACCTTCCAGGCTCTCCTGGATATTTGTTTTGACCTGGTTTTTCCTCGAGTGGTGGCCCTTCTTGATTGGCAATGGTGTCAGAGCCATTTGGAACATGTTCTAGTTACTTCCTGTGTACACACACACACACACACACACACACACACACACACACACAAACATGCACACATGCTCATGCACACACACATACACACACGCGTGCACACACACACACACATACACACATGCACACACGCACATCTTTTGCTAAGAGATGATACATCTTCCATACCCTAATACTAGGTGAGAACAGAAGCAGTACTGGAACTTGTATCCATACAAGCAGCAGCAGAAATGGTGGCCCTCTATCACCACCATGTGAAGCTGCCTCCTCTGTTTTCTTCTAGGTCCCTTCTGCTCCTTTTCCGCATGGCTGGATTTATTTTTGAAACAATTTATAGTTATATCAAATATTAAAGTCACTTTGCAGGTGGTGTTTATGGTTTTAAAAGTTAACAAATGTATGTCATACTATGATAAAAACAGAGGAAATTAATTTGGAGAGTCTGATCACAAAGGCTGGGCTAGAACAGGACTGTAGCAATTTCAGTTTTGTTTGTTTTTTTTAATGAAACTATTTTCTATGACCATGCTTAGTTCAGGCTACTTCAGCACACTGTCCAATAAGCCCAACGCAGCTTTGTGGCATCAGAAATACCAGGCTACACTGATTACCCTCTGTTGCTAGGGGCTAGAAGAGATGATAGATTGACCTCCTCCTGAAGGCAGGATGAAATCAAAAGCATCAAAGGCAGCTAAGTGGTGAAGTGGTTAAAGTACTGGCCTTGAAGGCAGGCAGACCTGAGCCCAAACCTTACCTTAGACACTTATTACTAGCTCTGTGATCTTGGAGTGAAAATGACTGAACAATAAAGCCTTGGGCATATCACTTAACCATGCTCTGTCCTAGTTTTCCCAGCTCTAAATGGAGATAAAGAGCATCTACCTCATAGGACCGTTGCTGTGTACAACTGGGTGTTGCAATGGGTAGAGCACCAGACCTGGAGTCAGAAAGACCTGGGTCCACATCTGCCCTCAGATACTTGCTAGCTGTATGATCCTGGACAAGTCACTTAACCTCTGTTTGCCTCAGTTTCCTCATCTGTAAAATAGGAATAATAATAACACCTACCTCCCAGGGATGTTACGATCTCCAAGTGAGGTAATAATTGTAAAACGTTTAACATAATGCCTGGTACATAGTAAATGCCATACAAATGTTAGCTATTATTATTATTATTGTGCAGATCACATGAGTTAATATTTGTGAAGTTATTTAGAAATTGCTATATAAATTGCTATATAAATCCTTATTACTGTTATTAATATTATTATTACTGCTACTATAGGGGTTGCCATGGAAGACAGGAAGAGGGTGATGACAGGTAGGCTGGAGTGGAGCTCACCTGGAATATAACTGACATTAATAATAGTAACAATAGCATTTATATAGCACTTTAAGGTTTGCAGAGTGCTGTATATATGTTATCTCATTTGATTCTCCTAACAACCTCATAATGTTGATGCTATATCCCCATTTTACAGATGAAGAAACTGAGACTAACAAAACTTACGTGACTTTTCTAAGATCATAGAACTACTGAAGTATCTGATTCGGTATTTGAACTCAGGATTTTCTGACTCCAACCTCAGCACTCTATCCAGAGGTACCACCAACCTGCTATCTGGTCGTTTCCTAGTTTAACTAATGATGTTTACTAAATAGGCAGTAAGCTCAATTTTAGGCTGCTGAAAGATTGCAGAGGATGTCTGCACTCTTTAAACTCAAGGTCTCAGGGCAAGGTCCCTGTCCACTCTGTCGTAGTGGGGCCAAGAAGTGTGATTTCAGTGGCTCGGGGAAGACTGAAGACGGGCCTTCCTCATTGACAGGCTCATGCCTAACTGTGATGGTTTCATTTCTTTAGCTTAAGGCTTCCAGCCTGAAAGGAAATGCCTTTCCCACTGGGAGGGGGGAAATTACCCTTTAAACTGTTAGCACTGATGTGTAACTGAAGGATCCTGGGTCTGCTTTTGATTGGAGAGAAAGGGAAGAATTCATGGAGATCTTTGGTAACTGGGGAGGAAATTCTCCAAAGGAGGAAAAAAGGCTTGGGAACTTTCTGCTTAGGGGAGGCCCTTTAGGATTCCACTCCTTATGTCTTTGTAACTCCCTGTTTTTCCTCTCATTAGTCTCAAATCTAACTTTCTAAATAGCTAATATTAAAAAGCACTTACAGTCCCTGTGATGGATGGTGGGGAGGGGACTTCGGGGAGCCCAGTGTGGGATTCACACTTTCTTTAAGCCGAACAGAATTGACTGTGTTTTTTCAAAAGCACTTTTTAATCCTCCTTAACAGTCTTGAGAGGGGAATAAATATCCTCTATTGTACTTTGGTGGCCCAGTGACCTGAAGAGATCATCTCTTATACAGAGGGGTTCATTCCTTCATTGGGCAGATGTCAGAGGGTAAAAGACAAATAAGCTGATATAGTAATCCCAAAGGACTGGCTTCTCTCCCCTAGGTGTAGACATCTGAGTAATGTAATCTTTCTGGATTGAGCCATTGGTGGGTCAGAGCCTAATACTGGAAAGGCTGATTGTTAAATTTTCAACGTGAGCATTGACATCTTGGAAATCAGCAAACATTACAAATTGGGACTTGGTTTATTGTTTGGTTGATTTTAGACTTAAGAAAGTGATAGAGAAAATGTTAAAATGAAGATTAAACTGTGTAAGTGTGTTGTACATACATCATTTTTGGAGGGTCAGTTGTTAAACATTTACCAACACACCCCTGCCAGGATCCAAGTGGAAATGATAACCCATTCATTGACTCATACATAGGATTTTAGAAGGGAAAAAGCTCCTCCTCGGGCATTTAAAGCCCTTCATAGCCTGGTGCCTTCCTACTTTTCCAGTCGATTTATTCTTTACCCTCCATGCTCTCTATAATCCAGCTACCCTACTCAACTCACCATTCTTCTCCCATGACATTCCATCTTCCACTCCCTAATTTTGCTCTGACTTTCACCCCCCACCAGTAATGCTCTCCCCCCCTTATCTCTGCCTTGTAGTTTCATTCCTCCCAGACTTAGCTCAAACCCTATTGTCAGAAGGAGCCTTTTCCTCATCTTCCTAATTGCTTCAGACTTCCCCTCTAAATTAACTCCCCCCTATTCTGTATCTTGTATGTGCCTATTTCTTTATATGTTATCTCCCCCATAGGTAAGCTCCTTCAAGGTGGGAAACGTTGCTGATATTCTTTGTACCCCCAACAATTTTCCAAGGCACCTGGCACATAGTAGGAGTTTATTAAATGCTTGTCAGAGTCTCTCATTTTATAAACCAGGAAGATGAAGCCCAGAGTCCATTGGAAAGAACCAAAGTTGGCAACAGAGCTGAACCTAGACCTCAGGCTTCCAAATGCTTTTGCCATTGCTGTCTACCATTTTGCCAATCCACATGGCATCCTGTGTTGGTTACCATAGCCCACTATCCCTTGAATGGAATCTCTCCACAGAGGAGAATTCTACCCTACCCCCTTCCAATGAGAAGAAGCCTCCTTAGGCTTGTGCTGCCTAATTGTTATGGTCTGCCCTCAACATTCATAAACCCCACTTGATTGGGTAAATGCAGGGTTCCTTAATGTCCTTTATGGTACTTAAGGGGGGAGCTTTTTACCTGCTTAAGTATCTACCAGGTGGATATAGAATGATCTAAATGTAGACAAGATGCAAAAGCACTCCTCAGGGCCAGCATATTATAGGCTCCAATGGCCTTCAGCTGAGCCTGCCATAATTACATTGTGACCTAAGCTCTCACTACTAACCACTTGCTCCATATTAACAGCAGGCTGGTATGCACCAGGGGAGACAGGTCCAGGTAGTTAAAACAGAGATAGGATTGCACATTGTCATGTAAGTGTGATTCTTTACCCTCTCCTTCCATCCCAGAAGGGACATGATTATATAAACTATGATAAGCAAAAGAAAGGAGCAAGGGAAGGAGGGAGGAAAGAAGGAAGGAAGGAAGAAAGGAGGGAGGGAAGGATAGAGGAAGGAATAAGGAAGGAGGAAAGGAAGGAAAGAAGGAGGGATTAGGGGAGGGAGACAAGGAAGGAAGTAAGGAAGAAAGGAAGGAAGGAAGGAAGGAAGGAAGGAAGGAAGGAAGGAAGGAAGGAAGGAAGGAAGGAAGAAAGGAAGGAAGGAAGGAAGGAAGGAAGGAAGGAAGGAAGGAAGGAAGGAAGGAAGGAAGGAAGGAAGGACGGACAAGTGTTCTGGGGGATGCTGCCATTCCTAAGGTTCTTGGGCTTACCCGCCAAATGGTGGCAGTTGAATAATAATTAGTGCTGGTGGTGGTGAGGGAAGTGGACCCCTTCTCCATAAAGTGGATAATGGCTCTGGAGGCTAGCCTGGAAGCAGGTGTTCTGGGGGTCATCACAACTCCCAAGGCTCTCAGGCTCAGGGTCCTAGGCTGCTACAGTCTGAGGGGAGGTGATGGGTGAAATGGTGCCAGTGGCTTGACTTGCGTTGTACACGCTACCTCCAACCTCTCCCTAAGGGTGCCTTCCTGCTTCAACTAGGCTAGCTTTGCTGCTCCATAGATGACCATTGCTTAGCAGTCGTGGGGGCGATGGGCCCCTTCTCCACAGACATTGCTTCCTGGGTTGATGGCTGTGGGGGATGGGCTAGAAGCAGGACCAGTAATCCAGGTCAGGGGAGAGGGGTGCTACCATTGGGAATCTGGGGGAAGGAAAATGGGCAGGGAGGGAGGAAAGAAAGCCAGCTGGTTTTCAGTCCCTGGGGAGACCTAGTATGATATTTGAATAGCATTCCTAGAATGAGGTTTCTCACCCAGGAGACAGGCCACTTCACCCCCACTCCACACCCACAGCCCTTCTTCCTGTAAAGTAGACCACTGCTCATTGTCTCAACCTTGTAAGCGCTGCCATGGTAACGCTATTAGCATCACCCTCCTCTCTTCTAATGTATCAGGCTCTGAGGCTCTACAGAACATACCTCGAAAGTTGGGAGCCCTCCCAGACAGTGTAGATCTTTCACTGAACAGGAAAGCCCAGGCTCTCATCAGGTAGCCCAATACTCTGTCCATTCTGGAGTTTCATGTGGCATATTTTGGCAATGTGTAACTCAATTAGCGTAAGCCCTTCTCAGCTGGTTACCCCTAAAGACTTGTAAAAGTCTCTTTGCACCAAGATAGCAGACTACAACAATGGAATGTATCTCAAAATGAAAATGTTGAATCAGAATTAAAACAGTTAGCAAAGAAACAAAATAAACTTCTCTGCACTTAACGCTTGGGGATTTGGGTCTGGTCCCCAAGAGGTAGGGGAAACCAAAGGACATAATTGCCAGGGTTCCAGATTGAACACCAGCACTCACCAAGGATTTATCAAGCACCTGCTATGTGTCAGCAAAGGCAAAAATGAGAGTCCTTGCCCTTAAGGAGTATAAATTCTTTTAGGAGAGAAACAACATATCCGTGGAAAATTAAATGTAAAACAGACAAAAAATTTTTGAGAGAAGGATACTAGCAACTGGGAGGATCACGATAGACGTGTTATAGGATGTGACACATGAGCTGAGTTTTAAAGAGAGCTATAGATTCTGTGAGGCTCAGGAGAGAAGAGAGTGCGTTCCGGGCATGGGGGACAGTGTGTGAAGAGGTATGGAGATACGAGATAATAATGACAGCTAGCATTTTTACATGGGGCTTTAAGGTTTGCAAATTTTATAGTTTATCCCACAACCCTAGGAGGTAGGAGTTATTATCCCCATTTCATAGATAAGGAAACTGAGGCAGACAGATTTGAACTCAAGTCTTCCTTACTGTATGTAGGTTCTAGAGCTCTAAATACCATGCCACTTCAGCTGTCTAATGGGATATCACATATGGGGAACGGCAAGCCAGCAGTTTGATAGAACCTGAAGTAGGTGACTAAAAGTAATATGTATTGTCTCCTGCAGGGCCAACAAGATCCAGTCCCAGCACTTACTATCTGTATAACCCTGGTCAAGTTATTTAACTCTGATTGCCTCAAAAAAAAAAGATTCAATCCCATAGGATCTATTATCTCATTTGCAATTTGCCAATTTGCCAATTAATATTAGTCAGATCAGGAGAAGATCTCTGTCTCTCAAGTGCCTCCATGTATTTTCATCAGCTGGCAAGCTGGCTTTGGGAGCAGTTCACCATTCCTCTTTCCTATACTGGGCATCATCATGAATACTTGCTCTGTACAACTCTCCTTCCCAAAAGTATCTCCTCCATAATCAAAATGCACAGCCCTTTTATGTCTTCCTACATTCAAACATGAAGTCTCAAAAACTCATTCCAGGTATTCCAATCAGGCATTATAAGAAACATTTCCCTAAAGTCCCTCTTATTGCATTTAAATAGTACTAGCTGCACCTAGATTAGGTGGAACTTGACTATAGATCAACCTATCAATCAACAAGCATTTATTAAGCACCTACTACATATGCCAAACTGTACTAGACACTGGAGATGCAAAGACAAAAGTGAGAGAATCTCTGCCCTCAAAAAGCTTGTAAGTCCTAGAGATACAAATACAAAGAAGGAGAGAATTCCTACCGGCAAGAAGCTTGCATTCACTGTGAGAAATGATGACTGTGAAGAATTCAGAGAAGCACAGAAGGACTTATATGAACTGATGCTGGGCATGGTGAGCAGGACCAGAAAAACAAAATATATGACTATTGCAATGTAAATGAAAAGAATGAAAAGAAAAAAAAAAAGGAAGCTGAACCTTGCATAATTAAAATGACCAAGTTTGTCCCTAAAGAATACATGAGAAACTGCATCTCAACACCCTTCTTTGCAGAGGTAGAGGACTACAGGTGTAGGTCATTGCATATCCTGACAGACTTGGTTTATATGTTGGTTGGTTTTGTTGAGATTTTTTTTTAAACTCTTTTTTTCATTTCTGTTATAAAAACTCAGTTGGAAGGATGGGGAGAAATATATTTAGAGATGTGTATGATGCAAAACTAAAAATGTTAATAAAAATATTTAAAGAAAACAAGAGAGTGTTTAAAGATAGAAAAGATCTAGATTCAAGAGTGGTAACAACCAACTCTTAGAAAAAAATAAATGCACACACTTTTAAATTTAATCTTCATTATTCATACCTTTCCCCATCATTTTCTTATTTCTCAACAATCAACAAAACAATAAACCAGGAATAGGAAACTTGCGGCCTGGAGACCACATATAGAGTTCTAGGTCCTCAAGTGTGGCCCCTTGACTGAATCCAAACTTCACAGAACAAATCCCCTTAATAAAAGGATTTGTTCTGTAAATTTTGGACTCAGTCAAAAGGCTGCACCTGAGGACCTAGAGGGTCACATGTGGCCTCGAGGCTGCAAGTTCCCCACCCCAAACTAAGCCCTGGTTTGCAGCATTTGACATTTTTTTAAAGCAACATAATTGGAGGTAAGCGGTCTGCCGAGGGTCACACAGCTAGCATGTATCTGAGCTCAGATTTGACAGCTCTATCTAGCTGTCCCCATTTGTCAATTTCTAAAGTGTAAAATACTCACACTGAGAATTGAACAATCAGATCCCAGAGCTGAATCCAGCATACCACTGATCTCTATGGCTTCTTCCTTCTGGTGAGTATATTGGATGGCTGAGGGGAAAGAAGAGGGAGAGGCTAGGTTTTGGAATAATAGGGCACCAAGGAGGACAGCATGCTGATGGAGAAGGCAGGAAAAAGTCAAGCCTAATGTCAACCACAAAAGTAAGGCAAAAATCAGCAGTAGCCTAAACCTCTTCCTCAGCCAGATCCTTCATTCATCTTTCAGAATCCACCTACTACCCTCAAGCCCTTCCTCTGTTTCTTAAAATACTTTCGAAGCAACAGGGCAGCACTTTGATCCTGCATCTTGATTTCAGGAAATCTCAGTTTCCTATATTTAGATCTGGAAAGAACTTTAGAAGTCATCCAGTCCAACTCCATTATTTTATGGAGGAAGTTAAGTGACTTGCCCAAGGTCACATAAGCAGTAAGTGGCACGTTCATGACACAAGACCAGGTCCTCTGAACCTGGATCCCGAACTCTTTTTTCTGCATCTATTTGTATTACTGACTATCCCATCATCTCTTCTGTTCATATAGGTCTTCAGTGATTATTTTCTATGTGTTATATATATATATATACACATACATAAAACATATGTGTGCATGTATATTTACACATATGTCACTTTGTAATATAAGAAAACCATTATTCTGTAGGTCAGCTGAAATTTTTATTCTTCTGATAGGATGATGTCCTATGCCACAGAGTCACCAGGAGAATATTTTAAACTTTTTTTAATTTTAAAATTATTTTTAAATGGGCTATTTAAAAAAATTAATAGGCTATTGAAGTAGTTTGGGTGCATTAAAAGTGCTACACAGTTACTAACTGTGAACCAGCCCAATCTCTACCTTCTGTTCAAATGAAAGCCAAGCTTCTAGTCCATCTGAGATTCCTATCCAAAGTATATATTGATGGACTAGCTCTGCTTGGTCGATTGTATGCCATAACCTGCATAATATGTACTTTTTTATCCACTTTGTTTTTCCAGTATAGATGACTAGGCAGAGTTCTTGTGCACAAAAGGTGGCATTCCGCAGCTTTATACAAACTTCACGATGCTAGCCACACACAAGAAGAGCTGAAGAACTTTGCCATCAGTAAGAATCTCTCTTTCATTTGGTTTCTATGCAAGATATTGTCCAGGTCCCTGCAAACATCTCGAATCAACATGTTTCCCTGTTATGTGCCTTGCTTGGTGTCAATAATCAGTGGATCACTGAACCAAGTTATTGATGCATCTTATGATTTTTAATATAGGAGCAGAAGACATTTTGTTGGGGAGCCTTTATGCCTGCATTTTATTCTAAAGTCAATTTAAAAAAAAATAGTTCAGTGATTGATACAGTGAGATTGGGCATACTCAATTAGTTGCATAATCGTGAAGATGCAGTCATCTATAGAAGACAGTCTGCAAAAGCATTCCCTCTCCCACATCATATTTTCATCAAAGATTACTACCCATAAAGAATTTATAAAGATGAGAAAATATGCATATGACTTGGTAGCTACTAATGTCTTCTTAGTCATTTTCCCTAAAAGTGGCATCCTTGATCTTTTTAATGCCTTTGGAAACTTATCCTTCAAGAAATGTTTTATAACATGATCCTTAAATGCCTTGAGAATTGCCTGGCCTCCAGCATAAGGTTTTGGGGTGTTTTATGCATTTGTTCAGGTCCAGCTTTCTCCCTGATCTAATCTTTGCCCCTTGAGGCAACATATCGGACCAGGGAACACAGGTGGATAAGCGACGAGGAATTCCAGAAACCTGGAAGACTCATAATCCAAAGGCTGGAACCTGCTGCTTCCTCGTCTTGCCAGTGATGTCATCTTATTGGACTGATGATGTCATTGAGTCATAGACTGCTGTCTTCTGTTGCTGAGCTACATTGAACAGGTAGGCTGTTCTCTCTACTGCTCTGTTATCTGCTGGCCCTTTGCACACACTGCTCCCTGGGGCTGACTACCAGACTTACCCTGAAATGATGCTGCTATGTGGCTTTTCTAATCTAGTAGGGGAGGAGTTTCAGTCTCTTTTTTTAAAAAAGTCTATAGCCTCAGGGGCTATTTCATTGTTTTGCAATTTAAACCCAAAAGCAGAGGTCAGCTGTCAGCAGAAGGATTCAGTTTTAGATTAGATTTGTCTTTTGAACTCCTTTAGTTCTGCTTGAGCTGGATTTGCTATTTACTCAAAGTAAGAAAATCCCTTTGATACCAATTGTGACCCATACAAGTCACCCAGAGAGCAAGACTCAAAAGGGGTGGGTGGAGCTGGTTACCTTTGCCCTCTTTCCCTGAGGATCACATTGCTGTCACCCCAGAATAACCAAGGGCCCTGTGTCTTTTTTTCAATTGCTTTTTAGTGCCCGATGAAACCAACTCCTTTATTTGCCTCTTTGAGGAGAACCTATGACCTATGCTTCCATTTAATCGCAACTTCTGCCATGTCTTCTTTTATTTATAGAAAGAAAAAAAAACCTCGATACGGATACGATTCATTTCCTCCAATAGGTATCCACTTGTCATTGGGCAAGAATTACATATTTAGAGTACCAACAATTAAATAATTTTTGCAGATGGTTTTTAACAACTTTTGCCCTGTTTTCCATCATTCCACCAGAAGGGCACTACCAAGGACTAAATGCTTTTCTATAGTTTTATCTATTTCCTGAATCCCCATGAACGAAAATTAATTGCTTAATGGCCAATTCTAGTGACTATATAGGGCCACCTCCACATCATGCAGAGGACTTTTGGAGGAAAAAAGGCAAGAAACAGAGTGAGTCAAAATCATTATTATACTCCAAAGAACATACTCTGGAAAATGGGTGCACATAAGAAAAAGAAAGCTTGAGTCTGCCCTTCACTAGAGAACATTCCTGTTCCCAAAACATATTGTCCAGATGGGTCCAAATGCTACTGATGTGTGATGACAAGGTCAGGGAAAATGGAACTGTAAGCACTAAAACACAGTTTCCCCCATCCTATTCATTGCTTTATTTTGATTAATCAGTTAATGCTTTGCTGGTTCTTATCCTACAAGCATCGATTCATTTTAGAGCCGGCCAGCAGCAACGCAAAGAGTAGAGGGTCGCAGACTGAGACCTAGAAGGAACCTCAGAGGTCAAGTCCAGCGGCCTCATTTTACATATGAGGAAACAGGCCCAGAGAGGTGGGTGACCTGCCCTGATCAATCCTTCATAGAGTACAGACTCATCATTTTACAAATGAAAGGGTGGTGAGGATAATCCTCTCATCCTCATAGCCTCGAGGAGAATAGATCTGGGCGTAAAACCCTCAGCCTATTCTAGCTTCTGACCATATAGTGTTCAGTCTGGAGCTCTTGAATTAGAACTGTGTTATTGGTTAGAAGCAGTGGGGAGAGAATTTAGCAAGACGGAGAACCATTGTGGAATTATATCCTAAACACTGAAATCGATTCCAAGGTCTTTTACCTACTAGCACAACAAAATACAACATTGTATTCTGTGTTGTAGGCACATGCCTACCAGCAACAATTTTTAATTCATTTTAAATGAATATAAATCTAAGTATTTTTCTGCTTACAGAGAGAAATGTCTAAACTAACAGGGTCCCTTATGCCTTTGGTCCTCTCTCTAACCCGTCATTTTGAAGTCCTGATCTATAGGATTCTTGAACAATGAATATCTCACTTTCACAGTCAAGATCCAGAGGATTCAGAGTTTAGATAATGGTTCAGTTAACTGTTTCCTCATGCAGAACAATAGTCACTTAACTTTCTGCTCACTTTTGAAGGATCATTTTCCTAAATCCATTAAATCCCTTTCTTCAAAAATGTTCTTTCTGGGTTGCTCAAGATGAACTCAAGAGATCTGTTCCCTAAGAGTGCTTTCCCTAATTCCTTCAGGGCATGAGAAAAGGAATCACTTCTCTTAGGGGGATAGAGTAAGGTCCTTTTACCTTTGTCTAGTCACTATCTTAATTACTTCTAGGGAGGAGTCTTTTCTGGGCTGAGAGAGCGGAGTGGGACTTTATTTCAGAATTGAGATTTAAAGACTGATAAGATTTCTCTTTCAGAAAGTTTGAGACAAGGATCATTTTTAAATGCTTTTTAACTATTTCTAAAAAAGAGACAAGGTAAGGAGATAGAAACTTTTCTGCTTCCACAAAGGGCTATATAAGTGCTAATTATCAGAGTCTATAAAATGAGAATAATGATACTCCTGGTGTAGTAGATAAAATACTAGAGAATCTGCTAATCCTGATGAATCAGGCCCATTTTCTACAAGAAGCATTTAAGCCAGTCCTCCTTAATTTTGGAACCTTCCCTTTGAAATGATCTCCAATTTATCCTGTCTTTATCTTATTTGCACATAACTGCTTGCAAGCCATCTCCTTCACTAGACTTGAGAGCAAGAACTGGTTTTTTTGCCTTTCTTTGAGTTCCCAGTGCCTGGCACGCAGTTGGTCCTTAGTAAATGCTAGTTGACTGACTGACTAAAATGAAGATATTATTGTCTGTGGTGAAGTGGATAAAGTTCAGGATTTGAAGGCCACAAGACTTGGTTCAAATACCTCCTCTGGTATTTACTAGCTGTGCAACTCTGGGCAAATGGCTTGTAATCTCTGAGTTTCCTGGCCTGTAAAATTGGTTTATACACTACTTTTTAAAATGTCCATGTTACCTTTCCCACTGTGCTGTTGTGAGGTTCCAGACAGTTTCTATACATCAAGGGCATCGCAAACTTTTAAACATTCTATAAATGCCAATTATCATTACTTCTCAACCAACCTCAAAGAGGTGTTTGTGAGCAGAGCCCTAAGAGGAGACCTTAAAGCATTGTTAGAAATGGTAGCTGTTGTTATTTTTATTGGTGTGCACACACTCGTGTCCCTGGAAACCCTAAAGCTCAAACAGCCCCACTTCCTTTCGGAAGCTATAACTATCATCTTCCATGCCATTTCCTAAGGTTGAACCAAAGCCAAGATCCTTTCTTTTTTTTTCTTTTCTTTTCCTTTTTTTTTTTTTCAACTACTCCGCCCCGAAGGCAGAGCAGTAACTGGGCAGTTCTCCTGGCACACCCCACAGTCATGTCTCCAGGGCAGCATTAAAATAGCTTAGAACTAAGGGAAGAATCCTTGCCCAAGGGCAGTAGCCCGAACCCCATGGTCCCTAGGCTGTAGGAAATCCAGAAAGTCGTGATGGGTCATAGTAACTCACTGCTGCAGTTGTGCCAGCTTCCTAATTCATTTATCTTTTGTTATGGCAGACTTTAATCTGCCCAGCCAGGTCGGTCTGACCCTGAAGGTATTGGTCTCATAGAACCATGACATAACTTCTATGGAGTTCATTGTCAGCCTTGGACCAGAGCTTTGCAGACAAGAATCCAAGTCACCAAACCCTTCTGCTTCTCTTGACTTGCTCCCCGGGCAGGTCAGAACACAAATGAGTTGTGGGTGTAAGATTCTATAGCTCCACAAAGTCCATCTGTCCAAGGAGAATTTATCAAAAGCCATCTCTGGTGGGGCTCAGTGACCGGAGGACCAGGGCATACCATGATCACTAAATTAATACCCAGCTGCACCATAAGATATGGATCTAAAGAAGAAAGGAGAACTTGAACCTTCATTAAATGACCAATCAGACAAGCAAGGGGGTCTTCATTGGTTCTGGAACCCACTGAAGAGTTAGGGGACAAATTACTTACTCTGCCCTTCCCTTCCTGGATAGAGTAGTGAACCTGGAATCAAGAAGAATTCATGCCTAGTCAGTTGGACATGATTCAAAATATCACTGTCGCAAAACTTTGAAGGAAATCATTGTGAAGTCTATGAAAGGGCCACCTCAAACCAGCACCTTGTAAACAACAGTCAAGTTCACCAGACTCCAGGATTTTTGCTGCTCTTTTTTTTTTTGAACCCTACTTCTCTAATATGTATTGACAAAGGACTAGGGGTTAGTTGGGTGGAATTGGAATGTAGGCTGACTTTGGCTCCACCCAAAGAGGCCAGGGAGATTTAAGGGTAGGGGATGGCTTACTAGATGTGGGGCTCACCTAGATCCCCAAGTGTGGCGGGATACTGTGACTCTGATCTGGCAGAGTGCTTGTGGAAAGAATAAAGAAGCCAAAATAAGGAAGAAATGCATGGAAAGAATTCATCTTGCTGAGACTCGGGGAAGAGCCAGGCATCCCAGAGGAGAAAGGGGAGAGAGGAAAGGAATTCTAAAAGCAAGCTACAAATAAAACATCAATGTAAGTGAAATGGGGAAAAGTATGTCAGTGTGGGGAGGGACAAAATTTCTAATCAAGCTGAGTACACTTGGGCAAGTCGTCCAGACTCAATGACCTTTCATTCACATTTTTGTTGTTGTTCAGTCGTTTCAGTCACGCCCAACTCTTTGTAACCCATTTGGGGTTTTCTTGGTAAAGATACTGGAGCGGTTTGCCATTTTCTTCTCCAGCTCATTTTACAGATGAGCAAACTGAAGGCACTATAATAGAGCTAAGTGACTTGCCCAGATTCACACAGTTAGTAACTAAGGCTGGATTGGAACTAAGGTCTTTCCTAACTCCAGGCCTGGCACTCTATCCAGTGTGCCACCTACCTCCCCCTTCATTCACAGTTAAGCCAGCCAATTGGAAGCTGAGTTAAAAAGGGAGAACCAGGGACAGACATTAATGCTTTAGGTCTTTTCAAAGCTACCAGAGAGACATGATGCTATAAACATATAACTGTCTATGTCCAAAGATTCCCTTGCATTTTAAAGAAAGTAGGAAGTAAAGTAAGACAGAAAACTAGGCATACTCATGCTATGGTCAAGATTGGGGAGGGTCACATGACAGCAGTAAAAAAAAGAAAAAGTCATGAAGATCACATAACTTAAGGAATTCATTAAATATAATTTAATTGCCTTCATAATTTAAGGAATTCCCTAAAGAATTCCTACTCATGACTGATAAGGCACGATGATGCCAGTAGGAACTTGTGAGGGAATCCTTGTATTGGAAAGCTGCTGAAGGTAAGGAGAAAAGAAATCCCTATTTCAGAAAAAAAGGTCAGCATCCTCCATCCATGTCCTACTCCAATCCAACCAGCATTTATTAAGCACCTACTGTGTGAAAGACTCTGAAAGAGATGCTGGAGATACAAAATAAAAAGGAAAAATAGTCTCTACCTTCAAGGAGCTAACAATTATCCCTTCCACATCACAACTTTCCCCACTATAGTTTCAGTGTATTGTGGGTAGACGTAAGAAATTAAATGGAAATTTGAGGAGAGTTTTACAGAAGCAGCCAAGAACACTCAAATGCTAACAGATAACAGGGAAAAAGTTTCTGAACTCAGAAATGCATAAAATATATGTATAGTATTATATAATATGCACATATTTCATATTTTAGTACCATCACAATTCAGACTTCTTCTCTGGTATAAAGGGAGGGCCAAAAAGGTTTGCTCTATTTTCCAGCTCGACAGAGTGCCATGCCCTAATCCCCAAGATGTGGAAAGGATAACTGTATGTTCTGGGAAGAAATGTAATGCAACATATAAACAGATACAGATATTTAACCCTAACAAACAGGTTTTGGGAAGGCCTAGGATCACCCTGGAATAGTGATCCTCTACAAAGCATCAGAGACAACTCCATGTATTGCCAAAGTCTCCCTGGGTCTTCATTTCCCCAGACCTGCCTCTCTTTCAGGAGCCAGACTCATTTTCATTAAAGGGTAGGTTTTGTATGGGGTGTATTCTGCGTGCCCAATTCCTTGGGAAACTACAACCCCTTCCATTAATCTATTGTTTCTCAATAAATAACCTTAATCATATGGCATGAATGGATAGAGAGCTGGCCTTAGGGACTACTATTCCCTAAGTCAATCAGACTCTAAGTCTCTATAGAGCTTTAAATCCAGAAGACCCGAGTTCAGGTCCTGTCCCTGACACGTATTGACTCTATCGCCCTGGATAAGTTGCTGCTAGTGCTCCAAGGCAATTCTCTAAGGTTACAAGTTGCAGAATGGTTTAGCAAACTGGACTGATAGAGTTTTCTCACAAGTTCCCAGCACCTTTGGAATGACAGGTCTAGACAAAAGAAACAATAAAAAAGAATGTGAATATAAATAACAAAAAGGCATCTGTTTTACAAGTGACCTAGGATGGATTTTTGCTTTAGGCATAGAATCACAGAAAGGAATGAAATATTTTTGCTAATATTTATATAGCACTTTATTATCTCATTTGTGATCTCCTTAACAGCCCTGTGAGGTAGGTGCGATAAAAATTCTCATTTTACAGATGAGAAAAGTTAAGTGATTTGCCCCATGTTGTACAGCTGATAATTGTCTGCAGTGGGACTATAAACTCAGGTCTTTCTGATTCCAAGCCCAGCCTCTATCCTTTACATCATAATAACCTGCCATGTGTGTGTGTATACACACACATATATACACACATGTGTGTGCATACACACATGCTTATATGTTCATGTGTGTGTGAATACATATACATATATATCATCTCTAAGGCCACTTCAGTATCCAAAGCAAATCAGGGTTGAAAATAAGTCCAATTTAAAATGTTAAGCAGGAATGGTGCAAGTATTGGTATGCTTCAAATGACCAAGTTTGCGGCACTCAAATGATATCGAGAAGTGATGGGGGAGGTCTTTCTACAAGATAATAAAAGGGAAAAAGGAGCCACCAAGTGCTGAATAATCAACAGATTCAGGGAAGAAGAGGTGCCACATTTTCTGAAATGCCCAGACTTGGCTCTCTGGCCCAAGTACACACACATCTAATCCTCCGGCATTGCCTTTGATTCCATTACTTCTTGATTTAAAAGAGTCTCTTTTGACAGGAACACTCTTCATCTTTCTTCCCCCTTTTCTCTCCCTAAAAGTACCAGCAAAAGCTTTGACTTCTAATCTCAAAGAGAAGAAAAGTGTTCTTTTCAAGTCCACATGTCCACATCCCAGGTCTGTCAGCCAGGGAAACAAGGGGGGCCTTTTGACTTTGGAGAGAAGCCGTGATGACTGTCAGGCTTCTACTGTCTGGTTGACAGGCTTCATGTTTTATTTACGGGGTTCTGTGGGCTGTATTTGGGGCCTCCTTTTCTCTTCATTTCTGTCAGGATATTTACTTTAATTTCACCTTCCCTTCCCCAACCCCAACCCAAATTCCTGACTTTTTAGAGCCCCCATTAAAAAGCACAACCAGTCACTCCCCCAAAGCAAATACCCCATGGCATAAATGAGGGTGGGAGGCATCTACCTACTACTCTCTTCCCTTTACTAAGGGCAGTCTCATAGTACTTCCCCTCCACTAGAGTTTGTGGTACTTGGCCCAGGTGCCTGAATTCATCATTCATAGATTTAAAACTAGAAGAGATCTTAGGAGCCTTTACACACATGGAAACTGAGGCCCCGAGAGTTTAAACATGGAATTTGAACCCAGCTCCTAGGACCCCAGAGCCAATGTTCTTTTCACCAGAGTGGACTGGTCCACAACAGAAGGAGACTGGATATTTGAAGGACTCGAAAATATAGGTAGCTGATGCCTCTTACTTGTGCTAGAGCAAAGTATTCGTGCTTACATTCCTGAAGTGAAGGAAAGGTTAGTATCGGCCTTTTCTTTGGCCAGTTCTGCTCAACAGTACCGTGAGAGCAGCATCTTTGAGAATCAGCTTCTTGGGCAATGGAGGGTGCCCTGCCTACTGAGCAGGCCAGTTCTAGGTAGAAATACAGGGATAAGATTTCCGTATAGACTCAGAAGCCAGGCACAGGGAAGGATGCCAGATAGGCTAAGAGCCCAGACAACAGATGAGGTACACGCCATGGCTAAAAGCTGCCCAGTGCAAGCACTGAATGTCTTCTCAAATCAACATTTTAAGACCAATTAAAAGTGAGAGAGGGGCAGCTAGGTGGTACAGTGGATAGAGCACTGGCCTTGGAGCCAGGAGTACCTGAGTTCAAACCTAGCCCCAGACACTTGACACTTACTAGCTGTGTGACCCTGGGCAAGTCACTTAACCCCAACTGCCTAAGCAAAAAATAAAAAAAGAATGGGAGAGAAACCCCAGGACATAAGGCACAGGGAGTAGACCCCTTGGATATCTTAAGGGGAGTGGAGAGAATAGGATGAACCTCAAATAGGGCTTCTGGGGTAGCAAAGAAACCATTTGGCAGCTTCCCATTTTAACTAATTATTCTTGCTAACTAGGTCCTAAATTTTGTCATTGTTATCCTGCAAGAGGTAAAGACTGTCAGTGCCCTCTAAATTTTTGTACTCTGGAACATAGCCCTGGTTGCCCTACCCTAGTTATGGATCTGTCTCTGGGTAAAAGATGCTTTGGGGCTTTTCCCTGAATTCAACTCCAGTATTCCCAAGAATAAGGACCTTAGGGAGAATCTTCCAGTAAGTAGGATTGATTCACCAAGAGCCAACCCTAGGACCACAGACAATTGCACGGTTCTGACCCACAGATCAAACTCACAGCGGTAAACAGATATCTGGCATCTTTTCTGATTTCCCAGAGCAGAAGCTGAGTCAAATGCTATCTTTGAAAAAATCTGAGAAACTCAGGAAGAGGACATAAAATTTAATGAAGAACAAAAGGGAAATGAGCCGCTGGTTGGAGAAGATAATTAGGAGCAAGAAATTCTGTGTTATATTGGGTCTTAGAGGAAGGGGAAGATGATCCTTGGTGAAGTTACCTCTAAGTCTTTACAATCAATTTATTGATAATTCAGGTTTTTTGGATTGTCTAAGGCCTTTACTTCTAATAGTTTTCAAGATCCTGATTTTGGCTACCCTTTATTTTAAGTCCTCCAGCAAAGGATTGGTTAAAAACAGGAAAAGGATGAAAAAGTTACAGCAGCTAGTTTTGTATCTCAAGCCTAAGCATTGACTACGGAGTAATTTTAAGATGTTGACTTACCTGTATAATTGTTGTCCATTTTATCCCTATTTTCTTCTACCATGGATAATTAAGAATTAGATATTTTCCAAAGTAGATTCCAATTAACCAGAAAAAAACTAATGAAATTGTGGTACCTGATTATGAGATATTGCTTCACCATAAGAAATGATGTATATGAGAAGCTCAGAGAAACTTAGGAAGACTTACATAAACTGATGAAATAAACAGAGCCAGGAAAATACCAAATGCCAAATACATGAAAAGAATATCAGAAACACAAAGTGGAAACTATTTTAATTAAAATGACTAAGCTTGTTCCCAAAGAAGAGGAGGAAAAATACACTTTTTGCTTTAGTACAGATGTGGAACATTGCATATACCATTATATTCTATAGGCACATTGGTTAGTGTGAACTTTTTTTTTTCATTGTTACAAGAGATGGCTTGATGAGATGAGTAGCAGAGGGGCTAGGAATATATTTGTAAATTAAGGTGATTAAAAAACCAAAGATATTATAAAAATATTCTTTTTTTAAAAGTTTGAATATTTATTTAGTCATGACTATGGGCAATCCTCATCACCTCACACATGAATTATTGCAATTGTCTATCTCTAAACTATCCTACCAACCCAACCTTTCTAAAAATTAGCTTTTCTCCTTGCTATACCCAAGTTTGGGGAAATTTTTAATGGCTCCTGATTGTCCAATAATAGAACTTAGTGTGAGTAGATCTTTGACCCAGGGCTCTGACATCCGGGGCGGGAGGCAGCTCTTCCTCCTTACAGTAACCACCATCGCCACACTCCTCCTCTGATCCTCCATCAGTCTGTATCACTATGTGGTATAATCACCCTTGGGCTACCACCCCAGGGTCCCACCATTCTAGTACCATCCTCTCCCATTTCCACTCAACTGTTTTGGCCACTGGTGAAGTAATTCCTAGATACAGATCTATCTACTGAAACAAATCAAAACTTCCCCTTCACCATGTGCCTTATCTTACCTAAACTTACTCTCTGCTACTACTACAGACACTCTCAAAGCTTTACTCAGGCCAGTCTTCATTCAGATTTCCTTACGGATCCTTGGTCTGGCCCCTAACACACACACACACACACACACACACACACACACACACACACACACACCCATGCTCATACCTGTCTCTGTCTTTCTTCATTGCCTCCTGTTTCCAAACCCCAAACCATTCCAAACCTTCAATGCCCACCTCAAGATTCACCCCATCATCAGAGTAGGAAGGAACCTTAGAACTCATCTAATTCACACACCCCACCCCCATTTTACAAAAAAAGCACTGAGGTCCAAGGAAGTTGAATGACTTTCCTAGCTCCACACAGCTAAGTGCATGAAGCAGGATTTGAACTCTGGTCTTCCTGACCCTAAGCCCAGTGACCTTTCCTCTACAGCAGGAGGTCTATTCATTCAAACTCAGCGAGAGAGAGAGAGAGAGAGAGAGAGAGAGAGAGAGAGAGAGAGAGAGAGTGAATTTTTCATCCCTGACTATGCCATCTGTATTGACTTTCTCCCACTTGTTTGTATATTGCTAGCATTGCTATTAGTGAGGCAGCCTAGCACAGTGGATAGCGGCTGGTCTTACACTAAGAAAGACCTGAGTTCAAGTTGTCCCTATGAGGAATGCTATATGTTTGACCTTGGTTAAGTTTCTCAATCTCTCTGGGACTCAAAAAACTCCCTAGCACTATAAATTGCAAAGTAGGTGCTGTCATGCATTGTTAGAAGGAATTTCCTCCCTTGGGTTTCTCTATACCAGTGGTTCTCAAAGTGTGGTCCAGGAACCCTTTGAGTACCAAGACTCTTTCAGGGACTCTGAAAGGTCAAAATTATTTTAATAATAACTAAGATATTTTAATTTCTAATATGGTATATCCAAAGATATAGCCCATATAAACAAAAATTCCTTAGGGGGGGGAGTGGTCCTCAGTAATTTTTAAGAGTACAAAGGCATCTCAAGCCCCAAAGAGTTTGAGAACTGCTGACCTCTATCTTCGAAATTGTAGCTCAGCCACCCCCCAAAAATGTTACTTTTATTTCAACTATGTTTGATGTCGCATCACCTCTCCCAAATCAGATTGCAAGATAACAATAATAGTTAGCATTTACACAGCATTTTAAGATTTAAAAAACATTTTTAAAACATTATCACAACTTATCCTCACAACAGAGCTGGAAGGTAAATACTATTAGTATCCCCATTCTGAAGCTGAGAAAACTGGAGCACACAGAGGGATTTGCACAACGTCACATAGCTTGGGAAGTGTCAGAAGCTGAATTTGAACTCGTATCTTCCTGACACTGGATCCTACAAGCTATCCATTGAACTCCATAGCTGTTTAAGCTTATCAAAGTTCCTCATGTGTGGACCACCGTTTTCAGGTCAGCTGCTCTATCTATACTTCACTTTACTCCCTGTCCATCTTCTCACCAGCTGTTTTGCCATGGGGAGCAGAAACCTTTTGTTGGAGAATTTCACCCTGTCTGCACCAGAATGCCCACCCTGACATCTTAACATTCTGATTGGTGACTGTCTCACTTACTTCCTCCTCCTTGGCTATATTTTTGCCAACTTCCTTGCTGTTGATATGGCCTCTGTGCCCCACTCCCCCTTTTCATTCAAGAACCTTAATCAATCAATATTGCCACTGCCACTGAAAAGGATGTGTTAATCTACTTTCCAAGACCTCCCTTGGGCAGCGAGGTGGTGCTGTAATGCATAGAGTGCCAGGCCATAGTCAGGAAGAGTCCTCTTCAGGAGTTCAAGTCCAGCCTCATTTACTAGCTAAGTGACTTTGGGCAAGTCACTTAACCCTGTTTGCCTCACTTTCCTCATTTGTAAAATGAGCTGGAGAAGGAAATAGCAAACCATTCCTATATCTTTGCCAAGAAAATCCCAAATGGGGTCACAAAGAGTTGGACATGATTAAAGGGACTGATGCAGCCATATCGGGACCTCCCCTCACCCAAACCATTTCAAAACAACATACCCATCCCTGTATATATCTCCCCCCATTAGAATAAGTCCCTTGAGGCAAGGACAGTTAACCTTTTGTTTTTGTATTTCTGATGCTTAGAACAATACCTGGCACACAGTGAATGCTTAATACATGCTTTTTCATTGTCTCTTTGATATTCAAATAAGCAGAGATGAGTCTTCTCCTTTCCATCCCTCTCCCAATTAGTGGGCAATTAGTAATTATTTATTGACACATTGTTGGGCCATGGATTTAGAACCAGAGGAAGTGGGTTCAAATCTCATCTGCTACTCACCACCTGTGTAATCTTCATAAATTCCCTTCAACTCTCTCGGCTTCAGTCTATAAAATGAGGACTAGGTCATCTCTGAACTCCTCTCGGCTTCTCAACCCTTACAATCCTATGAACGATTAAACGAAAATGGCTAACAGAATCGTCTTTTCAGCCAAGAGAGTATTCAGCAAGCGTATAGAAGGCAGAAAAGGTGGCTCACAAATGACTTTTATTCAGCCCTTGCTGTGCACATTCAAAACCAGTCAGTGCTGGGTAACTCCGTCAGACTCCTCTTTAGCCAGAGGCCAAAAGAAATCAGAAGTCTTGCTGGGAACAAGTAAAGGCAGCAGGCATTTGAGAGAAATAAAAAGCTAAGGAAGAAAGACGGCAGCTAGAATGCCCTGAAATACCAGCCCGAGACCTCTGCACGGTTTTGTTTTGGGTTTTTTTTTTCATTTTTTTGTAGTCTGCAATGCAATCCAAAAACACAGGTCTATGGCACCCTGCAAGCCAGCATCAGTCCCAAACCATTCAAACAGGGCCAAGAGATCAAAATGTAGACTTGTAGGAATGAGCTGTGCTCTTCTGCTCTTTCTTCTGTGGGCATGGGTGAGATCTGTGGTCGACATTAAACACGGCTTCATTATTACAGAAGCCGACTACTCCTTTGAGGACACAGGGGCAGAGCACCTAAAACCTTGCAGATTGATGCACGCCACCACAGATATAAGGCAGAAGCCAAACAAGGTTCTCTATTCATCTGAGTTAGTCCCTACAAGAATGGATTGGCTTTCTACCAACTTCCTAGCCTTATATCATCCATCTGTCCCCTGTTTCCTGCCTCCTGCCTTCTCCAGACCACATCTCTTAATCTCTGCCAGCCAACCCAAATGAATTACATCCATAGGTACTAAAAGAGTGGGGAGATGTGATTGTTGAAAGGTTGTGGAGAACCAGCAGTATAGCAGGTATGAAGACAACCAAATGTTATCGTGATTTTCAATAAAATGAGAACAAAGGATGTAAATGATGGACCAGTGAGATTGATGCTCATTCCTTGCAAATTTTAGAGCATATCATTATCGGGAAGGTTAATGACCATCTAGAAATAGAAGCTGCAGTCGCAAATGCTCAGTACGGCATAATCGAGGACAGGTCATACCACTTTAAGCTCAATTCCTTTTATGAGAGGGTTGTTCTATTGTTTCAGTCATAGCTGACTCTTCATTATCCCATTTGGGGTTTCCTTGGCAGAGATACTGGAGTGGTTTGCCATTTCCTTCTCCAGCTCATTTTACAGATGAGGAAACTGAGGCAAACAGGGTGAAGTGACTTACCCAAGGTCACATAGCTAGTAAGTGTCTGAGGCTGGATTTGAACTCAGGAAGATGAGTCTTCCTGACTCCAGGCCCATCACTTTATCCATTGCACCACCCAGCTGCCCTAAGGAGAGGAGAATGTCATAGATGTGGGAATTTAATTGTGTGTAAAATAAGGAGGTTTGAACCAGATTACATCTGCAGTTACCTCCATTTCTAGATCTACGAACATGGGATGCTTAGCTTTATTCTCAGTTCCTCCTCCATTTCTTTTATTCAAGGCTATAACAACAGCAATAATAATTGAGGGAGAGAAAGAGAGAAATCTAGCCTCAAAATCCACAAATATTCTCTATGACCTGGAGTGTCACTTAATCTCTGAGTGTTCTAGGAAGTTAAGCCTATACTAAGTTTCAGAAAGGGACAGTGAGGTGGTAAAATGGAGAGAATGTCAGACCTGGAGTCATGATTCCCAAGTTCAAATCCAGACTCTGATACTTACTACCTATGTGACCCTGAGCAAGTCATTTAACCTTGTTTGCCTCAGTTTCCTCATCTGTAAAATGAGCTGGAGAAGGAAACGGCAAACTACTCTGGAATCTTTGCCAAGCAAACCCCAAATGGGATCATGAAGAGTCAGAAATGACTGAAAACAACTGAATAACTCCTTAAACCAAACATATTCAAACCTTAACTCATAATCTTTCCCCCTTCCCCTTTTTGACCTTCCCTATTACTGTTGAGGGCACCACTATCCTCCTAGTCACCCAAGCTCACAATCTAGACCATCCTGGACTCCTCACTCTCTCTCAATAGACATCAAATTGGTTACCAATGCCTGCTGATTTTACCTATGTGACATCTTTTGTATATGTTCACTTTTCTCTTTTGAAGCTACCAACACCCTGGTACTGGCCCTTGTCCCCTCATAACTCAATTATTGCAATAGCCATTGGTTGGTCTCCCTACCTGAAGTCTCTTGCAATCCACAATCTATATTGCACTCAGCTGTCAAATCAGTCTTCCTAAAGCACTGATATCACACACACACACACACACACACACACACACACACACACACACACACATACACACATATAAACTCCAGTGGTTCCCTACTGCCTCCAGGATCCAATATGAAATTATCTGTTTGGTATTAAAAGCCTGATGTCTTCCTACATTTCCAGTCTTCTTATACCTTAGCTCTTAGCCCATCATTGAGAGACAACTAGAGTATACAGAGGGAGAAAGAGCTGGGCCTGGAGTCATAAAGATCTGAGGTCAAATCTGACCTCAGATACTTACTAGCTGTGTGATCTTGAGCAAGTCACTTCACCTCTGTTTGTTTGTCTCAATTTCTTAAACTGTAAAATGGAGGTTATTACTATTATTATAGTACCTAGTGCTCAGGGTTGTAGTAGGATCAAATGAACATTTGTAAAAGCACTTAACAAAATGCCTGACACATAGTAGGCACTTAATAAATGTTTGTTTTCTTCATTAACACACATTCTGAGGCCCAGTGATGCTGGCCTCCTTGTCCTTCCTTCCCCAGGACATTCTTTATCCTAATTCTGGGTATTTTCATCATGCCTGGACTCCTCTCCCTCTATCTTTACCTCCTAGCTCCTTTCAAGTGCCAATTAAAATCCCATCTTCTACAAGAAGCCTTTCCTGATCCCCCTTAATGCTAGGGGCTTCCCCTCTCTTGATTAACTCCTCTTTATCCCATATATATTTATTTGTTGGTACCTGGTTGTTTTCATGTTATATTCCTGTTAGACTGTGAGTAGGGACTGTCTTCTACTCTTCTTCATACCCTCAGAGCTTAGCGTAACGTAGGAGCCTAATAAATGCTTATTGACTGCCTGACATCCAATTTGAGCTTTACAAAAATCTCAAGACACAAATACTACAGGTATTATTATACTCATGTTACATGTAATTGGAATCTGGAGCGCTCAGATACTGAGGATAACATCTCTCCACGTAGAAAAACTTGGGAAGCTTGCTGATGGGAGAATTATGATAATATGTGAGAGAAACGCCTTGGAGTGACAGACTGGGGAGCCTGCAAAGACATTCCATAACTTATTCAAGGTGCCTGACCACATGTTGAAGAGGAGGCACTTTGACCGGCTGCAGAGATATTCAAAAGGACCTATCAACGGCAGATACTGCCTCAGTGATCTGGGGAGAATTGGAGACTGATGAAAGGAGTAGAGCTTAGAGCCTAGACAGCTGGAAAGATCCTACATCCAGGAACATCTCCAGTCCTGATCTATATGATGCCACTGGACCCAGATGGCTCCAGAGGAGAAAGTGATGCTGGTGACTTTGCACAGCCCTCCTCACTTAAATCCCATTGACTTGCAAGTCATGGCATCACTTCCCTGATGTCATGGTCCTCTTCAAGAATGAAGAATAAACAAGGACAACTCCCTGTTACTGCTAAGACCAGCCCTACAAATGCACAGAGTAGTAAACCACCTTCTGATGGGATTATAGGACCATTGAATGCACATCTGACCAAAATCTTGTTTCCCACCTTCTATAAGGTCTTCCCATGACTTGCTGCTGAAACTCCCATATGTTATCTCCTCTTATTAGAATGTGTTCTCTTTGAGAGCAGGGATTGTCTTGTTTTTCTATTTATATCCCCAGTGCTTAGCACTGCACTTTACACAGAGTAAGTTGCTGTTATTCAATTGTTTTCAGTCATAGCTGACTCTTCATTATCCCATTTGGGGTGTTCTTGGCAGAGATACTGGAGTGGTTTGCCATTTCCTTCTCCAGTTCATTTTACAGATGAGGAAACTGAGGTCAACAGGGTAAAGTGACTTGTCCAGGGTCACACAGCTAGTAAGTGTTTGAGGCCAGATTTAAACTTGGGAAGATGAGTATTCCTGACTTCAGGGTCAGTACTCTATCCACTGTACCACCTAGCTGCCCAAACACATAGTAAGTGCTTAGTAAATATTTTTTCTTTCATTCATTTATTCCAGGGGTGTCTGAAATCTTGTGTCTTTTGGAGATAAATCCACTTTGACTGGGCTAAGACCCCAGTACTAAAGGGAAAGAATAACATATAGGGTAACTCATTCATTAGTTGGTTTACCTGATTAACCCATCAGCACCCAATGTCACTTAGCTAAGGGGAGGTACTTTATGTACCCCCAAGGAATGAGGAAAAAAGACAGATAAATTCTGCTGAGAACCAGAAAAGCACAGAGAATGGGTCACTGCCTTATGAAAGTAGGTTTGCATTTATGCCAAAGTTAGGGAAAACTGGGCAGCCCAAAGATGGTCTGACACTGATCATTGGCAGGGGAAGGTGTGTGGAGTAAAGAAGAAGATATAGTGCCAAGGGAGAAACAGGAAACACCCAAGAGAAACTTTGCTAGCTTCAAAATCTTGCTTGCCTCAAACCTCACAAAACTCTCTATTTTCCAAGTCACCTCTTTCTCAATTCAAGTTTCCTACCACCTCCCTTGTCCCCAGTATGTTGTAGGGATAAAGAATCTTGCATTCAGTTACGGTACCCCTTATATCTTCAGTACAAGTGGCCTTAAAGTATAGGTAGAATCAAGACAACATCTTAGAGCAGGAAGGAATCTTTGAAATCCAGTCCAACCCATACATTTTATAAACAAATACAATTCATCCCAGAGACATGAATCAACTTGCCCAAGTTGATTTACTGCAGTCTCAGGAATAGAATACAGGTCTTCCTGCTCCTAACCAAGTGTCATCCCCAAAGCTAAATGAATAATGCCCATGTGCAGCATTTTAGATTCTACAAAGCGTGTTTATAACTATTATCTCATGGGAAATACAACAGTCTTGTGAGAGAGGAAAAGTAAGCACCATCATTAACCATCTAGGAAACCTCCTTTAACCATGCCCACAAGGATTCATGTGTAAAGGAAGAGCAGAGAGTAGGAATGGAAATGCCTGGTGTAATGGAAAGAGTGTAGGTTTTAGAGATAGAAAACCTCCATTAAGCTACTTACTGCTTGTGTTATTGCAGGCAAGTCATCAACATGTATAGGCTTCAGTTTTCTCAAATTTGGTCCAAATCTACAATTTACATCACTAAACTGGGCTGAGGTAATATCCAGGGGGATCCCTTTGAGAATTCAATGCTGGGAAATTTTGATTTCTTCTGATGAGTTTGCTTCATTTGGTTTGACAATGAAAACTCTATCACATAATGTGTTTCTTTTTTCAGCTCCCCCGAAACTTGAAGCTACATTCAGTGTTATCTGTAGATATGTAGAAATGTAGAAATGTTATCTTCCTAACCGTCAGAGATATCTATAACTTTGCCCCTCTCAATTGCTTGTTTGTTTTGTTTATTTTTCTCACCTCTACCTCTTGGAAATCCTGGATCTGCTTCAAGATCCAGATCCGAGTCCATCTTCTCAGGACACTTTTCCTAGTTCTCCTCTTTTACCAAAGTTGTCTTTGTATCTGTTTCGTGAATGTCTATAGACATGCCTGTTATCTCCTCCATTAGAATGAAAGTTAGGGACAGCCCAATTTTGTCTTGGTACTTACACCAAATGCCTTGCATGGTTACTGGTGCATAGTAGACAGGTAATAAATGCTTGTTAATTGAATCTATTGTCCTTTTTTAGTGTTCTGTCTAATTTTGTGTACCTCTACAAATCATTTTTAAAAGAAGATGGGTTGAGAACACAGACAAACACACACACTCACTCACTCATACACACAAACATACACACTTTCATACACATCTACCCAAAGTGAAAGAAACAAGCCCAATGAATTCTGCCCTCCAATTCAGGGTTCACACTCCCTGGGCCTCTGCTATAATCCATATGGGGTGCTCCGTGCACACTTCATGAGCCACAACAGTATTTCCTTTCAAACAGTCCTTCCCTGTGAAAGGAACTGGCAATGTTCAGTGTCTCAGTCTCAGGTGACTCTTGGGCTTTAAAGGCGGGGGAAGAGGGAAGGAGGGGAAAGATGGGGGGCTTCCCATCTGAAGCTTCCTGTTTCTCACTTCTTTAGTGATTTACTTACAAGTGGCCTTTTTTAAGGCCACATTAATAATAACCAACATTTAAGAATCCTATTTGATCTTCACAGAAACCCTGAGAGGTAGGGGCTATTATTATCCCTGTTTTATAGATGAGAAAACTGAGGCTGAGACAGGGGGAGTGATTTTCCCATGCTGACACGGCTATCACTTGTCTGAGATAGGATTTGAACTCAGATTTTCCTGATTCCAACCCTTCCATCCCATCCACTCTGACACCCAACTGCTACTTCAGCTTCTATGTTCTCAGTGCCTAAATTCAGCAGTGAAGTCTGAAATCTAGCCCTGATGATGCCCGTTCGATACCTCTGGGATGGTTGCAAACCTCCTTTTCTTTACTTCTTGCACTGAATATTTCCAGAGAACACAGACCCCAGCAGATTCCACGTTCTTCTCGGTTCGGTTTGTTTGACACATTTCAAGCAGGCTTGAGAAAACATTACCAAATTGAAACTCATGTTCATTAATGATATTCATATTACCTCCTACTCCCGTTTTTTTTTTAACATGTTGCTTTAATTTGATCTAATTGCCATTCTTAGCATGATTAATCACAACATTTTTGTGGGGAGTTGGAAGCATCAGTTACTTTTCCACATATGGAGTTGATCGAACGTCTGAGCAGTGCCTATATATCCTCCCTATAGCCCTAGGTCGAGATGAGCCATAAAATAGCCTTTTCATCTGGAATAGTTTCCCTGATAAAAAACAAGAGTGCTGGTTGTCATAATTGCCTTAGGACTGCATCCTAAAATCTCCTCTCTTAAGTCTCTCCTGAATATTGGGTATTTCCTCTCTCCATTTTCTTCCCCTTTCAGGAAAGCCTCCTCTTTGGGGGCTGTAATGTTCAGGTCTGCCTCTTCCCATCGCTGGACTTTCCTGCCTTGTAATAACAGAATGGCCTTTGGCCCACACTGCTCTGCTAATGGTCCCCACTGGGATTTCAGAGACAAACTGCCATTGTGAGGGCTTAGAGACAAAAATCACCAAGGCCCCAGACATTCCTCTTGTGGTCCAGGCGAGAGGTAGGAGGCTCCAACATTTGGGTTTCAAGTTCTTCATTTGGTCTATGAGGTCTTCCCAGGAGGCCTTAGCTTTTTTTTTTTCCCCAAGACTTCCCAATTTTTCTTAAAGCATATTTTTTTTTTCAGGTTGTCAAGGACAGGCCAGACAGATTCAGGCCTACCTAAGAATGCTCAGCCATAAATCAGGAATCACATACAAACCTCAGGATCACAAATTTAGAATCTTAGAGTCCATCAAGTCCTCATTTTATGCTCGAGGAAATTAAGACTAAAAGGTTAAATGATCTGTCCAAGATCACACAGCTGACAAGCTACACGAGGCAAGATTTAAATCCCGGTTTTCATAATTCCAAGAGAAAACACTCTTCCTTATATCGTGCTGCCTCCGGTCAATGGGACAGGCTTCAACAATTTTATTAGAGTGGCATTGAAATGAGGGAAGGTGGACTTCCTTCACTTTTAAAACAGTACTACATCCAATTACAGAACCACAGAATTTTTGAATTGGAAGAAACCTCAGAGCCCATCCATTCTAACTCACTCTACAAAAATGAATCCTCATGACCTTAGCCCTGATGAGTAGCCATCCAGCCTCTGCAAGAAGACCCCACCAGCCCCTAAGATGGCCCATTCTATTTGAGAATGGCTCTAATGATTAGGGAAGATTGTCTTGGTGTCCAGCCTCAATATACCCATCTACAAATTCCAGTCGCTGTTCCTGGTTCTGTCTTCTGGGTCAGGACATGTCAATATCATACAAGGTCAAGACATGTCAATATCATACAAATATTATATATATTTATAAAAGTTTCTCATCAATCAACAGGCACTTATTAAGTACTTACTGTATGCCAAGCATTGTGTTAAATGCTGGAGATACAAGTGTAAAGAGGGGTGGTGAATATGTACACTAGGCTTGGATAGTGGGCATGAGAGTGTATTCAGACATTCTGTGATTGTAAAGAATGAAGAGGAACCTTTCTGATTGGCTGTGGAGCTGGATCTGGGGGATTAAAAAAAAGGGGGAGGGAAGGGTAGGGAATAGGCATTTATATACTGCCTATTGTATATTAGGCACTGTGCTAAGTGCTTTTTCCAAAAATTATATCATTTCATTTTTACAACAACCCCAAGAGGTATTATTATCCTCATTTCATGCCCCATTATTATCCCCATATTTTGTGGTTAAGAAAACTGAGGCAAACAAGAGTTAAATGACTTGTCCAAGGTCCCACAGTTAGTAAGTGTCTGAGGCCACATTTGAATTCAGGTCTTCTTGACTCCAGGCTCAGTGCTCTGTCCAACCACATTGGGTCTCTAAGTCTGGCTATTTCTAGCCCAGCTGGAGTTTAAGAAGGAGGACCAGCTGCCGTGGATCTCTGGGTGGTAGAGGAGCCTCCAGCCCTCTCTCACCCTGGTCAGGTCTGAAGTCAAGGGTGCATGACTGTTGCTTCAAAAGGTCAAGACGCCGAGCCAAGAGAGGTCTGTACACCAGAGTCCTTGCTGGGTTTTGCAGCCAGCCAGGGCAGCAGGAGGCCTGAGGGTTTGTCCAGTGGCTGGGTTGCATTTGGAAATGACCTTGGTTCTGTCAATACTGTGCAGAATCTGCTTTAAGATCAAGGGCACTTTCCCCTAGAACCGAGGTGGTGAATACTGAGAAGGGTTTGTTCTTCCGTCCTTGCTATGTCTTAAAGCAAATACTCCTTTGTAAAGGCTAATTGATGTTAATTGGTTGAATGGATACTAATTATTAGTGGTTGGGGGGGGAAGTGCACCAGAATGGGGGGCTTCGTACCCAGGTGGTTTTATACTAAAAGATTTAACCAGAGAAGTGGCAGCAGTATGTGTGGAATTGGCAATAGCTGGACACAGAGCATAGAAATAGAATTGAAATGGGCCTTTGAGGTATCTTGTTCAGTTATTTTTTCCATCATGTCTGACTCTTTGTGACCCCATTTGAGGTTTTGTAGGCAAAGGTACCGGAGCGGTTTGCCATTTCCTTCTCCAGCTCATTTTACAGATGAGGAAACTGAGGCAAACAGGGTTAAATGACTTGCCCAGGGTCACACAGCTAGTAAGTGTCTGAGGCCAGATTTTAAACTCAGGAAGATGAGTCTTCCTGATTCCAGGACCAGAGCTCTATCCACTGTGCCACCTAGCTTCCCCTTGAGGTATTTAGTACCTCATTTTACCTCTTATTTTACAGATGAAGAAACTGAGGAACAGAGATGATAAGTGACTTGCTCAATATCACATAGGTAGTAAATGAATGAAAGAAGTGGAATTCAAATTCGGGTCCAATGATTCCCCATTCAGTGGTCTTGCTACATTGCAATGCCGCCTCCCTGGCAACCAAGAAGCTATAAGGGCAGTGGCCAAACCCTGGAGAGTCAACAGATGACCCCAAAGGCAACAAAGCCACAAGCTTCTTACCATGAATGAGAGTGGAGACTGGGTGCAGTGGAAAGGAGAGGCAGTGGAGGCAGCTCTAGAGATGGAGGGAGCCATCTAGTCCAATCCCCTTATTTTTAAGGGGGCGTCCTCAGTCCTCAGTCTTCAGTGTCCCGCTTTCGAGGATAAAGCAGCTAAGTGACGTGTTCTGAGGTCACAGATGGAGCAAGTAGTAACATCACGATCTGAACCAAGATCTTCTAACTCTCGAGTCAAAGTTCTTCCTTCCCAATGGACCATGTTGCAGTGCACCATGCCAAGAGGCGTAGGAGGCAGAATCATTCCTTTTCAGGCATTTCATTTTGGTGAGGCGGAAGGGAGCAGGGATTGACTTGGCATAGTAGGTACTTAAAGGAATATTGACTGATTGGCGATTTAAGGTAGATAGCATTGAGGCCTGAATTTTTTCAGGGATTTGCTCCTTTCCCCTCTTGTGTGCATTGCTGGGAGAGTGTTCTCATTTCTGGGTTGGGGGAGAAGAGTAAAGAGCTAAGAATGAGTTTATAGTTTCCTCTGTTACTTAATATTTGGTCTCAGTTAAATCCATTGCTATTTTACTTACAATTCCTGCCTGGTCGGTTGGTAGAAAATGTGCTGTATGGGCCAGCTAGGTGGTGAAGTGGATAGAGCACCGGCCCTGGAGTCGGGAGGACCTGAGTTCAAATCCAGCCTCAAGACCCTTGACACTGGCTTTGTGACTCTGGGCAAGTCACTTAATCCCAATTGCCTCACTTAAAAAGAAAGAGAGAGAGAGAGAGAGAGAGAGAGAATGCACTGTATGAGAGCACAAGCTAAATATTACGCTTGTGTTGAACTCAAATAGCAGTGGAACTCCATAATTGAATGGGATTCCCATTACATTCGTAAGAGATTAACTAGGAGGCTTGGGGGCTGAAATGTTCTGATTAAGCTTTTTGGTTGACTCAGGATTAACCTGAAACCCCTTTTGGTTTCAACCCTTGTTGAAAATCTTTCTAAAATGTCTGAGTCCACTTTCCTGTTTTAATAAGCACAGTTCAGTGGGAGTAATTGCATTTTTCTTTTTTGGATGACTGAGATTCTTGTAGTGCCTCGGGGTCATCATGCTGAATAAGAATTCTCACTGTAAGATACCACGGCTGTAATAGGTGTAAGGGGTTGAGCTAAATATATGTCAACCTCAGGGTGTGCCCTGTAGATGGGTTTTAAAAATAAATCTATGTATCTCCTTACTATTCTTATCACTTGCCTTTTTTTTCCTCTCTCTCTCTCTAAAAGTTGAGAACTAGAGGAAACTCCCATTTAATTCAGGACGCTGGCTGACTGGATTCAGGTGAATAGAGGTTTTATTGTGGGGGTCATAACTAAGCTATAAGGTCCTTGAGGAGAGGAGGACTTGTGACTTAGTTCATTTATGCATTGCCAGAACGTAGCAAATAAATGTTTGTCGAATGGATGAATGAATGCAACACATGCTCCTACATTAGGATTCACCATAATGCTGCCTTTGAGGTTCTTGTGATTGGAAAATCCTACAAAAAACTACCCTAGAGCAAGATTGCTTATTTCCTTTCTTCATCTCTTCATCTTCTCCAGGGTTCAGGTGATGTAGCATCTCCTATGGGAAGTCTTTCTTAATACTGAAAACTGTTTCTCCTGTCTCCTCAAAATTGCTTAGTATTTTCTTCTCTATATAAATGTCATGTTCTTTCATTACAATACAAATTCCTTGAGGGCAGGACTATTATTTTTTCATTTTTATATCCCCAATACCCAGCACAATGCCTTGCATATAATAAGCACTTAATAAATGTTTGTTGGACTGGATTGGATTGCATATGATTTACCCAATCACTCAGGTTCAAAATCTCTCTCCTTCATTTCCTATTGGTCATTGAATTCTATCTATTTTTCCTGTGAAATATCTCATATCTGTCTCTTCTTCTGCATTCCGCTGCCACCACTCTTGTTCAGGACCTGACAACCTCCCATCTACATTATTAAAACAACCTCCCCCTTCCAATTCATCCTTCAAACCGCTGCCAGATTAATCTTCTTTAAATACCCCTTTTGCCATATCACTGCTCTGCTTAAGAGCCTTCAATTATGTCTTACTTCTGGCTGTATAGAATCTAAAAATCTCTGTCTGGCTTTCAAGGCTCTTTACGAACTCATCCCATCAACTTTATTTCTAACTAGTTGCCAGTGTTACACTTTTCACTGTCCAATGAACATGTCAAGAGCACTCCATATTCACAGAATCAGGAATCTTGGAGTGGAAAGGAGCTTAATGATCTAGTCCCCTCCATAGTTGAACAAGTATGCCCCCAACAAATACCTGACAAGTAGTCATACAGCCCTGACTGAAGACCAGTCGCCCCCAAGCTCCTAAGCCATCCCATCATGCTTCTTGATACCCTTAAGTGTTAGGAAATTTTTCCTTATAACAATTTAGATTTGTCTCCCTTTAGCTTTCACCCATTACTCCTAGTTCTGACCTCCCAGGATAATGGGAATAAATTGAATCTGTCTTCTATGTGACAGCCTTCACTTGTTTGAAGACAGATACCATGTCTTCCTTAAGTCTTCTCCAAGCTAAATAGCCCTGCTTTCTTCAACTGATCATCATATGACATGAACTTGAGGCCCTTCACCAATTGGGCTGCCATCTTTTGGATGCTCAACTATGGCACCCAGAACTGAACACAAAACTCCAGATATAGCCTAACCAAGAGCAGAAGTAAGTACTGTGATCTCCTTTGTCCTTAACACTGAGGCTCTCTAGCTTGCATTGGGTTTCTTGGCTGCCTTTACCATATTGTTGACTCATATTGAGTTTGCAGTCTGCTAAAGCCCCCAGATCTTTTGCAAATAAACAGTCACCCAGCCATGCCTTGCTTGCATTTGATGAGTTAAGTTTTTTAATCCTATTTTAAGACTTTCTCCTGATTAAATTTCATCTTACTAGAGTCCTGCACTGTGATCATCTTTTGAATCCCATCTTTCATTATTCGCTGTCCTTCCCAGCTTTCCGCCATCTGCAAACTTGATAGACACACGGCTCATTTTCCTCTAACTCAGTGCACCTGGAATGTCCTCATCCTTTTCTCTTACCAGCCCTAATTGTATTCATATTTTTCTGCCCCCTTCCCCAGCAACTCCAGCCCTTCATCTAAACTCTTCCAGTACTTACCATCTGGACCAAATAAGGTAGAACTTAACAATAGCCTGCCTCAAAATTTTTTCACCATTTTTTATGCATTAATCTGGCCTTTCCTACTGCATTATAAACTGCTTATGGACTGGGACTCTGTCTTATAATTCTTCTTATTCTCCACCCACTCCCCCAAGGCCAAGCACAATCTGTTGATGGATGGATAGTACAGAAAAGACTTGCTAATTTTTTTAGGTGATATCAAATGAATTTTCTCCTGATGTCCTTTTGTGACAGTTTCTCTGTTCCTCACATGTGGCACTCTCCAGTTCCTGTGCTTTGGCACATGCCCATCCCCCATGCCCAGACTGCCAAAGAGAAGAGTTTGTGTTTGATGCTAGGAGTACTTCAGAGGCCACTAGAGCTTATTCAGCAGGAACCTAATAACAATATCCCTTTAGCAGTTGTGTGGAATATGGATAGAAGGAAGAGAACTGATTTAGGAGAATATTGAATAATCTAGACAAGAAATGAGAGTGAAAACTAGGAAAATGTACATGCAAGTGAAAAGAAGGGAACAGATGCACAAAATGTTGTGGTGGCACAATGGACAAGATTTGGCAACTGATTGGAGACATGGGGAGAGGGAAAGCAAGCTGAAGATGACTCTGAATCCACAAGACTGAAAGGATGGTGGTGCACTTGGAGAAATAGGAAGGTTAGGAAGACGGACACGTTTGGGGAGAAAAACAACGAGTTCTGGTTCGGACATAGTGAATTTGAGCTGTCCATGGGATGGCCAACTGGAAATGTCCAATAGGTGCTTAGTGACCCCAGACTGGAGCTGAGAGGACGGCTGGATATGCAAATCTGTGAGTCATCTGCATAAAGATTAGGATGAAAGCTTTAAAAACAAATGTTAAAAATTGTTTTCACATGCAACTGGGAAATAAGATATACAGGCAATGGTGTACAGAAATCTGTTCTGCCTTACAGGAAAATAGAAAGGGAAGGGGATAAGAGAAGTGGGGAGGGGAAGGCAGATTAGGGGAAGGGGTGTTCAGGCAAACAGGGTATTCAGAATGCATGCCATCTTGGGGTGGGGGAGTGTCAAGATGGGGAGAAAATTTGGAACACAAAATCTTGTGGAAATGAATGTTGAAAACTAAAAATTAATTAATTCATTAATAAATTAAAAAATAAAATAAAATACTCAGAAAATTTTTAAAATAAATAAAGTAGGATGGAACCCTTAGGAGCTGATATAAGGGGGACTGAGCTAAATTCTGAGCTACCCAAGCTGCCCTCGGAGTCTATTCTGAAGTTCTGACATTCTATGATTACATGACTTAGGTAGGCAATCAAGGGCTACTTTTTTTTAAATTCTTTTTTCTCCTTTTATTTTTTGTTACATTAATACATATTTATGGAATAAAACAAGCATTTTAAAGTGCAAGTTAAGGAATCAGAGCATATAGAACTAGAGGGAAGCTCCAGAGCCTTCTAACCCAATCTTTTCTTTTTGCAGATCAGGAAACTAAGTCCCAAAAGTTAAATAACTTTCCCAACTTCTATTAGGTAACTAACTCTGAGGCAGAATTTGAACCCAGGTTCTCTGACTAGAAAGCCAGAGCTCTTTCCAACTTCCCCTGAGAGAATAAATGCATGTTGGAATGCTGGGAAGAATCCCTTTTCCTCTCCTCTCCTCCTCTCTCTTTCTGCGTATGTGACTGTCTGTCTCTGTCTCTTTCTGTCTGTCTCTGTCTCTTTCTCTGTGTGTATCTCTCTGTCTTTCTCTGTCTCTATCTGTCTCTGGTCTCTCTCTCACGTGTGTATGCATTTGGTGGGTAAGAGTACCCAAGCTCTTTGTGTCATGGAAGCCTATGAAATAAGGGTTACATTTAGGATTACATTTTCTCCTTCTATTGGCTCATAGACCCCACCCAGTAAACTTGGGGAAATGACTTCGTGGTCCCTATTAGTGTAGTTAGATTAACTTCTCACTGTCAATCACACAGTTCACAAAATTCGAGGAATGTTTTACTGAGTAGGTGAAGGAAAAAAATAGAAGTCCTTCAGAGCTCTCGGAAAATAAAAGCTCCCTCCAGTGATCCAATTAAAATTCAAGTATCAAGTAATGGTCACTACCAGTCCTGATGAGGCAGGTTCCTTCTCTGCTGTCACCTGCAATAACTCGGTGGCTCTGGCGGGGTCAGGCAGTGCTCCATAGCAGGCTCTCCCAACGGCTCTGCACAGCCCCCAGGTTTGATATATGTCCTGGATATCACATCCAACAACAGGATTGAGCCAAAGGCAAGACAGATGCCCCTACACACATACGCCTGAAATCCTCAGTCTGCCTCAGCTTCCCTTTCCATGTCTTTTTCTGTTCAACCCATCAGATGTCCTTCAAGCATTTCACCTTGGACCAAGGGTTATACCTCAGAGCAGGGAATGGGTCAGGTGCTAATTAGGTTCATAGATTTTGAGGTAAATGGGACCTTGGAGGCCATGCAGTCTAACACTGACCCCACCCCCCTCCCCAGTTTCGAAGAAGAAGAAACTGAAACACAGAGGTTATGTGATTCAACCAGGATTACACAACTAGTGAATAACTGGGGTAGGATTTGAATTCAGGTCCTTCTGAGTCCATATCCAGTTTGTTGTTGTGGTTGTCATTCAGCTGTTTTTCAGTCACGTCCAACTCTCCATGACTCTGTTTGGAGTTTTCTTGGCAAAGCTACTGGAATGGTTTGCCATTTCCTTCTCCAGTTCATCTTATAGATGAGGAAACTGAGACAAACAGGGTGAAGTGACTTGCCCAGGGTCATACTGCTAGTGTCTGAGGCCAGATTTGAACTCAGGTCTCCCAGACTCCAGGCCTGGTGCTTTATCCACTGTGTCACCATATCCAATGGTCTATCCATTATACCATTCTTGCTTCTCAAACACAGTGTTTGCACATAGTAGGTGTTTAATAAATGTTTTTCCATTCATTAATTCATTTTCTGATCCTAATCTGGGAAAATCCATTTCTCTTCCCATCAACTATTACCCAGTGGGCCTCAGAGCCTTGGAACCACGAGACAGGTACAAGGGATAGTTGTAAGAAATAAAGGACACTTGGATTCTTCCTTGGCATTCTGTAATTTATTGTCTGGCTGTGCCCTTATTTTATTTCTTCCTCCCTTTCCTTGTTATTTAGAAAGAACATAGCACAAGAAACATCAGGCCAGGAAAGGCTAAATCATCCCTGGGCAATGTCTAAATCGTAAATAGTGTGAAATACCACAAGGCGCCTGGCTCATACTATTTATATGGTGCTGCCCACCCCACCCCCAGCCAAGGAAGCCACTCAGAGCTTTCCTCTCCTACCACCAGACACCAGACACCAAAATACCTCTGCCTCAAAGGTCAGGGGTTCCCTCAGTTATCCTCGAGTTGAAAACTTGGCAGCCTAAAGTCTTAGCTACCCCCCAAGGCATAGTCTCCCATTTAACTGTTTATTTCCTTTGAGTTTTCCAGGCCAATAACCAAGCAGAGGCTTTGAAAATTGTGTTAATGAATTTCAACTGACTAAGTGGTCTAGTTGGGTGTCTTGCATTCCCCTATCCATTTGGACTTTGATTTGGCAAGGCCAGATCTTTTTAGGTAAGATGTGGAGTGTTCGTTTCCATGAGTTGGTTACCAGGTAATGGAAACATTAAAGATTCAGCTGTGGGTAAATAAAGGGGATTGATAAAGGGAAGTGGAGGCTGGGATGCACTCAGAATCGTGGGATCATAGATCTTGTTATTGTTTTCAAAAAGGACCAGTGACATCATGGGTGATATCTTGACTTGCGAATGAATTGGATTTAAGTAAGGCAGAGCTGTGCAAAGTTGCCTTCCTCACTTTCTCTTCCAGAGCTGGAAGGGACCTCAAAGGACATCAAATGCAGTCCCCTCAGAAACCTGAGGCCTGGACAGGCTCAGAGATTTGTCCACCATCATAGAAGTAGGAAGTAAAAGCATTGGAAATTGGCCAATAATAATAACAACAATAACTGTTACGAAGTTCTTACCACCTGAATACACCTAGTTTCTCAGTGCAGTTATGGGGCCAGTATCTAAGGTGAGGCCAAAAAGCTTGTATTCTTTCTACTCCCCTGATGCAGAAGGAGAAGGTAAGGAACTATGATGGAAAGATATCCTTTCCTCTTACCCTTTAGATCAGAGGAATTGTGCTGGCCTCATTAAAGACACTGAATATTGAAAGCTCCAAAGAGGAGACCAGAGAGGACATAATTCAACAAACAGGAGGAAGACAGTGCAAAGAATGCTGGGCTTGGTATCGGAAAGACATGGATTCAAATCTTGCCTCAGATACTGACTAGCCTTGTGCTCTTGGGCAAGTCCCTTGACCTCTCTTGGCCTCAGGCTTCTAATTACTAAGATAGGAGTTGGACTGTGCTTTCAATGGATAATTCTTAAGTAAACAACTTCTGTCTGTGTAGTCAACACCTTCTCAGCAATTTATAGTTTTAGAAAACTTCCTAGAGCAGAGATCAGCAAACTACTGCAGGAGGGGCCAAATCCTGACCACCTGCCAGCTAAGAATGTTTTTTCCATTTTTAAATGCAGTAAACTTGTAAGTCCCCTGACCTAGAGAACTGACAAGGTAAATGACTTATCCAGGCTCACACAGCCAGTATGGGCCACAGGTCCCCACCTGACATGAACTGAGGTCTTCCTGATTTCAAAGTTATTATGTTTTCTAGTCATTACACCACACTGCTTCTTGCTAGTAATTGCATCCTCATAAACTCACACTTGCCCATATATGCTCTCTAAGTTCCTTCCGGCTCTAAATCCATGGTCCTTTAATTGAAGCTTTTTAGTACCCGAAATAGGAGGCAAGATGCCACCCAGAGCCTCCATGCAGTCAGGAGAGACTAAACGCCAGTGAATTCCTTATGTTTCCTTAGGAGTCTGCATATCACAAAGACAAAGAAATCTACCCAAGAGAAATAAACATTGAGAAGAGGACAAATAGACATCTGACACTGAGACTCCAGCACCAGTAAAAACCTACCATTTCAGCTATATTAAATATGGAGCTAGCTATGCAATGGAGCCTGTAGGAACACCAGTTCCAAAAGCCCATTTCCACACTATGCTTTCTCCACATGAAAGGGAAGATCTTTTCCAGGCATTCTCTTCCTGAAGTTAAGTCCATTAACACGGTAGAAGGTGATTAGCAAGCAAAGGGGTTATTTTCCTAAGAGAATGTTCTCACTAGCCCATCCTGTAAGTAAGCCCAAGAAAAAAAAAATGGCCAAGGCCAGTTAGCCATGGTTCATTCTGCCTCCTGAACGGTTAACAAGACAGTGACATATTGCTCCTAGCGGTTAATCTTCTGTGGTCAGGAATCCTTGTCTGTTGTGAACGGCTGTGAATCAGCTAAACTAGATATGCCAGGATATTTAAGATGGCAATATATTTATTGATGAGGGGGTGACCAGTTCAGTATTTCTGCCAGCTACCTTTATCGTCTTTATTAGATTTGGGAAATGTTTTATTTACTGACTTTAAAAGTTTCCTGTTCAAAAAGAAGATTTGTTCAGCACTAGGAGATTTTCCCATGTTTCCCCTAGCCATCTTGATGGAGAAAAATGTAGCTTTATCTTTGGATTTCCCAATGAATTCATGCACAGCTAATTCAGTGACAAAATGATAGTATTTCAAATATCTTTATGCACAGATTATATTACTTGAAACTTTTCATGAGAAAAGATTAATCATGTAGTTTATATCACCAATTTTTATAATGAGACTAGACAGACATATGGCTAAAATATAACATTTAAGATGCAAGATGTTATAGCATGAAAGCTTCCTTCTGGTTCTGCTTCTGGACTGTTTCTGATATTATTACCAATCAAGGGAGCTGAGTTTATTTTCTCATTATCAGAATAAGCAATTGAGTCCCAGATAAAAAACATATCATTTAAGCTATGGCTTCAATTAAACAGTCTATCTTGTGGTTCAATGGAAGGATATGTAAAGGGGTGTGGGAGAGAGAGGCGGTCATGGTAGGGGGTCATGGAAGGGGGATAGTCAGTATGGTTGCTAGGCATTCAACGGACCTGCCTTTCATTCTCCCCCCAGTGACCGCAAGCCATGTCGACCTTTTTCATTGCCTATAATTCTTGCCCATCTCCTTCTATGAGGCCTCCATAGAACATCTACCCAGTGCACCAGAGAAAGTCTTTTTTGGACAGGTAGCATGACAAAGTTCATAGAGTGCCAAGCTTAGAGACAGGAAGAGCTGGGTTGAAAACTCTCTTGTGATATTTGCTAGCCATGTAACCATGAGCTAGTCCCCTAACCGGAGTCTAAGTAGCCTTCTCTGTAAATTAGGGATGAGAACCTGCCTCACAAAACTATTCAAAAGGGAATCATTGCGAAGAGCTTTAGACACCTATATCACATATCAGTAAACATCCATTATTATTGTTATTCTTCTCGTGTGATGTTCGACATTATGTAGAATGCTGCCATAATAATCAAGTGGTTGACTGGATTTTTTACCTTTCCACACACTTCTGTGGTGGTAGGGGGACATACCGTCAGTCAATCATATCAGCAACATAGAAGGCTTCCTTACACGGTGAAAGGCAGGGGTTTTCCCCAAGACGCTGGCTAAGCATCTCAGATTTCCCCCATTCCCAACTCCGAATGCTAGGAGATAAGACTTCCTTCCATTTTCAGATGTTGTGGATCCTGTGGATAAGACGGTGGATTTGAAATCAGAGCACCTGAGTTCTAATGCTGGCTCTTCCATTTACTATTTGTGTAGCCTTCGACAAGTCACCACCCCACTCTGGAGCTCAATTTCCTCATCTACAAAGTGAATGGGTTAGATCAAATAACCTCTAAGGTCCCTTTCAGCTCCAAGTCTATGAACCCATGGTCTCCCTGTGTCAACACTTCCCTGCTTGGCTCTCCCAACCACCTTCCTTCTCCAATCCGGTAACAAAACAAATCGCTCCACCAACAAATGTTTATTGAATGCCAGATGCTATGCCCTAAAGAATCTGGAAATACATAGGGAAGGTGGGGGTGGAAATAAGACATAGACACATAGAAACAGGGCTAACAACAAAAAGGAGGTCCATGGGAAACACCACACAACTAGTGCGTGAAACCGGACTCACTCTACCAGAGCAAGGACAGCTCCATCTCCCCCTTCAGGGTCCTAGAGGTAGCAGGGAAGGTATAAGGGTATCTCTCTACTGCTTTTAGCTGAGAATCTCATTTTAATGTGTTCTTCCCAAATTTAGTATCCCAGCTCATTTAACCAATTGACATCCGTTAGCTTTTACAAAGTGATATTTACTATGAATATATAGAAATAAAAGAAGTTACAGAGAAAAAGTGTACATCAGGGGGCAGCTAGGTGGCACAGTGGATAGGGTACCAGCCCTGGATTCAGGAGGACCTGAGTTCAAATCTGGCCTCAGACACAAAACACTTACTGGCTGTGTGACCCTGGGCATGTCACTTAACCCCATTGCCTAGCCAAAAATCAAATAAACAAATAAATAAATGAAAGCGTACATCAAAGCTTTGTATATTGTACAAATGTACACTGAAGAATCCTTTCCCTCCCCCTCCCTTAAAGTTTCACTCTCTCTCTCTCCCTCTCTCCCTCTCTCTCTCTCTCTTTCTCTCTCTCTCTCTCTCTCTCTCTGTCTCTCTCTCTTCCCCCCCTTCTCATACTACCTCTGTCCCTTGGAAGAGTGGGCTCCGACTTAGAGCATTTCTACATCATATTCACCTCCACAATATTTACTTCTTAATTCTTCATATCCTATGAATAAATCATTACACATCCCTCTTGACTTCCTTCTATCTAAAATGGGTCAAAGAGGTTACTTCATTCCTTCCCACGTGGTTTCTGCCAAATCTCAGTATGGACTCCAGCTCCCAGATTTGGGACACTTTGTATACTGACCTTGTGAAGTTCACAAGGTCATAGCTTTCTTGATATGCTCCTTTACTTACAGTAGGAAGGACAGACGCAAAAGCAACAGAAGCAGCAGCAGGGCCACATACTCAGGGGCCACATGGTGGTGGAAGCAGTGGGCTAATAATCTAATAATAATAATAATAATAATAATAATAATAATAATAATAACAATAAAGGTCTGAGGCCTCTCTCTCAAATGAGGGCTTACAGCCGTTCTTTCCACCTTACCAGGAGCTAGCTGGTGCGATGAATAGAGCACTGAGTCTGGAGTCAGGAAAACCTGAGTTTAAATTTGGCCTCAGACACTTACCTGCTGTGTGACCCTGGGCAAGTCACTTAACCCTGTTTGCCTCATTTTCCTCAACTATATAATAAGGATAATACCTCCCAGGTTGTTATAAGAATCAAATGACATAATAATTGTAAAGCACTTAGCATAGTGACTGGAACATAGCAAGTACTATATAAATCTTTATCATCATCATCATCATCATCATCATCATCATCGTGATTATTACTTGAACACAGCCAGCAGGTAAGAGCTTGCTTTGGCTTCTTGAATGCATGCTGATTATGGTGCAGCAATCAATCAAAATTCCATTTCTTTAACACATGGTGAGTGGACCGGCACCATTAACAGTTTGTGTCTGTGCCCCAGAGTCCATGTGGAAACAGAATCAGCTGCTCCTACTGTGCATGCTCATAAGTCCCCTGTTACACACATACAAAAACTAGTCCGAAGTATTGAAAGGAGAGAGTGTGGCCAGGGGTGGAAAGAGAAGCTTAGAAGAGGTGCAGCTTGAAGACTGAGCAGACCACAATTAGGCAGAGCAAGATTGAGAGAGTGTTCTAGGGAAAGAGAAAGGTATGCAGACAAAGTGCAATTGTACATTTGTTTGTTTTGGGGAGGGAATGAAGAGATCAGTCTGGTTAGAAGAGAAGGTTCTGCAGGGGACTTGCCATTTCATAGGCAAAGCTCAAGAGAGTGATGGGTAATGGGTACAAGGAGGGTCTCTCTGGCTGCCATCTGCATAGCATCCTATGCCTCATTTCACCATTCCATTCACTGGTCATCTCTCCTTTCTCTCTGATGCAATGTACACTGCATAGATGAAAATAGTTAAGATGCATTAATTAACACCCCCCCCCCATATGTCAGCCAGCTCAGTTGGTGGTTGATGGAATTTTCTTTTCTTTCCATTTATCTTCAGCCTTTATCTTGCTCTATGACCTGGTTAGAAAATTTAGAAACTGTGACTTCTGAGTTAGCAGTGCCTAAGTGCTGCATAATTGATTTTGGCCCATCCCACCTTGTTTACACCTTGGGGACTGCAAAGATGTGTTTGAAGTCCAGGCAAGGCAAATGCCTTTCTATGTGCTTTGTATTTACTTATCACACTGTATTCCCCCTCCTGAGAGCAAGCTCTTTGAGGGCAGGCATGATTTCATTCTATATTTTGTATCCCCCATGTTTAGCAAAGTGCCTAGAATATGAAAATAGAGATAGGAACCACATCTGTGATTTAACTAGTATAAGGAACTTGAAGGTGAAGAAAACTCCCACTACCAATACAGATTGGCATCTTCTTAGTAAGCTGCCTAGGGCACTGAGTTGTCCAGGCTCACACAGCGGGTCAATCAATCAATAAGCATTAAGTGTCTAGTATATGCCAGACACCATTCTAAGTACTAGAGATACAAAAAGGAAAGGAGAGGAGAGGACAAAGGAAAAGTAGAAAAGATGGGAGGGAAGAAGAGAGGGAGAGAGATAGAGGGAGAGAGAGATAGAAGAAGAGAGAGAGGAAGGAAGGAAGGAAGAGGAAGGAAGGAAGGAAGGAAGGAAGGAAGGAAGGAAGGAAGGAGGGAGGAGGAGAGGGAGGAGGAGGGGGAGGGAGGGAAGGGAGGGAGGAGGGAGGGAGGGAGGGGGAGGGAGGAAGGAAGGAAGGAGGAAGGAGGGAGGGAGGGAGGGAGGAGGGAGGGAGGGAGGAGAGGAGAGGAAGGAAGGAAGGAAGGGAGGGAGGGAGGGAGGGAGAGGGAGGGAGGAAGGAAGGGAGGAAGGAAGGGAGGGAGGGAGGAAGGAAGGAAGGAAGGAAGGAAGGAAGGAAGGAAGAAGGAAGGAAGGAAGGAAGGAGGAAGGAGGAAGGAAGGAAGGAAGGAAGGAAGGAAGGAAGAATCCCTGTGGGATCTGAATTCAGATCTTTCTGGTCATGGAGCCAGCTCTCTATCCACTCTGCCAGGATGCCTGGCACACAAGTCTTTCCAGAGCCCAGTACAGCATCCTGTGCGTGGTAAGCATTTCATAAGTGTTCAGTAAAACAAATTTGGATTTAGTACATACACGTGAAGAACTGACGAACTGCAGTGCGTGACATTTATGAAGAATTTCATGCGTGCCAGGCACTGTCCTAGGTACTGAGGCTATGGAGATAAAATTGGAGCCCAGACTGACAGTACAGTTGTATGACTGGTGAGCCTAGGCTTAGCATGCATGAGGCGTAGGCATCCAGAAGAGGTCACAGCTTAGAAGCGTGACTGGAGAGAAAGAGGAAAAACAAATGAGAGCAGGTCTTTAATACCACATTGGCATCTAAAGGAGACACTCCACAAGCCACTGCTGAGGCAAAAGTATTTCATACAAGCCTTTTATGATCTCCATAAATTGGTAAGAGACTGGCCTCGATCACTGGCAGAATGCTGATTGAACATGCTTTTAATGGAGTCTCTAGCAGCAGTAAAAATGCATGAGCTCAGCTAGCTTGGGCCATGGCTTCTCTGATATATGCAGCAGGCCCATCAAATAAAAATGAAACAGGCTTGTGGCCTCCTAATGACAGTTCATAAGGCCCAGTTATCACTGTAGGCTAATCCTTAGAGGATCAGAGGGAATCTGTGCTCATGTTTATAGTGACCATACATCCTGGATTTTCCAAGACAGTCCTGACTTCAAAAAAACAAAGTGTATTTTTAAGGATTAACCTTTGTCAGACCATGTACCCTGACTTTTTGTTTATTTAAAGAACCAGTGTTTCCCTAGAACGTTCTGGGGATAATTAATCAACTTACAGGCATTTACAGGAACTGTGTGCCTGGTGCTGCACTAGACATTGGAGTTATAAATTCAAAAGTGAGATTGTTTCTGCCCTCAAGGAGTTTACTTTCTTCTGGGCACACCCGTATCCAGGTAGGCAAGTACCCTGCCTTTGTAACACATCTCTTAGAAGAGTTTGAGGTAAAGAATATGCTGGTCTGAACAGTGACTTCTTAGGCATAAGTAAGGGATGCCCATACATCAGTGGTTGTGGTAGAAACAATATCCTAATCTCTCTTTCCCCTGAAAGTTAGACTAATTTTTCCTTACAAGCTAACGAGAGATTCCTTGAGATCTGGGTGGCTCAGGGGGCTAAGGACTCAGACTATCTATGGCACTTGCTCATCGCCTGAGTACAAAGCAGACACGAGAGAATGTCAGGGATTTGTCGTTTGTCTGGTGGATCGAGATGGGAGCTTTGCTCAGCTGAATCAAACCAAGGCATTATTATCATTGCCCATCCTTGTTGAATAGCTTTCTGCAGTGACTAAGTATGTCTTTTGTTAACTGTTAGATGACCTCTCAGTGTCTTATTTTTGTCCTAATATCAAACCGAAACTCCCAGGGGACTGGCCTGAGTCAAGCTCAGCCCAGAACATGGTATAAGGATGTTTTCAAGGCTGGACAGAGACGTGGGAACAACAGGGAGCATCTCCCTTCATTCCTGACCCTGCAGTACCAACTTTGGGATCTCTCCTCCAACAGCTTGTAGAGACATGGCCATGTGAGCTCAACCCTGGAGCAGGCAGCCAAGGCACATACATGACCTCAAGAGAACATGACTGAGAGGCATGGACCAGCAGAGAGGAAAGCAGTTTGGGGTATACAATTGTGGTAACCACTATATATCATCCTATATAACAAGAGCAAAAGGAGGCTTTAAGCCATCAGAGTTGTTTCTGAGTTAACAGGTACAATAATTTATAATCCCTGATCACATGGGATTTTTAAAAAGCAAATTAATTTCCAGGTCTGTCTCTTTTTTAGCATGGGAGATTAGAAAATAGGGAAATGGACTCCAACCTGAGAAACAGGATTTGCCTAGGATGGTTGGAGCTGAGAAAATGGTTGGAATGTCAAATTTTATCATACAAGTGGCTAATGGCTTTAATAAAAAGAGATTTACTTAGCCCTGAGGTAGCAAGGATATGCAACAAGGCTATTGGGGCATTTAGTTCCTATAGAGAGCCTCCCTCTCAATACAGAAATGGCAGAGACCCAATTCGAATGTGGGTGGGACTGTTTATGCCCTAGTTGACCAGGAATGCAGCCAGGAAACTGAGTTGGGAGAAGAGCAGCTAGAGCCTTGCCCACCCCAGGTCAATCAAGTTCTGGCTTGTTGACTTTTTCTAACCCATGTTAGGGTCAGATGTGATCACAGCAGGCCTTGCTTTGATCTTGCTTTTGACCAAAGCAAGGCCCACTAAGATTTCCATGTTAAAGGTGAAGGTTAGACAACCCTGGTAGATACTGGTCCTATCACACCTCATTGGAAGTCTTCAAGCAGAGATTGTGAGGCCACTGATTGAGTAGGTGATAGAGGGATTCCTTTACCAAGTATGGGTTGGATTGCAGAGTCACTGAGGTCTCATTTAATTCTGAAATTCTGTGATGCTTAATGACTGAAACAATTACTGGATCTGGAAGGAACAGGAGCGATTAATGGGTAGAATCTTAGAGCTAATGACTAACAGACCATGATTGACAGGGATTACTAGATTAAAAATAACAACAGCAGCAACCTAGGATACGACTGTGAAGGATGGGTTACTGGATGGTCAAAAACTGCCTTCCCCAAGACCTATCAAAAGCATGCAGAAGTAGATCCTTTTAGGACTTCATCAAACCCATGTTACCTTCTGAAAGTCAGTGAAGCCATACTGGAAGAGTTCTATTTTTAAAGAAAAATCAGGTGTGTAGGACCAAAACCAAGACTTTGATTACAAGATAAAAGGCTGTCACATAAGTTGCCTAGTACTCCCTGAAACTCATTTAAAACATCTTCCAATATTCCCTTTAAAAGTAAGTTCGTTTAGGGCTGGTCATGTTCTGTTTTGTTCTTAATGTTCATTTGTATCCCTGAACTTATTAGAAAGTGTCTGGCATATAACAAGCACTTAATGAATGTTTGTTAATTGGCTGATCACTCTGTAAATGGGGGCAGGGGGGAGGAGGGCTCATAATGAGAGAAGAATTTAGATTCTGGTTCCCAAAACAACCCTCTACCACCCCAAGTGAAGAGATCCAACATAGATTGAGGAGCCCCCAAAACTCAAATTACCTCGAATTTTTAGAAGTAGTACTGAGAGCTGATATGAAACAGAAGATGACTATCCTAAGGGACTTCAAGGTCATTAATTCCTACTCTGGATGACAGCTGAGGGAACTGGGACCCAGAAAGGGTCCAAAGGGCCCAAAGTCCCATGGGTAGGTAGGTGGCCAAGCTAGAATTTGAGCATGAGAATTGAATCATTCAAAATCCAGTAGTCTTTCCACTGTCTCCTATTGCTGACCCCGGAATCCATTTCCCTTCTTGGTCTAAACTAGTACGTGCAGACAACATATTTATTTGGTTGGGTTTTTTGTTTGTTTTACCACCTCAACTAAAATACCACTGTGATGTGTCATTATGTTGTAGAAGTGACCCTGGCTTGTTGAACATTGTGCCGGCAGAGGACAAGTTCTTCTAGGCCAGCCACTTAACCTTGCTTGCCTCAGTTTCTTCCTATGTAAAATGAAGAGGTTGGACTAGTTGGTCTCTGAGGTCCCTTCCAGCTTCACATTGATGATCCTATGATCTAGAAAAGAACCTACTAACCCAGAAAGCCTTTGACTATGGGCCCAGCAATGGGTTACAGACCCATTGACCTGATGTCATCTGATGACCGGCCTGGCTAAGTTGCCAGAGGCATACGACCAGGTTGGTTGGAGAGTGATAAATTTCTGTCCATGCAGCTTACAAAAACTATTTAGGAGATCATAGAAAGTGTGTTGTCTATGTGGATGGTTGGAACACCCACACTGATGAACCACAGCTCCTTGAAATATTGAAGCATAAGTGTTATGTTTAGAGGCCCATCCATCAGAATCAGACATCTGCTGGCTGGTATAAGGTCAGCATGTTTATGATGGTAAAAGCAGCACTCAGATAGGAGAATGCATAAAAATCTCTTTATTCTCCACGTGGACATTAGGGCCATGTGCCATGTAGTGCATTGTAAAAATGTGGCGAGTATTAAACTGTTATTAATGTAATATTTATGTTAATATTATTAATTAACTGTTATTGATATATATTAAATGATATATAAAGGAATGTATTCCATTATTAATTTACTTAATTTGTTTGGGAACACATAATGCTCCCAATCTCATGAAATAAGCAGAGTAAAACACACTTGGAGATATAAGATGCTCATGCACTAGAGATCAATTACTTCTTCCAGAAAGGAGCTCATCTGCAGTTAATTATGCCCAGTGGGCAAACACATTTTTTCTCCCATAAGGGAGCGTATTTTGCTACCTCTCTGCAAGTACAGTAAGAGGCAGCATGATATAATAGGTTGAAAGCTGGATTTGGAATCAGGAAAAAACAGTCACATACTCGCTGTATGACCCTGGACAAGTCACTTAGTTTCTCTGCTCTCCCATGCAACTCTGTAAGACTACTAAGTGGTAAGGAAGATGGCAATCTACATTGCAGAAGGTATTTCTTCATAGAGAGTTCCCTTTGCCAATGAAATTTCAGGTTCTATTACCATCTAATTTAAAAGTGTAAGTTTGAGTCTAATCATATATATATATATATATATATATATATATATATATATATATATATGCACATACATGTGTGTATATGTTTTCGTGATTGACCAGAGAAAGAAACGTGTCAATAAGCTCCATCTCTTTGCTTCTGTCATGCCCCTGCCTGAAATGCTCTGCCTCATGGCATCCCTATATTCCTTCAAAGCTAACTCAAGGGCAGTTAGGTGGCACAGTAGATAGAGTACCGGCCCTGGAGTCAGGAGGATCTGAGTTCAAATCTGGCCTCAGACACATGATGTTCACTAGCCGTGTAACCCTGGGCAAGTCACTAAACCCCATTGCCTCACAAAGAAAAAAAAAGCTAACTCAGTGGCCATTATCTCCTACTTCATGGCTTTTCCTCATCCCCAGATAGATTAGTGCTCAATTGTCCTATACTGACTTGGGCTATTTGCATGTTGCACCTCCCTAGTCAAACATAAGCTTCTGAGGACAAGAAATGTTCTGGTTTTTTGTCTGTGTGCCCCCAGCATCTCGGACAGTGCTAGAAGTGCTGAAATCCAGTTGTCAGTGCTAAATGAACTTTGGTTGCATTGAGTTAAATAGAAAATGTATTAGGAACTGAAGAGGCATGGGAAATCATGCATTAAATGCAGTAGAGGGGAAACTGGAGTGGTTATATGATGGATCCACCTTTTCCCACCTACTGGCCTTCAAGACTGATTATAGCAGGCTCCAGTCAAAGAGAAAACAACAAAAACAAAACAAAAGAAGAGCAAAAGTATCTGAATCTCATTAAGAGCTAAAGATTTAAAGCACAAACAAAGGTCTTCTTTGCCCAGTGTAGACAATAGAGAAATTTGAGGGTTCAGATACAAATTTGGGGAATTGTAATTTACCTGGGAGTTCTGGCATTCTGATGGGTTTCCCTTATGCAGAAATTTTCCCTGTTCTCTGATTTCATGACTATCCTGTTAAAGTTATTACTCGTGGGTAAAAAAATACCTGGACCTCAGGAATAGAGGGCAACAGCACTATTAGAACCAAAGCCATGGTGCCACAGCATTCCTCCAAAACAATTTACTTATTTCCATTCTGTTACATTCATTCACCTCCTACCAAGAAAGAATAAATACAAAAGAGATAAGAGACACCATGCATTCATGGACACATAGTGGCCGGGTGAGAGATTGGGCCCACTGCTGCTCTCCCATATGGTCCCATGCAATGGCCCACAGCAATACTATTCCCTGGAAAGCCACCAGGGAAATACAGAAGAGATGTTCCACTTGGATCTTTTGTATGATTAAGCTGTCTTGACTCGGCAGTTACTTCAAGGGCTTTCTGTCACTGCTCAGTAAACACAGAAAGAATAATCACAAGATCAGCCCAATTCCATGCAAAGCATTGTGCTAGGTCCTAGGAATGTGAAAACGCAAATTAAATAGACCCTGCTCTCAAGTAGCTTACATTCTCCTGGGGGATACAACTAGTACATGAATAAGACAACAAAGTAAAGCTCTCATTGTTAAGGATGATGGAGTCAAAAGGGAAAACGTCTCACTCCCTTGATTTCTGGTCAAGGGTGGAGTTCAAATGCCTCTCAAGCTTGCCTACCTGCTGCCTCTCCAAGCAATAAATGAGCAGCATCCTCCCCTGTACATGGCACGTTTGTGGCAGGCAAAAATCGTGAGGTTGCTGAAGGTTTGTTCTCTTAGATGCAAGTGATCATAGGGGGAAATCATTGATTTTCCTGGCTGGACCCTAGACAAATTGTGTCAGGGATGAAGGCGGGTCTGGGAGGTTAGAAAAAGTGGAAGGAGAGAACTAACAGCTATTTTCACCTAACAGATGAGCTGGTAAAGACTAAGGTAGTAAGGCATGGTGACTACCTCATCCAGAATGCCTATAGTCCCTGCTACTGGAGAGGCTAAGGCTGGCAGATGAATTGAGCTTAGGAGTTCTGAGCTAGTAGGCTAAGCTCATCGAATGTCCAATCCAAGTTTGGCACTACCATGGAAAGCCCTCGGGAGCAGGGGGCCACCAAGGTGCTTACAGAGGGAATTACCTATCCCAGGTCAGTAAGAGGCCAAGTCAAAGCTCCCATGTCAATCAGCAGTGGCCATTTCCCTTCCAGTCTTGGTAAGATAGGGACACCCACTCTAAAGAAATTAAATATGATGATGATAAAATAAGGGAGATTTTAGGCTCTGATGAATCTCTAAATTGTCTAGGCCCTGCTTCTCACTGTTCCAACCACTTAATAAGGAGCTGGGCAGAGTCTGAATTCCCAGAATGATAGAATCCCAGATTATCAGAACTAGAATTGTTGGAAAGGGCCCCAGAGGCTGTCCAGTCCAACCCATACATGAACAAGAATACCTTCTTCAGCATCCCAGACAAGTGTTCAAACTTCAAGCTTCTATTTGAAGACTCCAAGTGAAACCTACTACCTTATGAGGCTGTCCATTCTATTCTTGGATAGCTATAATTGTTAGGAAGTCTTTTCTGACATCAACCCTAAATTTGCCTTTTTGCAATTTCCACCCTTCTTGCTCCTGATTCTGTCCTGTGGGGTAAAACATAATTTATTAGGTTCCCTCTTCCAGGAAAAAGATCTTCAAATAATTGGATAAGGCTATCATGCCTCTCTTGAATCTTTTTTTCTCTGGACTAAATATCCTCAGCTCCTTCAATTAAACCCCCATGAGCGTAGTCCCAGAATCACAACATTGCACATCTTAGTGGGATAACACTACAGAGGTCTTCCAGTGCCACCAGAATCTGAACAAGAATCCTCTTTCCAATGTCCCAGGCAAGTGATCATCCAGTGTTTCTTTGTTTAAATACCTCCAGAGAGGGGGCACCCACTGCCTCCTAAGGTAGTCCATTCCACTTTGAGAAAGGCAAAATCCATCCAATGTGTGATCCTCCACAATTCTGCCATGTTTCTAAGTGAAGTTGTTCAAGATCTTCCCAATGAAGCTAACCCTTCTCCTGCCCCTCCCTATCACAATTGTGACAACGATCCACCATTTGGATCCATCTGCCCTTGTCTACCACAATGGTAACAATCATCTGTATGTGGTTTCCATGGAAACTACATTTGCCCATCTTGTTTTTTCCATTAACCTGAGAGCAAAGACCATGTTTTTGCTTTTGTTGTATTCCTTTCTCTTGTTCCCTTAGTACACTGCAGTCAGCTCTTTGGTTACAAAATTATATCTTGTTTGCTCACTGATCATCATATCAGTACTCTGATGCTGCTTGTGGACCATGAGAACTTCATCCATCTCATCCAGGGAGAAATGGGAAATATTCAGGAGTTAGTGTCCCAATTAGATGGAACAATCAGGCTCTGATAAATCTCCTAAAACCTTGTTTCTCAATGTTCCAACCATTTAACAAGAAACTGGCAGTGTCTGAGTTCCCAGAATAATAGAATCCCAGATTATCAGAAATGGAACTGTTAGAGAAGGCTTGAGTATAAAATGTATCTAGCTAGCTAGCTATGTGTGTGTGTACATACAATACATATGTGTATATATATGTATGTGCAAAATGGGGGGACTGTGTCCTGATTTCAGAATATCATATATAGATATAGATATATAGATATATATACACATATATGTGTGTATACAATCTGAATTTACAAAACAAGTAAGCTAAGGAGCTGTTAGTCACTTTACAAAAGGTTTCACCATACTGTTCTCTAAAATTAGAGTTCCTATGGGGTCCTTAAAAATCCAATTCCCAGCCCTTACATTTATCTAACATGCCAGAGCTTTCAAAGTGCTCACCCATCCACCATTCCATTTGCTCTTTGTAACAGTCCTATGAGACAGGCAGGACAGGTAGTAAGGTCCCTTACTATGAGGAGAACATTAGAAGATTATAGATTCAGAGCTAAAGGGTCTCAAAAGCCACCTAATGTCACCCTTTCGTTTTTCAGATCAGGAAAATTTAGTTCCAGAGAGGATGAGCGTCTGGGCTAGTAGCAAATCTCCAAGCCAGATCTCAAACCCAGATTCTCGGACTCCAGAGTCAGGGCTCCTTCCTCTTCTCTAAGGTCACACTAGTAAGCGCAACGGTGAAACAAAAACTTAGATTTTTTTTTTGTTTTTACTATTTACCCTGCTACCTTTGAAAAATTGGAATTTACTTAAAAATGTTCATTTTCATACCTTCCAGGATCCCATTCATTGTGTTACATAAGGTATACCTCTACTATATGTGTATACATGTGTGTGCATGTCTATATATATATATATATATATATATATATATATATATGTGCATGTGTACATATATATGTGTGTGTATATATTGTTCAGTCATGTATGACTCTATGAGCCCACACCACAGCATACCAGTACTGTCCATGGAATTTTCTCAGCAAAGATACAAGAGAAGTTTGCCATTTCCTTCTCTAGTGGATTAAGGCAAACAGAGATTTAAGTGACTTGCCCACACAGCTAGTAAGAGTCTGAGCCTGGATTTTAACTTGGGTCTTCCTGACTTCAGGCCCAGTGCTCCATCCACTGAGCCACCTAGCTGCCTCATACATATACGTATTTATAAATATGTATATATATACAGAGACATACACACAATACATGTATCTTATGTACACATGTCTGTTTGCATACATAAGTGTGTGTTTGTACACATGTGTACATATAAATGCATGTGCATACACAGAGATATGCATGTGTATATGTTCATGTATACAGAGGCATATTCACGTATGTGTTCATATATACAGACCTAGATTTAAATGTGTACTATATGTATGAATGTATACATATAATATATATATCTGTATGTGCATATACATATACTTATGTATATGTATGTGTGTTTTTCATCTAATGAAGCCCTACTCCAAAGTTTTTCAATATAGCCCAACTGTGCAGTAGGTGAATGCTGAGCTGAGCTGTGAACACCGTTGTAAGAGATGTCATTCCACATCTACGGCCATAGGGAAACTCCAGTTCCAAGGTACCTATCACGTGATCTTTCACCCAACCTCTCTGGGATCCTAGAATTTAGAGCTGGAAAGGATGTTGGGAACCATCTAGTCCAGCACCATCATTTTAGAAATGAGGCCAAGGGAGTTCAGGTGACTTGCCCAGATCTTTGCTGTGATTTATATCTATTTGATTGTAAATACTGGAAACATTTCAATATGTAAATGACAATTCTTCTTTGTGTAACCAGGCTTTCACTCCCACCTAGGGGCTTTTGCATGCTGCTGCTCAGGCAGGACTCTAGATTGCTGGAGGGGATGTGGAGGCACAGCTGGAGATGTGTATAAGAAATGTAATTGGTGCAAGAACTCCAAGGAGAATCACACTGGCTCCAGACTTACCTTGAGACGCATTCTTTGAGAAAGACACACTTGGTTCCAGACTTCTTTGGGACTGACTCCAGGAAAGAGCCACCAAAAAAAAAAATCTTAAAGCTACCAACATGTAAGGGGAAAATGTCCCTGAGAGCCAGCTTGTCTCCCTCAAGACTTCAAAGAATTTCCTTTTCAGTGAGATCGGGGTATTTCTTTCGGTTTATACTGAAAGCTCATCTCATTCACAACAAAGGGTTTATTATCTTCTACGCAAATAACAACAACATTATTATTATTAGCTAACATTTATATAACTCCTTAAGATTTTGTTAAGCATTCTATATAAATTATCTCATTTGAGTTTCCCAATAACCCTGTAAGGTAGGTACTATTATTATTCCATTTTATCAATGAGGAAACTGAAAGCCAAGAGAAATTAAATGACTTGCTCAAGGTCATTGTCTGAGACAGGACTCGAACTCAGGACTTCCTGATTTGAGTCCATCCCTCCTACCCACTTCATCACCCAGCTGTCTTATAATCTGTGTAACTTCTCCAATTTCAATTTGCTATTTGCTTGGATGGATGGGTTTTTCCATACTTAATTACTTAAATTTTTAAAAAGCAGAGGCTGCTTCAGAAAGTAGTTGCTTCTTCTTACCCAAAGTTCTTCAAACAAAGATGGAATGACTTACTTTTCAGGGATGTTGTAGAAGGCATTCTTACTCAGGGACAGGATCAGTTGGATTAGATGTTCTCTAAAGTGCCTCCCAGCTCTAAGATTCTATGATTCTGTGAACCAAGGAGTAACTAGCATGAGTGCCCTGGGCTTTGTCCCAAGGTACCAACATGGAGTAGGGCACAAGTATCCTCATGGCAGAGAATACTATCTCTACATCCAGCATCTACTCTCCTGCTACTTGCCCTGGCTCCCCAACACCTAAGGGATCATGGGTTGGATTTTCTACGGCTCAAGCCAGCCCTTCTCACAGCTTAACTATGTCAACACTGTCCTCTGTGCCACTGCCTTTAACCCTAACTCTTATCCTAATTTTCCAGGTGTAGGAATTCCTAGTGAGGACTCTGTACATAGAAGTCACATAGGGAGTAAATTGCCCAACGGAGACTCTAATTCAGTCCCCTTGCTTCCAAGGTAAGTCCTCTTTCCATGACTCCATAACTGACTAGTCACTTCCCTCCAGTCACATCATTTCAAATAAACACTGCCAATGCTACCATAAGCATCACCAGCCACTCCCAGTTGCTGCACACCCCAGAAAAATCATATTTTGCATAAGAAACTCCCCTAGATTTCATGAAATCAATAGGCTTTTGAAAACTAAAGACACTTTGAGGGGAGGAAAGTAGGCAACTACTCCCTTTGAGGAAATGGACTCCAATGCAGGTGGCAAATGAGTGGAGTGTGTCTCTGAGTCAGCTGCTCCCCCTTGTTCAACACTTCTCAAATCATTTTCGTATTAGCATATCTCTAAGTGCATATAATTTTCACATCAAAGAGTGTAATTTTTTGCAGAAGTGGAGGAGAGAATAATTTCCCCACTGGAAGTCTCGCAAGCCGCCGTCTCGATAGCCTGACATCAAAATTACACAGGAGACAGACATTTAGAAAAATTCTTTAGCAGAATTTGCATTATTTAAGGAAATGTGAAGAAAATCCACCAAATTGAGATTTTTTAAAAAATTTAAGTTAAAAGCAGCCTCCTAAGTTTACTGTGGAGAAGACAATTTTTCCCCAGAATAAATATTTTTAAATTTTTTTTGTAAATAGTATTTTATTTTTTCCAATAACATGTAAAGATAGTTTTCAACATACATTTTTTACAAGATTTTGAGATTCAAATTTTTCTCCCTCCTTTCTTCCCATCCCCCCTCTCCAAGATCACAAGCAATCTGATATAGGTTATATATGTGCAATCATATAAACATATTTCTACATTAGCCATGTGAGAGAGCAATTTTAATTCATGACTCCTAGACCTGCCTAATAACAGAATCATCCCCTTGACAAATGTTCTGCATTCCTCTTTGATGTTAAGAATTGTAAGGATATGACAGGATTCTCTCAAATCCAGAACCTTCTTTCACCTCTCACGGACATTACATATTCTATGTATGGAGAACGTGCTTTAAAGATAGTAAATTTTTCAGCCAGTCCCAGTGGGGCTTGCCATTTCCCTTAAGGTCCCTTACTTTTACATAAAACTGCATAACAGGACAGACAACACAAAAGAATCAACTGAAGGAACTGGGGATGTTATCTTTGTGAAGACTCCAGGGGAACGTAGTGGCCATCTCCAAGTATCAGAAGAGCTAGAACAAGGAAAAGGGATAACACTTGTTCTGCTTGGTCCTAGAAGGCAGAACCAGGACAGATGAGTGGAAGATAAATTTAGACAGTACCAAGGAAAACTTCCTAACAAGTTGATGTTTGGTCATTTTCAGGCATGTCCAACTCTCTTTGACCCTATTTGGGGTTTTCTTGGCAAAGACACTGGAGTGGTTTGCCATTTCCTTCTCCAGCTCATTTTGCAGATGAGGAAACTGAGGCAAACAGGGTTAAGTGATTTGCCCAGAGTCCACAGCTAAATAGGTATCTGAGGCCAGATATGAACTCAGGTCTTCTTGACTCCAGTCCCGGCACTCTATCCACTCTGCCACCTAGCTACCCCCATAGCCAATGTACCACAGTGGTAGTTGAAGATATGGACATGAATAAGATTTCAGAGATAGAGCATAGAGAGAGAAGATGATAGAGTTAAGGACAGACATTTCATCAATTAAATACTGGATGGATGAGTGGACCATTTATTAAGCACTTACTATGTACTAAGCATAATCAATCAATAAAAAAGCATTTATTGATTTCCCACTAAGTAGCAGATATTGTGATAAGTATTGACAAAGATGAAATAGTCCCTGCCCTCAAGAAGCTTACATTCTTTCAGGACAGACAACATGTACCCACAGAAGTATATACAAAATAAATACAGAGTAGTTTTTTGTGTGGGTACTTGTAGGTTGGCGGGAATGCAGAAAAGGTCTTCTGTGGAAGAAATGCTTAAGGTGAGCTTTGAAGCATAAAGGTGGGGATCAATTAAGTGAATCAGTCCCATCACTCCACCACACCTAAAGTAAGTTATATGCGACCATGTCCAGATCCATTCATCAAGTTAGAACACATGTCATTTGTTCATTAGTATGTTCACTGGGTGTTCACCTCCCTAGATTTGATAAGTGTGTTCACATTGGCTGAGGAATTTGGTCACAAGCTCTGGGGCCTGTATAAAACCAGTAACTAGTTCAAAACCCTGACAATCAAAGCAAGCAGCAAGCCAGGAAAGAATGTTCCCTCCAGGAATATGCTGGAGCCAGCTAGAGTCAGCTAGAACTTGGGGAAGAGAGCTGATTGTTAAATTTTCAATGCAAGCATTCACACCTCAGAAATCAGCAAATGCTACAAATCAGGGCCTGATTTATTTTGTTTTGTTGATTCTCTAAACTTAAGGATGTAGTGAAAACGTTAATAATGCAGATTAAATGGAAAAGTATATCATGCCTTTTCAGAGAGCCAGTTGTTAAATATTTATTAGTACCACCTTCCCCAGCTTCATCCCAATCCCTGAGAATGGCCTGCTTAAGAATGGGGTAAAGGAAGAAGGGCACCTTGGCTTCTTCCACTCCTCATCTCCTATTTCCAGAGGAAAAAATGGAAACTTCCAAAGGTCCAGAAGAGTTTAGAGTTGTCACCTTCCTAGCAGCAGCCGAGTTGCACCTCCAGAACAGTTGGTTACATAGGCTTCAGCAAGAGATAAAAATAGACTGGATGCAGCTCCAAGGTTCTGAAAAGATCTCAACAGGAAAAAAAAAATTCACAGACCTAAGGGGAACCTCTTAAGGACTCCAACAATAATAAGATTTCCAGGAGCTTTTTTCTTTGCCATATGTGCTTTGAACTTGAGCCCACTCTCCCCTGTGTTTGTAGAAAAGTGTCACAGACTTTTGCGGGGAGGCTCTTCATCGACTGCACTAACTTCGATATTAAAATTTTCATTGTTGTTCAGTCGTGTGTGACTCTTCATGATCCCATGGACCACAGCACACCAGGCTCTTCTATCCTCCACTATCCCTCAAAATCTGTCCAAGTTCATGTTCATTGTTTCTATGCCACTATCTATCCATTTCATCCTCTGCCATCCCTTCTTCCTTTTGCCTTCAATCTTTCCACCATCAGGGTGTTTTCCAGTGGGTCCCATCTTCTCATTATGTGGCCAAGCTATTTAAGCTTCAGCTCCAGTATTTGACCTTCAAGTAGATAGTCTGGATTCATTTCTTTAAGCATTGAACACCCTGTTCTAAAAGCTGGTTAAATTTGGATGACCAAATTATATCAACCAATAATCATGGAAGAAAGAACAACAGTGGGGATTTGTGCATTAGTTATGTAGCATTAAGAAAGATTCTCCTCAACCTCTCAAGATTAATCCTAGAACATGGATGTAAGAACTAATAAGAACTTTGTTGCTCTTCAGTCATGTCTGACTCTTTGTGACCCCATCTGGGGTTTTCTTAGCAAAAATACTGGAGTGCTTTGCCATTTCCTACTCCAACTCATTATACAGATGATGGAACTGAGGCAAACTGTGTTAAGTGATTTGCCCAGGGTCACACAGCTAGCAAGTATCTGAGGCCAGATGTGAGCTCAAGAAGAGGAGTCTTCCTGACTCCAAAGCCCGGGACGCTATCCACTGCACCACCTAACTGAAGAAGCATCCCTAGTGCTCTTATCCGATGCTTACATGGCATCTTACCACCCTGACTGCCCATGTCTGGAATTATCTCCAATGTATCAATGCCTTTCCTAAAAATGTGGTGATGAAATTGGATTCTCTTCCTTGCTAATCTTAAACCTCCCTTTTTCCATCAAGGGGACCCAAGTTCACAGTTTTCCTCAGCTCCTTATTTTTCCTGATCTTTTAGAGCCAATCCAGTCTTCCTGATTCTGCCTACGCATCACAATCTCTCTTTCTCTTCATTTCTGTCACCAATCCTGCAGTGCAGACGTTCATCACCTCTTACTGGGACTATTGCAATGTCATCCTCATTAGTTTCCCTACTTCCCATTCTTCCCTTCTATAAACCATCTTCCTCCCAGCTACAGAAATAATCTTCCCTAAGGCCTAAGTCTGACAAGCACTATCCTGCTTAGAATTCTAAGTGACACCCTGTTACTTTTAAGACAAACTCGAAACTTCACAGCCTATTATTTTAAAACCTTCAAAATCTCTAGCTAGTCTGTTTTTCTAGACATTTCCCATTACTCCTCTGCATGCATTCTGTGTCCCAGCCAATCCAGTCTACCAACTATACCATAAGCTGGACTTACATCTCCAACTGCCTTGTCCTTGTACAGGCTGGCCCTCTTGCCTGGAATGTGCTCTATCATCCCCTTTACCTGTGAGAATCCCTACCTTCATTCAAAGCTCAGCTTAGCTGCTCACCTCCTACAGGAAGCCTTCGCTGATCCCTCAACTTCTCAGAGCTGTCTTTCTCTTTACTTAGTGTTTATACGTCATGTACCACCCCCAGCCCCCAGTAGAATGTCAGCTCCTTGAGGGCAGGGAAAATTGTGCTCAAGGCACTCCTGAGACTAAGCCATGAAATGCCATTGTTTCTCTTTTCATTGATGGTACAAATGTGGAAATGCTAATACACAAAGAAAGAGATAACCCAATCCCAGTTGAACTTATACCATAATCAAACTCCTGTGTGCTGCAAGGCCTTTAAATCAGGCCAAACCAGTGGCTAGAAATTCACCATGTAAGACCAGATCCTCAAGGCTGAGTTTAAGTACTAACAACTACAGAAGATCTCTCCTGATCTCTTCCTCCCCCACCTTCATCACATAAATTACTACACACACACACACACACACACACACACACACACACACAGAGTAATTATACATACAATTATATGTGTCATATACAAATTATAGGGTATTATATAAAGTCATATATAGCAAAATATATTTTATATAATGTATATTTATATTTACTTCTCTGTGTGCTTGCTACATTCTTTCCCCACCAAAAAAAGAATAATTTCCTTGAGGACAGAGACTGTTTTGTTTTTATTTTGAATCCCTAATGACAGCACAGGCACATAGTAGGCACCTACTGAATGCTTTTGAAATGAATAAAAAAATTACTTTTATTATGTCCTATACCAGAAAACTCAAATACCTTGCTTTTGAAGACAATTAAACCAAATAATAGCATTAGATTTACTCCAGACCAAAATATACAGGTTGCCCTCAGACCCTGACCTATCTCCCTGCCTTACAGGCTACAGGGACAATTTCATAATAACGGGTTGAACCAAAAGGCAGCAGAGCCCTAAGTCAATTATTCACATCTCTAGAGGATTTTAATTTCAAATAATTGCAACACTCAGATACTGAGCAATCAGAGCTCAGACTTGTGCATCCTGGCCTTCGCTCTGCCAGATGTCAATAGAAACTACTCAGTTCTCTGATTTTCTGATCGGTAACATGGGATTAAATAGTACAGGTCTTACATGGTTTTAAGAAAATTGCATTTTAAAGTGTGTCTTAAGAAAATCAAAATAGGAATGCAATCAAAGGTGTTTAAAATTTTAACTTTGTCCTGAAGCACTAAATACCGAAATTCTTGGTAATTTTTCACCTCTCTTCTGTAGGCAGTAGCAGCAATGTCTATGTTCCACCATGAGATAACATGTTTATGTCTTTATTTTTCTAACAATGAAAATAAGCCAATAGGAAACTATGCAGAAAAGAAAGACAAGACAAATAGTAGTTCCATACCATGGGCCAATTTTAGTAGCAGTCACAAGTCAGAAACTCCTATAAAAGAACAAAATTTTGAATTATAGACTTAAAGCTAGACAGGATTTTTGTGGTTACCCAGATCAATCTGTCCATTTTACAGAAAATGAAACTGAGGCCCCCAAAGGCTGAGTGATGTCTGAAGGTGGTGGAGCCGAAATTTGAACCCACACCCCTCCAGAGCCAGTACCCATTCCACCACCCTGGATCCACTCTTGAGCCATTGACTTCAACTCTATGTTTTCTCGAAAGCCATTGGTCCCACTGACTTGTCTTCCCAAATTTGGTTGAAAAATCACTCCTGGCTCGGGAGGAAGATCTCCTGAGCACCTGCCAAAAATAAACTCCTACCACCAAATGCAAAACTTGAAAAAGGAATTTCTAATAGAAACACAAATAGACCCTTGAATGTGAAAGCAGCAACACTGTTCTCCTTTTGGGTTTTTTTGTTTTGTTTTGTGTTCCCCAAAAAACAAGCTGAGCTTTTTTTAATTGGACCCTCCAGTGGATAGATAACACCAAAAACCTTGAGTATTAACAATGAATCTTCTAACACCCAGTTAATCATTATTTTAAAATTTAAATTATAGAAACTTTTACTTGTCCGATTAGATAATCCTCTGGGGAGCTTCATGTCATGAAACGCAACAGAGCTATAACTAGCATGGGGTAAATGGAGCTTGGTCCCATGGTGCCCCTATTTTTGAAGAGCATGTTTCATCCTTTTGCCTATTCTGCTCTCTGGCATCCCTAGCACCTACCTTTGCTACTTCATCAATAGTGTACTGTCCACTGAACTACCACTCCCCCGTCATAATGTTCATCTTCTCTTCTGCCACATTGCTTCCCCTAACTGTTTTTGTCTCAGTCAAAATAATTCTAAATAAATTATTAGAACCATACTCGTAGCTCTGCTAATTAATGTACGTCTAGAATACAAATAAACTTTCCTTAGGAAAGAAAATGAACACAAACACACACACATGACCGGGTTTGGGAAGGCATTTGACAGATACTCAACCACTCAAGGATGATAACAGAGGCTAGCAAAGATGCAACTTCTGCTTACCACCCCATTCTATGGCACTGAATTCCTTCCACACAAATTATTAAAGAATTTGAACAACGTTACACAGTTCATGTACTTAATGATTATAGTTCACAGTCTAGGTCAGATATAATTAGATGTTACATTAAAATAGCTTCACAGAGCCATTTATTCTGATTTAATTACTTAAAATGATAGCATAATGAGCAATGCTTTCAAGGAAAAAAAAGAGCTCTTTTAATGGGCTCATTTTAAGTTAATATGGAGAAAATTAATCATTTAACTCAATGTAGTCAGACACGTCCATTTCTTAAACAGTGTTGACCCAATGTCACGAAGGTTGTTGGTGTTTTGAAATACCTGTGTTGCAAGCAATCCCTTAAATAAACAAAGATCCCTCCTCGGTCTTATAGACTACCTTTATTACCATTTCTTTCCATGGCTTCGCTAAGCAGAAGCAATATGGAGTAATGGATAGGGTGATGGACTTTGAGTCAGGAAGAGCTGAGTTCAAATCCCAACTCAGACACCTACCAGCTATGAGACCATGAACAAGTCGCTGAAATTCCATGAGCCTCAGTTTTCTCATCCATGCAGCTGTGGCAGCTCCAAAGACAGCCTGGCATAGAGTGGAGAGAACCTGTCTCTGAATCAGGAAGATTTCAGATCAATGCCCACCCTGGGCAAGACAGGTAACCTCTAAGCACCTCAAGCATCCATCTAAGATTAAAAGTTGAAAAATAGTTTATGTATTCACAGAAGTATTCTCTCCATGAATACACCAAAGAAATCAAAGATTTCGATTTTTTTTTAAAGTAGCATTAGTTTCTACCCCATAGAGCTGTTACAAGAATGAAATAAAGGCAAAGAACCATGGAGTTAGCCCTGGAAGGAACCTCAGCAATCAGTCATTCAGTTCAACTCCCTCATTTTATAGATAAGGAAAATGAGGCAGGGAAATTAAGTGATTTTCTCAAGTTCAAACAGCTGGCAAATAGCAGAGCCAAAAACATGAACCCATATCTAATTTCAAGCATCCTAGCCTTCTTTTTACTACATCAAGCTACATGAAGCCTGTTGGGAAATTTGAAGTGCTGTTTTTATTTTTTGTGTAGGGCTGTGCCCCCATGGGTGTGGGAACTCCACGTAGGAGCTCCTACCCCTGTTGCATATCAGCAACTCATAGTCTTAGCTGCCTGGGACACGGATGGGTGAAGTCACTTGTCCTGGGTCTCACAGTCAGTAAGCATCAGGGAGAAAACTTGAACTCAGGTCTTCTGGACCACCTTTTTGAATATTAGTTGCTATTTAAAACATTAAAACAATCAGCTATGTATCATGCATCTTATTAGAAGGTCATAGAAAAAGATGGCTTTAAATGCCAGTGACTTTTTGGGAGAGTACTCAAGCACAAGGAGACAAACCCCAAACCAAGATGTCTTGAGGGAACTGTAGGAAATCATAAAAAATGGGCACCAGCTTGATTAGTGGTCTAAGATAGGGTACAGGCCCTGGAGTCAGGAGGACCTGAATTCAAATCTGGCCTAAGACACTTACTAGCTGTGTGACCCTGGGCAAGTCACTTAATCCTGTTGCCTCAGTTTCCTCATCTGTTAAATGAGCTGGAGAAGGAAATGGCAAACCACTCTGGTTTCTTTGCCAAGAAAACCCCAAATGGGGTCATGGAGAGCTGGACATGACTGAAAATGAGCAAACAACAACAAACTGTTGTGTCACATCTTTTTCTAGCTACAAAAGATAAATAGCAATAATCATGATGACTGACATCGATCCAGTGCTTTTGAAATCTTTAAAGTGCTTGATATCCATTTGAGCTCTGCAAGGTAGGCTGCATAGATGGGATGGGAATGTTCCCATTTTAGAGATAAGGAAAGGGAGGTTCACTGACTTGTTCATGGTCACCAGCCAGTAAGAGCCAGAGGCATGATTTGAGCCCACAAGGAAGTCTGGGCTTACCTGATTCTACCCACATCGTGTCAAACCCTCTGGCTATGTTCACCCACTGTACTGCTCCCCAAAGGGCTCTGGAGTAAAAATATTGATTCTCATCAGTGGGGAGAATGAAAAAAGAGGACCTCCATATCTCTACCCTTTTAAGACAGCTACAATACTACTCAAGGGATGCCTTATTTACTTGGATCCTGGGACACTTAGCTAAGGTGATGACAGAAAAACATTGGCTCATGAATTCAGAGGACTGTGGCAGCCAAAATAATGTGTCAAATTTGGCTTTGTACTAGCAAACTGCATCCAAAAGGGAGCTGACACAATTTCCAAATGTGAAATGCGCTGGATGGAAAACCGATGAGGGGGGAGGGTAGCATTCAAGAGCTTTTTACTAGAATGTGAATTCTGGGTATTCTGAAGGAGCATTAGCTCCTCTAGTCTTGGGCCTTACAAGAGAGGCAGCCTGGTACAGCAGAAAGAGCACTGGACTTGGAGAAATAGGGTAGGGGTGGGCTCATAGCTTCTATTCCCCACCCCTGCAACACCTAGATTAGCCAGACTGTAGTGTGTAGAGACAACCCCACACTTAGAGTCTGTAGACACCTAGGTTCATCCAGAATCCTGGCTATGACACTTATCAGCAGTGTGACTATTCACACTGAGTCTCAGTTTCCTTATTTGTAAAATGGGGATAAAAATGCAGAAGCAGTTTGGTCTAGTAGCAGAGGTTCCCAAAGCAGACGATACCAACCTCTGGCGTGGGGGGGTGCTGAAGGATGGGGGTGGGGTCTCCAGTTCAATTAGAGCTGGGTGTTGAATAAAAATAAGGGTGTGGGGGTGGAAGCATAAAGAGAAAAAAAATTTTGAAAACTGTTTGTACTTGTTTCATCTATTGTATAACAGAGTCGAAGTCATAGTAAATACATTGTTTTCCAAATAAACACATAAAATGCAAGTTATAACAGATCAGCGGTCCAATCTGCCAACAGGTCTTAACAAGCAAGTGTTGGCAGGCAAACATGTAGTGCATTGTCGGGAAGTCCAGCATGCATCGGCAGGAATATGTGTGTGTAATGATGTGTTTACAATATGATATTATGCTGATATATGATGCAATATTCCATCATCAACATTTTAATGCATGACAAAAACCACAAATTCACAATAAACTGTTAAATTTAAGATGTGTCATTTTAAAGAATACATATTTTATATTTTTTTTGAAATGACACAAATTTCAAAAAAAAAACCTTTAAAGGGTTAAAGAAAGTAGATTGGGGGAGGGGGGATGCTGAGTAATTTTTTTTAAAAAACGGAGCAGTAGGCCAAATAAGTTTGGAAAGCTCTGGCCTACAGAGTCATCCTCAAAATCAGGAAGACCTGGGTTCAAGCCTGCCTCTGTCATATACTGATTGTGAGACCTGAGTGCTCCAGGCCATTCTCTAAGGCTGTAAGATACAGAACAGTTGTTGTATCTACCTTGATAGAGAAGTTCTAAATATTGAAAAAAGGCCAAGGCCCCCCCCAAAAAAAATACAAAAATATCTGCACCCTCTTCCTCCAAAGATTGTTATAAGAAGAACACTCAGTAAATATCCAGGCCTACCATCAATGGGAGTTATTATTGTCTGGAACCTGGGGCTATTGATTTCCCCTAACTTTTTTTTTCTCATTAGCAAAATGAAAGAATTGGACCAGATAAGACTTTAAGTTCCAGCTCTAACATTCTTTGAAATGGAGGGCCCAGGCAGATGTGTGCTGGGAGTGCGGCCAGTGTCTGTTTCTCTAAGAAGCCAACAAAGCCTGGTGGAAAGCACAGTGACCTGATGGTACAACATGAAGGAGGAACTTTGAGGGATGCTCTCCTACCCTCATTCTTCAGGGAACTGACCAGTGCTTTGAGTAGATTAGCCAATGGGCAGGAGCTCATCTGTTCTTATGTGGACTCCTTCATAGCCTCACTTTGAGAATACCAGAGACCATGTTTATTTTGGGCTCCATTGCATTTTAGGGAATTTGACCAAAGTGACACAAGGGAGGAAAGCAGAAATATGTGCGTGTACATACAATATGTCAGGGCTGCTCATCCACTTTTGGTGTCCAACTCTCACCTGTGGCTCCAAGAAGCCGTAGCATGCACAGAGGCCACAGCCCAGTAAAACCATCTCAGCAGATGGGCTAAACCAGGTGGAGGGTAACTGACAGGCCTCAAACCCATTGGTGAATTAGGGAGGGTCTACCCCCCAGCATTCGAAGACCTCCCCCAGCACAGATGGAGGATAAGAACAATTAACTGTAGAGTGCTTAGAACTCGGAAAAACACTGAAGACACCAAGGTCATCTAACGCATCCCAGGCCACTGCTGGTCCTTTCGATTTTTGTCTTGCCCCTGGGGTTCAACGACTCTGGAAGAGAGAATAAAGCTGATAGGTTTGTGCAACTTTGACTAACTTAAATCAAATTCTGTATAATTTAAGACAACACCTGTGATGTCATTGGTCCTCTTCAAAAAGGAAGGAGGAACAAGACATATATATTACATAAGTGTATATGGGTATGTATATGAGATATATTTATATATGCTACATGTCAATATTTATGTATTTAGGCATATATGCAACATGTGTATATATACTAAATACGTGTATATGCTACATATGAGCATATGTATTCATATATTACATAGTGTCTACATCCCATATATATGTATGTGGACATGTGTATATACTATGTTATATATATGTACGTATATATTATATGGCTAGTTAGTAAAAAAAAACTGCTCTATGTCCCTTTCTGCAGTTTAAAAAATTGTATTCTGTGTATCTTTTAAATGTTTTATGATTGTGTGTGTGTGTGTGTGTGTGTGTGTGTGTGTGTGTGTGTGTGTTATTTATCACTACCTTCTAACTTCCCATACCCCTAACTCCCCCATTGGAACAGAAGCTCCTTTTAACAAATATGTAGAGTTCAACAAAAAAATAAAAATCATCACATACTTTTTTTTCTTAATCAACAATGCCCTCAGTTCCAATGAACATTACAATGTAATCAAAGCAGCTGTAAGAAATCATTTCATCTCCAAACCCAAATAGGAGTATATATTATTTCATTAATTATTCTGGCACCATCAGAGCCTAGGCACAGTGACCAGCACATAGACACTTAGTAAATGCTTGGTGATTGATTGATAACCTGCACTTAATGCCAACTTCAGAAATTTTACCCAACAATGATAAACATGATGGAAATAACACCAATGTCTCAAATGATCCTGAAGAAGCAGTGAACAAATTTAGATGGGAATTTTGGAAAACCCTTTCAGAATTTATCAGCTGGCAGATTGAATATACCAAAGCAGAACAATTTTTTAAAGCTGACATTTTTAATAACCATTACTCTCAAATGATTTTGTGCAGGTGGGACATTTTGCTCCACTGAAGTATCCATATGTAACAAATGTTTTAGGACACTTACCTCACTTCTTTTTGACCTAGTGAGTTAGGTCTGCAGAGCTTAGCTACTAAGCCTTCAGGGTTCTAGGGGTAGCCATGAGGGATGGCAGTGTCCTTACTAGTGCGATAGCTCATGAGCCCCCATTGGTGTGTTGCTCAACATGACTATCAGGTAAGAATCATTTAGTGTGACAGTTAAGTACTTTTATAAAAAGGGAGTAATTTCATGAGTAATTTAATTTATTTATAGTTAGCAGTGTTGGGACAAAATATTCCCACCAAAAGCCTCTGAAACTCTCTCACAAGTATGTACAAAGTTCACAGGAAAATGGGCTCAAGGTCAGAGATGACGTGTGGCAAAGGGATAACTCACAACTCCCAGAAATCCTTTTGCTGGAATACTCAAGATATTCACTTTAGATATGGTGCAGTATGTTTTTTGTTTTGTTTTGTTTTGTTTTCTGCTGGGCTATTTGTAGAGACCTGAATCTGCATCCAGGCTGTTTTTGATTCTCCATGCAGGCATTGCTATCTGCTAATCCAAGGACACTGAAAGGATGTCAGAGGGAATATGGGAAGTTCAAAATTCTCCAGACCTTTCAAAGCTCCCAATGTCTTCCTTTGGATAGGGAGAGGAGGTTGGGGGAGGGGGAAGGGTTGGAAAGACCACAGCTGAAACAGAAGTGCTTTCCTCTCCCCTGAAGAGACTCCTCAGGGAGCTTAGCTGGAACTGCTCTCCTTATTGGAGATCTTATTGGAATCTAAATCTCTAACAGATGCTCACATAACTTGTGTGCTGATCTGGTCTTCTACGTTATAGATGACCTACAAGATATAAGTAAGTTTCCTTAGCCCATCTGAAAATTCTCCCTATCGAATATTGCTCCAGTTCATCCAAGGAGATTTTTTTCTTTAATCTAAAATATTTGATTTATTGGTTGATTGATACTTGTTCCTACCTCATTAATGTTTCTGGACTTCTTGATTTAAGTGGGATAGGGGGTGTGCTTAATCAACAGCACACTTATAGATAGGCATTAAGTTATGAAGATGTGCTAAACTGGTAGTGAAGGCAGTAGAGAGAGGAGAGAAGAGGAAGATACTGTACTTATCCTCATTGAGTTTATAACCAGAATAACAAAGGTGCTTTGCACATAGTAGGTGCTTAATGCCCCACTGTTTATGGGATTACCTGATCAAGTGTCTCTTTCTTGGGGATATTATCTCCTCAATCCAAATCAAAATTACTCTGCCGTTAATCCTATGCAATTCTTTTTCATGTCTTTCCCTGAATCTTTCACAGAAGATTCCCCCAAAGCCCTGGGGACCTTCCTCTGGTTCTTTCCATTGTAAGGGGCCTCTAGGTAAGACCCCTTTGTTTGTAGAGGTAGCTAGAAGTGGATAGAGAAATGGACCAGGGAGCACCTGAATTCAAATGTTGCCCCAGATACTTAGTGGTTGGATGACCTTGGGTAAGTCATTTAACCTCTGGATACCTCAGTTTCCACATCTGTAAAATGGGGATGATAATACACCTACCTCCCAGGTTAGGATCAAATGAGATGATATTTTTAAAGTGCACTGCAAACCTTGAAGTGTTTTATCATTGTTGGCTATTATTATTCCCGCAGTGCTTGAGGGCTAACAGAAAGTCTCAGCTGGAAGTGGGGTTATGAAAGCCTGGAAACTGACAATACACAGGGAGTTTCTGGAGATTAGCAAGGCGGAGAAAGGAATAGAAGACAAAAGAATCAGTAAGACTCGGCACCTTCTTTTACTCCCTATACTCAGTCTTAAAAAAAAAAAAGCTACCCCCAGATTCCTCCCAATAAAGCACTTAGTAGTTCTTGGAAGGCACCTCTCCACTCAAAAAGATAAATAAATAGAAAATCATGTTGTGCACTCCTACTCCTACCCTAACATTTTCTTCCTGAAAATCTGAAATCAGATTAAAATGAACATTAAAGCCAACCTTGAAGGGAAAAAGAAATTCTGACAGAGCAGCCTAAGGGAGAAATGTGTTAGTCTCCATTGTTTTTTTCTTACAGTTGGCCTAGCCAGGCCATCTCCCTCTCCCTACCCCACCCCCACCCCCAGCTATTAGAGCCTGGGGCCATCATCCTTTTCTCCTATACTCTAGGGACAACTCTGCCAGCCAGATTTGGAAGCTAAGTGTAAACCAACAGGTTCTCCCACTTTGGGCAACACACTTTATTCCTAATGCGAATCTTCAGTTCCTGATTCCCTGGCAGGACCTTTTCAACCTACTTCCTGCATGGCAATGACCATAGCTCTGCACAGATGGTAGCCACCAAGTTTGGTTTGCTCTCCTGCTTGATTTCTCAGGCTAAGAGATAACAAAAATTCAAAATCATGAAAAATACAACAGGGAAGGATGGAGCCATTCATATTTTTGGACTACTTCCTAGGCTTTAGCTGAAAAACCTTGGACATCCAAAGCTGGCATGATCCCATGGAAGATTAGCATGTTAATGGCCCTGTGAAGATGAATCATTTATACAGAGAATTTTCTTTCACTCTACCTTAGTCTTCCTCCTGGCCAGGACCAACCAGATCCTTTTAATTGAAATTGGCTTACAAGTTACAAGGAGGAAGAGCGATAGCTCAAAGCTCCAGACTCTTGTTCCAAAGATATGAGCTGAGGTATCCTTGAAAGGAAAGCTCAGAATCCCAAGGAGTCAGGAAAAATAGGCAGAGAAGGGACTGTGTGGGAAAATGGGACAGCCAAAGTAAGAGAAAGTATAGAAGGGAAATCTGTGAACAAAATCAAAGCAGAACTAAGTCAAAGCAATCAGGGCCTTGGTCCAGGACTCTGAATGTAGAAGGCGCCAAAGTTGCAAGGGTGCGCAAAGCCCCTGAAGTCCTAAGGCAGAGTGGAGCAACAAAGCTTAGCACCTACTTAGGCTGGACTTGTGATTTCATTAGCATAGGGAATTCCAGATGCCGAAATTTTCTCTAAAAGTCTGTCACAAGGCAATGATTAAGCACTTACTGTGTGCCAAGCACTTTGCTTAGTACTAGGAGACAAAGAAAGGCAAAATCACATGTTCTAGGAGCTCATATTCTAATGGAGGAGACAGCACAGAAATAGGTGTACACATGACATATCTACAACACGTGACATTTGAGAAAGTAATCTCAAAGAGATGGCTAGCACATAGCAGGTATATAATAAATGCTTGTTTCCCTCCTCCTCCCTCTTCCCAGGGAAGGCAGACTGACTCTGTTTGCAATTGATAGCCTTAGAGCAGGATTTCATAACACTTTGTGTGATAGACCCCTTGGCATTCTGGTGAAGCCTTCTGAGAAGCCCTCCTCAGAATAATGTTTTTAAATGCATAAAATGAAATACATAACCTTACGAAGGAAACCAATTATATTGGAAGTTATTATTGGGCATGGTAGTACTTCTCTAATCTGCTTCTAGGGGAGGCTGAGGCTGCCAGGTCAATTGAGTTTGGGAACCCTGAGCTGGGAGCAGTGCTAAAGACAGAATGAGTTTCCATTCCATACTAAGCTTTGAACCAATAGAGTGAGTTCCAGGGAGCCACCCAGCTGACTAAGGAGATGCCAACCAGCCAAGATCAAGAGAGTCACTCAAAATTTCCATGCAAGGGGCAGCTAGGTGGCGCAGTGGACAGAGCACCGGCCCTAAAGTCACAGAGTTCAAATCTGACCTCAGACCAAACACTTGACACTTACTAGCTGTGTGACCCTGGGCAAGTCACTTAACCCCAATTGTCTTAAAAAAAAAAAAACCTTCCGTGCAGATCAACAGTGAGACTGAGCCCATGAACATCTGCTGTACCTCTAGCCTAAGAGGAAGCCCAGTCTTTACATATATGTATATTTAAATATATGTATATATAAACATATGTATATATGTAAATGTACGTATATTTAAAGACTCAGTCTTCTCTTATATATGTATATATGTATATGTATAATAAATATATATCTAGTCTTTAAATATGTCTATGTGTGTATACATACATATACAACATAAGTGTGTATGTGTGTGTGTATAGATATAGATATAGATATAGATATAGATATAGATATAGATATAGATATAGATATAGATATAGATATAGATATAGATATAGATAGATATAAACATATATACACATATGAAAATACAGAGAGTCATCAAATTACATTTTTTAAAGTTCACATGCCCCAGGCTAAGAAAAATTACCTTATAGTTGTCTGGCTATACTAGGATGTTAAGTGACTCACTCAGGATCTCCATGGGTAATGCCAAAGACTTGAACCCAAGTGTTTCTGATTTCAAAGCTAACGCTCCACTGTGATAGTGCAAATGCTCAGGACCAAGATATCAAGAATAACTAGTTAAAATAGGAAATGACAAATGATGGGCTGGGGTGATCATCTCTCTCTCTCCCTCTGTGTGTGTGTGTGTGTGTGTGTGTGTGTGTGTTTGTGTGTGTGTGTGTGTGTCTCTCTCTCTCTCTCTCTCACACACACACACACATACACACACACTTAAATGCATGCGTGTGACGCTCCCAGCAGCAGACTTGATCTGATAGCTTATCTTTCCACCACAAAACCAAGCCAACAAGAATTTATTGTTTACCTAGTGTCAGGCAAGCTAAATGATGAGGAATACAAATACAAGCAAAAAGGAAGATACTCCCTGCCCTCAAGGAGCTTACTTTCTAGTGAGGAAGACAACCAAAGGTGAGAGGGAGAGTAGAAGGGAAGCTTGATGGAAACATCTGGAGGAGTGTAGCCTGGTGGGAAATGAAGAGATGACTGCCCTGAGGTCTGACTCCCAGGGCTGAAGTGACCTTCCAGAATGAAGAGGTTGATGGGCGTGGTGAAGAAATTGTACCTGCACGTCCACAACTGTCTGCCCCAATTTGGTGCCCCCCAAATTCCTCGTTCTGGATCTGAGTAGGCTAGCTCTTCACTGAAGACTCCCATTCACTGTGTACAATAGTTCTCTCTCCATTTGGAAGAGACAAGCCTTGGTGAGAGGAGGGGAAGGCAAATAGAGTTTCAGGCTTAGAAACTGTGGGATTTTGGCACCAACCATCTGATGAATTTGGCTTCAGAATGAAATGGCATCATCACTGGTCTTGGCTCCTGAGCCCCAGACAGGCAGCAATCAGCTGAGAGGAATCGAGCAGGCTCTGGCCTCCTGTTCCATCTGAAGGACACGTTCAGCCTCTCCCTGCCATATGTATCTGTTCCTTTGCCCTTCGCCTCTGTGAATTTGTGCTTGATATGAGAACCAATGGTAGAAAGTGGAGCAGTTGAGCCTGAAGAAGAGGGAACTTGGGGTGTGGGGGAGAAGTGGGGGACCATGACATGATAACTACATCCAAACATTTGAAGAGCTGTTGAATGGTACAGTGATCAAACTTTTTTTCATTTAGTCCCAGAGGGGAGAAAAGAAGCAAAGGGTAGGAAATAAAAAGTGGTAAATAAGGCATGATGTCAGAAAAAAACTTCTTAATAGTTAGAGTTATCCCAAAGTACAATGGGCAGCCTTGGGAGGTGGGATATGAGGTGCCCCACTGGAAAAAGTATCAGACTTGGAATCAGGAAAACCTGACTTCAGATTCTGCTTCAGATATTTACTAGCTATGTAAGATTTGGGGCAGGTCACTTGACCTAAGGCTCAGTTTCCCTATCTGTAAAATAGGGATAATAATCACACCTACTTCCTATTATTGTTATAAGGATCAAAGGAGATAATATATGTAAAGCCCTTTGCAAACCTTAAAGCTATGCTAAAGAATGCTAGCTATTATTATTATTGTTATTGTTATTGTTAAGATCCTTCACTGGGAGTTGTTAAGTAGAAGATGGATGACCACTTGAGTCTTTTGTAGAGGGGGATTATTTGTACTTATTTGTTATTTACTTTTATCTGTATCTGTTGCTTTCCCCATTGGACTCTGAGTTCTTTGAGATCATGAGCTGTTTTTGCCTTCCTTTGCATACCCATACTTAGCACCGTGCCAGGCATATGGTAAATGTTTCATAAATGCCAGTTGATTGACTTATTTCCAGGTTTTCATTAGACAAGATGATTGTTGAGGTGCCTTGCAACTCTTTTTTTTTTTTGCTTTTTAGTGAGACAATTGGGGTTAAGTGACTTGCCCAGGGTCACACAGCTAGTAAGTGTTAAATGTCTGAGGCTGGACTTGAACTCAGGTCCTTCTGACTCCAAGGCCAGAGCTCTATTCACTGCACCACCTAGCTGCCCCTGCCTTGCAACTCTTAAAACATTCTGGAATTCCTTCTCTCCTCCTTGTTTCTCCCCTTCCTACTCCTTAGGCTAATAACAGCCCCAGCAGGCTTAGCTCTCTTCTAATGGCATTCAAAGCCAAAAAGAGTCCTCGAGCTTCAGTCTCTAGAAAAATTGTCCTATGCTAATATCTCCTACAATCAAATGTAACTATATGGGCAAGTTTTGACCACAGCAATAGCCCTGAGAAAAATACAGCCTTCTGTATGGTATAATTCACCCACTGAACATTCATTCTATGTCTACCCTGTCAGTAAGCAAGCAATAATTAAGCACTTACTTACCAACCATTGTGCTAAGCTCTAAAGATACAAAGACGAAAGCATGGTCCCTGCCCTCCAGGAGATCACATTCTAATGAGGAAGATAATATGTAAACAACTATCTTCAGAGTAAATTCTCAAGCACCGTGCTAGGCACAATAGGGGTCCCAAAGAGTAATAAAACACCACTCCTGTCCTCCAGAAGCTTACAAGCTGTTTGAGTAGATCAGACAGAAGACAAAAAGATTTTGCTTTGCCTTATAATTAGGTTCTAGAAAGGAGAATGTACATCAAGTGCTCCAGGATTTGATGTCTAGCTGGGATGATCAAGGTCAGCTCCACTGAGGAAGCAGTGGGGAAGGAAATGACGATTCAGAAGAGTCAGAAGGAGGAAAGGAAGAGGCGTTTACTAAGTGCCTATTATGTGCCAGGCACTGTGCTAAGCACTTTACAAACATTCACTTGATCCTCACAACAATCCTTTGAGTTATGGGCTAGTTACTATCCCCATTTCACAGTTGAGGAAACCAAGGCATCCAGAGGGTAAGTGACTTGCTTGGGGTCACACAGCTAGTAGGCATGTGAGGCTAAATTGGAACTCAGATCTACCTGACTCCAGATCCAGTGCTCTATCCACTACACCACCTGGTTAAGACATTGAGTCTGAGTTTTATCTTTACCACCCACTGGTTGTATGAAATTGGCCTAGGCCCTTCATCTCTCTGGGCCTCAGTTTCCTCATCCACTGCATGATGGTTAAACCTGATTTAACCCTAAGGGCACAAAAATTCCCAGCCACCAGGCATCTGGGTCGCTTTCGAAGACCATACCCTTCCCTGATAATGGAGATGAAGGGAGCCTGAGAAGCTAAGCATAACTGTAGCCTTGCACGTCCTCAATCCAGGGCAAAATAAGCATCCTTTTGCCCACCATCCGATGACTCCTGAGTAGTTCCCTTTGTCCCAGCCTGATCTAAGAGAATGGCGAGAGACCCCGACACATGGTAAGAGCTTCAAGGTGCTTGTCCACTGACTACTTTCTTATGGCTAGGTTTATGGAGGGGGATGACTCCTCTCTCTTCTTCCATTTGGGGCATGATGGCGGTAGGTTAGAGCAGCCTCTTCTCCCAGAGGATGAGCACAGACAGGTAGACTGAGGCAAAGTCAGGAATATCAATAAGGCCCCTGAAGCTGACATGAAAGTGAAATCAGTCTCCAAAGAAGGATCTGATACCAAACAGCATCCCTCAAAACCTGCCCTGAGTGCTGGTGCACTTTGATATTTCTTCCAATTAAGCTCTTATATCTCCATGTAGCCCTCCAGCTCCACCTTCCAAGGGGACAGGAAAAAGTAGGATTTCCATCTGTTTGCCCCCTTTGCTCAGAGCTCTCAAAGCTGACAGCAGCCAGTCTCCTGCTCTGTGCTGAGGCGGATCCCCATCACCAGGTGCCCAGGCATCCAGCAAATGAGGGGGTGGAAGATTTAGCCTCAAAGTGGTGAGAGGTAAAGGCTGGAAATAAAGAGGGGGGTCAGGGAGGGGATGGGTGGCTCTTTCCCCCCGACAAAGAAAACATTTCTTTGTACATCTGGTTTGCATTTTTCCCTTAGGTTTCTGCCAGAAACAATTCTGAAAACAGAATGCAGCCGGAGCTAGATGAATCCATACGTTCTGGGGAATTCTTTCACTGTCCTGCTCTGCCCCATATTAACATTCCTGTGAGGGAATTCTCTTAATGGAAAACCAGAGCCTGTTTTTAGCTATGGCAGCAGCAATAGAGAGCCTTTGTTTGACCCAGTCTGTATCCAACCCCCTAAGCCTTTGTTGGTGCTGTTCTAGCTACTTGGAATGTCCTCCCAGTATCACCTTTGTCTATCAGAATCTTGAGTAGGTCAGATTTAGCAGACTGGCGTTTTAATCTTGGCTCTGCCCCTTAATAGGTGAATGAACATGGGCCTTCCTTGGATCTCTTTCCTCATCTATAAAATGATGTGGTTGGACCAGATGATCTTAAATGTCCCTTCCAGATTTCAAGGTATGATCCTACCACTGAAGGCCCAGGTCAAATGCAAATTCTTTGTAGAATATTAGAATCAGTCATCAAGGCATAGATATGGAGCTGAAATGACTTTGGGGTCACCTAGGACCTGCTCACCATCTCCATTTTTTTACAGATGGGGAAATTGAGTCCCAAAGAAACGTGACTTGCCCAAGGTAGTAAGTGACAGAGCCAGTATTTGAACACAGGTACAATGATTCAAATTGGGGGGATGGGAGGAGGCAACTTGTCTTCTTTTAGGGAAAGCTAATCCCTGAGGTTTAGGGGATAGGGCTGGGCCTCCCCTTGTTGTAGGTAAAGGAAAGAAACTATCAGGAAAACTCTGTTCCTGTGGCACCCTGTGTCAGACTCAGAGCTAAGAGCCTGGGATAAGAAGGAAAGTAACAATCTGGTCCTTGCTCGCAAGGACCTTACATTCTAGTAGAGGAGACAACATAAAAATAAGTAGGCACATTCAAGATAAATGCACACTAGCTCTGGAAAGTAATGGCAAATTATGCAACCCTAGGTGAATTTGGTTTTGTCCCATTGTGGATGAGAAAACAGGAAAGAGAGAGTGCAGTGACCACTGTCTATGGTCCTCTAGAGGTCCCCAGACAACACTCCCATCTACCAGGCCTGCCATCTCCTCTAAGTCCTCAGGGATAACAGCATGAATTCTGATAGGTTATCTGCCCCCTCCTGACAAGACAAGCCCTAGGAGTAGATCCAGCTTCCATGTGCTCTCATCGTCCCCCTTACCCTTCAAAAAAAGATGGTGAAAATTTGACCCAGCACAATTTCTGCTGGTTAAGTATTTAATCCTGGCAAATATTGCAAAATAATCAAACCAAGAAGCACTTAAGTACCTACTCTGTGCCAGGCATTGTATTAGGTATACAAAGGCAAAAATGAAGCTGTCCTCACCCTCCAAGGACCCACATTTTCTGGGGGAATGGCTCCCACCCCCTTTGACATCTCCTCCAGAAGCAGTGGTGTTTAGACAGTGCCAGGGACAGGGATCAAATCTCCACTCTGCTACGTGTCCTTGGGCAAGTTACTTCCTAAATTCAGGTATCAGTTTCTTCCTCCGCAAAATGAGAGTTGGACTAGATGGCCTTCGGTCCCTTTCTGACCTAAATTCTGTGATCCTATATCCTATATACCTGTCCCTTCTCACCTCTTCAGTTTCCCAACACTTGGAACTCCCCTTCCAATATCAAAAGGTAAGAAGAATCATCTACCCTGAATTCCCTTTACAGCATCTTGTTGTCACAGAAAGGGCACTGAACACAAAATCAAAATACTCACATTTACTTCTGGGGTCCTTAACTTCCCAGCTATTTGTCCTTGGGCAAAGGACAAAGCTCTATGACCTCTATGACTTCTATGACCTCTATGCCTCTGCTTTAAGTTGGTAGAAATACATGTATTGATCCTCGCTCTGCTTACCCCACAGGACTATTAGGAAAAGGGCACTTTATAAAAAGTGGGCACCTTTTTTGTTTGGGTTTAGTTTTTAAGGAAGAGCTCACAGACTGGTGCCAATATGCTAATGGACATGTAAGGTATTTCATTGAATCTCAGCAGGAGTCTTCTAAAGATGTTGCCTTAAGGAAAGGAGAAACAAGGGTGGTGAATATTTTAACCCAGGATAAGAAGGGAAATATTTCTGGCTGAAGGCTTTTTAGTGTCTCTCAGACACACTATGTAGACAGCCACCTACTCCACCTGCACATACTGATAATTCCTCCCCCATTTTCAGAGATTACATTCACTTATAGAGAGGTGCTTTCTTGGAACATTTCCACTCTTGTAACCACTTCCTCCTGTAACAAACACATTGACTCTTAGAGACATCATTTCTAATAAGCCTCTTTCACAGAATTATAAAATCTCAGAGCTGGAAGGGACCTCAGAGATCATCTAGGGCAACCCAAACAAGATTCCCTTCCAACACTCTGGTAGTATGATGTTTGTGGCAGCTACATGGGACAGTGGCTAGAGTGTTAGACTTGAGGTCAGAAAGACCTGAATTTAAATTCTGCTCCAGACACTTGCCAAGAGATACTATATGCAAAGCACCTTAGAACACTTTAAATGCTACATAGATATTAGCTATTATGATTACATCCCCCCAAAAGGTCCTCCAACTTTTTTTGGCATGAATATCTCCAGTGAGAGAATCCACTGTTTAGGCCATCCATTCTACTTTGGGGTAACTTTCATTATTAGGAAATTTCTCCTGTCAAACTTAAATTAACCTCTACTCCACTTTTATTGGTTGTTCCTCATTCTCTCTGGGGCTAGACAGAAAAAGTGTAAGTAATACCTCATCAATATGACAGTCCTTCAAATATCTGAAGATAGCTATTATGTCCCCCCAAGATTTCTCCAAACCAAATATCTCCAGTCTTCCTTTTTTTCACCCTTTGAAAAACACTCTAGTCAGTGTTTCTCAATCTATCTTGTTCAATCTAACATGCCTGTGATTTGCTAAGAGGTCTCTAAGAGGGGGTAGGTGCCCCCTCCTTCCAGTAAGCAATCCATGGGTCCAACCAGCCATCCATTCATATCTTCCACTCAAATCTCCATACACACCAATTATCTTCTTTCTACCACTTCTACCATTACAGTCCATTGACCGTAATTTGGCACAGGAAAATAAGGAAGCCCAGGAAGGAGCTCATGACACACCAAAGACCACTCGCTAGCACCCACACCAAAGCATCACCACACTGGTCAGGAAACCACACATTGACCAACCAGCTTCTCCAGCTGAGTATTTGGTCCAAAGAAAACACCACCTCTTGGGACTGGAAGAGCTTGCCATATTCCATCTCAGGACTCATAATAATAGAGTAGGAAGGGACCTTTAAGGTCAGAAATTCCAATCCTCTCAACTTAGAGATAGGAAATGTGGGCCAGAAAAGCTATGATTTGCTTTGCCTCCCCGGGGTACAGCAATCAATGAACAAAAAGATAGCTGTGGCTTTGCTCCCAATAGGGACTCCTAAAATAGCTTCCCTATTACTGTAGAGGGTTTCACCATCCTCCCAGGCACTCAGGCTCCAACCGTGGTATTGACTTCTCACTGCCTCCCACCCCCCAGATTCCTTGACTTCCCAAGGCCAATCAGATACTGATTCCTGTGGCGTCAACACCTCCCATATGTGGCCCCTTCTCCCCTCTGTCGCTGCCAACAGACTGCAGAAGGCACTCATCACTTCACACCTGGACCACTGCAACAGCCTGCTGGTTGGTCCAGTTACCCCAATTCTCTCCCCATTCTAATCCACCTTCTTCTCAGCTGCCATATTGATTTTCCTAAAATAAAAAAAACAAACACGTCTGACCATGTCAACTCCCTGGTGGCACAGTGAGTAGATCCCAGCCCGGAGTTAGGAAGATCTGAATCCAAATCTAGTGGCAGATATTTACTAGGTGAGTCCCTTAATATCTGCCTCAGTTTCCTCAACTGTAAAAAGGAGCTCATAAAAGCATCTAATTCACAAGGTTGTGAGGATCAAATGAGATGGTATTTGCAAAGCACTTAGCACAGGGCCTGGCACAGAGCATGTAAGAATTTATTATTTAATAATTACACATATGATTAAATTATTATATAATGGCATTTAATAAATGCTTGTTCCTTTCCCTTCCCTCACCTCTTCAACAAACTTTAGTGGCTCCCTAGTGCCTGTAGGATCAAATATAAATCTTGGCTTTTAAAGCCCTACATAACCTGGCCCCTTACTATGACTACTACCACACCCATGGACTCGGTGATCTGGTGACGCTGTATCCTTCTGTCCCTTGCATAGTACACTCCACCCCTCAGCACTGAGTATAGATGTCCCCCATGCCTGAAATGCTCTCCATTCTCATCTCTACCTTCCAGCTTCCTTGACTTCCTTCAAGTCCCAGCTAAAGTCCTGCCTTCTTCAAGAAGCCATTCCCAATCCCCCTTAATACTACTCTTCCCTCTGTGGATTACTTTCAGTTTACCCTTTATGTGATTTGTTCATACATAGTTGTCTACATGTAGTCCCCCCCCACTTAGAATGTGAGCTTCTTGAGAGCAGGAACTGTCTTTTGCCTTTCTTTGCATCCCCAGGGCTTAGCACAGTGCCTGGCACATACCAGATGCTTAATAAATGTTAAATGACTTACTTACAACTTGGAGTTTATCATTGGTCTCTACCATCTAGTTCTGACCTACCTTTCCACTATATCTAACATAAGTACCCTTAATACAAAATACATTCCAGACAGCTGGATCACTAGCTGTCTCCTACCCATCCCCATCACACAGTCCATCTCTTGCCTCTAAGACTTCAAAGATGCCATCCTTCAGGCCTGAAATGCATTCACTCCTCATCTGTTCTCATCAGTGGTAGCCTCAATGTGATTACAGTTCCCAAAGCAACAGGTGCAAAGAATAGAGTGGAGGGAAGAATATTCAAAGATGGCAGTGGAGCCACCTGGCCCTGGAGTCAGGAGAACCCAAGTTCAAATTCAGTCTCAGACCAGACACTTGACACTTACCAGCTGTGTGACCCTGGGCAAGTCACTTAACTCCAATTGCCTCACCAAATATCTATATCTATCTATCTATCTATCTATCTATCTATCTATCTATCTATCTATCTATCTATCTGTATATGGCAAGTCACAACTCCAAATGCCTCACCAAATATATGTGTGTGTGTATATATATATATATATATATATATATATATATACATATATATATATATACACACACACATATACATATATATACCTATATACATTTACATATATATACACATATATATACACATACACACATATACATATATATACCTATATACATTTACATATATATACATATATACACATACACACAATATACATATATATATACCTATATACATTTACATATATATACATACAGATATATATATAAATATATATATATATATATATATATATATATATATATATATATATATAAATATATGTGGCAGCAAAGATGACAGTAGAAGATGGCCACAGTGGGTAGCTGGATGGGACGTAAAGCATGATCTAGTTGGTCTGGGACCACCTAGATAACGTGGACTGTGTGAGTCTATACTCACTCACATATCAATCACAACAAATCATTTCCAAGACTAGAATTCCAAAGAGTTAAATGCTAGCTCATTATTATTGCTATTAATAATAATAGTCAGGAAGTTATTACTCACATCTAACTTTGATCCTTCCCATTGTAATTTTAGCAATTTTTTTCTTGCTGTTATATACGTTAGTCACTAAAGTCTTAATATTGTTAATTAGAATAAGCCTCATGTCATCCAGCCTCCTCATTTTACAGATGAGGAATCTAAGACCTAGGTAGGCTGACTTGCCTAAGATCATGGAGGTAGTAAGAGACAGAGCTGTGATTTGAACCAGGTCCTCTGATCCCAAATCGAGTAATAGGAAAGCTGAAATCAAATATTTTCTCATGTTTTCAGGTCCTCAAACAAACAATGATTTAGATTAATAAGTTTCCATAAGGGAAAAGTCAAGCATTGTTAGCTATCAGCAGAGCAAATGTAAAGATATAAGGAAACCCAACTGTACCATTTCCAACAAACAAACCCCCTACTAACTTGTGGTTTAAAAGGGGAAAGATCGTCCAGTGACCCACCGAACAGGCCAGTTCTTTTTTTTTTCCATTAGTAGCCTTCCAATCAGCCCAGGAGAAAAACAGTATATAAACAACTCTCTGTGTGCCAAAGATAAACAATGGGGAAGGAAGAGGGGAGAGGAAGAAGGAAAAGGAAATCACACGGGAAAAACAAAGAATAATGCTGTCACTTGTGGGGTTCTGATTTTACGAGTAGGATCTCAGGAGCAGAGTCCCAGAAGAAAGCTAGAAAACACAGAGCCGGTTTGAGTTTCACGGGCCTAAGGACACAGACTGAGCACTGCGAGTTCTCGTAAATGGGACTTGGAGAACAAATCACTTTTCTTTGGCAGCTGGAAAGCTCCCAGCCATGCTAATGTGAGCTTCAAGGAAGCTAACAGGATCATCTGGGCATGTAGGATTGTGTTAGGACTGTGAAAGGAAGAGGGGGGTGGGGTGGTAACAGGCTCATCTCCCCTACAGGTGTTGGGCTGGACACCCCCTCCCTGCCCCCCCCCACCAAACCCTGGCCAGGGGGTTCAGTAGAAAGAGCACTGAATTTAGAGTCAGAAGAACCAAGTTCTAAACCTGGCTTCTACCAGATTTAGACTCACTTTGCCTCATGGTAATAATGGCTCATGTGCACATAATGATTGGAGATCTATGAAGTTCTTTACATATGTTATCTCATTTGATCTTCACAACAATGCTGTGAACTAAATGTTACTATTATTATTCTCATGTTATGGATGAGAAAATTAAGGCTGAGGGAGTTTAAGAGAGTTATTTCTCAGTCACTGGCTAGTAAGTATCCAAGGATATAAACTCAGGTCTTCCTGACCCCAAGTACTACTTGGTTTTAGCTTCCTTATCTGCAAATTGAAGGTTGGAGATTCAATGATTTCTTAGTTTTCCTCTGACTCTAAGTCCTATGATCTCTGATGTTTGTTGCTGTTGTTTAATTGTTCAGTCCTGTCTGACTCTACCTGACCAGATGGACTTTGTTCATGGGGTTTTCTTGGCAAAGATACTGGAGTGGTTTGCCATTTCCTTCTCCAGTGTGAACCCATTTTACAGATGAGGAACTAAGGCAAAATAGGGGTTAAGTGACTTCCCCAGGGTCACACAGTTAGTGAGGCCAGACTTAAACTCCAATCTTCCTGACTCCAGGCCCACTGCTCTATCCACGGCACCACCTAGCTTCCCTGATCCCTGATCCCTATTGGACTCACCCTAAATCTCCCCCACCCACCTTATCTAGGTAAGAAGTTGGGCTGAGGTCAGACAGTTCTTGCTGGAAACCAGGCCTCCACACCCCTTTCTGAAATCTCCTCACCAAGTTCCCATGTGAGAACCTTCTCTACCACTTTCTAGTTCTTGGTAAAGTGCTATTCTCCCTTTCCCTCATTAAAATGGAAGCTTCTTGAGGGCCAGTCTGTTCTTCTGGCTCATCTTTATACCCTCAGCACTCAATACAGTACACATAGTAAAGAATAAATGCTCTAAGAGCATGCTATAAAACAACACACGCATACGTGCGCGCACACACACACACACACACACACACACACACACACACACACCCTGACTCTAAGTTTCCTGGAACCCTGTTGTTGCTACCCCCACCAACTTCCATCTTTCCACCCCTCTAATTATTCCTGATTTCTGGTCAGCAAAGTGAGGAATGGCAACTCACCCCACAATCTATGGAAAAGGTGGCAAAGGGTTCTCTGGTCCCTCTGGTCTCTGCCTCACCTCTTTAAGAAGTCCTTGGGAAAAATATTTCTTTGCCCCCTTGGGGCCTGGTAGAGGCAGCAGAATGAAGCTTGGACTTAGTATCAGGAGTCCCACCTCTAAGTTTATGAGTTATGTGAGCCTGAGCCAGGCCCTGAACCTCCTTCTGGGTCTCAGTTTCTTCATCTGTAAAAGAAGGGGTTAAGGTAGATGGCCTTTATAGTCCCTTTGAGTTCTAAACCCACGATCCTATGGTGAGGAAGCCAAGAGGAATTATTTCTAAGAACAGAACCGACTGGGGAAAATCTCCTATTATTGGAAACCATCCCCAAATACCAGTCAGTCAACAAACTATAAAAACCATTTGTTAAGTGATTGGTTAAGGCCTACACTGAACCACCTAGGGGAAGATACAAAAGAAACAGAGAATCCAATCTCTACCCTTAAGTATTCAATTCAGTTCGATGGGCATTTATTGAGTGTCTGTTATGGACCGTGCGCTGTGTTAGAGGCTAGAATAGAAAAGCAGAAATGAAACAGCCCCCTTCCCTCCAGAAGCTTGGAGTGTCCAGAAGAGGAATAATGAGTACAGAGCTGCCTCTTTTGTCTGGAGCAACAAGGAGAAAAGAATTCACTGCACTGTTCTGCAGTTGGCTTTTGATGATTAAAGCCAAGGAGACAGGACCGAGTGTGGAGGGAAAGTGAGGCCAGCTGTGACCAATCAAGATGCCAAAACTCGGAGTTGAGGCCAGGCCCACTCTGAAGCAGTCAGAGCCTGCTAGGACCCTGCTCAGGATGGCAGCCTCTTTGCCCTAACCCTACATAGTATCCAAATGGAGCCAGGCTAAGGAGAGACACACCCATTCTATGCTATCCAAGGCTCACCATGCCCTGGAGGGAGTAGAGCATCAGTAAATTAACAGGATTAAAAGATGCTCTATCTTAGAGACTATGGGCATTTCAGAAGCAGGCAGTCCCTAGCTCACACTGAATGCTGGCTTCTGGGCCTCTCAGTAGCTCGAAATAATATGCATGTCTCCTCTGCATTGATGGTGATGGTTGGGCAGGGAAAGACATAGGTATCATGATCCATGCTTCCCAGGACTTCCCAGTGACCTTTCTTCCCTGCTCCAAGCTTCATCTCCCAACCCCAGCCAGTTTCCTCCACCTTTCAGGAATTGAGGAGTTGGTTTTAGAACAGCATGGAATAGAGTCCCAGCTGTTCAAGTTGTATATTAGAGAACACCCACCTCCCACCCAAGGCTGAGGGCACTCTGCTGTTTAGCTGAACCCCACAGGTGGTTACCAGCATCTAATACATCTAGCCTCTAGTCATCAGAGCTACAGATGCCAGCTCTTTCTGGTCATGGGATTGGAAGAGCAAGGCCTAATGGATAGAGAGCTGAACTCACCTAGCCTTCCTGCTTCGTCTGAACACAGTCTTGGTGAGGCCACAGCTGTACAGGAACTGCGCTAATTATTGAGCCCCAAGTAATGTAGGAGACACTACACCCTTGAGGGGAAATATTTGTATGTTTGTTTTTACTCTATATTTGAAGCAAGTATCCCTTCATAAAAGCTACCAGAAGTTAAATGGAACTATAGTGCCAGGCTCAAGCCCCTACCAGTGGTAGAAGGGAATATATCCAGCAGTGGGGCCTTGAGCCAATGGCAATAGAGACCTCAACCCCTCCAGGTGCCTTCGGGGAATCTGAGGGGTTATGTACCAGGCCAGGCTCCAGGAAAGAGCGCACATGCTACACTACAAGTTGTCTTCCCCATTAAAATGTGAGCTCCTTGAGGGGAGAGACTGTTTTTGCTTTTCCTCAAATCGCCAGCATTTCAGACAATTCCAGGCACATAGAAAGAGCTTAACTGACACATGTTTACTTACCAACTCTGGCATCTAGAGCTCTTCACCCACAGATTGGCTCATCCTCTCTTTTTCAGCCTTCTTACACCTCCCCGCCCTTCATGCTTCAGTTGTCCTGGCTCACTTGCTTTTCCTCCATCAGGACACTCCATCTGCATTCTCTGTGCCTTTGAAATGGCTGTCCCCCTTGCCTAGAATGCCCTCCCTCTCTTCCTCTACCTCAAAGTCCCCTGCTTTCTGCAAGTCTCAACTCAAGCCACGTTCTCCAAGAAGGCTTCCCCCATTCATTCTCCCAGTTGTTTGTGCCTTTCCCTCAAAGACTGCCTTCCCTCGCTTCAGTTTGTATGTACCTTGAACCTATGCTGTCCCCCACCAGAATGGAAGGCCCTTGAAAGCCGGGACCATTTTTGCTTTCTCTTTGAAATTCTGGCACTTAATACAGTGCTTGGCACATAGGGAGCATTTAATAAATACTTCTTGATTGTTACTAACGATTGCTTTGAACCTAGGTCTGCCTGACTCCACATCTTGCCACTACCTGCCACCCTACTGTGTGTGTGTGTGTCAGAGGCCCTGCTATCTCCAGGACCCTACAACCTTAATCGAAAGCCTCCAGAATGAGTTATAATATGGGACTTGAGAGAAAGAACTTAGTGCAAGCAAAGCTGAGCAGCCTTAGGGATGGAACAAAACCCAAAGCTAATTAAAATCACAGACAGCGAAAGACTTTAGAGATCATCTGCCTCCAACCTCAATTTGCAGACTAGTCAAACACAGTCCTGGCATGGGAGAAAGAGGCCTGGACCGAGTCAGCCTGGATTCTTCTTGGGGTTCTATTAGATTGGAAGCTTCCTGAAGGTAGGGATCCTACTTTATTTCCCGCTTATCTCCCTTGATGAAGCCCACTTCTCATCCCTCGTCTCCTGCTTACTAGCTGTATGACCTTGGTAAATCATTTTGCCTCTGTGGGCCTCAGTTTCCTCATCTGTAAAATGAGATGCTTTAAATGACCAGTGGAGCCCTTTCTAGTGATAATTCTTTTAAAAAATTTAAAAATTTTTAATTTTTAAAATTTTTAAAATTTAATTTTAATTTTTTTAATTTTAATTTAATTTTTAATTTTAAGTGACTTGCCCAGGGTCACACAGCTAGTACCTAGTGCTAATTCTTAATCCTAAACTCAAATCCCTTAATACTTAATCCCCAATTCAGTGGTTTAGTAGCTACTGTAATCTTGAACAAGTCAATTCATTTTTCTGGGCCCCAGTTGCTTCTATCTATAAAAAGAAGCCTCTATGACCCTATCCTGAAGAACCTCAAATCATTCAACTTCTGCTCATGTCTCAAGAGGAAGATGTACTCCCAAACTCCCCCTTCTTGCTCAGTCTGTCTTTCTCTCCCCCAGCTGAGGCAGTCAACTGAGCCTGGAATTTTCTAAGCGACAAGTGCTTCCCATCAGCCTCACGAGGTCCTCTGGGGAGTGAAAAAAAAAACACCACCTTTGCGCCTGTCCCCTGTGTCTGCCATGTCCCCAAAGTGAAACCAATCCCCTATGGGAGCCCTGATTTCAGTCACTGATTGGCCCAGGGCTCATCCTCCCAGATGCCCTGGGCTGGATCTAGCAGCCCCCACCTCCTGGCAGGTGTCTGCCCTTAATGGGAGGGTTTCTGAGGCATCTGCCTGCTTCCAAGCATCCCCTCTTGCTCCCCCAAGATGACATTTAGAAGCGTCCCTCCTTTCTCCCCTCCCCCAACAAAGCTCAGTTTCACTTTGCTGCAGAAAACATCTGGCCAGCTTGGCACCTATACTAAGGTAAAAATAGCATGCCATCTTGCAAGCAGGCACCATGCCATCTCAACAGACGGCTAAGAGAAAAGGCAGCCAAGAGCCTGTGTATCCGCATTGAATGCATTTGCAGAGGGCGGGATTCACAGCTGGGGATGTCAAGATGGCTGAGCTGATGCCAGGTCCCTAAGAGAGGAAGGAGGGAACAGAGGGCAAAGACCCCTGTGCTTCCTGCTCTGCCCCCTGCTCCAGAATATGATTTATGGCAATGAGTTGGAGTGAGAGAAGAGAGGAGAGGAGACAAAAAACATAAAACAAAAACCTTGAAAAACCTAGCCTTCTCCTCATAACTGCTAGAGGGCACAATTTTGGGGCAGGGAGTTGACCTCACTCTGAGAAGAAGCAGAAACAAGTGACTTTTAAAATAAAAACTAATAAACATGTCTAGAGCCACTGGAGAAATCAGCTCTGATGCCCTAAGGAAACCTTACCTTCCCATCCAGTCAAGCAAAGCTCTAACCTAGACTTGGAGGCCAATCCATCAAGAAACATCACTCTCACCTTCCTCACTGGAGTCTTTATTTATTCCCCTCTTCCCTGTGGCTAGTGCCCTCCCTCCCAAACCACCTTGTGCCTTCTTTGTGTGTTAACCATATATGTGTTATCTTCTCTGGCTAGATTGTAAACTCCTTAAGGAAAGAGATAGTTTTGTTTTTACAATGCCTAGCACATAGTAGGTGCTAACTTGCTAATTGACTGATTGTGTAATCCTTGGTAACATCACAGAATATGAGACCAATTAATCTAACCCATACTTATAGAGGAATCCCTTCATGCTGGTCTGGGCAAAGGCTTGGGATCTGAGCTTCATTTTGTCCCATGACCTGTACCCAAGCAGAGACGTTTTCCACTGTTCCAAGGCCCTTGAATTCACAGTTACACTGAACACCAATAGATTAGAGTATGTCTAAACACAACCTCAGCAAAGACTTCCTTCATCCCTTCTCAGTCAGATCAGGCCATTGATAAAACTAAAACGTTCTATGTTTGGGGAGTTGAGGTAGGTCAGTGGTGGGAAGTTTTGCTAGTTTTCCCATCATCCAACACTGGAAGGGACAGGGCCCATAGCAGGGTATGTGGCAATATACACGATAGCCTGGCATCCCTAGCTCTTTGACATAGCTCAGAGGCTACTGACTGCTGCTGTTTCCTCATAAGCCTCATCTTCTATGGTGTTTCTTAGGGCAAATGCCCTCTTTATTCCAGGGAGGATAAGAACTTATCTTAGTCAATTTGCAGAGCACTATAAGAAGTACTATGGAAAGATGGAAATAAAAGAATAACATTTTGTTCTTACGTGGCAATTAAAACAAATGACATCATTATAAAATTAATAATTCATATTTGTATATTGCTTTAATATGTGCAATATTGTTTTCCTCATGACCTTGTGGGGATCATATAAGAAAGTGGTTTGTACCTTTATCCACTGGGGGAGCTGCTGGCTGCTTGCCTGATCCTGTTCAATTAATAAATGGGGGAAGGGGGGAGGAGAACCATTTATTAAATGTTTACTATCTGCTAAGCTTGCCAATAAGGTTTAGGTAGGGCAGTTCCATCCATTCCTCCTTTCACTGATGCTTTCAATCTCTACTTCAAGGATTTAAGACACACCAACCGTGGAAGTCTTTATGGTTAGGAACAGAAGGTTATGTCTCATTCCTTCCTCTACCCTAATGGGGCAAAATGAGGTGGGGGATATAGAACTATAAAATTCTCTATAAATGTAAGGCACCACAATCATCATCATAGCATATTCATTCCTTCTAGCTCATTTTCAATTTAATTCAACAAACATTTATTAAACAGCCTAATGTGTTCAAGGCACTAGAGATAGAAAGACAAGATTGAAACACTGTACCTCAAAAAGCTTACGTTGTACTGAAGGATACAAACTTGGGGGCAACCATTTGGTGTAGGGGAAAGAGTAGTGACTCTGGAGTCAATGGAGTTGGGTCCAAATCCTGCCTCTGACACCCATGGGACCTTTGAGCAAGCTACTTAATGTCCCTGGGACTCAGTTTCCTCATCTTTAAAATGAAGATGTTAGAAGGAAAACAAGGATTTTAAGAGGCAGCATCCTATAGGGGCAAGAGTACTTGACTCTTAGACCTGAAAGCCTAGCTTCAAATTCAGCCTCTAACACTTGCTACCTTGTGGGACCCTGTCATGTATAACCTCCTTGAACCTCGTTTTCCTCGTCTGTAAAATGAGGTGGCCTTTGGATAACAGTCCCTTTCATCTCTAGAGCCATGATACTTTGAGAGGCAAAGATGAAAACAGCCTTCATTCTTGGCACAGACGATGGTTTGTGAGAAGGTATAGAGCTATTCCACGGATGGAGTGTTGAGGGGACAGGCAGTAATCCAATCTGGCTAGAACTTGAAGCTGGAAATGTAAGTAGTAGTCAGATTGTGGGAAACCTCACATGCCAGATTGGAGAGTTTGTACTTTATCCTGTGGAAATGGAATATTGAGGGAACAGTTTGTAGTCCAGTTTAATGGACATGGAGTGTGCAAAGCTGATTAATGTGAGATAAGACTAGAAACGTAGGTAGGAGCGAGATCGAGGAAGGCTTTATGTGCCAGGCTGGTGACTTTGTATCTAAATCTAGAGGCGATAGGGGCCCATGGGAGGATTTTGAACAGGGGAGTGGAACAATCTGTGCTACTATATATCTGAATTATGTTTTTTTTTCTGGCAGCTATTTGAGGGATGGGTTAGTGAGAGGGAACCCAAACCAGAGGGACCAATTAGAACATTATTACAATGTTCTCTCAAGATGAGGCGAGTGTATAAACCAGAAAGGTTTATGTGAGAGGAGAAAAGAGATGGATGTGAAAGCTATCAAGGTAGAATTAACAAGATTCGCCAACTGAGGGGATATAGATAATGAAAGAGATGAATCAGTCCAGGATAACTTTGTGGTTACCAACTTGGGTGACTAGGAGAATGGTGGTTTCCTCATTACCCAGCAGCAGCAGCATCACTAGTATTTACAAGTGCCTACCATGTGCCAGGCAGTGTGCTAAGTATTTTGCAAATATCTTATTTGATCCTCACAACATGCCTGGGAGGTAGGTGTTTTTATTATCCCCATTTTACAGTTGAAGAGACTGATGCAAACATAAGTAAAGTGACTTCCCTAGGGTAACATAGCTAGTACGTGTCTGAGGCAACATGTGAACTCAGGTCTTCCGCCTCCAGTCCCAGAACTCTATCCACTCTGCCCCCTAACTACCTCCTTCCTTCTAAAGAAAGAAGCAAGTAAGCAAAGGCAGGTTGAGGAGGAAGATAACGAATTATCTTTTAGTCACGTTGACAACCAGATGTTCCCTCTGCTGCCATCATGCATGCCATTAGCCTCTCCTCCTTTGAGGTTCCCTTCACCCATCTGTATCATGAGGCAGCTAGGCGGTACAGTGGATAAAGCGTTGGACCTGAAGTCAAGAAGACCTGCATCCAGACCCTGCCTCAAACGCTTACTGTGTAACCCTGAAGAAATCGCCTAACTTTTTTCAGCCTTAGTTTCTTCATCTATAAAATGGGGATAGTCATGGCTCCTACTTCAGAGTTGTGTGGATCAAATGAAAATATATATAATGCACTTTGCAAACTTTAAAGTGTGATATAAATACTATTGTTATTTTTATCATCATCTCCTCATTCAGATCCTTCTTGTTGAAATCCATGACCCTCCAAGGCTTCTCCCTCCTTTCTCAAGAAGTTGAATATCTGGCTCACAGTCTTCCTCTTCACCCCAACCTCTGCTGAAATACTGTGACTGAAGGAAGAGATGGTCTCAGTCATTTGTTAGCAAGGGAGGAGAAGTGGGCACTACCCCAAACTCATCGTCAAGACTGAAAAGGAAACACCTCCAAACACATATTCAGACTGATGGTGATGTTTACTGAATACATGCTGCATGCAGCCCTTCAGGGAATAAAGAAGACCGTCTCTAATGTGGCCCCTGACCATAGGAAACTGAGAAGACAGAACTAGCTTACAAGATAGTATTTATTTTGATTTTTAGAATGAGTCATGACATCTCATCCTCATTGGTGTGCTCTTCACCAGTACAGATCTCCACCCTTCAAAGCTATTTTATACTATCCGCTTCTTATCTATGTATGTACATAAATCTTCTCTACAGGGTCCTCTAATAGACTGGAAATCTTGTGGGCACCAAGCTAACACAAAGAATATTTCATTTATTCCTCCCTATCTTTACCTCTTCCCTTCTAGGAAAGTCAAAGTTAAATCTTTCATGCTATTTCTTATATGCAAGTCAACAGCAGTATTTAACCAATTTAACACTCACCATGTGAATTTTCATTGCAGCTAGGCAGCCCAACACACAGAGTGCTGGACCTGGAGCTGGGAAGACCTGAGTTTGAATCCAGCCTCAGACCATTTATCAACTGGGGAATGACTCATATTCTTATAGATTTTACAAAGTTCTTGAGATATAAGACCTTTATCTGAGAATCTGTCTATAAAAATTTTCCATGTTATAGAAATGCTTATTTTATTTCTTAAGTTCAGAATAAATTAAATTAAATTAAAAAAAAAGATAAATCCATCTTCATACATTTCTTAGCTGGATGAGCCTAGGCAGGTCACTTAACCTCTGTCACCCTCAGTTTCCTCATCAGTAAAATGGGGATAATAAAACTCCCAGGTTGTTGCAAAGATCAACTGAGATAATATTTATAAAGTGCATTGCAAAATTCATATCACTACATATAAGCTAGCTATAATCATCTGCAATTTAAATTCTCTACAATCAAATTTTGGTTCTTTGCGATAAGAAATTTCTAAAATAGCTTTCAAATTTCTTTGTCATTTGACCTCCTCATACTTTTCCAGCATTATTACACATTACTCCCATTCATGCACTCTACAATCCAACCAAACTGGCCTTCTTACTGTTCCTCATACAAGACACTCCATCAACTACCTATGGCCCTCAGCACTGGCTATCCTCCTTTGTGAAACACATTCTCTCCTCCCCTCTACCTCATAGAATTTCTGGTTTCCTTCAAGATTCATCTCAAATTCCACCTTCTCTAAATGAAGCCTTTCCTGATTCTTTCCCTCGCCCCATCTCCCAATTGCTTCCGCCCCCCCTCCTCCCCAAAATTACCTTTCACTTATATATATTGCATATACTTTGGATATGTCTCTGTAGTGCCCCTCCCCCCCACAACTTACAGATGAGCTAGTAAGCTGGGTCCTCACTGCTGCCTAAAGTGTTATAGGTTGTCTTTGGATCTGTACTTCTAAAAATATAGCTCACCAGCACCTCCAGTGTATTTAGCATTAACACCATCAGCCAATAGATACCACTAGTTCTTAACATAGGCATTGACTAAATAAATTTACATAGTAAAAACAGTAACTACAAAACATTCCCCCCTCCCCATCAACCTGGGATACATTCTCCCACAATTACACATAACATCTCTAGAGAGAGCAGGCTCAAATTTCGTACAGAACAGTAGTGAAGCATATTCCTGGGGAATAAAGGTGGCCAACACTACTCACAACTCTGGAACAGAAAGGCCTCAAAGTCCTTCCTCTCCTCTAATGCTTAATTATTGTTTTCCAGGGCTAGCTCTCTCTTGAGTCTATACCTGGCTCTCTTCTCTGCTGCCAAGAGTCCCACTCCTTGAAACTCCTTCTGGTCTCTCTGTATCCATGCATATTTGAAGGGTGTGCATATCACAGCTTCCTGTTGGATGCATTTCAAGTTCACCTGGAACTTTCCAACTTATGGATGAGGTGGCTTCTGCTGGGGAGGTGAGTAGCCCTTCTGCCAAATGCCATGGGGGTCTGTTAATGGCAGATGAAGAAGGAGAGAAAAATCCTCTCCTCTCCTCTTGCAGTAGTCATAGTTCATAACTACTTAAGTTTTCATTCACTCAAACTGCTGAACTGTCTCCAGGGCTTAAATATTTAAAGCCCCACAAAGGGATGTTATTTTTTAAAAATCTCCAATGATATTCTTCCCTTCTGACTCAAAGAGAGAGAAGTATCAAGGTATTATACTTATTGATACAATAACAGCTCATCATGTATGTATGATTTTATCCTGTCACTATCTGGGAATCAAGGAATGGCAGGGGCATTTATGTAATATATATTTATGTAAATTTATGCATTTATGTAAAGAGTCACCTCCCCCAACAGAATGGAAGTATCCCTAAGGCCTAGTATAGTATCTGTCACATAGTAGGTGCTTAATAAATGCTCGCTTAATTAATTGCCTTAAGAAATGGTGGTGTTCAATGATTTGCATCTGTATTTAGCATCCCCAGGGAGAATACAGATGTTTTTTAAATGGGCTCTGGCAGCAGGAAGCATCTAGGGTCATTGAAAGGGTTGAGTAGTTTCTTGCAATCCAGCCAACCTTCTCTTCAATTTATTGACCAACTGCAGGGCCTGTCCAAGATTTATACACGGACAAGACTAACCCAACTGACTGTCTATATCCCACTGCAATATGTAACAACCTCATGAAACAGACACATAATGGCAACAACAATAATACCTCAGTTTTCAAAACATTCTCATATATTGTATTGGTCTATTTGGTATTCTCTGTACATGGCATTCTATCTCCCACCTCCTTGTCTTTCTACTAGCTGCCCCCCAGGGCTGAAATGCTTTCCTTCCTCCCTTCCATTTCTTGGAATCCCTACCTCCCTTCAAGGCTCAGCTCAATGACCACCTTCTGCACAAGACCCTTCCTGATCTCCAACCACATTTTTGTGTCCCTCAATTACCATGGATATGGTTTGTATTTACTTATCTGCTTGCATTCTCTTTTCCTCAGTAGCATATTGGCTCCTTGAAAGCAGGAATTATTTCATGTTGTCTTTGTTTCTCCAGCACCTAGGAGGGATCAACTTGAATGGAATTTTATTTCATCAAGAAACTTCGATTGTAGTTGAGGGAGGGGTTCACTAGTAGCCACAATGTATAGTTTGTGACTAAGTCCACCCACCAAATATCTGCTGAACACCAGCACACCACAAAAGCACGTATATATATGCTTTCGAGAAGTTTTGTTCCATGGAGAAATCCATTCTGGCTATAGTGATCAAGGAAGATTCAATGTAGGATATAGATTCAAGAGAGACCTTATGGAAGAAGCCACATGGTGGAGTGGAAAGGGCACTGGACTGGAGGGCAAACGGTATGGATTCAAACCCTGGCTCAGTCATTTGCTGCCTTTGTGACCTTCTGCAAGTCACCTACCAACTCTCTGGGCAGTTTTCTCATCTATAAAATAAAGTTGAACCAGATGGCCTCTGAGATTCTTTCCAGTTTTAGATCGATTTTTCTCTGATGGAGAGTTTCTGTTTCAGGGGTATGTAGACAGAGAAAAAGTAATTTAGGTATAGTCAGCTGGAGCTTAGGACTCATGTCGGGAAATAGTGAGAAGCAAAGGGCAGGGGTCACTGTCCTTCCTCTTTGTAGCCACCTCAGCTCCTGGTGCAACACCATTCATAATGTGGTGCAATGGAGAGAGTCAGTTGAATCTCCAGTTAGTAAAACGTCGGTTTGCCCTCTGCTTCTGATACTCATAGCGCAGCACATCTGCTCTGTCTCTCTCCCAGGTCCAAGCTGCTACTCTGCACCTCCCCCACTGCCCAATGAGGGTTCTAGGGTACTCTGAGGAGTTAGGAGGTCTCTTTTTTCTACTGCTATCAGCTCACACACCCCACCAGCAGTGTTCCCAGCCCCCACCATTGTTAGCACCCCAGTTCCAATTATTTTTTATAAAGACATAACTACCTCAAAGATAAAGCAAAAACAGAAGTATAAACACCCCTCTCCCCCAAATACTTTGAGAATCTTATGCCATCTCAGTCTCTGGAGAAGGCTCAAACCTTAGTTCACTCCCTTTACAGCATCAGTCCTCCTACTAAGTTCTTGCCCAAAGGCAGCATCTCTGTCGCATAAGTCCTTATCTCAGTCATTGCTGGGCTGGGATCCCAAAGATCACTTCCATAGACCTATCTTTGCTTTTTGAACTATCTGCAAAACCCAACCCAGACTCCAACTCCAGGATTCCTGTGGGTCTCTCAAAACTCCCAAGGTCAGAGACTCCACTTCCTTCAACTAGAACAAAAAATAACAAACAAGAAGTCCAAGGTCTATTTCTTAGTACCACATGGCCTCAGAGGGGTGAAGGCCTTCTGGTCTCTTATCTAGCACTGTGAGCAAAAGATTGCCCAAGATCAAATAAAACAAAGAGAAAGTAGCTGAAAATGACAAGCCTTTTTGAATATTTCCCCAGGCCATCAAAGAGCCTTCCCTTCAATACATAGTTAACTGACCATAACCAGTAACAAAGTGCCCAAGAATGCTATGCATTCTCTGCAAGGGACTTCCCTACCAGGAATCACAATTCTTCCTCTTGGAAGAAAGTGCCCCAGCATCCTTTCTTCAGAAAGATGCCATCCCAGGTGCTCAGAGCACGCTCCACCACAATAGCCTTAACCATGTGTAATCCACTTTTTCCTCTGAATCTGTTTCCTCACTGGTAAAATGAAGTTAATAATACCTTCAGTAACTTCCTCTCAGGGGTGCTACAAGGTTCAAAGGAGATAATATATGGAAAGTACTTGGCAAACCTCAAAGTGTCAAGTGTCAGCTATCATAATTGTTATTTTTATTTTAGAAGGTTCCCCATAAATATTTCAATGATTCTTAAAATACTATAACTGGAAGGGAACTTAGAGGTCATCCAATTTAACTCCCTTATATTATAGGTTGGGGCAGTGTGTCCTTACAGAAGTTAAATGAGTTACCCAAGGCTAATGGATGAATGCAAATAAAGTTTAGAACAAAAGATTGATTTGAAACACTTACATTCATATGGAGATCAGGTTTCCAGATGGACTTCCAGCAGTTCTGCATCTAGGGCCAGACCAGGCAATACTGTGAACTAAGTCTCTTCCAAGTTTACCCTCTCCCCAAGGCCCAGCAATGCAGAGCCCAGTCTCTATGGTTGGAGGAAAATATTTGAGAAGTCACTTAACACCCTAGTGTAAATTAGATTAATGTGTTATCCCTAACAGGAGTTTTTGCATTTTAAGTAAGGAAGAAGGTGGAAGAACCCAAAGAAATGAATCCCTGAGGGTAGTTTCTTTTTCTCAATCATCCATTTTGCTTTGACACAGAAGTCATTTTTCTGTCAAATACTCCCCTAAAAGTGCCCCCAAAAGAGCTAAACAAAGCCTCCTAATAACATAACTGTGACTGATCATTTCCTTTTCAAATTTGTGGTTCCACCATTTATGAGCAGAAAGGGATATTTGCTTCAACTTTAATCCTTTGGAACCAATTTTGTCCACTGTATTTGACCTGAGTTTTGTAGGCTTTTAGTGTTGGCTTCATTTATTTCACTGGAATCATTACCTAGACTGTTCTTTTGATTCTCCTGTCTTTACTCTGTGTCCTTTCAGACAAGATAAATTTTTTTCTGAATTTTGAATACTCTTTTTTTCTTCACAGTACAATAATAATCATTATATTAATATCACATGATTTGTTCAGTCATTCTTCAACTCTTTTTTTTAAGAGTCAAAGTGGCTTTATTGGGGGCAGACAGAAAGTACCAGGGGATTAGGAGTTGGTATTGGGACCCTTCTTCTTGCCAAAGGTGGGCACTACATCGGTTGTACTGCGTCTTCCTCTTAGCATGCCCAGTCTTCTTCTTGTTGTTGTTCTCCTCCTCCTCCTCCTCCTCTTCCTTCTTCTTCTTCTTCTTCTTCTTCTTCTTCTTCTTCTTCTTCTTCTTCTTCTCCTTCTCTTCTCTTCTTCTCCTCCTCCTTCTTCTTCTTCTTCTTCTTCTCCTCCTTCTTCTTCTTCTTCTCCTTCTCCTTCTCCTTCTCTTCTTCTCCTTCTCCTTCTTCTCTTCTTCTTCTTCTTCTTCTTCTTCTTCTTCTTCTTCTTCTTCTCCTTCTCCTTCTCCTTCTCCTTCTCTTCCTTCTCCTTCTCCTCCTTCTCCTTCTCCTCCTTCTCCTTCACCACCCAGGGAGTCTGACCCATCACTTTTCTAGCTCAGGCCAGAAAGCCATGGCCTTTACCTCCTAGCATTTGGCCAGCCACTTCCAGAGTGGACAGAAGCTTCACCCCACACTGCCCCAAGATGGCTTCATCCTCCAATAGCAAGCCACCTAGAAGCAGGACCTAGTCCTTGGGAACGATGCCCTCCTGGGATGCCACACGGGCCTTGATCTAGGCAATGGTCTCCTGCCCGGTTACTTCGAGGGTGTGCAGAGGTTGTACGTGAACAGACAGCTGCATGGTGGCAACTCAGACACTGCTTCCACACCGTGACGATGGAGACCAGAAAGAACCCATTCCTCAACTCTTGAGCACTTAATTTGTTTCTAGGTTTTTGCTTTTATAAATAACTTTGCTATGGATGTGTATATATATGTGTGCATATATATATATATATATATGTATATATATACATATATATGTTTGTGTATACACATACACACATGTGCATATATGTATGTATACATATACACATATATACATGCATACATGCATATATATTTATAAACTTTCTCATTTCATAGACTTTGATTCAAAAAGTCCAGTTGTGGGACACTTGGATCAAAAGGTTTAAACAAATTAATCACTTTCCTTGTCTCATTCCACATACTATTGTTTTCCAAAAGGAATGGACCAACTGATAACTCTTCCAGCCATGAATAAAAATAGTTGTCTTCCCACAGACCCTCCAACATTGAATCTTCCATATTTTTCCAACTTTGCAAATTTGATTCATGTGAGGTGATGCTTCCTAGTTGATTTAATTTGAATTCCTTTGTTTTTTTAACAATTTTGGACATGTTCTTCAGATGGTCATTGATAGTTTTTTTCTTCTTTTCAAAACTATTTGTTCATGTCCTTTGATGAATTATCTTTTGGGGAGTGACTGACTGTTAGAGATTTCACTAATTCCTTGTAGATTTTGGATACTATATTTTTATCATAGATATTTGATGCAAATTTTTCTTCCCACCTATAATTTTCCTTCTAATTATGACTATATTAATTTCATTTGTGCAGAAATTTTCAATTTTTACATAATCAAAATGTACTATTTTATCTTTCATGATAAACTCTGTCATATTTCTGGTTATAAATTCTTTACCTATCCACAATTATGAGAGATACAGTTTTCTTTTTTCCTAGCTTTTCTTTTTTTATTTTTATTTTTATTATATTTTTATTTAGCTACCCCCAAATTACAAAGTAATTGTTAAAACCATCTGATGCTGCATAAAAAAATAGAAAAATAGGTCAGTGTAACAGATTAGATAAATAGCAAATGTATACAGTGAACTACTGTCCAATAAACCCAAGAATATAAACTACTTGGGAAAAAGTTCTTTATTCAAGAAGATCTACTGGAAAATTTGGATATGTTTGGTGAGGGATGACTTTAGATCAATATCTTACCTGTATACTTCAATAAATTCCAAATGGATAAAAGCTAAACATAAAAACAAATCTTACCATTAAAAAGTTAGGAAATGGGGCAGCTAGGTGGCGCAATGGATAGAGCACCAGCCCTGATGTCAGGAGGACCTGAGTTCAAATCTGGCCTCAGACCAAACACTTGACACTTACTAGCTATGTGACCCTGGACAAGTCACTTAACCCCAATTGCCTAAGAAACAAAACAAAAAAACAAATAATTACTGATTTGTAACATAAATTTGAGGTATGGAAATGCTAAAGCCTCTTCTTCCTCACCTTTTTTCATTATGAAATTTGTCTTATTCTACTTAACTCCATAAAATATCCTCTTGATTATTTCTTTGACCTAGTGATAATTCTGACAATTAACTTCAGTAATATAATATTTTTTCTATACTAACATAGCAGACAACCAATGTAGATTGACTACTTCTTTTGAAATAAAGGTATTCCTTTAATTCTGTGAAAATTGTTTTGTATACATGTGGTTATTATTTATAGAAGACCTCTCTCTCACCTCTCAGTAAGTTAACTCCCAGATAGTTAATCCATTTTTGTTATTATTTTAGAGGGGCTTTCTCTTTCTTCCTCTTCTTCTTGGTTACTGTTAGTAATATATGGAGATTCTAATGATGTTTGTGGGTTTATTTTGTAACTTAGTACTTTGCTAAAGCTATTTTCTCCATTAATTTTTTATGGCTCTCTAGGTTTTTTTTAAGTAAACCATCATATCCACAAAAATAAACAACTTTACGTCCTCTTTGCCCGTGCTTATTCCCAGAATTTAATTTTGGGTGTCTAATTGTGATAGCTAGAGGGAAAGAGGAATAAGCTTCTATTAAAAATGCTTGCTATGTACCAGACACTTTATAAATATTATCGTATTTGATCCTCACAACAACCCTTTGAGGTAAGAGGTATTGTTATTATTCTCATTTTACAGTTGAGGAAACTGAGGCTGACAGTGACTTACTCAGAGTTACAGGTCCAGTCCCTATCCTTATTTTCTCTGTCAGGTGAATATCTTGCTATTTTGAGGTGGTAAAGGAAAACTCAGCTTAGACATGACCATGTAGCCATCTTGTCTTAAGTCTTCTCTAATGGTAGAAATTCAGAATGGGCAGCTAGGTGTTCCATAGTAGATAAAGCACCAGACCTAGAGTCAAAAAGACTCATCCTCCTCAGTTTAGAACTGGCCTAGGGCACTTATTAGCTGTGTGACCCTGGGCAAGTCACTCACCTCTGTTTGCCTCAGTTTCCTCATCTGTAAAAATGGGCTGGGAGAAGGAAATGGTAAACTACTCCATTATCTTTACCAAGAAAACTCCAAATGGAATCACAAAGAGTTGAACACAACTGAAATGACTTACCAACAACAACAACAACAACAAAAATTCGGAAATATGGGTGTGGGAAGGAGAAAGAGTGAGGCTGAACATTAGAGTCCTTAAATCATACTACCTATTCCAGTGATGGCTACAATTTATTATCATTGGCTAACAACCAGGGACTGGGTCTCTCCTATATTTCTAGGTTTCTAGATTCTACTAACATCAGCACTTTTAGAGATGGGGGGGGAACTATGTGAATCTTAGATTCTAATGAAAAGTCAGAATTACATTGGCACAAAGAACATCCTATGCCCCACAATCCCACTATTTTTTTTCTTAACCAGCAAGCTCAGGCCTTGACTCACTAGTGCTATAGTCAGGATGCAAAATATCATCTCTTCCCCTGCCTTTATGTCCTTTCCCAAATCCCAAATGTTCTCCAGGAAGGAGACTGGGATTTTCTTCCATCCTCACTCCTCTTCCAGTCTGGAATGACTGCACACCAATTCAGTGGAGAGCATACTTCCACCCCATTATAGTCTCCTTATCCCAGTGATTCTGAACAACCAATGGGATTCTGAACAAATCCCATTCCTTATTGCCAATTCCCTTATTCCTCTTCACCCCAACCCTGCCTTCCAAATATTTCACCCCAGATTTCCTGTCCTTTCAACTGTTCCCTCTGGAATGCCTGCTCCATAACAGACAAACTTCCTTTCATCTTAAACCTCTTCCTTTCTCATGACATCCATCTTTAGGATTCCATTGAGCCCCTGCCTCTCTGCAATGACACTGCTTCCCTTGCCACTCTTTCCAATACTGGCTGTACTTTCTCTCATCCCCCCTGACTCGTGGGTGGGGGATTCAAAATACTCCTTGCTTCCCATTGTCAATTCCAGATGTCCCCTCTGTCACCATCATTCGACAACCTCTCCTAATTTGCAATTCACAAATTCCAAATTTGTCACCCAGTTGAGCTCACAGTAGCCATTTTCTGTTGACTCACAGGACATTCCCTTCCTTTCTTCAATGAGTTTTTTGCCAAGCTCACAGTCATTTTCTCCATCTTAATTCCTGCCCTTATATTAGGGGACTTCAGTGAACAGATTGATGCTCTTTTAAATACTCTAACTTCCCAGTTTCCAAATCTACTTAATTTCCATGACCTACTCCTTTACTCCACCACAACCGAACACGGAGATGGCCATCCTTGATCTTGTCGTCACCCACAAATGTTTCACTTCCATATTCAAGGACTCTGAAAATCTGTTTCCTTTAGACCAGATGTTCTGAACCTTTGTTGGGTCATGGATCCCTTTGACAATCTGATGAAACCTTTCTAAGAACAATGATTTTAAGTGCAAAAATTATATAGCTTTACAAAGGAAACTAATTATATTGAAATATAATTATCACAATATTTTTTCAAAAAATACAAGTTCATGGCCCCCAGGTTAAGAACCTAACTAGACTAGGTCTCTGGATTCAAACTCAAGCTACCAAATGGAACTACTCTAGCTCACCACTACTGACTCATGTGAGCTGACAGAGAAATGGAAGGACCAACAGAGACCAGCATACTTTTCTAGTCCTCAAATCTGTTCACTCAGTCAAATCAACAAGTCAATGAACATTAAATTCTTGCTATGTATCAAGTAAAAAGATAGTTCCTGCCCTCAAGGAGCTTACATTCTGATGGGCGGAAGGCAATATAAAAAAGGAAGTTGAAAAGGTAGGGGGTGAAGAAGATAAAGGCACCCAGCTTGCCAGCATGGTTGAGAAAGTCTGGAGTGCAGCCTGGAGGTTCTGGGAAGAGCTATCCAGTCAGAGGCAGCCACCCCTCAAGGGTGAAATGCCTGAGCTAGAGTGAAATTCAGGATAAAGAAGTTTGGGGGGCTTGGTAGAAGTTCAAAGTAGAGCCTAGAGAGGGATGCAAAAACTATTTTTTATCCTTGAGGTATTAGGAAGAAATGATAGCTTATTGGGCTACAGGGGTAGAAAGGTCAGAATTACGCTTTAGAAAATCATTTTGGAAATAGAATGGAAAGTGGATTGGAATAAGGAGAGACTTGAAAGCAAGGAAACCAATTGAAAAGCTGTTGAAATAGTGCAGAGGAGGGGTGATGAGGGAGTAAAGTGAGGTGGTGGCTGTAGGAAAGAATAGGAGATGTATAGGAGAGGTGTTTTGAAAGTAAAAATGACAAGATTCAACAATGGGGTGGATTATGGTGTCAAATTGTGGGGTCAGTTAAAACTAAAGAGTTGAGGATTACATGAATTGTGAACCTAGGTGACTAGGGGAATGGTAGTGTCCTCAATAGTAAGAGGGAAGTTGGGAGGGTTTGGGGTAGGAGGAAATAAACATTTATTAAGTACCTACTACATGTCAGGTTCATTTGGTCCTCACAACAACCCTATAAAGAATGTGCATTGTTAACCCCATTTTACAGTTGAAGAAACCAAGGCAGATAAAGGCTAAGTGACTTAAGCAGGATCACATAGCTAGGCAGTGTCTAAAGCCAGATTTGAACTCATGTTTTCCAGATTCCAGGTCCAGCAATCTATCCACTGTGCCACCTAGCTACCTCTTGAGGATAATGAGTTCTGTTTGGGACATGTTGGATTTGAAATGCCTGTGGAACTTCCCATTTGAGAAATCACAAAGGCAGCTGGTGATGCTGGCACTGGAGCTCAGGAGAGTCTAGGACTGGATATATGGATCTGGGAATCACCTGCACAGATAATAATAATAATAGCTAACATTTACATAGCACTTACTAAGTGCCAAGCTCTTTACATTTATCTCATTTAATCCTCACAACAACCTGTGATGTAGGGAGCTATTGTTATCCCCTTTTTACAGATGAGAAAACTGAGGCAAACAGAGGTTAAGTGACTTGAGTAGAATCACACAGCTAGTAAGTGTCTGACGCCAGGACCAGCATGCTATCTGCTGCACCACTGTGCTACATAAAGATGCTCATTGAGCACATGGAAGTTGATGTGATCGCCAAGTATGAAAGTAGAAAGAGAACAGAACAGAAACTTGGATGATACCCACTGTTAGTGGGTGTGACATAGATGAAGAGCTATCAAAGGAGACTGAGAAGAAAAGGTCAGAAAAATAGGAAAACCAGGAGAGAGTAGTGTCATTAAAGCCTAGGGAGGCCAACATATGAAAAAGAAAAGAGAATCCACCATGTCAAATGTTGCTGCAAAGTCAGGAAGGATGAAGGTTGAGAAAAGACCATTACATTTGGCACTTGAAACTTTGGAAAGCATGGTTTTAGTTGTATGCTGGTGTTTGAAGAGGGGTTAAGAAGAAAGTGAAAAGAGGGAAAATGGAGGTGAAGATAGACAACTTTCTCAAGAAGACATAGAACAAATCTAATGGGGATGGCAGGATCAAGTGAAGGTGTCTTAAGAATGGGGGATGCATGGGTATAGTATAGACAGCAGAGAGGGAGCTAGTTGATGGGGAGAGATTGAGGATAAGACAGAGAAGAAGAGATGATAGTAGAAGCAATCTGTTACAGAAGTGGGAGGATCAAGAGTATACGTAGAGGTTTCCTTTGGCAAGAAGAGGAGCCAGCTCTTCATTTACTACTGGAGTAAAGGGAGACTAGGAGAAGATGTCTGAATGTTATAAAATGAGGAGGTGGGCAAAAGGGGAAGCCTCGTGCTTTTTGTTTGTTTGTTTTTTGGGGGGTGAAATAAGGTCCTTTGCAGAGAGGGTGAAGTGTGGGTGTGCCATGGGAACCTTGAGGAGGGATGAAAAGGTTTTTAATAGCCACTGTGGAAAGTGCAGATGGTGAATCAATTAGAGTAGAACAGATTGTTGGCATCATTGCAATTAGGACCCATTTGAGATTAAATAACACGAATTTGTAGTGGACCCAGTCAGCAAAGTTTAATCGCTTTCTTCAGTTCTGTTCAGCAGCATATCAGTAGGAGTGAAGGAAGTGGAAAGTGGAAGTGTTCCAGGATTGGGCTTGCCAAGGCATGATCTGAGATAGAGCAGAAAGAAAAGATCCTAGAAGGGAGACAAACTATAGTTGACTTGATTCACGGAAGGGCAGCTAGGTGATGCAGTGGATAAAGCCCTGGCCCTAAAGTTAGGAGGACCTGAGTTCAAATTTGACATTGACGCTTATTAGCTGTGTGACCCTGGACAAGTCACTTCACCCTGTTTGCTTCAGCTCCTTACCTGTAAAATGAGCTGGAGAAGGAAATGGCAAACCAACCCAGTATCTTTGCCAAGAAAACCCCAAACAATGTCACAAAGAGCTGGAGAGATAGGGAGGAGATTGTAGCCAGTGTTGTCTTGGGGGGGGGGGACACTGAGAAATGGAAGGAATGGAGATCATGGTAAAGATGGAGGACGAGATTAGCAGTCAATGGCATAGGGAAAGATGGAATGAAGGATAAAAGATTATGATCAAATAAAGAAATTTCAGATTTTATGAACAAGGAAATGGAACATGTGTGGGTGATGGCAAGATCAAAGATGTTGAGATGAAATGGAGGGGTAAGTCATGGGAATTACATAGATTGAGGAGGTGAGAAGTCAGAGTGCTTGAGGGAGCATGAATATGCATATTGTCCCCTAGTATGAAGGTACAAGATGGCAAGGAAAGAAAAACTGAATTGAGCATTGAATTCATTGAGGAAGGAAGGAGAATATTCTGACAATGGACAGATAACAGACACTAGGATCTGGATTGAGGGATAAATGTGAATAACATAAATCTCAAAGAAGAGGTCGCTAGATGAAGGTGATAAAGGGAGAGTCTGGAACTGGCAATGGGGGAAACAGTGTCACAGGGAGGGAGCCAGGTCTGGATAGGGGCCAGAAGATGGAAGGAGTGGAAGGAATTTGGTTCATTGTGAAGCAAGCATTCCAGTGGGCACACCTGAGACTACGTCTGCTTTCTTATACATCCCGCTATTGATACATTAGAAGACACCACAGATTGCTTCTTTTAACCCTAATTACAAAGAGACATTTCATGGGTATATTGCAGAATCATAGATGTAAAGTAAGAAGGTGCCTCAGAGGTCATGCAGCTCAACCCACTCATTTTACTGGTGAGAAAAATGAACTCTAGCAAGGTTAAATGACTTGTCCAAGGCTATAAAAGCAGGAGGTGATAGAACCAGTATTTGAACCCAGGTCCTGTGACTCCAAATCCAGCCCTCATAAAATTAATCAACATTTTCTCACCTCTTAATCTTCTGCTCACACCCACCACCCCTCAACTTCTCTGCCTCCCCTACCCCCCACCCCTTCACCCCACAATAATTGAAGGATAGGGTGCAGCAGGGTTATTTCATCACATAAAACAAGGCCAATGAAAGGGCTGGAAATGTACAACAAAGTGACTTTATTCAGCAGGCTTGAATAATGCTACATCTTCCATCTAAGCTCCTCCTCAGCGGTAATCAATTCACAGCAGCCACTAAAAATGCCCCAAGCGGTTACATGCACTCCAGGGCCATTTGGAAGAAAGAATACTGAAGAACCAAAGGGAGCCAAAGAGTTAATTGTCCACCACCTGCCCCCTGCTGAACAGAGTGGCCATTGAGGGGTCCTGTCCTTGTCTACACTGGGCTCTAATGAGACCTTTTTGACAAATGATTGACTTAGCCATTATTGTCACTGGTGATCAGAGAAACACACTCAGTATAAAAACTCAGCCTGTCTATTCTTGGGGCCACTTCCTAAGGAAAAGAGTGAGAGGGGGATCAATGGGGAGGAAAGACAAGAAGGCCATTTTGTGCCAACACAGAGCCATTCTTGGGGCCCAGATCGGGCCAAGGATGCTCAGGTTTTCTCTTCCTCCAGTTGTGCCACTCGGCCCCACTAGTGTCATTGCTGCTGCTGTCCTTAAAAATCGATAAAAGCAATCATCATAGCCAATAGTGAGATATGAAGACACCCCCACCCCAACAAAGCCTTGAAAGAAGCCAGAAGTGAGCCAGACCCATTTTATGTCCCTATTTGTTCCAACCCTCTGGAAGTTGACTGCATTCCAGAAGCAGTTGCCTAGGGAACACCAGTGACATGAAGGAGACGTGAGGACACACTAAATAACTTTAGCAAGTATTTGCATTTGGCAGATGTAGCCAGGGGCAGGGCTGCACATGCCTCCCCCAATGAAAAGAAGAAAAACAACCTGAACCCCAGAAGGAATGGGAGCCAGCTGCAGGAATAATTGGGGAGGAGGTAAGTGGAGGGAGAGGTGATTAGGAAGGGGCTTCTCTACTCCTCTCCTCTCCTCTTCTGCCCAAGGCAGCTTCCATTGCCCTCTTGGTAGGAATCTTCCAGGATGGCAGCTTAACAGCAGAGAATCTCCTGTGGAGTTTCCTGAGGATCTGCTGCATTCTGGGTCACTGCAGTCTGGGACAGCCCTAGGGGAAGGAGCAGGGAAGCAAAGCTTAAAAGCCAGCCTCTGTGCTGAGGGCTGTGAGGCCTCTAAAAGGGATGTGGCTGATGCTACTGCTACTGCCTGGGAGGCAGGTGACAGGCTCAGCTCAGAGGGTGAGCTCCTCTGTGCAGAGGAAGCTAATTGGGTTCCATTTTATCTGACAGGTAAAAGTCTGAACTGTAACGGGGAAGTCATCTATCTGTCAAATCTGCTGCCTTTCTCATCTGTCTCCTCTCATTAGGCACCCATGAGTCCCAAGGAGCTAGGAAATTCAGAAAGGCAGATGAGCTCAACCAGCCCCCCACCCCTGGCCTGGAAACTGGGGGCTAGTGAGTCTGCTAGGGCTCGTATCAGAGTCAAGACTCTCTAATTTGAGCCCAAACCACCCCTGGAGAAGCTTGCTCTGATGGTCAAAGTATACAAAACACATAGGAGAGGAGGAGGAGAAGGTGAAGAGAAAGAAGAAGAGGAGAGGAAAAGAAGGTAAAGGAGAAAAGGGAGGAAAGAGGGAGGAGGAGAAAAAGGAGAGTGAATGGAGGAAGAGGGAGAGGAGTAGGACAAGGTATAGAGGAGAAGAGGATGGAGAAGGACGGAAAGGGTAAAAGAGGAAAGAAGAAGAAAAGGAGGAAGGAGAAGAGGAGAAAGGAAAGAAAGAGAAGAAAGAGGGGAGGAAGAGAGGTGGATGAAGGAGGGAGATGAGAGGAGGAGGAGAAAGAAGAGGAGAAAAAGGAAAGGAGAGGAGGAGAAAGAAGGGACAGATATCTGAGAGAAGGAAGAGAGACAGAAGCAAAGGAGGAGAGGGAGGGAAAACCATAAACTTAATTCAAATTTTCTAACTTCTCAAGAATGAGACGAGAAGTTTAAAAAGTTCAAGTCAAAACTGATTGACTTGGATTTGCCCCCACTGGCCTTTCCCCATTTCCCTTTTCTCTATTTCCCTCTTCCTTCCAAAGTAACCACATCTGTGGATTCGTGCCCTGAAGTAGAGCCTATATCAACAAAAACAACCCAAAACATCTAAGGTAGCAAAGCCAATAGGCCACATCCCCTCCCCTTGCCCCTAATCTGGGCAGGTTGACTTGAAGTAATAGATGTACAGCCGGCTGGTAAAAGATGCTGCCAGAGTAATTAATGATTGTGATTGGACAGCCCACGGCAACCCACAAATACAATGCGACTGGGTGATTGGAGAGGAAGAAAGGACTTTTCAGGACAAACCTTAGCAAATTGCTGGATGGCATCCTTTAGCAGGATAGTAACTGGTTGGCTATGCCCTGCCACATGGCTGTGGTCACGGAGCTTTTTTTGTTTTGGTTTGGTTTGGTTTTGCATCCTCAGTACCTAGCACAGTGCCTGGCACATAACTTGCCTAATAAATGCAATTCTAATGAATGAATTGAGTTGAATTGATATGGAAGCCTGGATCAACCTCTCCCAGGATGGAGGACCAGGGAGTAGATATGAGATGAATGGATTGTAAAAGCAGATTAGGGAGTAGGACAGAAGTCTGGAGGAAAAGGGGGAGTGTGTGTTTTGGTCCGTAGTGGGAAGAGACAGCAGAGGGGTCAGTAGAGGGAAGCACGTCTCTGTGGTACTGGTCTTGCCTACAATCCCCATGCAGGGTAACTCACTTCTGGATGCTTCTGCTTCTCCCTAAGGGTAAAAGGCAAAACACATGTTTTATTCAAAAATCTACCCAGTGACTGACAGGCAACACAGGGGTCTGAAGCTTCACTTAGAGGATGACAGAATTTCAAGCAAGAAGGACACACTCTAGAAATGGGACAAAGTTGGGACTTGAGCCCAGACTACCGACTGTAAATCTAAGGCTCTTTCCATTGAACTTCATATCATAGACTTCAATCTCAAAGGGACTTCAGAGGCTTGCCACTGAAACCCCCTCCTTCTACAGATGAGAAGACTCAGCATCAGAGGGGTGAAGCAGCTTGTCCAGTTACACAGCCACTAAGCAGTCAAGTTGGAACTGAAATCCAGGGGCTCTGACTCCACTACTCACTAGCACTAGTTTTAGTAGAACGTAAGCACCTTGAGGGCAGAAACTCTCTCTATTTTACATTTGTGCCCATGTGGCCAGCCACAAAGACCTAGGCTCATATCCTACCTTTGACGCATACTAGCTGTGCGATCCTGGGCAAGTCACTATATTTTACTATGCTCTCTCTGACTGTATGATGCAGAGAAAGTGCCAATCTGCCCTGGTGAAAGGAGTTTCCCATGACAGTGAACTCCTCCCCAGCACCTAGTATAGTGGCTGGTACATGTGTTGCACTTCTTGGTAATACCTCTTTCTTCAAGCTAGCCTGTCCAGATGGAAGTGCTGTATTCATAGCTCATCCCAAATTTAGAGCTGGAAGGGACCTCAGAGGTCATCTGGTCCATCTCCGGGACAGAGAGGTCAAGAAACTTGCCCAAGGTCACAAAGAGAGCAAGTGGCAGAGCCCATGCTGTCTCCTGTACTTAGTAGATTCTTTAAAAATCCTAGCTGATAATTAATTGATCAATTTCCACTGGACTAGGCTGGGAAATTGGCAAATACCAGTTACTGAGAATCCCTTCTGTTTCAGCCAGGAATGTGTCCCTCTGCATCCCTCTACCACCAGCAAAGCCCCAGCAACCCTCAAGCCACCAACTTCACTGGCCAGCTCATGATGACTGAGACTAAAGCTGCCAGCATTTTCAATTTACAAAGTGAAGCTGGCTCCCATGGCAGACGGGAGCCTTTGCCCCCCTTTGTATGCAGCACTGGAGGCTAGCAAGGAGAGGAAAACATTTCCTTTCAACCAGGCTGAATAGGATCAGTGGGTGGCCCTGTCCACTTGGCAAACTCGGCTTGAGATCAAAGCAAATACAAGCATAAGAAACCCCATGAAAAGAGATCCTCCCCTACACACACACACACACACACACACACACACACACACACACACCCCACCCCGCTCCTGGCTGTAGATATAAATCCAGACTGGCGTTTAGGAACAAATAAGGGAAGGACATGTTAAAGATCAGTCCAAAACACAAACTCCAGAGTAGTCCAGAAAAGGATATAAGGAGTAGAAAACAGTAAGAAAAGAAAAACAAGTGAAACAGCTAAAAATTGTAAAGGAGGAGGGGATGGGAGAGACAGGGGAAAAACAAAACTCAAGCCCAGAGCCACTCTCCGAGATGGCCCCTCCATGTCTGCAAGAGCCATCAGGGAAATGAATGGGAGGACAGGAGAAAGTGAAAGCAACAGCCGCTCTCAGGTCCTGGCGGAATGTGCTGAGGCTTTTGCCAGCAGCTTGGGGTTGCCAGCTGGAGGGAAAACAGGCTGCCCCTGATGATGAAGGGTGAGGAACTGTTTTTTTCTTTTAAATTTAAAGAGTTAGAGAAAAGAATTCACGGGTGACTGGCCCTGGTCAGGCCCCATTTCCCATTTCCTTCCTGTACCTGAGATAGGCATCCAGCTAGTATACGTCTTACAAGGACAAAATGGACACTTTCCTAAAAGCTTGGGGGCGGGGGGTTAAAGAACAAAGTGGGGTCTCTGCTGGAAGAAATAATAATCTTAACTAATCAGCCAAGTTCAGAGCTCAACTTATCAGTCAACAAGTGTCTGATAGATACCTACTATGTGCTGGGCACTGAGAATGAAAAGGCAGAACTCAAGTTGTCCCTGCCTTCAAGGGAACTTAGCTTCCTTTGAGGAGATAATGCACATATATAAAATAGTAATGGGGTGAACTAGCCCATTAAGGGCCAGTCTTTGAAACACGTGCAGATATTCTGTACCTGGTTTCAGCTCAAGTGACATGTGGAAATGGAGAGACCCAGTTTCCAGCCGTGATGACTCAAGATTGGTACTCTAAGATGATTTTTTAAAAAATCATCTAATTGACTGCCAAGATATGAGAACTGATGGCTTAGGTTTCAGAGCTAGAACTGAGCAGGTATATGAAAGGGGCAGTCCTACTCCCCATCATTCTTTTTCTTTTCAGCTTCGAGGAGGCAGGACTACTTGGGGCTGCCTCCAAGAGCTGGGACATAGAAAGAGTGTTGATGTTCACTCCCACCTAGCCGTGGTGGCTGGTGAGCACATGGCCACCTCTGTCTCCAGGGCTTGTTCTTGATTTAGGTCACCATATTCTGAGGTAGACATGTTAAAGTAATGACTTTGTAAGGTGAGAAAAAGGTAGCAGTAGCTACCAAAGCGTTAATGGCAAGGTCACTACAGGTATATATACAAAGATGTGCCAGAGGATGTTTGTGGTGTGAGGGAGCATTATCCCTGAAGAGAAAAGTGGACTGTAGGAAGGCATTGACCCTTGGGGCTGACCAAAGACCATACCTAAGGGAAACTTCATGAGAATTCCATGAAGAGGGGGTAAAAAGGAATTCTACAGCCAGGAATCAATAGGTATCCCTTTGTCACTTGGTACCACTTTGTCACAATTTGAGGAAAGTATGCCTCCAGTTTGGGGTGGGGGGGGAGTGGGAAGGAAATGTTTTGTACCAACTGCTCTTACTATACATCTTGGTAAATGCCTTTTTTATAAAAAGCTAACTATATCTGGCTAATCATTAATGAGGACATTAGTACGGGCTTGTGAATAACACTACTAGAAACTCCAGTCCCTAAGGAAGGAAATAGTCAAAAGCTCCCTGGGAACTTAACCAGTGCCAGTGTGTATTTGGGGAGTGAGCCCAGACGAGGTGCTGCCGAAGCATATACAAAGTAATTTGAGAGAGAGGTAGAGAAGTATTAGCATCTGGAGGAATCAGAAAAGGTTTCATTTAGAAAGTAGCAATTGAGCTGAACTTTGAAGAAATCTAAGGATTCCAAGAGGGGAGAGAAAGTACATTCCAGGCACAGGAGACAGCCCATGCAAAGGCAAGGAGACGAGAGATGGAGTTATGTGCAGAACAAGAAGGCTAGCTAGACCATGTGGAATATAAAGGAGAGGAATATGGAGCAAGCCTGGAAAGGTAAGCTTGAGCAAGGTGGAGAAGAAATGTGAAAGACTGCAAAGGTGATTTGGTTTTCTCCATATCAGAAGGTGTTATGATTTTATGGGAATCTTTCTGTTTTCTGGATTATTGTAATAGCCTCCTATCTGCTCTTCATGACAATACTTTGCCTCTCCATTCTGTCCTTAATGCAGTTACCCAAATAATTCTTATCCAATTACCTTACCCCTCTTCTCAAAAACCTTCATCGACTCCCATTGTCTGGAGGATAAAGTAAAATTCCCTCGGCCCTCCATGATCTGGCTCCAACTGATTCATCAGCTTCCCCCCACCCCACCCATCCCCACGCCCACCCCCAATGCTTTGAGCATTCCAGGGTCCACCTAAGACTTAACGGATAGAGTGCTGGGCCTGGATTCAGGAAGACCTGAGTTCAAATCCAACCTCAGATACTAGCTGTGTGACCCTGGGCAAGTCACTTAACCTCTGTTTGCCTTAATCCACTAGAGAAGGAAATGGCAAACCATTCCAGTATCTTAGTCATGGACGACATGGTCCATGGGGTCATGAAGACTCAGACAGAATGACTGAGCAATAATAGTCCAACTCAACCAGACTGCTTGCTGTTCCTCAGTCAGGTCCTGCCATCTCCCCCCTCCATGTTTTTGCACGTATCTCACCCGCATTTGGAATGTTCTGTTCTCACCTCTCTAATCCTTCCCACCAAGTCGACAACATAGGAAGACAACTTCATAGATTCCAAAGCTAGTCACTGGCTAATGAGTCTAGTCACTAGTTAATGGGTTTGGAAAACAAGTGTGATGAATGGTGAAAGGATTGGCTTAGAAACAGGAGAAAAGCTCTCCAATTTCTTCAAAACAGGTGAGAGGTGAGCTCACCACCCCACCCCCAGACACTCACAAGTTCCCTGAGTTCACAGCAAACGTTCACTCTCCTTCCTTGGCCCCAGGGACAGAGAGGATGCTGGGAATGATTTAATGGAGCAAGTCAATAAATTCAGAGACTCCAAATGCAGTTCCCGAAAGGTGCCCTGTCCATTTAGGCTGATAGAGTTTTGCAGAAATTATTTCTAACAGCTTATATGCATACTCTAGCATATTCTGTGAAATGAATTGTCTTGGTAGCAAAAGTCTTGTCCTCTCTGCTACTAAATCCCAGAGGAGACTGGCTCTGACGATGTGTGTGAGTATTCCTGGCCGTGGCGTAGCCAGAGGATCATCACAGGCCTACCACGTGCCTACCTTACCTGTGGCTATGAGTCAGAATTCCCTTTGCCTACAGAACTAAAAAACAAATTTCATAGAGAAAACCAGTTTTCTCCCTCCCTTTTCTGCCCAAAGTCCATTGCCTGTGGCTCTTCTCTCAAACCATTGCTCTCCTCCCCTTTCTGTGCCCTAGGGTTGGGGATCAAGGAGTCACATTAAGAATGGTACAGTAGGGGGATGAGCCATATTCTTTACACGGATCTCTTACATTTTGCCATCCAGTTCATCGCTGTTAGACCATTTCAGAAAACAAAACCTTCTTTTGCATCCTATCCACTCACTTGGTCTCTCCGTGTGCAAGAATTGTTGTTTCAAAGGAATTTTTTTTTCTTTCCTTTCCCACGTGATAGTACTGGAACGACTAAGAATGTAACCATTTGGTCTCATCTTGTCCTTAAAATGATACAGAACATCCGAGCTTAGAGCAAAGGAGTATGTTGCCTTGGCACAATGCAACTCTGCCTTGGTTTTTGGTCGCTCAATGTAAAAACCAAAGGTAGGCATGAGGAGCAGCCAATCACAGGCAATTCCCATTAACTGCATTTTGTTCCTTCCTGAATGGTGACTTCCAAATTGAGTTTTATGCCTACCCAGGCTCCCAAGGGTTCAACCCTGTTCCACAAACATTGACTAAGTGCAAAGCACTTGTGTGAGGCACAAGACAAAAATGAAAAACAGCCTCTATATTCAAGCATTTGGGGGATATTTTAGGGGTGGATGTCACCTGCAAACAGGTAAGTAAATACAAGACAACTTGGGGCAAGACAGAACTAAGAAGGAAGGAAATTGAGGAAGGTTCTGTGTAGGGGTTGGTGAATGAGCTGAACTTAGAAGGAAAAAGACGGATTTTAAGAGATGGTGAAGAGTAGATGCCAGGAATAGAGAAAAGACTGGACAAACACGTGGTGGCTGGGAAATTTAATTCTCAGTTCAAGGAATAGCAAATAGGTCTGTTTAGCTGGAAGGCAGAGTCCAGAAAGGAAAGAGATGGTGAAGAGCTTTAAACAAGCATCTGGCTCATCTAGACTTTAAAGTCAAGTTTATCATCCTTCACCTCCCTCTCCCCTTCCCAGTGTGAACCCCTCAAAGGCAGGAGCTGTTTTCTTTTTATCTGTGGCCTGAGTGCCTAGCACAAGTGACTCCTATGTAATAACTCTTAATATTAATATTCACTTGGTGAATTGAATTGAATCCTTAAGAGTCTGGGACAGAAGACTGTCAAACAGGCACAAAATTCAATTTGAGAAAGTAGCAAAATTAGCTAAATGGAAATTGCCCGTGATTGGCTCTTTCATGCCCAGCTCTAGGGTACCATGGTCACTCTAGCCTCATTCCCTTAGGGAGAAGGGAGAACAAGGACAAGCATTTATAAAACACCTCTTGTGTTCTGGGCACTGTACGAAATGCTTTTACAGATATCATCTGATTTGATTTCAGCCCCTCCCCCACCTTTATATCATTAGGTACCCTGAATGGTGGGAGAATGTCATCTACCATCAGCTAAAAATAACTGTGCCCCTCCCCTCCCCCATTTTAGGGGACCAGTGATGAGCATTTTGATTCCATTTAACATCGGATTCACTTTTTACAAAGGCATGTTTACTTCAAAGATATAACAAGACACACATACACACATCAGGAGGCATAATCTTCCCCTCACAACCTCTGGTAGGCTCCCAGTTTAGCTCAGTTACTACATAGCAGTAATCTCACCAAGTTCAAGCCCAAAGCTGTCAGTACAGGTGTCTGTTGAGCTGACTACAACCTCCATCTTGGATTCCGGGACTCCTAGTTCCCCGTAGTTTAGGCTCCCAGGAGATTCCACCTGCGGCATCTAGAACAGAAAAGGAACAAACAGAAAGTCCAAAGACCCATGTCCATTTCTCAGGGCCACACAGCCTGGGGTGGAGAGTGGAAGGAAAGGGAGATGGGTGCCTTAGGCTTGCACTATGAGTGAAGGCATCACCCCCTCCCTCAGATGACAATACTGAGTCATGACATCTTAAAGTTGCCAACAATTCCAGCTGTGCAATTAATGGAAAAGGCTACTTCCGCTCACGTGGGCTAATGCACGATATTCATATATACTCTAGTCCTCTATCTCTGGTGAGCAGCAATCTGGAGTCTTTCGTGGGGATGACATCATCTTAGGTGGCCTTCTGTAGTTGTTTGATCATCTCAGTTTGTGACCCCATTGGGGGTTTTCTTGGCAAAGATACCGGAGCGGTTTGCCATTGCCTTCTCCAGCTCCTTTTACAGAGATGAGGAAACTGAGACAAGCAGGGTGAAGTGACTTGCTCAGGGTACCAAAATTAGTAAGTATCTAAGGTTGGATTTGAACACAGGTTTTCCTGACTACAAGCCCAGCACTCTATCTACTACACCACCTAGCTGCCCTAGGTGGTCTTGGAATGGGCCAAATCCCCATTATACTAGTTTTTCAGAGGCAGCCTCAAAACCAGAAAGACCTAGGTTTAAGCCCACCTTCTGACATATATAGGCTATGTGATTCTTGGCATGTCAGTGAATCTCCCTTTGCTCTGACGAATTCTCTAAGACAATAAGTTGCAGAGAAGGTGCCAACCTGCACTGGTAGGGAGAGTTTCTTCCTCTGATAATTCCCTGTGTCAATGAAAGCCCAAGCCCAATCTTTATCGCTAACACCATGGTATAACACAGTTTTTGGCACCTCGGGAGCTAAGCTGCTTTATAAATGTTTGTTCACTGATTTGTTGACTCACAAAACACCCACATCATACAGTTGTGCCACTGAGACCTTAGAAATCTTTCCAAGAATTGCCATTTGTGAGGGTTTCCCCCTCCCTTACCTCAGATAGAGAGGGATAGGTTGGGCTCACTGTCTTTCAGGTTAATCAAACATCTCCAAACTTTGCCCAAACATATCTGAAAAAAGCAAACCAGAGGCCAGACCTTGCCAAACACTTTCCTATTTAATTTCTGGGCCCCTATGGAGTTTAATAGAAATATAACCCATGTGTTTGTTCCATTTATCTATCCTTGTCCAAACGTCTCTAAGACCTATTTGATCCATGTTCAAAAGGTCCTTAGACTCTTTGCTGAAGAGTTGTTTGTTTGTTTGTTTTCCTTACAAAGAGAAAGTCCCCCATGGTTCTGTGCAGAAAGAATTGAATAAAATGGCCAAGTGTAATTCAAGCCTCAGGAGTCAAAGGCTGAGAGGGTCACTATGCCAGACCAGTGGTCTCTCCCCCTAGGGAAGAGGCTCTTAACCACCTCAGACTCCAGCCCAGCTCCCAGGACAGCAGTAAAAAAATCAACTTTCATTTTCAAAAGGTGAGAAGAGATGTCTCCCAATGAAGATCCCTCCAAGGTCAATTGCTTCCACTTGACTTAAGAGAAAATGCCAGGCCCTCCCCAAGCTCGATTTCCTTTCCAAGCCATCCACCGCACTTCCACTTCCACTCAGGGTGCCAGCTGAGAATAAGAGAAGATTTGGATATTAGTCTGAAGAGGACTTGACCTTGAGAGTACAGACTGGCCACAGACTAGTTCCGGGAGCCAAGATGGCAGAGTGAAAAGGTAGTCGCTCTCACTCTCCCCTATCAAAATCTGAAAACCCAGAAAATATCACCCCAGAAAAAAAACCCTGGAACACCTGAACTAGAGGAAAGATGAGGAGCAGCAGTGCAGCAGCCCAGCAAACAGGTCGCCCAGTGCCTCAGCAAAAATAAGGGAGGCAGAACTACAAGTGGCCCCAGGCAAGTACCCTGCGGCATTCATCTGAAAGGAGGTGAAGAAAACAACCTAAAGGCTTCCTAAAGCCGGGACCTTGCTGATTCCAACCCAACACCAGGTGAGCTGAAGCCTCCAATTGTGAAGAAATCCTGAAGCCCAGGTGGTACAGCAGGCAAACACCAACACCTGGACTCCGAGTGCCTCAGTGAGGGAGGAGGGAACAGGTGGAAACCAGCTCAGAAAACCACCGGGAGCCTCAGCACTCCACCGCAAAGGAATCTCCCAGTGCATTAGCATAAAGGAGGGAGATAACACTGCAGGGGGCCCCAGGCAGATAAACACCCTGCAGCACCCATCTAAAAGGAGCTGAAGAAAGCTAAAGGAAAGGAAAAGCAGGCAACCTAGAATTGCCTGAAAGTTCCAGCCTTGCTGATTCCAGCCCAACATGAGGTAAGCTGCCAGAAATCTACAGCCTCCAATTGCCAGCATAAGAGGCCCCAGCACGCAAAGCCAGTGACCACAACCTAGGCTCCCAACACAAGAAGCTTGGGTCAGTACCCTCTGTTCCCCAACAGGAGAGCTCAATCTCCTTAGAAGCCAGGGAATAAAGAAACAGCAAGAGTAAAAAGAAACGTACCATAGATTCATATTATGAGAAGAGTGAAGATCAAGACAGAAATTCTGAAGAGGACAACATTGTCAACAAACCCACATCTGCAACAACAAAAGGGAATATGAACTGGTCTGAAGCCCAAAAAGCCTTCTTAGAAGAGCTCAAGAAGGATTTTAATAGTCAAATGAGAGAGGTAGAAGAGTCCTTCAAAAATACAATTGGCCAATTGGAAAAAAAATACACTGAAGAAAACAAGTCCCTAAAAAACACAATTGGCCAATTGAAGAAGGAAGGACAAAAACGAACAGAAGAAAACTGTTAAAAACTAGAATTGGACAAATGGAAACTAATGTCTCTATGAGAGAGCAAGAATCAGTCAAACAGAAACAAAAAAATGAAAAAATAGATGAAAACCTAAAATACCTCATCAGTAAAACAACTGACCTGGAAAATCGACTCAGGAGAGACAATTTAAAAATTATTGGACTACCTGAAAATCATGATGAAAAAAAGAACCTGGACAGTATCATTCAAGAAATCATAAAGGAAAACTGCCCTGAAGTCCTAGAACCAGAAGGGAAAACAACCATAGAAAGAATCCACGATCACCACCTGAAAGAGATCCCAAATTGACAACACAAGGAATATAATAGCAAAATTCCAAAATTACCAGATGAAAGAGAAGGTGCTGCAAGCAGCCAGAAAGAAATCATGGAACCACAGTCAGGATTACACAGGACCTTGCAGCTTCTACATTAAAAGACCAAGGGCATGGAACATGATATTCCGTAAGGCAAAGGAGCTTGGAATGCAGCCAAGGATCAATTACCCAGCAAAAATGAGCATCATTTTTCAAGGGAGGAGGTGGATATTCAACGAAATAGGAGACTTCCAAACTTTCCTGATAAAAAGACCAGAGCTCAACAAAAAATTTGATCTTCAAGTACAGGACTCAAGAAGGACTTAAAAAGGTAAATGGGACAGAAGATACAATATGTTGTTAATGGGGGGGCTGTTTAAACCCCTACAAGGGAATATGAGACTTGCAACCCTTGAGAACTGTATTGTTATTACACCTTGTTAAAGGAGTATACATAAAGAGGGTGGATATTAGTTGACTTTGATGTAATGATAAAAAAAAATCTAATCAAGTGGGTTAAATGGATCCAAATAAGTGGATCAATCTGATCTTAGAAAATGTACTGAGAAAGGAGGAGGCAGACAAGGGTAAATTACATTACAGGAAAAGACACAAAATCCTATTACAGCAGAGGGAAAGCAGGCAGGGGGGCGCATTGTTTGAACCTTACTCTCATCAGATTTGGCTCAAGAAGGGCATAATATAATCAGTTAGGTATAGAAATCTAACTTGCCCTATAGGCAGTAGGAGGGAAAAGGGAAAGAAAAGGGGGGGGAAAGGGAGGGAAGAAGCAGTAAGACTAAAGGGGAAGAAAAGGGAAAGGGATAATAAAAGGGGGAAGGGACTGAAGGAGGCGGTGGTCAAAAGCAAAACACTAGTGAAGGGGAGAAAGGAAAAAGGAGAAAGAAAAGCATAAAAGGGGGAAAAGGATGGGAAAAAAAAAAGACAAATGTATATAATCAAACTGTTGAATGTGAATGGGATGAACTCTCCCATAAAAGGAAATGGATTGCAGAATGGATTAAAAACCATAATCCTACAATATGTTGTTTACAGGAAACACATTTGAAAAAGAGTGACACATACAGGGTAAAGGTAAAAGGCTGGAGCAGAATATATTATGCGTCAGCTGAAGAAAAAAAGCAGGGTAGCAATCCTGATCTCAGACAAAGCAAAAGCAAAAATAGATCTAATCAAAAGAGATAAGAAGGAAACTACATCCTGCTAAAAGGCACCATAGACAATGAAGTAATATCATTACTAAACATATATGCACCAAATGGTATAGCATCCAAATTCTTACAGGAGAAGTTCAGGGAGTTACAGGAAGAAATAGACAGCAAAACTCTGCTAGTAGGGGAACTGAACCTCCCCCTCTCAGCACTAGATAAGTCTAACCACAAAATAAACAAGAAAGAAGTTAAGGAGGTGAATAGAACATTAGAAAAGTTAGGTATGATAGACCTCTGGAGAAAACTGAATGGGGATAGAAAGGAATATACTTTTTTCTCGGCAGTACATGGCACATACACAAAAATTGACCATGTACTAGGGCATAAAAACCTCACAATCCAATGCAGAAAGGCAGAAATATTAAATGCATCCTTTTCAGATCATGATGCAATAAAAATTATATGTAATAAAGGGCCATGGAAAGATAGACTAAAAAATAATTGGAAACTAAATAATCTAATCCTAAAAAATGATTGGGTCAAACAACAAATCATAGAAACAATCAATAATTTCATTCAAGAGAATGACAATAATGAGACAACATACCAAAACCTATGGATGCAGGAAAGCAGTTCTTAGGGGAAGTTTTATATCTCTAAATGCTTACATAAATAAAATAGAAAAAGAGGAGATTAATGAATTGGGCATACAACTAAAAAAACTAGAAAAAGAACAAATTAAAAATCCTCAACTAAACACCAAATTAGAAATATTGAAAACCAAAGGAAAAATTAATAAAATTGAAATTAAGAAAACTATTGAACTAATAAATAAAACTAAGAGCTGGTTTTATGAAAAAAACAATAAAATAGATAAACTTTGGTTAATTTAATTAAAAAAAGAAAGAAGAAAACCAAATTACTAGTATCAAGAATGAAAAGGGCAAAGCTACCACCAAGGAAGAGGAAATTAAAACAATAATTAGGAATTATTTTGCCCAACTATATGCCAACAAATTTGACAATCTTAGTGAAATGGATACATATTTACAAAAATATAAATTGCCCAGATTAACCGAAGAGGAAGTAAAATACTAAATAACCCCAACTCAGAAAAAGAAATTGAACAAGCCATTGATGAACTCCCTAGGAAAAAATCTCCAGGGCCAGATGGATTTACATGCAAATTCTATCAAACATTTAAAGAACAATTAATTCCAATACTATATAGACTATTTGAGAAAATAGGTGAGGAAGGAGTCTTACCAAATTCTTTTTATGATAGAAATATGGTGTTGATACCTAAACCAGGAAGAGTCAAAATAGAGAAAGAAAATTATAGACCAATTTCTCTAATGAATATAGATGCAAAAATTTTAAACAAAATACTAGCAAGTAGATTGCAGCAACTTACCACAAGAATAATACACTATGACCAGGTAGGATTTATACCAGGAATGCAAGGTTGGTTCAATATTAGGAAAACTATCAGCATCATTGAGCATATCAACAGCAAAACCAACAGAAACCACATGATCATCTCAATAGATGCAGAAAAAGCTTTTGATAAAATACAAGTCCCTAAAAAACACAATTGGCAAACTGGAAAGAAAGTACACTGAAGAAAACAAATCCCTTAAAAATACAATTGGCCAATTGGAGAAGGAAGTAAAAAAACTAACAGAAGAAAACAATCTGTTAAAACTAGAATTGGACAAATGGAAACTAATTCTCTATGAGAGAGCAAGAATCGAACAGAAACAAAAAAATGAAGAAATAGATGAAAACATAAAATACCTCATTGGTAAAACAACCGACCTGGAAAATCGATCCAGGAGAGACAATTTAAAAATAATTGGACTACCTGAAAATCATGATGAAAAAAAGAGCCTGGACAGTATCTTTCAGGAAATCATAAAGGAAAACTGCCCTGAAGTCCTAGAACCAGAAGGGAAAATAACCATAGAAGGAATACACCGCTCACCACCTGAAAGAGATCCCAAACTGACAACATCAACGGATATAATAGCAAAATTCCAAAATTATCAGATGAAAGAGAAGATGCTGCAAACAGCCAGAAAGAAACAATTTAAATATCATGGAACCACAGTCAGGATTACACAGGACCTTGCAGCTTCTACATTAAAAGACTGCAGGGCGTGGAACATGATATTCTGTAAAGCAAAGGAGCTTGAACTGCATCCAAGGATCAACTACCCTGCAAAAATGAGCACAATTTTTCAAAGGAGGAGATGGATATTCAATGAAATAGGGGAATTCCACACCTTCCTGATAAAAAGAATAGAGCTCAACACAAAATTTGATCTTCAAGTACAAGATTAGAGAAAGACATAAAAAGGTAAATGGGACAGAAAGATACAATATGTTGTTACTAAGGGTGGACTGTTTACATCCCTACAAGGGAAGATGACACTTGCAACTCTTGAGGACTGTATTGTTATTACACCATGTTAAAGGAGTATACATAAAGGGGATGGAAATAGTTGACTCTGATGTAATGATAAAAAAAAATCTAATCAAGTGGGTTAAAGGTTAAAATCTAATTTTAGAAAATGTACTGAGAAAGGAGGAGGTAGACAAGAGTAAATTACATTACAGGAAAAGACACAAAATCTTATTACAGCAGAGGGAAAGAAGGGAGCGGGGTGGGCATTGTTTGAACCTTACTCTCATCAGATTTGGCTCAAGAAGGGAATAGCATAATCAGTAAGGTATAGAAATCTAACTTGCCCTATAAGCAGTAGGAGGGAAAGGGGGAAAGAAAAAGGAGGGGGGATAGAAGGAAGGGAAGAAGCAGTAAGGCTAAAGGGTGAGAAAAGAAAGGGAAGAAGGGACTGAGGGAGGCAGTGGTCAAAAGCAAAACACTAGTGAGTAATTTTTACTTACAACTTCACTAATGTGAAAATATGTTTAATAGGAATGTAAATGTATAGCCTATATCAGATTGTGCTCTGTCTTGGGGAGGGTGGTGGGGAGGAAGGGGAGAAAAATTTTAAACTCAAAAGCATATGGAAGTGATTGTTGATAAATCAAAATAAAAAAAATAAAATTCAAAAAAAAAAAAAAAGACTGGCCACTCTCCATCTCCCTGTCTTTGAGATAGGATTTGACACACAGATGCAGACCCTCCTGGGACAATCAGTGGGATGACTTGATGACAGCTGTTGGTTGCTTCAAGGACACCAAAAGTTTTTCTTTCAGAAATATGGGACAGAATCAGCAAAGAGACATAATAAGAACTTGGAGTTTTAGAAGTGTCTAAATCCCAGAATTTCAGCTATCCCCTTTCTCCTTCGCTTAATGTTATTTTCCCATGGACCAGCTGAAGAAAAGTTTACTCAGTGAGAACAAGAAAAGTTATTGACAACAGCAGTAGAAAAGGATTATTGCATTTGAGGATGACAGATATTTACAACCAGAAAAGACCTGGTCCAACCCCTTCAGCTAGGTGGCAAATAGAGTACTGTGTCTAGAGTCAGGAAGACCTGAATTCAAATGTGACCTCAGACACTTACTAGCTGTGTGACCCTAGGCAAGTCACTTAAGCTCTGTGTGCCTTAACTTCATCGACTATAACAAAAGGGTCATAATAGTACTTCCGTCCCAGGATCGTTGTGAAGATTAAATGAGATATTCATAAAGCATTTAGCATAGTGCCTCAACCAAAGTAGGTGTCAGTTTCCTTCCTGCCCTGCCTCATTTTATAGAGGAGAAAACTGAACACTAGAGATGAAAGATTTCAGATTCCAGGCTTTATTCATTTTCCAGCTTTTTAATACAAAAACAATACATATCACCCTAAAGTTGGATTAGGTAAACCCTGGACTCAAGATCAAAGCCAAACCTCATCCCTCAGTCTCTTATGTGGGTCTCCACCTTCTTCTGGTCTTCTAATATTTCCCCCTGGGGCTTTCTTCAATTGAGTTGCATACTCCAGGTAAATCCAACTCAAGCAAAGGGTTAAAGTTGAAGTTTCTCTTTGTCTACCTGTCTTTCCTTTCCCTCAAGTTCCCTGCTGTAAAGTTAAGAGGAAAAAAAACCTCTTAAAAAAATAACACTTTCACACAGAATATTGCCAAGATCTTACTTTACTAAGACATACATTGTAGAATGTTGGTGCCCTGCCTCCATCCCTTTGTATTTTTTTTTTGCACACATTCTCTATCTATGAAGGTAGAGTGTAAGATTGTAAGCTCCCCAGTAGAATGTAAGCTCTTTGAGGTCAACTAAAGACTGTATCTAGTGGGCACTCAACATGCTTATTGACTCCCAGTTGGATCCTGGGAGCTGAGAGACATTGTCATGCTCAAGTGGAATCTGAACTTAGATCTTCCTGATCCCAAGTCCAGTGCAATATGAGGAGGTTGGGTGAGATAGTAGCTAGGTAGAACAGTGGGTAAGGTAGGTCAGTGGATAACACTGTTCTACCTAGCTGCCAAATCACCCAACCTCTTCATTTTACAGATAAGGAAACTGAGGCCCATGAGGTACCTTGCCCAAGATCGCACATCTACCAAGTGACCATGAAAAGCAAGAATCCAGGTCTCTGTCCTCTGAATTATACCACAGTTGTAAAGACCTCTAAAAACTTAGGGGATAGCATATGTGACAGACACTTGTAAGACATAGAGGCCTTCAAAACCAATAATAGCTAGCATTTCTGTAGCAGGTTTGAAAAGTACTTTACAAATATTATTTCATTTGATCCTCACAACAACCCTGGGAGGTAGGTGCTATTATTATCCCAATTTTACAGTTGGGGAAACTGAGGCAGAAAAAAGTTGTTTTTTTCAATGAGTTATCCAGGGTCACAGAGCCAGTAGGTGTCAAAGCCAGATTTCAACTCAAGGCTGCTTGATTCCAGGGTCACTCTTCCATCCACTCTACCACCTTAGCTTCTTCTGAAGTTAGGAAGTTTCTTCCCTGAAATCAAAACTCAATTTGCCTCTTTGCTGTGGCCACCACTTTCTCCTAGTTCAGTCCTTTAGGTCCAAGGACAACAGGCCTTTTCCAGGTGGCAGCCCCTCAAAACTGGAAAAGTTATCATGCCTGTCCTGTACCTTCAAGTTCAATATCCTCAGTTCCTTCAATGAATCCTCAACTGACATAGATTTAAGGCTCTCAATCATTCTGGTCACCCTCCTCTGGCTGTTTTTCAGCTCATCAATGTCTTCCTAAAATGTGACTTCCTTAGCCAAAAACAGTCATTGGAGAAATTCTGGGCAGTGTGTAAGTGGTGCTCAATAACTAGAAAACAAGGGGGTGGGGTGGTCAGGGAAACCTTAGTCATGGAAAAGATGGGAGCTGATCTAGGCATTGATGGAGTTTGATAAAGAGGAGGGGATCAAGGTGGACATAGAAGAGGGAATACAACAGGAAATATTCTAGGGTCACTGAGGAAATTCTGTGAGGATGGAGGGAAAATGACTTCCCAAGGGTTACATAGAAATTAAGTGGCAGAGTCAGAATTCAAATCCAGGTTCTTGGACTCCAATCCATTGTTCTTCCCAATGTATTATGTTTCTTAGATGAAACTGCCAGTCTTGGACAAAATAACTGAACTCACTAAACACCGACACACACACAGACACAAACACACACACACACAGACACAGACACACACACACACACACACAAAATTTGGTGGGACCACTAATAAAAGTTAGAAAGGAAAAAAAAAAGCAGAAGAACAGCTGCTTGGTTCTGAAGGATCATCAGATCACTGATTTAGAATTTAAAAAGGCTTCAGAAGTCATCCTGCCCAGCTGCCTCATTTAATAGAAGAGGAAACTGAGACCTGGATGTTAAGTGATTGGCCACCCAGGTAGTAAGTGACAGAAGTGGGATTTAAACCCAGATCTTCTGACTCCTGATTCACTGTGTTTTTTCCATGTGCCATGCTGGCCCCACCCCAAGTCTCTTCCTGCGAAGGAATCCAAACTGGGGGCTCCTGCCATAGAATCCCCATACCAACTCAGACTGGCCCCGAAGACTTCATTACATTCCTCCACCTTCCACAAACTGCTGCTTGACCAAATGTTTACATAAGAAATAGTAAATAATTAAATATCACAAATGGCTTCATGAAATTCCTCTTGGGTTTTGTTTTACTTTTCTAAAAAAAATTTTTTTTAAAGGAACACTTCCCCCCCCCCCAACTCTGGTTGAGACCTGAGGAAGCTATTGGTATTTGAGCCAGAATCTCTGGGGGCCCTTTTCTCCTCTAATGTAATATAAATACAGCACATACCAGCGTGCCACAAATCGGGAGCACATCCAGGCCTGGGCCAAGGAATTCAGAGTCCCAATGACACTCGAGGTAGTGCCTTGTCTATACGGTTAAAGTCCTTAGGAAAATGAGTGCACAGAGTCTATTACTAGCACCAGGCAAATGGGGCTTTGGCCCAGGGTCCCAACATCTGGAGGAGTATGCTTCCTCCCCCAACTCTGGGCCTGCTTTCTGTAACATCGACCTCCACAGGGACAAGAGCCAAACTCCAGAATTTGAGAAAGTTCTTCAGCATCCACTTACTTCAACCCCTATACAGCTCAGCATGCCTGACAAGCAGTCATTGAGCCTCGGAAAATCTCCCAGAGAGGGGGCACCCACAACGTCCTGAGTAGCCTGTCCCCCTTTTGTCAGGACGGTTTATACAGACGTTAATCCTAAACTGATCTCTTTGCAGCTTTCACCCACTGCTCCTGATTATACTCATTTTCAAATGAAATAATATTTGTAAAGCACTTAACACTACCTTGTACATGGTAGCTGTCGTTTGTCCTTCCTTCTCACAGAGGACCATGACATCAGAGAGGCGATGCCATGACATGCAAGTGAATTGGATTTAACTGAGGGAGGGCTGTACAAATACATGGTAGGTGATTAATAAATGATTACTCCCTTCACATCCCTTCTTTTCCCTTCCCTTCCTTTCCCTTCCCTTGCCTTCTTTTCCCTTCCCTTCTCTTCATTTCTCTTCTCCTTTCCCTTCCCTTCCCTGACCTTCCCTGACCTTCCCTTCCCTGACCTTGATTGGGTTGGGATCTGGGCCCCAGAAAGGAAAAACCCTGGACTTTCCCACATGGCCAAATCTCTGGAGTTAGCCTGAGGCTAGAATCCCATCAACTGGCTTTTCATTGTGGCTACTCCCAATCTCCCAATTCTGTTAACCTAGCCTGGCCTTCCTTTATCTTACCTCCCTATGTATGGCCCTCAGGCCATTTCCCACCCTTAATCCCAGCTAGGTTCCATTCTTCTCTTGGCTGAGAGGTCCAGGTCCCATGAGTTCTGTTCACCCCAGTTTACTGGCCACTCCTAGGTCTCTCCCACAGTCTTTCTGTATATAAGGTCCACCTTGTCTCCATTAAGATGCTCAGATTCTTGTAATCTAGCCACAACTCGGATTTTTATAATCTAGCCACTGCTTACCCATGTTCAGACTCCTTAAGAGTCTTCCCAATATGATGGATGTTCTAATAAACCTTGTCTTTGGCTGAAAGAAGGCTTGGGTCGAATTCTTTCGGGAAGGACCCACGTATTGTGATATTGGGGTCCAAGCACTCCTGAACCCCTAAACCGCATCAACCTGACCCTTTGTTTTCTTGTCCTTCCCTTCCCTTCTCCTATCTGGGGCCAAACAGATAAACTAGAATCCCTCCTCAAGGTGCCAGGACTTCAAATACTTGAAATTAGTTCTCCTCCCATCACTTAGTCTACTCTTCTTCAGGCTAAGCATTCCAAGTTCCTTAAACTAGTCCTCACATGAACTAGTCCTAGACATGAGCTCAAGGCCCATCACCATCCTGTTTAAGACCTGTCTCCCTCTGCATCCTGGACCATTGCCAGTTGTCCTGACCTATGTCTTGTCACTGAACCCAGATGGCTCTGGAGGAAAGAGTGAGGCTGATGACTCTGCACAGCCCTGCCTCACTTAAACCCAATTCATTCGCAAGTTAAAACATCACTGAACTGAAGTCATTGTCCTCTTTGAGAATGAAGGATGAATAACAATGGCCTCCTGCTTATCAATGTCTATCTTAGACTGTGATGTTCAGAGCTAAACACAATACTACAATGAGGTCTGATGAGGGAAAAGTGTAGAGGGCAGTCAGCCACCTTCTCATTCCTGGAAGCTATGCCTCTTGATACATCCCAAGCATTAAAGTGACTTTTTTGGTTATCCCATCACCCTGCTGACTCATATGAAGCCTGCCGTCCACTAAAAGCCCCAGATTTTTTTTTTCAGACAAAGAGCTATCTAGTCCTATCTCCTTCTTGAACGTAGGAAATTGACTTTTTGTACTAAATGTAAGACTATACATTGATCCCCATTGGATTTCCTCCATTTAGATTGTGTCCACTGTTCTAACCTGTCAAGATCTTTTTGGATCCCACCTCAATTATCCAGTGTGCTAAGTACCCCTCCCAGATTAATGCCATCTGCAAGCTTGACAGGCATGCTATCTATGCCTTTTTCTAAGTTACTAATAAAAATGTAGCACAGGGCCTATCCGGATCCCTGGGGTGCTCAACTGGAGACATCCTGCCATGTTGATATTGAATGTCTGCTCTTTGAGTCTGGCCAATCAATCAATTCTGAATTCATCTAATCTAGGTCTTCCCACCTGTTCTATAAGAATCATATGAGACATTAAATCAATAACTTTGCTATAATTAGGCAAAATATTTCCAGCACATTCCCTTGATCATAGAGTTTAATGACTGTCAAAATAGGAAATCAGATTGGCCAGAGAAAGAGCCTCCCTTCCCCCACTGTATCCACTCCTGGAAAATTCATCTTCTCTTTTATTCTAACACCACTACCTCCTGGGTTTGTTCCAGGCACTAGAATTCCTAGTGATGGCTCTGTGAACACAAATGGAGTCATAGAATTTCAGAGCAGGAGAGAATATTGGTTAGAGTTGTGAGCGTGGGCAGATCACTTCACCCCTTGAGCCTCAGTTTCCTCATCTGTCAAACAGGAATAATAATACCTGTACTACCTGCAACGTAAGAAGTAGCATTGTTTAGTGGAAAGAGTGTTGAATTTGAAGTAAAGAAAACCTGGATCTGAATCCCTTCTCTGACACAAATTGCAGCCACAGACAAATCACTCAACCCCTCTGACCTTCAGACAACTCTCTACATCTGTAAGCAAGAAATGATTTGAGATCTGTTTTACTGAAGGGAAATCCCACACCCTGGACATGACCATGTTATAGCCAGCCCAGAGAAGTAGCTGTCTACCCCTAGGTTTGGGGTTGTTTTTTTAGCTAATTAACATTTCCCTTGGGGGAAAAAGAAACTAAAAAAAGGTACTTGACTGTAGCCTACATTGACCATCAAGTTGTTACTGTGAAATTCTACTCAGAAGAAGATGATTTATTCCCCATTGAAAGAGTGACAGGTAGACCAGACATCCCACTGTTAGGCATAAACCCCAAGGAGGTCATTGATAAAAACAAATGTTCCATATACACGAAGACATTCAGGTCAGGACTCTGTGGTAACAAAGAACTGGAAAGAAGGCAGACATCCATCACCTAGGGAATAGCTAAACAAGTTGTGGGACATATATATAATAGAATATGACTGTGTTCTAAGAAATGAAAAGCATGATGAATACAGAGAAGAATGGAAGACTTACAGGAACTGATGCAAAGCAAGGTAAGCAGAGCCCAGAAAATGACATACGTAATGACCACAACAATGTAAACAGAAAGAGTAACAAATACAAAACAATTGGAACTGCATGTTAGGAAATTATAAAGAATAAGCTTGACCACAAAGGGGAGGCATGAGATGACACCTTCTTCTGCTCCTTTGTACAACACTGCATATAACATTAGATTTTTTCATGATCAGTTTTGTTGAATTTTTTTCCTTTTCTTCCTCTTTTTCTTCCCCCCCCCAAAAAAACCCAAAAAACAACCCTTGGTTCCCAAGTGATATCTCTCTGGGAAGAGGAATAGGAAGAATATAGGAGGAAATGGAATCAATATAAAAACAAAAAGCAAAAAAAAAATCTATTTTTAATTTATTTTTCAAAGAAATGGTGGTAAATAAAGGAAAGCTTCTTTACAGAGTCATCTCAATCATATCTTTTATTCAACTCCTGATACTTTCCCCTTCTTCATGAAGCCTTCTTGGATGGATCAAAGAAACACTCACTACTTCCTCCTGGATTTATATCCCTGGTTCCCTGGATTAGCCATCTCTGGTTAGTCTTTCCAATGAGGACTACAGGTCATTTTTCGAGCATCTCCCTTTGTTCTCTTCTCCAGTTCCCAGAGTACTCTGGGCAGTTAATAAATGTGCAGATTGGCAGGATTTATAGAAAGCTCAAGGTATAACCCAAGGATCTTCAATCACAGCCTACTCTTCATGGGGCACCGGATGACAAGGAAGAACAGAACAAGGAGGTGCAGAGTAGGAAAAGGTCCAGGAGGAAAAGGGCTACAGAGCAGCCTGGAGAATACGCATTCCCAGATTCAGCACAATGTCAAAAAATTCCAAGGCAATAAGTGGCCTGCCATCAGACTTATATTCCCTTTTTGGTACAATCAATCAATTAATCAATAAACATTTATTAAGCACCTACTATGTGTCAGGCACTATGCTAAGTGTTGGTGATACAAAAAGGGGCAAAAGACAGTCCCTGCCCTCCAGGAGCTTACAACCTAATAGGTATTGTCCCACAGGAACACTGGCCAGAGTTGAAAGTTTCATTATTGTACCCAGAGAGAGAGTCCTTAGAGGACATCCCTACCACTTTAATGATAAAGTATTGAGGATGTCACCATTTTTGATCCATCATCCTAAAGCTAAAGAGCTCAGAGTAGAGTTAAACTGAATGAGATTCTCATCAGCCTAGCTTCTAGTTCTAGCTTAGCAAACTGGCTCTGTGACCTTTGGAAAATCATCCAGCCTATCTGAGTCTCCAATGCCTCATCCAAGAGATGGAAGAGTTAGGATAGTTAGGGCAGTAAAATTCTATGAGTCTGACTATTAATTGAGTTTTCAACTCATTATTCCACTCTCCACAGAGGCTTTTCCAAACCTTTTCACCCCTCCTCAAGCCTCCCATGACTCTCCCTCCTCTCACTCGGCCGAGAACTTTGCATTATATTTTACAGAAAGTTTAGGAGCAACTTTGAAAATCTGGAGTGTCCAGAAGAAGGAAATCAGAATAGCACAGCGCCTTTATTCCATGTTCTACAAAGACCAGTTGAAGAAACTGGGGATGTTGGGTTACTGGAAGCAAGCAGAGGAGGGGAGTGGGGGAAAGAGGAAGGGAGGGTCACAGTAGCTGTCTTGAGGTACATGAAGGCTGTCATCCTGAAGAGGGATTAGATTTGTTCCAAATTTAGCATAAGTGTTGTCAAAGTGAACACACTGCTGACGTAGACATGGATTAGCCTTGCTAACACTCTGCTTGGCCTCCGGGTCAGAACTAAGAGCAGCTAGTGGGAGTTACACAGAGATCATTGAGGATGGAGGCCCAGAAAAGCTCCCCAGCAATGAGAGCCATCCCAGAACTCAACATCACCGGAGGTCTTCAAGAAGAGGCTTCGTGACCACTTTTCAAGTGTATTATAGTGGGAATTCTATTCAGGTCACAGGTTGGACTAGGTGGCCACTGGGCTCTCTGGGCAAGTCACTGAACTTCTGTTTGCCTCAGTTTCCTCCTCAGTAAAATGGGGATAATAATAGCACCTATCTCCCAGGGTTGTTGTATCAAATGAGATAATTGTGAAGAGCTTAGCACACTGCCTGGCATATCTTAAGCGCTATATAAACGTTCATCATCATCATTATCATCAATACTGTTGTTATTTGATCCCATGACCTTGGATAAGTCATTTTTGTCTTCTCTGAGATTCACTTTCCTCATTTGGAAAATGGGAAAAATAATAATTGCTCTGGCAATCTCAAAAGGCTTGTTGGAAGGCTTAGTGGAGATCACAGATGTACTAATGTGCTTTATAATGCTAAAAAACTATATAAATGTGAGTCATTAATAGAAAAGAATAAAAAATGAAGGATTTTTTAAAGCACTCCTCCCATTTGGGTGTGCAGTTAGGCACGAATAATCATTCTGAAGAAAATATTAAAAATTAATTAAAACAGTTTCCTATAATATTTAATCTTATCAGCCATGTACTCCGATGTATTCCCAGGCAGCGTATCAGGTCCTGAATAATTAAAGTAGACTGAGACTGTGATTTGGTCCTCTGACAATGCTTTCAACTCAGTATAGTGGAACTGAATTCTATCACCCAAGGAGAGTATCCGTGCTATTGTAGGGAAAGTTTCAGTCCAGTAGTAACTCATAATGGCCACATTAACCAAGAGAACACACATAATCTTCAGTAATGATGGCCTGGCATGAAGAATGCGCTTTCGGCCCTGCTGAAATACCAATTTCCTCCTACCTACTATTCTGTAACTCCTTTAATCAGGTGAAGGATCCAAGCAAACCTTCCCTGCTCCTTTCAGAGTACAAGTTCAATCCTAAGGGAATGCAGTGATCCCCTCTCTTATACAGAAATGGTGAGTAATACCAGGACAACCTGAACTTGGTGAGATCTAAGGTTGAGGTTGGGGGTGGGGTAGAGGGAGGGGGCTGCAGGGGATGAGAAGAACTGCTTCAGGAAGTCACAAGACACTTGGAGTCCATTAAAGGTGTATGCCTTCCAACCTCAGCTGAGCCTTCCAGCTATCCTCTCGTTCAATCTCATGTTGACCATTGAACAAATGTTCCACAGTGGCCATTTCAGGACTTTTTCCGTTTTCCTCAAACTCTCTCCCCTGCCAACGCGTCTTTTCCTTCTTCCTCCCTGCAATCAATCAACAAATATTTGACTACATCATCCAATGACCACCTCTCCTATATTACCAATACTGAAGTCATCTCATGCAAATTCTATCAACTTGTGACCTACACAGTTCAAAGCTTCATGGTATCTTCAGACATTCTCCCCCTCCTTCCTGCCTAAGGTACAAACTTAAACCTTCTACCTACTTATTTCCCATGTGACCTTGAGCAAGTTACTTAATTTCCCTAGACCTCACCTTCTTCATCTTTCAATGAGGGGTTCGAAGTTGGTAACCTCCAAAGCCCTTTTCATTTCTAGGTTTATGATCTTTATGGTCTTTACACTTAATTAAAATGCCAGTCTAAAGTTTAACTATTTAAAAAATCCTTCATCACAGCTACCCTGTGAGGTAGGTGATACTAGTGTAACAGGGGTTTCCAAGTCAATCGGTCACCAAGCATTTATCAAGTGTTTATTATCTGGCAGTCACTGTGCTGAGCACCAGGAATGTAAAAAAGGGCAAGAATGTAGTTCCTCCCCTCAAGAAGCTCGCATTTTAATAGAAACCTGTTCTGAAGAGCATGGGCAGAGCTGCTCTGACTGCTTCTGGCCAACCATAGGTACTGGCTCAGTTCTGAAGGTCGGAGGCACTTTGGACCGATGACTCTGTCTCTTCATTGGCTCTTGAGCGGAAGAGATGCTGACTCAGTAGATCTTTAAAATGGAGCGACCCACTCTTGGTCTTATCTCTTCTTTTTTCCAACTGTAAATCAGGTGAGAACTATCAAAGCCTTTTCTATGACATCATCTCTCTACTGCCACCCCTTATCCCCACTTCAACCCCATAGTATCTGTGAGTACATGGCTTCTACAGCCCATGTCCTGCTTAAGCAAGCCTGAGACTTGATCCCAGAGCTCTGGCTGCCTCTTCTTCTTTGTATTTCCTCACCTGGATGGAGATAAAAGAGTAGGAATCTTGACGTGGACATTTTCATCTTTGAAAGTCACATTGTGAATTTGAGAGGTTGGGAGATTCTAGCTCCCTGGTTGGTCACAAAGCGTCCTCTCCATACTGCAGAAGTCTTGGAGAGGAAGATAACCACTGGCTAGACAATGAGGTCAACTCCTGTCATGGCTTACCAGAAGAAATGGGACTTGGTTGGTATTGTTTGGACAGTACAAAGCCTAGGTGAAATATGAAATGCCAATTTGATAATCCTCCAAAATGCTTTACATTTTTATGGTTTTAAGTCTCAATCTCCCAACAGAGTATAACAACAATCATAAATTACAAGGTAGTGATTATCTTTCAGTGGGTGTTTGTGAGTCTTTGTACTTAGCATTTCTTTTGTAAAAAGGAAATATAATGTTATCTTATACCTGGTCTACATTGTACATTCTACTCCCCTCCTGTTAGGTAGAGTCTCTAGCCACGAGCTAATGCTAAACTTTAACTATTTTTCCTAGAGGTGTAAAGAGGCAAAGAATGCAAGTTAAAAAGAGCCTTGCCCTTCTTTTAGGTGGTTAGGGTCCCCCAGCACTAAATATGATCTGAGCATGCATGCAGCCAGAGCAGAGAGAGACCCCTTAATGAAAATGAAGTGGGTTAGTGCCTTTAGCTACTAATTTTTAGACAAGTATAATTAGCCCTATTTTACATTCGACAGAACCCATTTCTAGATTAGGGAAATCACTTGCCCAAAAACACTCGGAGAAAGCATTTGAATCTGGGTTTTTCTAACGTCTCAGCTGGTGCTCTACTAGATTCCACTGTCTCTCTCCAGATCATGCCCTGTTCAATCATTCCCGCTCTTTTTAATTTCTCCCTCTCTTTTTATGCAGGGAGAGGCTTACACATATCCTCAGATCTCTCCCATCCATACGAAAATATCTTTTAAAAGCAACTCTCACTTTCCATGATGCCTCCTCAAGCTATTGTTCCTCCTTTCTTCCACCCCCCCCCCTTTACAGCCAAGCTTCTAGAAAAAGGAGCCAGGACTCACTTCCTCCACTTTCCAACCACCCACTCACCGGCTCACTCCTTACCCTTTTACAATATGGCTTCTGTCCCCACCACCCTTCCTGCTCTGAAATATCATAACATTGTTTTTGTACATTTCTTGGGTACTTTCACATTCTGGTTTGTACACCGATTGCTTCTCCTACCTTATAAATTCTTTTGAGAAGGGACTATATCTTATTTATTTTTTGTATTGAATGAATGAGTGAATAGTCCGTTGGGAGGCTTGAATACTGTACCTGAGTTGGTATGCCTTTTGATATTCTTAGAATCCAGAATTCAAGGAAAAAGCCATTGATATTTTTGTTATTTTGCAACCCATTCCTTTCTGCTATCCACCCAGGCCATCTTGCCATCTGCCCTATATTTTTCTCCTCATCTGGATCAACCCTCTATCCTGGACCTCTAGAGTCCATGCTCCCAATCCCTGAAGAAAGTAACACACTTGGCTTTAGAACTGCTGCCCTGGGGCCCAGCTAAGGTTATGGATGATTGAGTGCTTACAAACTCTCCTAGCCCACTTCTTTCCCATTCAACTGTCCACTTGAGCCATCTGGCCTTGCTTTTGCCTAGTCTCCAGCTTTCGACTTCTCTATGTGGGACAGAGCAATTGACTACCCTAGAGATCAACTCACCATTCCTGTGACTTCCTAGGCCAGTAGTTCCCAATGCTTTTTATTCCATGAGCCCCTTTCACCAAATAAAAAAGGTATTATGAACTCCCAGGGTAATTCAATACAATACTCATTACATTCTTTCAGATTTAATCATTAAATACTTACAATAACTACAACGATAACTTTTGCCCCCCAAAAGCTCCAAATTAAAATTTACATAATATAATTATAATTATAAAATATAAAATTTTATTCTACCTGTAAATTATGAAAACTCCAAATATAAAATTACAAAACTCTAATTATAAAATAATTACAAATATTTTATGTAGGACAATTCTGTAAGAATTAAAAGAGATAATCCAGCAAAACTTCATATGCTTGCTATTATCTGTAAGATTTCATATTACATTATTTTGCAAATTCTGTTGAGTATAAATAACTTTTTTAATAAAACATGTTACAACTTGGAAGATGTTTAACATAATGTAACAGTTGTATATAAACTTAATTTCAATACTGGACCTTTATTTGAACAAAAGATTGCAATATTTGGCTCAACGCTAGACAAACAGTCTTAAATCTGGTTCTGTATCAAATTTATTTCTGCATTTTGACTTAAAACAAATAAAATAAAAATGCTCACTCACAAATGTATGTGAGAAATGGTAGGAGAATTTTACAAGCTTTCCTATTGAAAGATAAAAGTTGCTTTTTTTTATTTTTAGCCATCAAAGCAATTGTCAAAAAATGAGTGGCTAGCTACAATATAAAATATTTACTTTCCTACTGGCTAATGATGAGCACTATTTTAAATAATTAATCTGCTTAAAGTTTAATTATTGTTTTATTTTAAACAATGTTCATACACAAACTAGCTTTGTAAGGAAAGAATCTCTTCAAACATGACTTTAATCTCTTCTACTACTGGCACAGCAGCTATACTCTTACAAAAATTCTACTGAATGACTGACCAGCATTGCCAAGCACTTCATTTCAAAATCTATCAGGGAGAAGAATAGTAAATATAAACTGAGGAGGCTTAAATCGAAAAGCAGCCTTAATACTGAAGTGAGAGGTAACATAAGGTTTGTTTCTGCAGAACATTTGTGATGGTCCATAATGGTTTTAAGATGGCTAATCACGCATATACCCAGAGACAGTGATTTTCAAACAGCTTGACATTTGTGTTGCAGGAATACAAATGTTCATAACCTCCTGATGGTGTGATTACACAACTGACGAGGTACAATTACAGAGTAGTAGAGGGGAATATGAGAGCTGCTCCGGTGTAGTGTACAAAATGCACATTTATCTTTTTATCCATTAAGAATCAGTTTGAGCTCCAGTCAAACCACTGTGGTGATTTGGAAACAATTTGATGACAGGTTGAGAACTTGCAAGAACATGAAAACTTTATTATATATTTAAAAGGAATAGCAAGTTATACATAATGGATGTGCAGTTTCATGTACTATTTTTATTAAACTATGTTATGGAAATGCTTGTTTTATTCCATAAATTAAAAATTAAATATATAAATGTTTTTTAAACATGTTTAAAAGAACACGTTGCTCTTAGGTAAAATTGGTCAGATTTGATATTACTGCTTCATGAACACCAAAACTGTGCATATGTTCATGACAGTTTCAAATCACTTCGGAAACAAAACTATAATGATTAAAACATAAACATGCTTATTATCACAAAGGAAAATATATTCTAACACAATTAGGCAATGTTTAAAGTGCCATTAAAATTGTTTTTAGCAAAAAACCCTTTGAAGTTCACATAGAACTAAATAGGAACCTTTGCTTTAGACCAAAACTTTCTTCCCTGGTCACCAATCCTTATATATTGTCTCAGCATGTAAGTTCCTTGAGGGCAAAGACTTTCTCAAATTTTAATTTATATTCTCAAATTTTAACATGATACCTTTCACATAAGTGCTTAATAAATACATTTTTCATTCATTCAATGTATAATCTGAACCCCAGTGGCCCTCACCCAATGTCAGTAGATTCAGATTTACGGTGGGAGCCTATCTCAGTAATAATCTCTATGGTTCCTCCACCAAAGCTTTGCCTTAATAAAATTAGAATTTTACTCATATCTTTCTAAAGGCTTTTAGCTCTCCTGCAAACATTCAGACTAATAAGCCTCTGGATATAGAACAGGTTATTCAATTAGCCAAAAATTCAAAATACTTTAATGTCTAAACCCCTTGAAAATCAGAAAAGCTCTTTTACCACCTTATTTTCCAGAGGGTACCAAGGAAACTTCTCATCTCCCAAGTCTCATTTTCTCTCTGAATCTATACAGTTGATATAATTCACTGTACCTGTGAAGGGAGAACTCCAGGTTGCTACTTAATACATGTTGTTCTCTGTTATAAAATTAAATTTCTTTTCCTTGTAGCTACACAGATGGCATGGCCTGTGATCCAAGTGCAACTACATCTCTTCTCCCACCTTCTCTCTAAAGAATGTGATGATTTTTCTTTCTCTCTGGTTTCTATTTGATCCATCCACCTAACATTAGTCTCTAAGTGCACTCCATCTCTGGCTGTTCCCCAGGTCTAGAATGTTCTTGCTTCTATCAAGACTTAGTCCAATTTCACCTCCTTCAGCAGGCCTTTCCTGTCCCCTCCTCCACAGACACTGCTAATGTGCCTTCTTCTGGGATCACTTTCCATTTACATGGCATATAGCTTGTATGAACATTGATATTTCCATGTTTTCTCTCCCCACAGAATGTAAACTCCTTGAGGGAAGGGACCAAATATTTGCCTTTCTTTGTATTCCAAGTACTTAGCACAATGCCTAGCATATAGTAAGTATTTTTAAAATGCTTGCCAGCTGACATGGTTCCCTATGTCCTTTCTCTAGGACTGTGTGTTGGTCTGGTATCTGTGTCTCTGTATGCCTTTCTGAGTCTTTGTGTGTCGTGTGTGTGTGTGTGTGTGTGTGTGTGTGTGTGTGTGTGTGTGTTGCCTTTTTGGATCTTTCTAGGTCTCCAATGGATTTTCATCTCCCTTTAAAGGTAATGCCCAAGGGCTAGCATGTGAAGTATGTGAACCCTATGATCAGCAATGCATCACCTCAGAGATCCCCACCACTATTGCCATGAAAAAGTGGCATTAAGGAACTAGGGTAAAGATACTTTACATCTCATTCAGGAGACAGTAGAAATAACATTCTTCTCCCAGTTAAAAATTTCCAATCCTTGCAAATTATGTCAGAGTACCTACTCCCTCTGCACCTGAAAGTGCTAGTGGACTACATAGGTAAAACCTTCACTTATCACAACTGGAGCATTGCATGTCAGCCTGGTCCTGGCCAGATGGTTCAGGTACTTCTGTGGTAACTCTTAGCTACTTTTGAACATGCTATCTCCCCATCTTCTATGGAAAAGCAGGTGTTTGGGGGCATATGGATCTGTATTTCCTATAGCCTCCAATAGCAGCTTACAATATATACTATATGTCAATATATGCATATCCCAAATTCAATACCTCCTTATGCTAAATATTCCTTCACTCTAGTGCAGGTCCTCATCACCTCATGCCTGGTTTATTGCGACAGCTGCTGGTAGGTCTGCCTGTCTCAAGCCTCTCCTTACTCCAATCCAGACACTAAAGCAATTTTCCTAAAGTGTATCATGTTACCCCTCCTTCCCTCAGTAAATTCTAATGGCTCCCTATTGCCTCCAAGATCAAATACGACATGTTCTATGTGGCATTCAAAGCCCTTCATAACCCGTCTCCTTCATACCTTTCCAGTTTTCTTACACTTTGTCCCCCTACCACATACTCTTCAATCCAGTAATGCTGGCCTTATAGCTGCTCCATGAACAAGATGCTCCATCGCTCAGCTGTGGGAACTTTCTCTGTCTGTCTGCCATGCTTAGAATGCTCTCCTTCCTCAACCTCCCCAGCATCTTCTTAGTCCCAACTAAAATCCCTCCTTCTGCAGGAAGCCTTCCCGCATCCCTCTTAATTTCAGCACCTTTCCTCTCTTAATTGTTACTATACTGTATGTATTACTTGTTTGTAGATATTTGTTTGTGCATTGTCTCCCCCATTAAAGTGTAAGCATCTGGAGGACAGGGACTGTTTTTTGCCTCTTTTCCTATTCCTAGCACTTAGCATAGAAGCTAGCACTTAGTAGGTGCTTAAAAACATTTATTGATAGGGGCAGCTAGGTGGTGCAGCGGATAGAGCACTGGCCCTGGAGTCAGGAGGACCTGAGTTCAATTCCGGGCTCAGACACATAACACTCATTAGCTGTGTGACTCTGGGCAAGGCACTGAACTGAAATTGCCTCACCAAAAAAAAAAAGTTTATTGATTTGTTAATTGTTAAGCATACATATGCTACTCATATTTCTAGTCCCTGTTTCACATTCTTTTTTTTTTTAATTAATTATTCCTCCCCAGTACCCTACAAAATAGATTCTAGGCAAGGAAGCCAGATTCATAAAAGGAATCTTAAAGGTCATTTAGGCCAATGTCATCATTTATAGAATAATTAATGATGATGATGATGATGATTACCAGCATTTACCCTACTATGTACCCTAAGGCATTTTGCCACTATTATTTCATTTAATCCTCAAAACAAATCTGTGAGGTAGGTGTTTTTATTATCCATATTTTAGGAAACTGAGGCAAGCAAAAGTTAAGTGATTTGTCCAAGGTCACACAGCTAGTAAACATCTGAGGCTGGATTTGAACTCAGATCTTCTATATTTCAGACCCAGAGCTGTATCTACTGTATCACCTAGCACTAGCCTCTTTCTATCCACTTGGTTTGCTGCTCTGCATCCTGTATCACATTCGACTTTTGAAACAGTGATTTTTTTAAAAGGAGGAAAAAATCCTCTCCCTACTCACCCCTCCTCTTAAAATCCCTGGCTTTCTTTAAGACTTAGCTCAAATGCCACCTTCCAAAAGAGACCTTTCCCAAAGTCCTCTAGGGAGATTCTAAAGCCTTCTCTCTAAGGTTATCCACTCTGGGGGCTATCTCCAGTCCTGTCCTGATCTATATTTTGCCACTGGACTCGGATGGCTCCAGAGGAAAGAGCAAGGCTGGTAACCTTGCACAGCCCTCTCTCAATTAAAACCAATTCATTTGCAAGTCATGGCATCATCTTCCTGATGTCATGGTCCTCTTCCAGAATGAAGAACAAACAGCAGTCATCTACTCTATAAACATATGGGATTTCCCCATTTTTGTCCACGTTGTCTCCCCCCATTACAATGTAAGTTCCTTGAAGGCAATGGCTGGTTTTGCTTTTCCTTTGTTTCCCCAGCTTCTTGCTCAGTACCTGGCACATAGTAAACATGTTGATCGATGATTGTTAATTGATGTATTGACTGATTGTTCTCCCACCATATATTATTTGCATCCCTCCTATGCAGCAAAAGTTTGTGGGAGAAATGGTTAGGACAGGGCCAGGTACATTGTAGTGACTTTTGACATCATGAGAGAAACTCTTCCAACCACCATAACTTTCAGTAACTATTCTGGTGGGTGCTGTCATATTTCCTATAAAAACACACAGTGCTATGGGGTAAAGCCCCAAGAAATCAAGCTCTGACTGGTTTCCAGGAAGCCCATCAAGCCATTCTTGGTGGAAATGCTTTCGATCATTGGGAGAAAGAGCTGTAGAATTTCATTTGCAATTTTTATTCCACATTCCTTGAACACTAACTCAGAGCCAACATCCAGTGCCAACATACAAGCTTCATAATTAAATCATCCTACGTTCTCCTATTAAAAATGGGTCTGCTGGTTTGAGCAGGTTATTTGTTACACTGCCTGGGGCTTAGCTAATAATGGTGCAGCCAACCAGCCCAGAAGTCTTGCTGAGTACAAACCTGTCAAAAATTCTAGGTGGATGGCCAGATAACCAATTCAAGCATTCCCCAGCCCCTGAATCCCCGATTCAGGAAACAGTGCTTTTTCCCCCCCAATAGCTGCTTGCAATTCAGCTATTCTCACACTCAATATCACCACAGAGGCTAGAGATGAAAGAAAAGATGCCAATTTAACTGTTAGCTACTCCTTGGCAGCTCTAGTAGGAGGATTGGGGACCAGGCAAGAAGTTAAAACTGTGAAACAAGAGAGATTTGAGTGATCTATGGATTTCAATTATTCAAGGCAGCCACAAAGGGTAGTTAGGAGCAACCAACCAAAAATATTAACACAACTTTGTGTGGCTATTTCACTAACTGTTTTTAAGTGTCCTCCAATCAGGACCTTATTTTTGGAGAGGCAGCTCTCCCTTCACTGAAGGTCTTCAGGAAGAGGCTGGATGGCCATTTGTCAGGGATGGTGATTATGACCAGATGAGAGGGCCACTGATGTCCCTTCTGAGTTTGATATAATGTGATTCAGTCCTTCATGATCTCAGGGAAAGGGTAGCCTGGAGTCAGCCATTGGCTGGAATTCTGGTGTTGATACTATGTGACCATAATTGAATTATTTTTCCTCTCTGAGACTTCATTTATTCATCTATAAAATATAAAGACTTGTTCTTGTAGAAAGTTCTTTGTAAATTTTAGAGCACTATGCAAATTAAATATGTCATTTTCTTATCCTTATTATTCTCAAATGCCCTTTTAATTGAAGAGACAATGCCTCCAAAATGGGGATTTTCTAAATAGCTATTTTGTTTGATTGTTGAGAGGAAGCCTGGTGGGATGGACAGAGTAGCAATGTGAAAGTCAGGTACACCTGGTTCTGCTTCTAACACATACTGGCTTTGTGATTCTGGATAAGTCACTTATCCCCCACAGTCTCCCGATAATTCTCTGAATCTACAGATTGCAGAGGAGTGCCAACCAGTATGGTAGCACTAGTACCCACAAAATACAATACTGTATCACACTATAGCACCTAGGGCACCTCCTTTCTCACATATGAAGTCCCCAGAATAACTCCCCCAGGTTCAAGCTACGCTATGGGTTCACAGCCTCTCACAAGCCCCCATCAAAGGGTATACTTTTTCTCTAGTCAACAGAGATTTGATTAGTTCAAAGCAAAAACATTTCATGAAATAGAACAGTAAGATTTGCAACAGAATATTCCTCCCATAAATATAGGGAGGGAATTTTCCTAATGAGGAGGAAACCAATGAATCCTTAAACCAATGAAATCACACATTTAACTTCCCCCAAAATGGAAATAAGTGTACTACTGTCTAAAAAAAAAAATACCACCAGCACCATAATGAAATTTCTCCCAAAGCTAAATATGTATATAGACCCCATTAATGAGTTCGGGCCAGTTTGCATGAGGTTTTGACAGAATGGTTGATATAGAGCCAAGGAAAGAAATGCTTGGCTCCTTAATGCACAATGCTGTATTTGTCTCATTGTTACATTAAAAATGTTAGCAAAATAATGTGACGGGTTATAGAAATAGATGAGTAGAAATAGAATGCCATTTGCAAGGACTCTGGAAAGGGTGAAGAGTTACCTGTCTGGAATCATCCCCTGGGAATACATATGGGACACAGTCTCAGGTAGTCACTGTTGGGAAAAAAAGGCATAGCAAATGAATTTACTGCCTACCTGAGAGGAAAGAGACCAGCATAGCCCTCTGGCTCTGCTTCCTGTGCTTCTACTATAATTCTCAGTCCTATACTTACTTAATTAAATGAACCATATTCGGTTTGAAAAATAGAGGAGGTTGTCATAATTGTTATCGCTGAGATTTTCTGAAGCTATCCTCTCAAATCTTGGACTCCACAATTCAAATTCGGTTTCCTGGAACATTATTATGCTCCCAACTCCTTGAGGGGTGAGCAACTAGGACCTGGGAAGTTTAAGGTATTGGATGTTCCAAGGAGCTCCATTATCCTTCCATAGTATGGAGAGTACTCACAGATTAATCCTCGACTGATACTTCCTACCTACCCCTTATCCTAGCTGTTAAAACTCTGTCCTAAGGATCTGGGGGGGATTTGGGGATGTCTGTGGCTGATTGGTTCAATGAGTCAGAGAAATAATAGTGCTAATAATGATGCTGAACAATAATAATAATGGTTTACATTGTATGTGCCTCCTCATAATGCAAAGCATTTTTCTGAAAAATGAAGGGATGGGACTAGTTGATTTCTAAGGTCTCTTGCAGCAATAGATTTTGTGATCCTAGGATTTCCACATGTGCATCATTTCATTTGTGTCCCATGGACAACTCTGAGACATGTTTTATTATCCCTGTTGTTCAAACCTTAGGATCATAGAGTCAGAGCTAGAAGGGACCTTAGGCTCCTTCCTTTGGAAGGCTTTGCTTTCATCAAGGCTCAGTTCAGGGGCTGCTTCCAATGAGAAGCCCCCTCATCCTCCCACCATTCCCCCGTCCACAGTTGTTCATGCTCTCTTTCCTCACAGGGTCATCTAGAGCTGGAAGGAACCTTCAAAGCCATCTTGGCCAACCTTTTCATTTTACAGATGAGGAAACTGAGGCACAAGGAAGTAAAGTGATCTGACCAAGGTCACACAAGCAGTTAGTGTTAGAGGTAGGGTTTGAATGCAGATCCTCTGACTCTGAAATCTACTGCTCATTAAGGCCATTAAGGCCAACTCTTAAAAATAAACTCTCTTCTCCTTTCTTCTTTCCTCCTAGCTCTAGCTCTTTCTGTCTCTCAGTCTCTCTCTCTCTCTCTCTCTCTCTCTCTCTATCTTCTATCTATCTATCTATCTATCTCTCTATCTCAGTCTCTCTGTTTTTGTCTATCGCTGTCTTCTTGGTCTCCCTCACCTCTATCTTCCTCTCTCTCTTCTACTCTCTTTCCCTCCCTTTCTTTCCTTTCTCTCTCTGTCTCTCTGCCTGTCTCTCTGTCTGCCTCTGCCTCTGTCTCTCTCTCTGTCTGTCCTTGTCTCTCTCTGTCTCTCATTTATTTCTATCATCTCTCTCTCCTCTTTTTCTATTCTCTCTCTCTCTCTCTCTCTCTCTCTCTCTCTCTCTCTCTCTCTCTCTCTCTCTCTCTCTCTCTCTCCCACCTTTCTATATAATGACATAATGGATAGAGTCCTAGCTTTGGAACTGAAATTCAGATCTTACTTCAGACACTTAACAGTTCTTCAATCCTAGGTAAGCCAAAGGATCGTTGATTCATAGCTGGAAGGCACCTCAGACGTAATTGTACTATCTCAAATGAGGAAGCTGAAACCCAAAGACAGGAAACATCTTAAATAATGTCGCAGGGGCAGTAAGTGGCAGGGCTGGGCCTCAGATTCAGATCCACTGACTCCAGAGACAGCATTTTTTTTCCAGCACACTACGCTGTCTCACTGTAACTCTCAGATGGGTAGAATAAAGGTGTGAGGGGAGAGAAACAGACAGAGACAGAGAAAGAGAGAAGGATGGCTTAGTGGATAGAGGACCAGACTTGTCCAGAAGATCTGAGTTCAGTCCCCGCCTCTGACACATACTATGACCATAGAAACAGCTTCTCGTAGCCCCAGGCAACTCTCAGAAATCTAAGATTAAAAATTATGATGCTAGTCAGCATCTGTAGAGGGAGTTTCCACACCGGGAGTTCCCAAAAGGGATTAAAATCACAGATCCAGAACAAATTGGGAGGGGGGATGAGAAGAAGGAGAGGAGAGGGAGATTAGAGTAGCTCATGATGAATTTTATGATTACAAGGCATGAGCCTTAGTCTAGAGAAACATCTAAAGGTCACCCATGGCAGTAGACATTCACACCACCTGCTTGCTGAGTGAACCCAGAGATCCCATGTGCCTGCTTCTGACTGAGACTCAAGAGGACTGAGCCAAGGGCTGCCGTGCTCTAGCAGGTTGCATGAAGGTCAAACTTTGCTGTTCAGAACTCCCCGTTCCCCTTTACACCTTCTTCCAGAATGCAGTTGTGGTGAGGTGTGAAGGGAAGAGGATTTCTCCCATTCCCTTCCTCCCCTCGAGTGGGTGCACACACATACCAGAAGCAGCTGATGGTCAGTGGCAGGTGAAGAATATACCAGGTGATCATCATTGACCTTAATTCCTAGGCACCTTCTGCCTTTCCATTCTCTTTCCTGACCAGAGGTCAGAGACTAGCTTTGGTGAAAATGGACTTTCTGGGCAGATTCAAGAGTTCCCAAAAGATCCAATGTTCCTGAGTTTCATTGTTCAGGCAGTGGTCTCCTAGAGGTAAGTCGCTCAATGCTTTTTGGAGGAGAAAGATACTCAGGCAGATAGGTCAATAGAGTGTTGCATGCTGAGTCAGAAAGACTTGAGTTCAAATCCTGATTCAGACATTTACTAGGGGAGCGACCCTGAGCAAGTCACTTAATTTGTCTGAGTTTTCCCATCTGTAAAATGGGGGGGTATAATAGTACCTACCTCCTAGGGTTGTTATATCAAATGAGATAATATTTGTAAATCACTTGGCAAACCTTAAAGTGCCACATGAATGCTTTCTGCTACCGAAGGACCAAAGGCCTGATGGGGAAGGAAACCAAGAGACCTACTGCCCACTCTTCAGCTAGTGCTGGTCCTAGTGCAGCCACCTAACTGCCCCAAATTTAAATGTTGGAAGACATATTTTTTTTTTTAGTTAGGCAGTGGGGTTAAGTGACTTGCCCAGAGTCACACAGCTAGTAAGTTTTATGTGTCTGAGGCCAGATTTGAACTCAGGTCCTCCTGAATCCAGGCCAGTGCTCTATCCACTGTGCCACCTAGCGCAGTCCTAAGCACTTTTCAGCAGCCCCCAAACTTCCTTTAACTTCAGGCAGAGTCAAGAAGAGGTGTCTGACACCTTGTATGCTTGTGGACTCCTTTGAATCCTTACCTTTTATGAATTTTTTGTGGTGGATAAAACAAAGGCTGTCCTATAACCAATATCCATATGTTACCTTGAGTGCCTGTTCTGGGGAGCCTGTCAGCCACAGTTGGAGAAACCTAGATATGAGCCTCACCTAAATTTTATTTTAGAAGTTCTCCTGGAATATTAAGGTGGGGGTGGGGGCTTGAGCCAATGAGAAAAACTGACCCCTTTAGGGTCAGGCCCCCAATATCTACATTGGTCTGTGTAAACTCAGAGTCCCTGGGCAGCCTTAAACCATAGGTTATATAATTTAGCACAATATGTATATATATATACACAGCACCATATATATGTAAAATAACATTTAGCTTTGCTATCCACTTTTAAGTTTGATTTGTTCAATTTTACTGATTGCACCATATTGGCAAATGTTTCTGTTTTGGACCAGGCAGAAAACAGACCAACTCCTTATTTGCTTAGATTTTTGGCACCACAGACATCCCTGAGCTTAGCATTCATTAAGCAACAATGTAAAAGACGCTCTGGGAAAATTGGCTTTTTAATTATATTTTTTTCAGCTGCCTTGGTATCATGAACAGACTTGTTGGTGCTAAACATGGCCTAATGGGCAAGCCTTGTGCATACCTTAGGTTTCATCCATGGGGATTACATGCTCTAAAGCACCCAACCAACTTCTGATGTTGCTGCAACACAGTACGTCTTAGGGGGGCGGGGGAAGAGAGATTTTGCTGAAATAGCAAGAACTTCAGACCAAGTAATAGGAACTCAGCCTCTATCCTGGTCTTTGGTGAGGGACCCAGAAACAAAGTCATGGTCACCAAGCAGAAGCAAGTCAAGGTTTAAATATACATATAGAGAAGATGGCAGAGATACCCAGTGTTTAGCATCAGTACTATACGCAAGATCTCATTTAGAGACAATAGAAAGCACTCCCTTAACCATCTCGTGATTTCCCCCTTGCCCTCGTATACCTATAAGTATCCAATGTTTTCTCATACTGATATTGCAAACATAAGCAGAATTGGAGCTGATATTATTACTTTCCTATCATGGGTTCCAATTGTATGGAAAATGAGACATGCAAAGTGTCATCAGGTGATAATAACTTCACAAGACTTATGCACAATATGTATATATACATATACACAGCACCATATATATGTAAAATAACATTTAGCTTTGCTATCCACTTTTAAGTTTGATTTGTTCAATTTTACTGATTGCACCATATTGGCAAATGTTTATTACAAGAGAAATGAGCATGGATATGGAACCCAAAGAGTTCACAGTCCTTATGACAGTACAAAAAAAGTTGGAAAAAACAGGAAGGGACATGGCATGGGAGGGGAAAAGTGCAGTAATTTGTCCTGAAGGGGAGGAGCAAGGTGATGGCAAAAGCTGCATTCTTTTCCCTTGGAAACCACTAGACTATAAAGATGGAGGGTCTGCTTATTCCCAAAGGAGACCCACTGCACAAGCATTTTCTCTAGCCTGGCACAAACTGATTGGCATCTGTCTGGTCTCCCAAGGACACACAAAAAGTCCAGCTTGGGGTACAAACAACAAATTATGTCATGGGGGAGGGGGCCATCCATCCTTGACACATTCAGGGCCTTCTGCTTGCTCTGGGTCCAGTGTTCCTGGAAAATATGGCAATTCAAAAAGACAAGTTCAGAGCACCCCTTAAAAGTCCTTAACTGAAGACAATCTCCTCCTTTAGAGGAATGGTAAAAGGCTTATGGTTTCCATTCCCATCAGGAAGCTACTTCTCTTCCTAGCCAGAATGACCTGATCAATGATAGGAAAATGGGAATTCATCAAAAGATCTAACTTCCATTAGGTAGTAATCCCTTTATTTCCTGGAGTAACCCACTAGGGCCTGCATCAGAAATAATCTTTGAAGAGTTCAGTGACAAAAAGAAGGAGAAAGGAAAGGAAGGATGAGGCAACATCTTGAGGATGAAAAGGGGATGGAAGAGACTGAGTGAATCCTAAGAACTGAGAAAAGATCAGTCGGGCATCTTCCACTCTTGCCCATCTCACTCTCCCCATATGGGAGCAGTGTAAAGGGAACTTCTTTTGTCCAGGAGCCTCCTCTAAGAGAAGCCATCTAGACCACAATGCTCATTTGGATAAGGAATAATAATAATAATAATAATAATAATAACAACAACAACAAACAAAATAATGAGATGATCATAATAATAAAAAAGACAACATGGTGGTCATAGTGAACAGAGTTTGAGCCTAGATTTAAGTGTGGTCTCTGACACCTACTAGCTGTGTGACCATGGGAAAGCCACATCTCCTCAGTGCCTTAGGCAACTCACTAAAGCTAGGACCTACAAATGAGTCACCAAATCTACATTGGAGAAGCAATTTTCCCACACCAGGAATTCTTTATACTATCAAAATCTTGGATCCCAATGTCTTCATACACATAATGATGACGACAGCTAACATTTATATAACACTTGAAATTTCCAAATGGCTACACAATTTCATTTCAATTTATCTCAACAGTGCTATGAGGCAGGGAACACAGGTTTTATTATACCCATTATTAAAGGTCAGGAGGTTCTAAACCTGCAGTCCACAGACTCCTTAGGGTCTCTGGGTAGATTCAGGAGTTCCATGAACTAAGATGGGAAAAAGATTACTTCTTTATTTTCACTAACCTCTAACTAAAATTCAGCATTACCTTCAATTATTTTGAAATATTCTGAGAAGGGGTCCATAGGTTTCACCACACTACTCAAGGGATCTGTGAGATAAAAAAGATTAAGATCTATGAATCAGAGATTTAGAGCTGGAAGGGACCTTAATGACCATCCCGTTCTACCAGAAATCCACCAGAAACTGAAGTTCCAAGAAATGAAGGGAGTTGCCCCTCACATATAATGAGTCAGGTTCAGAGGTGAGAATCAAACCCCATTCAAAGTAAGGGGCTTTGAGAAACATAACAGCTCACCCTACTGTGCCCTATAAAAACAGAAAGTCTATGAAGTGGGGGCAGCTAGGTGGTGCAGGGGATTCCTAGAGTCAGGAAGACCTGAAGTCAAATCCTACCTTGGACACTTGCTAGATGTGTGACCCTAACAAGTCATTTACCAGCTATTGGACCCAGTTTCCTCATCTATAAAATAGGGATTATAATAGCACTGACTTCCCAGGGTTGTTGTGAGAATTAAATGAGATAATAATTGTAAACAGATTAGCACAGTGCCTGGCACAGAGTAGGTGCTTTATAAATGTTAGTAGTGATGATGATGATGATGATGATGATGATGATAATGATGTGGCTTGCCAATGGGTCATACAGCTAGTAAGCATCATAGAACTTTAATTCAAGTCTTCCTGACTCTACACCCAACATAATGTGAATGAAGCCAAGGTTAAAGGTCTAATTACTGCCTTGGTCAATTAGCTTTGTTTAAAGGAGCCCTCTATGGGGCAGCTAGATGGTGCAATGGATAGAGTTCTGGCCTTGGAGTCAGGAGGACCTGAGTTCAAATCCAGCCTCAGACACTTAACACTTAATACCTGTGTGACCCTGGGCAAGTCACTTAACCCCGATTGCCTCACCAAAAAGTAAAGGAGCCCTCTATTCCTCCACTCCAGACTTCATCTCACCAGTCAAAGTGTCTGGGGTTGGTAAAATGATTTTCCCAAGGTCATATGGTGAGCTAGTAGCAGATCAAGGACTCAAAGCTGGGTATCCTGATTCCTGGTCCAGTGTACCTGCCCCCTGCACCATTAGTCATTTTCATCTGTCTACATATTGACTTTCACAGGATTAAAAGAAAGTTAACATGACAAGGAGAATGAATGTTTTATACTCCTTTGCTTCAGTCTAGTTCTAGCCTTGGTGAGGTACCAATAAAATCCCCTGAATTTAACATGGGTTTTTGTTTTTTTAAAGGCAGGACTTCCCCTGGTTGGCTTCTCAGTGTCCCAGCCTCCCATGCTCCCTTTCATTCAAAATAAATGAGAGCAATGTGAGAGGTACAGGAAAGTGTCTGGCAGAGTCCAGCTGTGACCCTGAGCCTGGCTGGCCCAGGGACCACTCTAATAGGAAGTGGGAAGCCACAGAGAGGGAAAAGAATGTAGTTTTCACAAGCAGGTCGGCTGTTCGGCTCTGAGCTTCTCTGGAAATGATTAGCAGAAAAACCCACGTGAACAGCAAGTCAGCTTCCTCATCCCCGCGCTGGAAAGAGAGCACACCTCTGTTGCCTCGCCTTGGCATTTTGGACTGACTAGCCAAGCATTGATTGGGTTCCAAATCACAGACTCTCCGAGCCCTTCAAATCCAGGAGTTCTTACCCTTTTTTGTGTCATAGACTCCTTTGGAAGTCTGATGAAGCCAATGGATCGCTTCTCAAGGTGGTATTTGATGTCTCTATTCATAACTGAAAAAATGCTCGATTTCAGTTAGAGGTTAGTGAAAACAAAGGGGTAATTCTTTTCCCATCCAAGTTCACAGCACATCTCCCACACACACACCTGAAATCTATCCACAGAGCAATTAGGGGTTAAATTTACAGTTGAGAAACCTTGATCTAGTCCGATCTATACTTGAAAAGGATTCCTGTTGACAGCATATCTGACATGCAGTCATACAGCCTTCACCTAGTGAAGGGGGGCTCACTATCACCCACAGTAATCCACTCCACTTTGTAATAGTCTACAAGCATTTATTAAGTGCCTTCTCTGTGCCAGGTACCATGCTGGGAACTGGGATTGCAATCCCTCCTCTTAAGAAGCTTACATTCGAAAGGAGTTTTCCTATGCCTCAGTCTACCTCTTTTGTAACTCTCACCCAATTCTCCTAGCTCTTCCCTCTGGGCCAAAGAAAAATAAATTTAATCCCCTTTTCATACAATAACCCTTCAAGGTCTTGAACACAACTATCACACTCCCTTTAAGTCTTCTCTGCTCTAGGCCAAACACTCCCAAATCCTTATAAAAATAATAATTCACATTGGCATAGTACTTCAAGACTTACAAAGTACTTTCATCACACACACACACAAGCCTCCTGAAATAAGTTGTAGAAATATTATCCCCATTTTACAGACAAAGAAACTGAGACTCAGGCTAAATTTCTTGTCCAAGGTCACAGATTAAAGCTGGGACTCTAGCCCAAGTTACACTGTCTTCCAAGCCAGCTCTCTTTCCCCTGCCCTGTGCTGAATTTGAACTATCTGCCATCTGTCACTACAGATACTGGAGGATGTCAGCTCCTGCTTGGCTGTACAGAAAGAAATGACTGACGGGGGATGAATTTGCAAGATGACACCACTAATAATGACAGGAATAATAATAACACTAATATCTGAGGCACCGGTAGTGCTTTGACACACCTGTCACATTTGATCCTGCTCTGAGCATACCTAGGGTCAGACCACATCCACGGAGACACGGGGAGATGAATGAAAAGAGACGGTGATGCTTGTCAGCAGGTAGGGCAGCAACACTTTACACTACACTTAGATTAGGGAAGGATCTTTGTCATCACCTGACAGATTCAGTTTAATTCAACATTTTTTAAGTCATAAATACAGGTCCTGTGACTCCATCCTAGGTACTAGGTATAAGAGGAATGGGGGAGGAGGGTTAAGGCTTCCAGAAGCTAGGTGGTGGAGTGGATAGAGTGTTGGAAGTGGAGTCAGGAAGACCAGAGTTCAAATTCCACTGCCATTGTTATCATCCTTATTTTGCAGATGGGGAAGCTGAAGCTAGGGAGTTCAAGCGATTTGCCCAGGATCACCGACACTAATGAGCATTTGAGACAGAACTTGAACCCACCATCCTGACTCAACCCCCAAACATTAGTCCAACTCTCTAAGCACAATATGTGCAGTGACTATGACAATGTAATGTTTCTGGTTTTCCCTGAAGAGACCTTCCAAGCCAGGAGCCCCCATAAGCCGGGAGCTAAAGGAAGGACATTAATAAAATGGGGCAGGGCTGGAAGGATCAACATCTCCGCATCATTGCTTCTACCTAGAGGATCAGGGCTTCCCATGCTCTACCTCCTCTGCCCCTGGCCCTCTTAGAATCCTCAAATACTACATCTAACAAGAGGCTTTTCCCAATTCCTCTTAATTACTAGGGGTATTTTCCCCCTCCTGAACTTGTCAAAATATTTATGTATCTCCAGGAGAACATAAGACATAGACTGTTACCTTTTTATCTAGGTACCATCCTGTCCACAGCTTGCACATAGTAGGAACTTATAAGTTTTTATGGAATTGAATTGAAAAGAACTGAATTGAACTCACCTGGACAAGCCAATCCTATCCCAGGCCTCGGGTCAGACCGGGAATTCAATCTGGCTGACAGCTCCGGGTCAGGGTGAAGAATGCCCAATTTCACCCAGCTTGGCAATGATTACATGACCCGGTCAGACCCAATTTGTACTAAAGCAGGGCAGCTTCACCCAGGAGTAACACTTGGGTGAACTTGACATGACTGAGGACTGACTCAAAAGCCAAATCCTTCCCTCTGCTTGAGTGAGTACCAAGCATTGATCCTCTCTGCATAACAAGCGTCCAGCTAATTTCCCATTGCCTAATGTTGCTCTCTAACTGTCCCAAGCTCTCCAGCTAGAGCATAAGCTCCCTGAGGCAGAAGAATCACTTGTTATTCTTCTCTTCTGTCCCCCTATAATTACTATTATTAAGCACCTGCTATGCACAGGACGCTGTCCCATGTGCTAGAGATATATGGGGCAATGTGAGACGTGGAGGAGCTAGGGGATAGAGTGGACAGTGTTGGACGTGGAGTCTGAAAGACCTTGGTTCAAATCCTGCCTTGATGAGTAGAGGGAGCCGGTAGTAGACCCTCCAAATATAGCACTTTCCTTACCTTCTCAGCCTTCTTACACCTTATTCCCCCCTATACATCCTATAATCCAGATATACCAGCCTTCTTGCAGCAATTCAAAGACAGCATGAAATCTCCCATCTCCACGCCTGTGCACTGGTTATGCTCCATGCCTTAAATGTTCTGTGTGTTCATTTCCTCAACTTCCTGCAAGACTCAGCTTAAATCCCTCCCTCTACAGACCTTTTCAGTACCACCCCCTAGCTGCCAATGCCTCCCCCATCCACATTGCCTTCTGCATGTATGGACCTATTATTTTACATGATACTTCCCTTGTTAGAATGGGAACCTTAGAAAGCAAGAATGGGGTTTTTTTGGTCTTTCTTGGTATTCCTAGTGATTGTTGTAGAGTCAATGCATAATAAAGGCACATTGGCTTAACTGGACTTGGCCCTTAAGAAATACTGATTGATTGGTTTGCCTACTGGTCACAGATTTAGGTGTGGAAAGAAACTTAGGGATAATTGAGACCGACCCCCTCATTTTGCAGGTGAAAAAATGGAGGCCCAGCAAAGTGAAGGCATTTCCCACAGGCCATCCAGGTTACAGGTATCCTAATTAGGATTTGAATCCACAGCCTCTGACTCCATTTCCCATTATTGGTTGAGAAAAAAGAAGGGAACAAGTTCATTCTCCCATCCTGATGCTACTCACCTGGCTTTGCTGCTCCCTCACCCACACACCCAAAATGTGACTGGAGACAAATTCTAGTCACAAACAAGCAGGGGGGGGGGGAACTTGTGGCCCTCTAGGTCCTCAGGAGTGGCCCTTTGACTGAATCCAAACTTCACAGAACAAATCTCCTTAATGAAAGGATTTGTTCCGTAAAACTTGGACTCGGTCCAAAGGCCGCACCCAAGGACATAGAAGGCCACATGATTCCCCATTCCTGGTAGAAGATGCCTCCTCTCATCTGGTGTAAGGTGAGATGAAGAACAGGAGGCAAGAAAAGCCCTCTTAGGACCCAGGACCCTAGGATCACTAGTGAACCCAGACAATAATTGCAGTGATAAAAGAGAAATTTTTCACTGGTGAGTTAACAGAGGTTAAGTAAGGAGAGATTCTTCTCACAGAGAGAGGAAGGCAAGGGGACATGCTCCTCTTAAAGATCTGTCACTAGAGACTGTTAAATTCAGACCCTAAAAATTAGGGCACCTACTGCCTTCAGGCACTCGGCACATTCAGGGTTAGCTAGGTCTTCTGGCCAAGCCCTGGGCAGATGTGGGAAGTAGAACAAAAGATAGAACTTTAATAAAACTCCACTGACCACTGTACAGGGACTAGTCTTGCCCTCTTTACCCTCAAGGTTCAGCACATAGTATGAGCCAGGGCCTGGCACACAGTAGGCATTAACACACACTTGTTGACTTGCTGTCAGTCATCAATAAACAGGCAGGAGACAAGCCTTCTACTGGCCTGAACTTCATGACTACAAAATCACTCCATACAGATAAAAAGGACATTTCTCCTATCTGGATTTCAGTTTCTCCATTGAGTGAAAAAGACTGGTTCCGTTGAAAGCAGACTGTGTGGAGTCAGAGGACCTGGGCTTGATTCGCAGCTTTGCCCCTCCTGCTACCTTTGTGTCTTTAGTCAAGCCATTTAACTCCTCTGGGGGGGAGGGGGAGAGGCAGAGGGAGAAGGAAGGAGAAAGAAAGAGGGGAAGAAAGAAACAGGAAGAAAGGAAGGAAGGGAGAGAGAAAAAGAGGAAGGAAAAAAATTGGGTTAGAGCATAGGATTATAAATTTAGAGCTAGAAGAGACTGAAGAGATTATCTATCACTCAGTTCATTTTATGGGTGAGGAAGCTGAGGCCTGGAGAGGTTAAGTGATTTACCAAGGATCACACAGGTAACAAGCAGCAGAAAAGGGATTTAGAGGTCTTTTGACTCATTCCACTGTACATAAAAGGACATCCAGAGTTCCCTCTAGTTCTTTATCTAAGATACTATGATTTTGAAACTATGTAAGACCCATGGTTTATAGAAGAAACGTATCCTCTTCCCAACAAAGGGTTCCAGTTCTGGGCTCACATGGGTTGGGTTCATGTTCTAGGAAAGTCTAAGCTCTAAAAAGGGAGTATCCAGGCAATTCTCATGTTCTCTGGATTATATATGTGTGTGTGTGTGTGTGTGTGTGTGTGTATACATATCCCCACCCAAGAGTAAAATTTTGGGGGAAATCTCTTACACAAAATTTAAGTTTGACCCATGTTTATGGTTTCCTAAAAAGGCACTAACAGTCTCTTCTAGAAAGGTACAAAGTAAGTCAGGTATAGGACAGTTATTTATTTCTCCCACCCATAAAGAGACACTTAAAACACAAAAGACTCTTAAGTGTACATTAACACATACCTAAAACATGAACTGTAACCCATCATTCCTATAACCCATCATTGCTGAGGTGATGGGTAGAAACATGCAAGAGGATTATGGGATTACTGAATAGTCATTTCATAACTCAGATCTGTACCATCTGAGCACCTCACTTTGGCCAGCCCAGAATGCAAGACTCATCTTCTTGCCCATGGCCATCTTCTCTTCCAAGAATTCCTTACAGAGATCACTTCCTGCTGGGCAACCAGCTCCTGGACCTAGATGCTCCCAATCTCACAAAGTTGCCACCAAGAATAGGAATGTCCCTTTTCAGAGCTGCTGGTTGATCCTCTGTGTGCAGAGAAAGAAATATCGAATGCAAAGGGGCAACTAGGGCCTTAAAATCCAATCTCAGGCTCATTGAGACAAGCATGAGTCTTTCCTACTGTGTGTGGAGGCAGCCACCATACCTATGGAAGGATGGAAAGAGATCCCTTACCCCCTACTATGGAAATCTGAGGAGGCAGGAAGAATTCTAATATGCTTGACAGAGGGGAAGAAATAGGATGAGATAGGGCAGTCACTCCTCTTAAAGTCAATTGAACAGACAACTCTCTCTGGCTCAGTCACCAATTTTCTTTGGCACAGACCCCCTTCTCCTTGACCCCCTCACAGAAACCAAAGGGACCCACCAGGATACTCTGGTCAGCAAGAAGCCTGAGCACATAAGTCACAAGAAGAGGTCAGGACAATGGCTTAGCCCAGTGGAAAGTGCCCCAAGCATATCAGGGTGGTCTACTGTAATTCCCCGCCCCCCCATTATAATTCCCAGATGCTTTCCAGCCCTGACACTGTAGGTGATAAAGGTTTGTGGAATGGGTGTGGGTGACAGACTTATTCTAGAAAAGAGCACAGCACACAAATTTAGGAGTAAAAAAAGGAGAAAGTCCTGGGAGCACCCTGGCATCTTACCAAAAGTTCCTTGGCCTCTGCACATACCATAGAGCAGAGCAAATATTTTCCTGAGTGCTTCCATGCAGCTGAGGGCAACCAGCAAGCAGGCTAAGACAGAGGCTTGCTTCACATGGCCAACAAAAGTCACTCTGGACCTCTTGGTGGTTGTGGTGGGTCCTGGCTCTGGGCCTCCTCCTCCCTCTTAGCCACACCTCAAACTAGAAGGTGGTGAGACCTCTCACCCATCTGGCCTTTTTGCAGAGAGCTCCAGGGATGGAGGCAGCTCCCAGTGGCTTTTGCAGGAGCAGGATTAAGGCTGGGAATGCCTTCCTAAGGTTTCTCCTTTGGAGGGGTGGGGAGATATGCAGTACCTTATTCTCACTGGGGAATGACCTACAAGTGGTGAGTTCCTAATGAGGTGGGGCACCAGGAACGCTACTCCACTTCCTTTCAGGAGGTTGGAAAATCCACCACACTACTTTTAGTGTAGGCAGATACTTTTTATCTTGGACTGAAATCCTACCCAAACCATCTACTTTCATATTCTCTTGTATCACAGCTCACTGTGCCACTGAAAGCAGCTTGCCTCTCCCTTAGTTCATAACTCCTTCCTAGCCTGTGACCCTTTCAGGAGCCAAGTCTCCCCTCACTGTCAGCAATCCAATTCAACAGGTCATTACTGAGCTCCTACTATGTGCCGAAAAGGCCTTATTCTAAAGCGCACGTAAATCATTGCTTCCAGCTCCTCGTGATGAGGCTGTAAATTCTCCTCGGCTTGGTAATCAAAATCAGATGCTCCAACCTCCCTGCTCCCAAAAGCTAGGGCTACCTGAGCTGCTAAGGCACCCGAGTCATGGAAGGAATTTCCACAAGTTTTTACGATTGTTGTTGCCAAAGAAACCACTTCCTAGGGAATCCATATGTTCAGTGGGTCTGTTTCAGCTTGGAGCTGGAGAGTGAGGAGGTTGGTGGTATTGGTTGGTGGGGAGTGGGGGGAAGGGATGATCTCAGGAAGTTCAGAAGGGCCTGACCAGATTGATGTGGCTGAGTGACTGCCTGATCATTTTCTATCCCGTTAGGATTTGCTCAAGAATTCGGCTTGACCTATTAGGAACCTGCTATGTGTTCAGCTAGGTAGCGCAGTGGATAGAGTGCCAGATGCACAGTCAGGAAGACTCATCTTCCTGAGTTTCATTCTGGTCTCAGACACTTTCTGGCCGTGTGACCCTGGACCTTTTATTCCCTTCCCCTTCCCTCTCCCCTCCCCCCTTCACAGGGCTTAGTAGGAGAATTTAAGCCAAATACAAAATAGCATGTGACTAATTTAAACAAGGTGTTGCATGAGTTTTGAAGAGGAGAAAGTCATTACCAAGAGCAGAGTTAAATTCAACTCCATAGATGCTAGCATCTACCATGTAGAAGCACATCCATTTCTAACAATTCTTTGTTTCCATCAAAATTCAGCTCCAGTGATCTGTTCTCAGCCAAATCTTTCTTGATCCCTCAAGTGTCAGTGCTGAGCCACACATCAACAATACAAGGACAAACATGAAAAGCAGCCCCTGTACTCAAAAAGCTTAAGTTCTACTGGAGGATAATCTGTTGTTTTGTTGTGTCTGATTCTACATGACCCCATTTGGGGTTTTCTTGGCAAAAATACTGGAGTGATTTAGCCATCTCCTTCTCCAGCTCATTTTACAGAGAAGGAAACTGAATTGAGTGACTTGCTCAGGGTCACACAGCTAGTAAGTGTCTGAGGCCAGATTTGAACTCATGAAGAGGAGTCTTCCTGATTCCAAACCCTATGCTCTATCCACTTGCCACCTAGCACACCTATTCACAGCTAAGTAAAGACCTGAAGAGGAAACCAGCACAGGGACATTGCAAAATGCTTCCCACAAGAGACAGCATATGAGCAGAGCCTTGAAGGAAGCTAGAGATCATAAAACACAAAGGTAAGAGGGCATGGAGGGAGACAGTCGTGCGAAGTCATGGAGATGAGAGATGCAATGTTAAGTTTGAGGAACAGCAAGCAGACCCACTTTGCTAAAATGTAGACCAGAGATGAAACAGGAAATTCTGCTGGAAAAGTGAGGCAGGAACCAGAACATGGAGTGCTTTAAATGCCAGGCAGGAGAATTTGTACTTTACCCTAAGGAGCCACTGAAGGATTTTGTTCAAAGTAGTGATAGGGACAGACCTGAGCATTGGGAGAATGATCTTGGCACCCATGAAGAAGGTGGATTAGATAGGAAGAAACTGAAAGCTGTAAGTCCAATTAAGAGATTGTCAACGGTCCAGGGGAGAGGTGCTGGAGGGCCTGAGCTAGGGTGACCATTGCCCAAGCAGAAAAAAGGGAGTGAATGGGAGAGATGGCACACCAAAACTTGGCAAAGGATGCAATGTGGAAAGTGAGAGAGAGGGAAGAGAGGAGTCTGAAGACAGGAATCTAGGTGCTTAAAGATTGTGGTGCCCTGCCCCCCAACAGAAATAGGAAAGTATGGAGGAGGGGAAGGTCTGTGGAGGAAGATAATCAGTTCTATTTCAGATGGAGTGAATTTAAGATGCTGATGAGACATACAGATGGAACTATTCAGTAGGCAATTGGAAATGAGGGGCCATAGTACAGGAGAGAGATTAGGTCTGGTAATATAGATTTCAGAGCCATCTGCATATAAATGATCATTGAACTCAAGGGAGTTGATGAGATCATGTAGAGAGAGAGACAGGACAGAACCATAGGGGACATCCACAATCGATCACTCTTGTTAAAATAAGCATTCATTAGATACCTACGATGTTCCAGGTATTGTGAGGCTGCCTGTAAAGTGATTCTTCTCTCTCTCTCTCTCTCTCCCCCTTTCCCCTTTTCCTCCTTCTCCCACTCTTTCTCCCTCCTCACCTTTTCTCCTCTTCCCCTTCTCTTCCTCTCCCTATCTTCTTCTCTCCCTCTCCCTCCTCCTCCCCTTTCCTCCCTGTCTTCCTCTCTCCTTTCCTTTCCCTCTTTCCCTCACTCTCCCTTTCCCTCTCTTCCCCTCACAGAGCAAGCATGCATTCTTAAGATGGGGTGGAGGATAAGACATGTCCATGGAGAGTCAACTGTCCCCAGAAACTGCAATGGCTGCCTTGGACTATGAAGGTGTGGGAGTTACCTCTGCTTACTCACAGCTTCTGGCCACAGATCAGAAATTAGATTTCTCTACCTAGGAGGCAGTTAGGTAACACAGTGTATATAAAACACCAGGCCTGGAGACAGGAAGATCTGAGTTCAAATCCAACCTGAGACACTAGCTGTGTGACCCTGGGCCAGTCACTTAACCCTGTTTGCCTCAGTTTCCTCACCTGTAAAAACAAGCTGGAGAAGGAAATGACAAACTGCTTCAGTATCTTTACCAAGAAAACCCCAAATGGGGTCACAAAGAATTGATACGACTGAGCAATGGTAAACATCCTAGAATCTTTTACTTCCTTCCAAACTCAGCTCCAACGCCAACATTGCCACCTTTCACATAAAGTTTTTTGTGAATGCCCCCCTCAAAATTCCAGTGTCCATTCTCCTTTAAAACAAGCTTATTTTTATTTCCTATTCTTCCCTATACATGGGAAAGAGAAGGAAGTTGTTATCCGTGTAACTTATATGTATATCCATGCAGGTTTTTCTAAATTGGGCTGTATGGAGGGGAACTGGAGACTGAACCAATTGTGTTGGCCTGCTCAGCTCTCAGAGAGGAAATTCTTGATTATAACTGTGTCTATTTGTCCACCACCACCCTCAAATATTACTTGTCTAGGGGAAATGATTTTGTTCTTAGGTTTAAACTATTTTCCTGGTGGCTTAGGGAAGGAGTGGCCCAAGCTAGAGCCAGAGGCTTGCCTCCCTTCCCATCAAATGCTGATTACAAAAAAGACTATAACAAATAGGGATTAGGGAACAAACCCCTTTATCCAAGCAGATAACAAAGTGAAATCAAAGAATTTGTATAGAATATATCAGACAATACATAGTTAATGATCTCTACCAAAGAGAAACCCAAAGAGAAATTTCCCAAAGGCTATAGATAGGCAAGCTGGAAATCAAGAACGTGTGGAGGCACTAGCTTCTCAGCTTCTCTCTCTCTAGGAGTCTCTCTCTGGAGATAGCCTAGAACTCATGTGCCCTCTTTTGAAGCGAGAAGAAAAAGGTCTCTTTTCTTCCAACCTCTTGCCAACTCTACCCCTCAAAGAGGCACATGGTGTCAAGTAATCATACTTTCCACCAATGACAAGAGTTAGTAGTAGCCAAATACTGGTATATATCCTACAAAAACACATAACAGAGGTGACCATCTTTGTATCCACTTAACCTAAGAAAATAGCTCATGGATAATATTTGGGAACCCTAACACCTACATGGAGGAAAAGGGATGTTAAATTCCCTAGGCAGCATGAGAGTGGAATCTAGCCTTCCACTCAGAGAAGGGAGATTTTCTAGAAAGCATCTTTCAGGTAATTTCCAATTCAAGAGTTCCCAAGTTTGAGATTTGGGTAACCAGAGAATCTGATTTAGAGAAAGATTTCCTGGCTCCCTAACTAATGGGGATTATCTCCATTGTTCTCCTGCTTGAAGAGCAAAGTCAATAAAATACTTAGTGTAATTCCAATAGAAAAGCATAGCTTGTTCAGAAGCCCCCAAAGTACATTTACCTTCTGTGGGGAAACCAATCTACAAGATGATATTACAAGTCTTGGAGGAAATGTGTAGGGCTCTGTGGGAAAGACAGACTCACCAAAATGTCAAACGGTTACTCCAATCAGAATCCCAAATTCAGTTTCCTTCCCAGTGAAGCTAATCTGACTGCTTAATGTGTTTTCTCTATCTGTTTGCAGGTTCCTGTGATCCTCACGCATTTGCTGTTGGATAAAATAAAGGTTATCCCATACCTGCAAAAATGGATGTGATAAAAGACAAAAATGGTAGCGACTTAACAGAAATAGAAGAGATAAGAAGGGGTGGCAAGAATACGTAGAAAAACTATACAAGAAAGATCTTAACATCACTGAAAACCATGGCGGTGTGGTTACTGATCTAGAGCCAGACACCCTGGAAAATGAAATCAAGTGGGAATGTTCAAATTACCAAACCATTGTGCTCATTTCATACACCAGCAAAATTATGCTTAAGATTCTGCAAGCTAGGCTTTAGCAGTTTGGGAACTGAGAATTACCAGAAGAGCAGGCTGTTTTCAAAGAGGAAGAGGAACTAAAGACCAAATCGCCAAGATTCTCTGCATTGTGGAGAATACAAGAGAGTTCCAGAAAAACATCTGCTTCTCTGCATCACTGACTACACTAAAGCCTTTGACTGTGTGGATCACAACAAAATACAAGTCATCAAAGAGATAGGGGTACCAGGTCATCTTACTTGTCTCCCGAGGAACCTCTATGTGGGTCAAAAAGCAATTGCAAGGACCAAATGTGGAAATATTCATTGGTTTGAGATTGGAAAAGGAGTACAACAAGACTGTATATTGTCACCTTATTTATTTAACTTTTGTGCAGAGTACAACATGCAAAATGTCAGGCTGGATAAATCAAAAGCCAGAATTAAGGTTGCTGGGGAAAATATCAATAATCTCAGATATGTAGATGATACCACTCTGATGGAAGAAAGTGAAGAAGAATTAAGAAGCCTCGTGATGAGGGTAAAAGAGGGGAGTGTAAAAGCTGGCATAAAGCTTAACATAAAAAACTAAGATCATAGCAACTGGTCCTATCACTTCTTGACAAACAGAGGGAGGAGAAATGAAAGCAATGTCAGATTTTATATTCCTAGGGTCAAAAATCACTGCAGATAGTGACTGAAGCCAAGAGATTAAAAGACACTTGCTCCTTGGAAGGAAAGCTATGGCAAATCTGGACAGCATACTAAAAAGCAGTGACATCACCTTGCCAACAAAGGCCTGTATAGTCAAAGCTATGCTTTTTTTTTTTCCAGTAGCAATGTATGGCTATAAGAATTGGAATATAAGGAAAGCTCAAGGCCACAGAATGAACACTTTTGAATCTGGTGCTGGAGAAGACTTTTGAGAGTCCTTTGGACAGCAGGAAGATCAAATCAGTCAATACTTAAAGAAATTAATTCAGACTATTCGTTCAAAGGACAAATACTGAGACCTAAATACTTTGCCATGTAGTTAAGAATACAGAATTTATTGGAAAAGACCCTGATGTTGGAAAAGATTGAAGACAAAAAGAAAAGGGGATGGCAGAGGATGAGATGGATAGATAGTGGCATGGAAGCAATGAACATGAGCTTGGATAGATATCAGGAGATGGAGGAGGATAGGCGGGTCTGGCATGCTATGGTTCTTGGGATCACGAAGAGTCGGACATGACTGAACAATTAAACAACAACATGATTGACATACATACTGTACAAAAGCTAGGGGTCCTTTTACCCCACATTTGAAAAAACCTAGACACAAGCTATACTAGGAACATATTAGATTTCCCTGAAGTAACTCCAAGTAGGAACAACAAACAAATAGATATTGACCCTTTGAAGACTGATTCAGAACCTGTTTTGGACTGTTCCGTGTGAGCCCAAAGCCTTTGGGGTGCCCACAAATGAATGAATAAGTAAACAAACAGAGTTATTGACTTTTCTCCCTGAGAGGAGCATGTATCCAAACTTCCAGACTCTTCCTAATTTCCTTCATTTCTGTCCTCCTCCCAAGTGCCCAAATAAGATCTGGTTCCCTTGGACATTCCTTTTCCTAAAAGTCAGAATAGTGACCTAAGTCTCTTCGCAAGGAAACCTTTGGGTACTCCTCGTCTTTCTATTATTCCCTAACAGAGCCTTTGGAGGGTAGCACAGTCTGCAGGGTAATGAGGTATACTTGGTGCCAGTGCTTATTTTCAATGTGAACATTATTTACCCAATATACCTTAACAGCTCCATCTGTTAGAGTAAAGCAGATTTTGGAAGCGGCCCCACTGACTTTGGAAACATTCACCAACTGGTTATTAGGAAAACCCATGCTTCTTCCCAGGTTAGTTGGATAGTTCCACTCTATTGCAAATTGGCCAAGGTGGATGAACGTATCCTTCCATAGGTCCCGAAAACCAAAAGAGCAGAAAGGTTGACATCTGAGAATTAAGAAGCATGCCCAATTCCTAATATGAAAAATAAAGCATCTCTTCCTAAACTGGAAAGCAATTTCAAGTCCACAGCTAAAAGGTAGTTTATTTCATTCCAGTCCATTTCAACTTTCCCCCCCCCAATTTAAGAGTCCATGTGAGCCTTTGTGATATGTGTGAAAGGTTGAGAAGATAAGGAAACCTTATCGTGAAGGCTTAACTGAAATTCCATCTTTACCTAGAGTCAAATCTTTCCCATTTTACTAACTTATTACTCAAATGCTCCTGTGATCTCATCGATGCAGATAACCCCTCTATTGATGCAAACGATGACCCATCCATACCTGATCATCACATGCAACTCTTGTCCACATCTTCCCATGAGTTCACCATCAAATGTTCACCCAATGTGGTGGGGGTGGGGGGGTCTTTCCCTGATATCACAAAGATACAGTGGAACACAAAGGTTGCCCATCACTCCTTTCTTCCTCAATCACACATTTCTTTGATGTCATCCTTTACTCTGGCTTTTCTTCATTCATGGTTTCTTCTTTGTTTTGTGTGACAGCCTGCTAATATTCAGCATACACTTCTTCATTGCCCATTGATAGGGCCTCCTTTGTAATTCTTCAGAGATGTCAGCATTCCATGACCTGAAGCTGTGCAACAACCCTTCTCTAGAACTGTAAAATCACAGATTTAGAGCTTCAAGGGCCCTAGAAGTCTCTTTCACTTTACAGATGAGGAAACAGAGGTCCAGAGAGTGAAGAGATTTGACTAAGATCACATAGGCAACAAATAATAGACCTGAGACTCAAATTCCAGTCCTGGGGTTCCAAGTTCAATATTCTTTCCCCTACATTGTGCTGCCCTCCTTATGTTAGAACTGGACAGGACCTAAGACAATATTCATAGTAATAATGCACAGTTATATTACAGGAGTATGCTAATGAGAGCTGGTTGTTAAATGTTCAGTGGGAGCATTCTCATCTCAGGAATCAGCAAAGGCTACAAATCAGGACTTGATGTATTGTTTGCTTATTGTCCCGACTTAAGAAAGTGACAGGGAAATGGTTAATAACACCGATTAAACTGAAAAATGTGTCATGGTACTTTTTTTTCCAGAAAGCCAGTTGTTAAACATTTACCACCCCTCCCTGGTTATAAAGCACTTGAAGGTCTGCAGAGCACCTTACAGAAAATATTTCATTTGATATAATAAGTCCAGGATTTCCCAACAAGAGGATCCCTTTTTAATAGCAAAAATCCCATAGCATTTGTAGTAGTGACTTCTATTGACTGAGAAAATCTGTAATAACAAAAGGCTACTATGTATTCAGCAAGACTGTTAACTGAATTTGTATTTGATTAATCACAACAATATCTATACACATTTGTAAGATAGCAATACATGCATGTGGCAGGCACATTTATTCAGTTCAAAGAAGGTAGGTTTGCTTATTTATCAGAGTGAGTCATGGAGAGACTAGAAGCATGGAGGCCAATCAGGAAACTGTCAAAATCATCCATTAGAAAGGTGATGAGGGCCTGGAAGAAGGCCCAGACACTGACTATGCGGTTGAAGCTATACAAAGATGAAAATTGCAATTTGTTTGGTGAGCATGTTAATTTTCAGGTCCCTTACAAATACTTTGGCCCACAGGTTGGGCACCAACGATGTAGTCTAACTTCTTCATTTTGCAAATGAGGAAACTAAGGTCCAGAGAGAGGTAAAGAGACTGCTTGGTACATAATAAGCCCTTAATAAACTCTCTATCTACCTACCTACCTACCTATCTATCCATCTCTCCAAAGTCACGGGTTGTAAGTGCCACATCTGAGATTCACAGCTAGGTCTTCTGATTCACGTCCCAGTCTTCCTTCTCCTGCACTATTCTTTTTACCACCCATCAGCAGTAACAGCATCACCATCACAGGGTGATGCAGGATGAAGCAGGAGATTGAGAGTTGGGCCTCAGAGTCAGGAAGACCTCCCTTCTAGGCTCACATCAAAAACTGGCCACATGATCCTGGGCAACTCTCCAGGGATCTAAGTTACAGAAAAGTTGCAGAACCACATCAGTAAACCGATTTTTCTTCATCAAGAATTCCCTACACCTATGAAATCACAAATACAGACAAAAAAAATATATTATATTGTTTTTGTTCGGAAGATCTGTTATTTAATCAGTAGAAGTAATCCTTCCCTCAATAATCATAATTTGTCCATATTTCATTAATTGTGTCCAAAGAAATCATCACCAGGTCATCTGCTCATGACAAGCCTTTCCACCTGTGGCTGGATTTGGTCATACGATCATATATTTTAAGCTGGAAGGATCTTAAAGGTCATCTGGTCCAACCCCTCTCATCTTACAAATAAGAAAACTGAGGCACAGAGAGTACCTTACCCAAATGACTTACCCAACATCACGCAACTAGTCAACGACAAAGAGAATTTGGAGATTCAAATCTCATGTCAGACATTTACAAACTGTGATGCCCTAGGCAAGTAATTTAACTTCTCTGTGCTTCAGTTTCCCCATCCGTCAGTGAGGGGGTTGAACTAGCAGACAGTGTGCGAAGTGCCTTCCAGCTCCAAATCTATAATCCATTCATACTGCTACGCTTTTGCTTTTGCTAAAGCTCTTACTGGAAATGTCCTACCACATCTTCTTGACCATCGGAATTCAATCTATGTTTCAACACCCAGGTCAAGTCTCACAAATTTGATAAGTACCCATCTGTTCCACCAGCTAAGTCATCGCTAAAAAAAGTTGAAGAGACTTTGATCAAGGACCATGCCCTGCCACGTTCTCCTGGTAACCTCCCTCCAGGCTGACATTGATCAGTACTCTCTGAGTTCAGTTGTTCAACAGAATCTCTTAACTGTTTTATTTTCTAGCATCCCCAACATGTATATAAGGGCATCATGAGAGATTTTGTCAAATTTTTCTGAATTCCTGATGTACAAACTCCATAGCATTTCCCTGATCTACCACGCTAGTCCCCTAATTAAAAAAAAAAAAGATGGGGGGAGAGTTAATATCAATTCAATTCAGTGAAAATGTATTAAGTACCTACTACGTGGCAGACACGGTACTAAGCACTCCCCTAGGCTTACCTCGCTCTGATTTCCCCCATAGCAGATAACTGGGTGCATAGTAGGCACTCCATAAATCCTGGCCTTGCTTGCTTGTTTGGCTGGCTGGTTCTTTCTCTGCTGCTCCCCACATCTCTTCATCACAACCACCACCACCACGATGCCTAGATTCAGTATTCGTTTGCGTGGGTCTCCACGGGTGGTATCGTACAGAAAAATCAGAGCATACCGCCAGACCTAGAAGGGACCTTGGAGGCCGTCCAGTCTAATTTCTTCATTTTACATTTGAGGGAACTGTGACTCATAGAGGTTGTGACTTCTCTCAGGTTACACACTTAGTAAGTGTTGGGGTTTGAAGCCCCTGATGCCAGAGCCAAGGCTCTTTCCACTGTACAATGCATTTCCTTACAAGAAGACTATGAGGTAGGCAATGCAAGTCTTAACATGCATAACCATTGCTGGGCCCGAGAAGCTGGACCACTGCTCCCATTTCCTTTCTACCAATGGGTCCCCCTGCTCTGGACCTATGTAAATGATTCAAATCAGATTCAGTCCTGGGGGAAGCTGACCTCTAAGAAGAGGGGTATAGCTTCCTTTTCGACAATCTTTATTTCATTATGCACCTCCCACCTTGGGCATCCTAGAAGATAAATCACTTATAGCTTAAGCTTTGGCTTATGCCTAGGGTTGTCCCAAAGAGAGGAATGGAAAGGCACTTCTTTGTACCAAATATACTCATTGTACTCAATGAACAATATGTATCTGGTATGGGACAGGTATTTATTTCCTGAACATATGGCGCACACACACACACACACACACACACACAAACTTAAAGGACACAAAAGATTCACAGTATTTGTTAATGACAAATGTTAATGACAAATAATCATATTATTATTAAAATCTGCCAGGAAAGTTAAGTCCCAAGCATCAGAACATGAAGCTGTTCGCCCAACTGGTGAATACACATTCCACATTTTATTTTGGCTTTGCACCATCCAAACAATTCACAGTACGTATCTTCTGCCCATCTTCTTACCGGTGATCATTTTCTCCAGTGAAGAAATTCCTATTTCCTTCAGACAGCTCTACCTGTAGGATGCAGGATCACTTGAACATAGACGGTCACTTGCAAGTCTTAACATGTCTATATCAAGAACAATGTCTAGTCACCTGCTCAGGAATGAAAACACAATGAAGAAAAGACAGCCGGGACCCAAAGTACACTTCACTGAGGTCCCTCCCCCCACTTCTGCTGCCATTTGAGAGCAGTCACCAAGTTTTCAATTAAGACAACAGCACATTGCCCATCCCCCAACTCTCACAGGAAATCTAGTGACAGTATTACTTGCTACCTCTAGGAAAGTCCAAGGAAGAGGGCCTCAGGGGCAGGGTCATTTACTTCTTTAAAAGTCCACTGAGTCATCAACTCCTCCTGGCCAATAAAGAGATATTGTCATATCAAAGACCCAAGAGTGCAGAATTGCCCTTGACTGGCAGAAAGCCAATGGGAATAAATCCTCAAAGTGTTCAATCAAGAAGACAGCACTCTTGGCTGGAATCGGACAGGGAAGCTTTGCACACTTCCTGATGAAGCCCCATTTACACAAGTGTGTGCCATACTAGAAAGGGCCCTGCATGTGTTCAAATCCTCCCTACCACTTAGCACTCGGATAACCTTGGACAAATTACTTCACCCTCTAGGCTTCCATTTCCTCAATCAAAGAACAAGGAGAGTTGAACTAGATAATGTCAGTTTCAGATTATGTCATGATGACCTCCATTTTGCCACAGAGAAAAATCTATTGTCAAATAGGTTAAGTGCCTCGTCCAACATCACGTGGTCAAATCGAGCCCAGAAGCATTTGTTAGACCTGGTATGTGAACTCAAGCTCTAAATCCAACACTGATCTCTGTATTCTGAAAACCCAATAGCTAGGATAACTCTTCCTATCGCCCTATTTATTTGGCATTTTACCCTATTTCTCAACTCTTCCCAACAAAATATCATCTTCTTGAAGGCAGGGACTGCCTTGCTTTTGTTTGTATGCCAAGAACCTAGCATAGTACCTCATTACATAGAAGGCACTTATAATAAATTCTTGTTCACTGGTTAATTGATTGATTATCATCCTTCTCCTGCCTCTGTCTTACCACTAATAAGTGTGTCACCTAAGGCTCTGTCCTGATCCCTTCTCTCTTTACTGCTTCACTTGGTGATCTCATCACCTCCATGGACTCAATGATCATTTCTATATGGATAATTCTCAGATCTATTTATTAAGCCCAAACCTCTCTCCTCATCTTCAGTCCTGCAGCTTCAACTGCCCATTGGACATTTCAAACTGGATGTCCCCATGGGCACCTCAAATTCAATACATCCACAACTGACTTATTATTTTTCCCCAAAAAACCCCTCCCTTCTTCCTAACTTCCCTGTTATTGTCAAAATCATCCCAAGTCACCCAGGCTCACAACCTAGGGATCATCCTCAACTCCCCATTCTCCCTTGATCTCCACATCAAATCCCTTGCCAAGCCCTGCTATTCTACCTTTGCAACAGCTTTCATATATGCACCTTTCTTTCCTCTAACATTGCCACTGCCCTGATTCAGATTCTCATCACCTCATTTCCAGACTGTTACAAATGATTTGGTCTCCTTTCCTTGTCTCCCCCCTGTCTACTGAACCCTCTAGTCAGCTGCCAAAGAGAGTTTCTCAAAGCTGACCATATCACATTCCTATAGGACAACTGTTCCTATCATTCCATTCATTTGGTGTTTTACTCTATTTCTCAACTCGTCCTAATAGAATATAATCTTCTCGAAGGCAGGGACTGTCCTGCTTTTGAACCTAGCATAGTACCTAGTACATTGATTGATTCAATAAACTCTAGTGGCCCTCTATTACCTCCAGGAGCAGATATAAAATCCTCCATTTAGCTTTTAAAGCCCTTCTTTATGTGGTCCCCCTCCTACTTTTCTAATCTTCTCACCCCTGACTCCCCTCGCTGTTACAGGCTCCATGCTGTTCCTTGCATAAGGATCTCATGACTCTGTCATTTTGTCTGGTTGTTCTCCATTCCTAGAATGCTGTCTCTCCCTATCTCTGCCTCTGCCTTCCCTGGCTGCCTTCCTATATCAGCTGAAATCTCAGCATCTTCAAGAAGCCTTTCTCTATCTCTCATAGTACTAATGCCTTCCCTCTGAAATTAACTTCAATGCATCCTGTTTGTCCGTAGCTGTAGACGTGTCTCCTCGTGGACTATGAGCTCCTCGAGGGTAGAGACTGCTTCTGCCTTTCTATGTAACTCCAGAGCCACAGTATCTGTACAGTGTCTGTCCCATAGTAGGCACTTAATAATTGCTTGTTGGAGCAGCGAGGTGGTGCAGCAGATACAGCACTGGCCCTGGAGTCAGGAGGACCTGAGTTCAAATCCGGTCTCAGACCAAACACTTGACACTTACTAGCTGTGTGACCCTGGGTAAGTCACTTAACCCCATTTGCCTCACCAAAACAAAACAAAACAAAACCAAAAAATTGCTGGTTGCCTTGACTTGCCTGCTTTATGTGTTTGCACATTTTCTAGTGGTGGTCATAATTAAGACAAGAGATACATCCCTCTTTCCTATAGAAATATTAATATTAGCCCATGAATAGAAACGTTGAAAATGAAATAAAGGAGCATCCTCCAATGCTAAGCAGCAGTGTGTGTGCGTGGGTGTGTACTCGAGCACGTGCCCTGGCTTAGGAAGGCAACCAGTGACCCATCTGTGTCGTGTTAGGACAGGAGAGGTCTCTAGGCACTGCTCACCCCACCTCTGCCCACAATCACCACACACTGCACACTAACATCAAAACCCAAAGGCCAATTTTGTGCTTCTCCGAGGCACCAGTGATTACAGTCTCTGATTCCTCCATGGAGGAATGGCGGAGAGCTTTGGCGTTAATGACTGTGCCTGGCATGAGGAGTCCCAAAGCGGGACTAGATAGAGGTATCTTCCCAAGCCAAATCCTGAAGGGTAGTAATTATCCTGATGAGTCAGGCCCCATGAAACACTTTTGCTTCAATTATTTGAATATTTCAAGAAAAAGAAAAAACTGTAGGCTTAATCACCTGGATGGCTGCATCCATTCTCCTCCTCTCTTGAGACACACAGTTACCAGCAATCTGGTAAATGTCACAGTTACTAAAACACACAAAGCCAGGTGGGGCCCAAATCCCAGCCCTGAGCTCTCCTGAAGTCCAAGGCCAGAACAGCCCCATTGCCCCTCCACAAATATTTGTTGAGGTGGGAAGTATTTGCTGAGGGAAAAATGTTCCTGACAACTCAATGCTCCTCTACCCCAACAGAATTCCAGCCACAGTGAAATTATCAGCACTCTATTAACAGTGACAGATGAGTAAAGAAGGTTGCAAGAGCAAAGGTAAACAGATCTATCTCTAAATGCAAGGATTCCATCTAGGCTTCCCCCCATCCACCTACTCACCCCCCCGCCCCCCCCAAAAAAGATATTTCAGTGGAAAAAGTGTCAGCAAAGGTTATTTTTCAGTCACTTAGCCCCCCAAAGCCTGTCTCTCCTCAGCCTTTTCTCTGCCACTGAGACCAGAACAGAACAGGTCAGACCACTACAGGACCTCAGTGGCCCTGAACCCCATTCTGGCTGATGAAATAATTCTGAGCTGATCTCACCCAAGTGGCCTGTGTAGAAAACAAACAAACAAAAAGTATGAAAAATGCAACTCTGAGATCAGAAGGGGACAACCAAAATTGGCTGGTATGTGTCCAAAATACCATCCTTCCAATCCACTTGAGCCCCAGGCATCTGGTTTTTCTGTGTTTTCTTCAAAGCTACATACAGTTCATGTGGTATAGTAGAAAGTGGGGCTAGACTTGTAATCCAAGGACCTGAATTCAAATCTAAGTTCTGCCACTTGCTAACTGTGTGGCATCTTGAGCGAGCGATTTTAGCCTTTCTGGGGCTCAGTTTCCCTAAATGTTAAATGATAGGATTGGATTCAGTGACCTCTAAGACCTAATCTGTGCCCCAGCAGCATTATAAAGCACTTTGAGGGTCTGAAGAGCTAGGTCAGGGCAGCAGGACAATCATCCCTGGTGCTAAGATGGCAGGAACAGGGAGATGTGCATTGGCCAAGTACATTTCCATGGCTTGCTTCACTACTGAGAAGGCAGCTGCCCATAACTAAGCCTATGGTTCTGCTCCAGGCCAGAAAACCTAGTGGTGAAGGGCTACCTGGGATCCATTTCTGGAGCTACCAATCTACTTTATATGTGAAGCATGAAGCTGCTAACAGTTCCGCTACTGAACATCTCCAATCATCAAATAGATCTCATGGTATCTGACCCTCTCCTATCAAGCAGAGAGACTTTTTGAAATCAAAGCTGCATTTTTAAATCCCTTTGAAGAGTCAGAACTCCACAGTTCTGACCCTGCTTTAGATGTGTCTCTCCAAACACCAACAGGGCTTCTCTGCCTCAATCACCCACTGACACTTCAGACTCAACATGCCCAAAACCCAGATCATGATCTTTTCCCCAAAACCTGGAGAGGAAGTGTTGGCGAGTAGATAGACAGCTGTCCTCAAAGCCACAAAGATCTGAGTTCCCATTTCTGACACACAGGGACCATCTAACCCTGGATGAGTCACATCACTTCTCAATGACAGGTGACTCCCTGAGACTCCAAGGTGCAGAGAAGGGCCAACCTGCCTTGGTCAAGGGAGCTTCCACCTGGGAATTCCCTATGCCTGTGACAGAAATCACAGATTCTGTCTTTAATTCCTATTCATATCCCGTCCCAAAGACTTTTACCATCCCTAGCAGTGGCAACCCCACCCTGGTCCTCCACAGTCCAGATTTTGGTGTTATCTCTGATGCTTCCCTTTCTGTCACCTCTTATATCTAGTCATTTACCAACTCTTGTCACATGATCATTTATTTAGAGTGAACTTTAAGGTTCTGGAATCCAAACCTCTCATTTTATAGTTAAGGAAACTAAGGTCTAGAGGAATAAAATTACTTGCCCAAGGTCATACAGTTAATAAGTATCTCATACAGAATTCTAACTTGGGCCTTGATGACTGCAAATTCAGCCCTCTCTATCCAATACACCATTCTGCCTCTCTTGGGAAATACTCTCCCATCCATCCCCTCCTCTCTGGTTTCTGCTGCTACTATTCTAGCACCGGTCTGCTTTATCAGCTTGCCTGGGCTACTTCAGTAGACTCCCAACAAGCCTTCCTGCCCCGGCTGCTCTTTCCCTTCCCCTTTGCCTTGTATATCTCTACCAGAACAACCTTCTTATGCATTAGGTCCAGTAATGTCGCTCCTCTGCTCATAACTCTTCATCGGCTCCCTAGGCGTCAAAATCAAGTGCCTGACATTAGAAGCCTAACATGATGTGATGCACCAGCCTCACTCTCCACTGGCCTCCATCTTTCAAGCCCTAGCTCTATTCCTACCCTTCACATATACTACCATCCAGCCCAGATGAACAATTGTCCAGCTGGTTTGCGGCTTTGGCTCACAGTGCTTGACATTCTTTCCTCGATTCCCACTCCTATCTTTTCATTACTACCCATCTTTGAAAGGCCCAGCCACATTCCACTTCCTCTGAGAAGCCTTCCTGGATCCACAAAGGACCAGAGGATTATAGATCTAGCACTAAATAGAACTTTCTCCCCCACACCTGCCACCTCCCTTGGTCTCCCCACTGCCCTTTGGTCCTCTCATCCTTTTATTAAGTAATTTTTCACACCATAGCTATCCATAAAAGTGTCATACATAGACTTTGAGTTGTGATAGGGAACTTGAACAATTCAGGCATCTGCTGGAATGTACTCTCTCTCTGTCTCTCTATCTCTCTGTCTCTTTCTCTGTCTCTCTCTGTCTCTCTCCCTCTCTCTCTCTCTCTCTCTCTCTCTCTCTCTCTCTCTCTCATTCTCTGTCTCTGTGCATGTATGTGTTCCTCTGTATCTGTCTCTCTCTCATTCTGTCTCTGTTTGTACCTATGTCTCTGTCTTTCTCTATCTCTATGTCTCTGTCTATCTCTCTGTCTCTGTCTTTGTTCTGTCACCGTCTCTGACTCTGTCTCTCTTTCTCTGAATGTCTCTGTCTCTGTCTCTCTCTGTCTCTGTGTGTCTCTTTGTCTCTGTCTTTGTTCTATCACTGTCTCTAACTCTCTCTTTCTCTCTGTTTCTGTCTCTCGTTCTCTGTCTCTCTGTCTGTCTCTCAGTCTCTGTCTCTATCTGTCTCTCTGTCTCTCTCTGTCTCTCTCTGTCTCCCTCTGTCTCTCTCTCTCTCAAAAGCAGAGCTGCTGATACATTCACCTTTCAAAAGGTGAAGGAAGCTATGAAAGAGATTACCATTCTGGGCCTGATTCCAACCACTAAGGAGAATGGCCTTTGAGGTCCCTTCTGACTCAGAGATTCTGTGATTCTGTGTGGTGAAGTGGAAATGATGGGAACCTGGGGACCCAGTGACCACACAGTGACTTATTAGAGTGCATGATAGATAAGCAGCAGAGGGCCAAGCATGGTCTAGTGTATTCCCTAGGCTTCAGCAAAATAGCCTTAAGAGAGCTCCAATATGAAACAAATAGGGCCTCGTGGCCGGAGACTCTAAAAAGGAAGTCAGTTCCAGAAGGATGGAGAATGGTCAGAAAGGAAAGCCTGGGAACTGATTAGGCTGAGGAATGAAAGAGTGTGGCCTTGAAAAAGACCCAAATCATATATACAGAGCTCATCAACCAAAGCGGATCTTAGGATTGGGAAATAAGAACAAGGTATTAAGGATAGAGTTAGGAATGGTTCTGTGATTTCATTTAGTACAGGGAACTCCCAGACAAAGAAACTCCTTCGGCCAATACAGGTCTGCACCTTCTCTGTAACTTAGTCTTGGAGAGGTGGCTAGAACCCAGAAAGTGTTAAGTGACTCTCCCAGGGCTGACTCAGTCAGGCCATGTCACAGACAGGACTTGACCACTCCTATACTGGCTTCCAGGCCTTCTCTCTAACCACTAAGCCACGTGCTTCTCTGCTAGCTAAGGAAGAAAGCAAAAAACTGACGAGACCCTGTAAGTTTAATATGGTGCTGGATGAGGTCTGATGAGAGCCAAGGCTTCCAATAAAGCTTTAAAAAAAAAAAAACAGCTGTCAAATGGGTCCTTTTAAAGTTCCACTGGGGACAAGAGGAAGATCCAGGAACTGGACTGGGAGCCGTGCCACACGGATTTGGTTGAGAGACACTTGAAAGGAAATTGCTTGATTGTCCCCAAGAGCCCAGAGACTTTCCTGGATTTGGAGGGATGGACAAACATGCCAATAACATCCCAACAGATACTCTGAGAACAGTGGGTATGGCATCAGGTTAAAAAGAAAGATCTAGGATCTAGGATCTCCTACTTTGGGTAGTTAGAAAGATGAAGGAAGGAAATAAACATTTATTAAGTTCCTACTATGTGCCAGGCAGTGTGCTAAGTAAGCTTTTTACAAGTATTTTCTCCTTTGATTCTCCATGACAACCCTGGGAGATAAGCAATATAATTAGCCTCGTTTTATACTTGAGGAAACTCAGGCACAGAGAGTTTAAGTAATTTGCCCAGAGTCACACAGCTAGTAGGTGTCTGAGGCCAGATTTGAACTTCAGTCTTCCTGACTTTAGGCCTGGCACTCCCTCCACTGTCCCACCTAGCTGCCCCAAATTTGATGTCCATACCTCCTAAAATTCTAAAATAGGTGCACTAATATTTAGGAAAAATAAAGGTGATAGGGGCAGCTGGGTGGCACAGGGGATAGAGCACCAGCCTTGAAGTCAGAAGGACCTGAGTTCAAATCTAGCCTCAGACCAAATACTTGCCACTTACTAGCTGCATGACCTTGGGCAAATCACTTAACCCCAACTGCCTAAAAAAAATAAAAAAATTAAAAAAAGGTGATCACTAAGATCTAACATGGATTCACCAAGAATAAACCACATAGAGTAACTTCATTTCCTTTTTTTTTTTGGATAGGTTATCCAGCCTGAGAGTGCCATGGATATAGTATAACTAGACTTAAGCAAAGTATTTGACAAAATTTCTTTGATACTCTCATATACAGAAGGAATGTGGCATAGTGGAGAGAATCAGTCTCTGATCCAGGAAGATCTTTGTTCAAGTCCTATTTCTGGTCCATACTGGTTGTATGACCTTGGCCAGAGGTCTGAAGGTCTAGGGGCTATATGCATCTCAAACCAGATTAAAATGTAATTAGGAAAATATTTAACAAAATAAATAAAAATGAAATAAAACATAGATAATGTTACATTTTAAAACTAAATCAATATGTAGCCTGAGGTATCCTTATGGACAGATTAGAAACACCTTTTTTAGCTGAGTTTTATACCAGTGCTCTAGGCAACTGTGGTGGGATTAATATCCTGACTCCCCACGCTCAGGCAAGGCAGGCTAGTTTTTCCTTAAAAGGATTGCAACGTACAGAAATTACCTTTCAGACTTGTAGATAAATCCTTCAGACTTGATTGGCTCAGGGGACTAATGGCTCCATCACTTCCTGGTTACCTGAGCACACCTCGGTCATGAAGAGCACCAGGTGTTCTCTGCTTAATTGGCTGACCACCATGGATAAAATGCTCGGTTGGCTGACCACCATGGACAAATCATGGGATAAATCATGCTCAACTGAATCAACTCATGGTGTTCTCAATTCATATCCTTGTTGAATATCCTTGCCTTGTTATGACTCTATAAATCTCCTTTTGTTAGCTATTGAATGATGAATATCTCATTCCATTCCAATATCAAAGAAACACAGAGGCCTGGCCTGAGACAGGCCCAGTCCAGAACAATTGTCATAGAGGTACAGGAGAGTACTGCAGTGATCTCATTTGAAGAGGCAGATGGACATTACAGAGGAAGGCGAGCTCAGATAGGCACATGTTTCTTGTGATGGTCTTGGAGATACCTTGGAGATGGGAGTTGCTTACTGTGAAGTGCCCCCAACTCCTGGGACATAAGGGAATAAACTCTCTTTGGGCACGCAGCAAGGAGAGGGCAAGCTGAATGTGTACTGTGTTGTTAAGAACTATACATTAAAGAAACCAGAAGCAAACTGTTCATGGTTGAGTTTGTAGAATTTCTCATATTTGCAGGCAGTAGTGGTCTTCATGCCTGCTAGCTTGTAGGCCTAGGCCTGAGCCCATCATTCTCAGTCCCCAAACTATCATTTTGGGGTAATCTGAAGGAACTGCTTGGGACCTTTTATGTGACGTTTAGGAGGACATCGGGAGCCGTGCCACACGGATTTGGTTGAGAGACACTTGAAAGGAAATTGCTTGATTCTCCCCAAGAGCCCAGAGACTTTCCTGGATTTGGAGGCATGGACAAACATGTCAATAACATCCCAACAGATACTCTGAGAACAGGGGCTATGGCATCAGATTAAAAAGAAAGGCAGCTTCCACTTTCACTCCTGAACTTTGAAATTATGAACTGGGAACTCTAACCCCCTCTCTCTATCTCTCCCTCTCCCCACCCCTCCCCTGCCCCACCTCCTTCCCTTCCCTCTCTCTCTTTTTCTCTCTCTCCTTCCCTCTCTCCCTCCCCCTCCCCCCCCTCCCTCTTCTCCTCCCCTTCCTCTCTCTCTCTCCCTCTCTCTCTTTCCATCTCTCCTCTCCCTCTGTCTCTCTCTCTCTCCCCTCTCTCTCCTCTCTCTCTCTCTCTCTGTCTCTCTTCTCTCTCTCTCACTGTCTCCCTTCTCTCTCTCTCTGTCTCTGTCTCTCTCCTCTCCCTCCCCCCCCTCCCCCCCTCTCCTCCCTCCTTCCCTCTCCCTCCTCTCTCTCTCTCTCTCTCTCTCTCTCTCTCTCCCTCTTTCCTTCTCTCTCCTCTCCCTCTGTCTCTCTCTCTCCTCTCTCTCTCTCCTCTCTCTCTCTCCTCTCTCTCCTCTCTCTCCTCTCTCTCTCTCTCTCTCTCCTCTTCACTGTCTCCCTTCTCTCTCTCTCTGTCTCTGTCTCTCTCTCTCTCTCTCTCTCTCTCTCTCTCCTCTACTCCTCCCCTGCAAAGCTCAGGTCCCAGGAGTCTTCTCCCATCCTGGAAGGTCTACTGCAGATAGAACACATACACTGGCCTAGGGGAGTGGCTCTGGCTTTTGTTGCTGATGCTGTTTGCTTTTGTTTTGGGCTGAGCATTTGTAGGTGAGCCTGAACTGGGAATTCATAGCCTTGGTGAATCTTCCTAATTTGAGCCTAGGGAGCTTCTGGGTCTCTCAGTGGAGGCCGACCTGCAGCAAGAAGAATTCCCTGCATTCAGGAGGATGACCACAGAAAGGAAGAGGAACCCAAGCCCTGGCACGATTGGCCAGGATCCCTTGGAGCTGCCTGAACCATTCTCATGTGGTGGGTCCCCTTATCAACTATGGCAGGTCAGCCAGAGTAATGATGTTCACCTGGCCAGGCAAAGTGGAGAAGTATCAGGCCCATGTGCGGGACACAATCAGGCTCCGGTAATAACATCACAGGCCTGTGGTAATGCTAGTTCCATCATAGGGGAACAGAGTCATGCCTGAGCAAGGCACAAGAGAGCTACGGCAGCAGAGGCCCCCAGTGACCATCAGTATAGGGGAACATAGTAAGACTGGGCCTACGGTATCAACACAGGGAGCAAAGCTCAGCCCTTTCATGATAATAACTAACATTTACATAGCACTTACTGTGTGCCAGGAACTTCACTATGAACTTTGTAATGATTATCTCATTTGATCATTACAACTATGCTGTGAAGTATGTACTATTATTATCTCCATTTTACAGATAAGGAAAGTGAGGCAAATAGAAGTTAAGTGACTTGCCCAGGGTCACACAGCCAATAAGCATCTAAAGCTGGATTTGAACTTACTCCAGGTCCAGCATCCTAGCTGAACCACCTAGCTGAGCAATGTTCAGCCCAGCATAGGGAATCAGAGCCCAGGAGTAGCAGTTATACTAAGCTGGCATAGAAGGGCAGTGGTAAAACCCAAGGCAGTTGACCCTACAAGAGTGAGTGGTGGAGTAGACCCCAATAGCAATGGCAGCAGACAATGACATGGGCTCCAGGAGCAAGGGCAGCCTAGCAAGAGAATGGGCAGAGACCTGGACTCAGTGGCAATAGAGTGGATCCTGATGCAAGTAGTGGCAAAGGTAGGCCCACTGTATTCTTCTCCTTACTGGTAAGTCGGAACTCACAGTAAGCACTAGGGAGGGCTGATCCCACCAAGTTATTACCAGCACAATGCCCAGTGGTCAACCAATAACTCTTCCATGGGGAGGTCTTGGAGGACCAAAAGATAACTTTACTGAGAAGTAGACAGCTTTACGGCAAAAAAAAAAAAGCAGGGGGAGAAATATCTACCTAGTCCTGACATAATGGTAACAGTCCCTCTCTAATGGGCTACCCTCTAATGGGGTAAAGACTTGGTATTCCTCTCTCCTCTTCCATTGAGCTTAGAAGGAGGGGGAGGTCTTTGTGAGGAACACCAAGTGGACGATAGCAATTTTCCCTGGCATGTGAAGAGGATTGTGTGGGCAGTTTACTGGAGTTCTAATGTTCCTGAGGCTGTTCCTGCTCATCTGTGAAAAGCAATGATTTGGCATCACTCATCACATGGACCTAAACATTTAGATCTGAAACTGAGCACTCCCAAGGGGGAGGGAGTTGACAAAAACGAAGATTTCTGGTTTCTTTTTTCCCATATTCATCCACTCCTTCATGGAGCTGTTACAATGTTCATTTTGTTTTAGTTTTGCTTTTTCTGTTTTACATTTCACTTTTGTTCTTTAATTCTGTCTATAGCCAACTTTTTGTATTCCTGAAATCACGATTGACCAGTAACACCTCTAAAGTCATTTAAGTGGTAGAAAATTCTCTAAAATAGGTGTCAAACTTAAACAGAAGGGGGGGGGGTGACACTAATCCATACATAAGGATTTTAAAATGTAATATTATCTATATTTTATTACATTTTTATTTATTTTGTTAAATATTTCCCAATTTTGTTTTAATATGGTATGAGTCACACTCAGGAGTGTTTGGGGCTACATGTGGCCCATAAGCCACATGTTTGACACCTTTGCTCTAAAAGACCTTAAGGACCTTGCCAGTAAGGGGTGGAATGTGGTAGGAGTCATATCCTAACTCCCCACATCCCATGTAAGTTAAGCTAGTTTTTCCTTAAGAGGTATTGAACCATCCTTGAGACTTGATTATCTCAAGGGACTAATAACTCAGACTATTTATATCATTTTCTGGTTGCCTAAGTACAAAATGGACCTCAGGCTCCAGGTGCTCTCCAATGCTGGCACATGGGCAAATCAGAAGTCAGAGAGCTTTGCTTAGCTGAAATAACTCATCATGTCTTTGATGAATATCTATGTTAAATATCCTTCCCCTGCCATGGCTAAGAAAATCTCTTTTTGTTAATGGTTAGATAACCTATGAGCATTAGTATCCAATATAATCTACCAGGGTACTGACCTGAATCGGGCTCAGCTCAGAACAGCAACACTCTAAAACTATAAGTTGCTCTAAGTTACAGACAAGGTACCAACCTACATTGGCAGAAAGAATTTCCTTACCTGGGAGTTCCCTATAGCAGTGGAATCACAGATTCAGTTCCTATACTAAAATTATCTCATGCATACAATAAATATTGACAAGTACAGTTAGTTAAATTCAGAACTGCACCCAAAGAGTCTTGATTAATGAGTAGATGTCAACCTGAAAGGAGGTCTAAGGTCTCAGTCCTTGGTCCAGTTTAGTTCTGCAACTTATCAAAAATCTGGATAAAGACATAGATGGCTTACTTATATTCACAGCTAACGAGAAGCTGAGATTAATAACCAATGAAGCTGATGACAGAATCAATATTATAAAAGATCTTAACAGGCTACAATTGTGGACTAAAGTTAACAAGATGAAATTTAACAGAGATAAATGTAAGGACCTACTCTTGAAGTAATAGATAGATAGATAGATAGATAGATAGATAGATAGATAGATAGATAGATAGATAGACAGATGATAGATAGATAGATAGATAGATAGATAGAGATAGATAGATCGACAGATAGATAGATAGATGGATAAATGAATGAATGGAATAAATAAATAAACAAAAATCAGCTGCACTCAGATTAGATTAAAAACCCATGACAGTACAACAGGTCACTTGAAGAATAATACTTCATTTGAAGAATACCTGGGAGTCTTAGTGGACTCCAAGGTCAATATGATTCAGTAAGTGTGATGTAGTCATCAAAAGAAACTAACTTGACCTTAGGATTCATTAAAAACACATAGAGGCCAGAGCAAGGGAAGTATTGGTCTCATTCAATTCAATTGAATTCAGGAAACATTTATTAAGCATCTACTAGTTGCCCAGCATGGCTAAGCATTAGAGAGCCAAAGACAAAAATGAGACCCTAAGTGCCCTCAAGGAGCTCACATTCAACTGGAAAAGATAACCTGTAGCCAGATAAGTACCTACAAAATGTATAAAGTGATTGGAGGTGGGGAAGTACCGAGAAGCAGGTACTCAAGAGGTGGGTGATTATAGAAAAGCTCATAGTCAATGCCTGGTTCCTGAAATAGCAGACCACATTCAGTCATTCCTAGCTAAGCCACATTGTGCCTTCCTTGTGGCAATAAGCAAGATTAATATGACCAAGATATTTAAGGAGTAGAAAAAAAACTCAAGCTAGGACCAGTAGATTTAGACTGCCCAACTGCTGAACTGTTAGGTCATTTTGACTGTCCACAGGACAGGAGTAAGAACCAGGTGGACTTCTGAGGTCTGGAAAGGACTTTGCATTATTGTCTGGGTTTCCTGAGCAGACACTTCCCTGATAAAAGTGTCTTTGTGTCTCTTTCCCAGGGCACTATGGGGAAGAAGCTGGGGAGAATGTGTATATCTGTCTCCCTTTCCTGGGTAGGAGTTCTTGATACTATCTCCACATAGCAACAGATTCATGATATGGTAAAGGCTGAGTCTGTGATGTGAAGACTTTCCATCACCATGAAGGTCCAAATGTAACACGGTCACTCTCCTCTGGTCAGACTACATGGAGAGCACTGTGTCCAGTTCTTGGCACCATATTTTAGAAAGGACATGGCGGGGGGGCAGCTAGATGACTTAGTGGATAGAGCACCGGCCTTGAAGTCAGGAGGACCTGAGTTCAAATTCCGCTTCAGAACAAACACTTGACACTTACTAGCTGTATGATCCTGGGCAAGTTACTTAACCCCAACTGACTAAAAAAAAAGACATTGGGCAAGTTGGACTTTATCCAGAGAAGGACCACCAGAATGTTGAAGGGATTAGAAACCAAGCCTTCATTTGAAAGAACTGGAAATATTCGACCTCCCCCCAAAAAATTACTTAACAGGGACTTCAAATATTTGTCAAGGTTATATAGAACAAGATTAGACTTGCCCCAGAGGGCCAAACTAGTAAAAATGGATAGAAATCACAGATAGATATTTCAATTTGAAATAAAGAAAAGCATCATAAAGGTTAGAGCTGCCCAAAAATGTATTCCCTTGCAGGAATAGGGTGTTCTCTATTCCTAGAGGTCTTCAAAAAGAAGCCAGATCCTCAATTATTCCAAGTGACCAACATAATCTAGATGGGATCCATGCATTGAATAAGATTTGAACAGACAATTCCTTCCAACTCCAAGACTTTATCATTTTAGAATCCAGATCTTCTAACAGTCCAGCATACCTTCCACTATGTCATATTGGGATGTTTAAAGCCATTTGGAACAAACTACCCTCATCAATGGAAAGCAAAATAATATTAACCTGAAGCCAGCAGACAACTGATCTTGGCCTTGGAGATGGGTATCCACACAGCCCAAGGCAGGGCATCCCTACTATGAGATAACTGGCCAAAGTTGATGTGATGGCTATATGGTTTCCAGTTCAAGGTTAATTCACTTTGGGCTTGTTAGTGAATTCAATTGCAGTGTACAGTTCTCAGGCTCTTAGCCAACCTCCTTGCTCATTGCCCATGAGCTTATTTTTAGCCATTTCACAAGAACTAAAATAATTAGCCATTAAAACACATGCTTCAACTATATGAAGAAAGGCAAGCCCCTAACTGGGGGAGCAGCAACATCTGGGAAGTTTTCTGATATTTAAAGTATCCAAACAACTGCTCTTTCTATTTATTAGTTCGTTCCTTTGTTTGTTTGTTTGTTTGTTTGTTGTAATCCTTTAACTATCTAGCTCTCTAAATAGGTTCTAGTTATTCAGAAAAAAGGTGGAGAGATATTGTCCTTGGGATCCTAGGGTTAGAGCTGTTAGGACCCTTAGAAATTATCAAGTCCAACTCGCTAATTTAAATATGAGAAAACTGAGAGTCAGGGGTGAAGGGAAATGGTGTCCCGGGTCACATGAGTAGTAAATAACATAGCTGGGATTTGGAACCTAACCCAAATTCAGGGCTCTTTCTACAGCACTGAGCCACCTCTGGCTTGCTTGCCTTTGGGGCTAGAGTCTTTGGGCATGGAAGGTTGGTCTCTGGGCCTGCCGGATTACCTAGCCTTCATTTCCCCAGAGCAATGTTGATGAAACCAAGGTCATGGGTTTGATCCCAGTATGGGCATGTTGGCTTAGGTCCCTTCCCCAAGAGCAATCTACACAGCTATGACTGTGGTTTAGCATCCCATGGACTCATGCCACTGGTCCTGAGGGTGTTGACAGAAAAGGGTGTCTGGTTCAGTGCAAACTCATCCCTGTTATTAGAAAATCAATTTCAAGTACATCTTCATAAGAAACTTGGGTCCGTAGCACAGGGTCTGGAGCTAGGGAACCTAAGTTCAAACTCTACCTCTAATAATTACTTCCAGAATGGCTCTGGGCAAACTGCTTAACTTCCTAGGCAGCTAGGTGGCTCCGCGGATAGAGGGCCGCTCTGGAGGTAGGAAGACCTGAGTTCAAATTGAGCCTCAGACCCCTACTAGCTCTGTGACCTCTAGCAAGTCACTTAGTCTCTTTTTTGTCTGTTTTCTCAACTGTAAAATCAGCATAATAATAACACTTATCTCCCACGGTTGATATGAGGATCAAATGAGATAATATTTGTAAAGTGCTTAACTCAGTGCCTGGAACTTAGTAAGTATTATATAAATGCTTATTCCCTTCTCTTCCCCTTCCTTGGGCCTCGGTTTCCCTATCTATAATACAAGAGGCTTAGATTAGATAGCCTTTAAGATCCATCACAGCTCTAAATCTATGTTCTGGTGACCCTAAGCAAGGGTTCTTAACCCTTTTTGTGCTCTGGATTCCTCTGGAGGTCTGATGAAACCTATGGACCCTTCTCAGAATGGTGCTTTAAAATGCATAAAATATAGACGGGGTTACAAAGGAAATTAATTATACTGAAATACAGTCATCAAACTTTTTTTAAAAAGCCAGTTCACAGACCTCAGGCTAAGAGCCAGCTGCTAGCATCATTTTCTGATTCCTTTATTGACTGTCAGCCCTGGCTGGGGAAGTTGAAGCTACCCACCTGCCAGCCACCAGACTTAGCCCCACCCCACCTTTTCTTGTCCAGGTCTCAGGCTGGATTTCCTGACATCCCTAAAGGAGCAAGGCCCTCCAATCAGGTGGAGGCTGGGTTTGCCATCCCAAGGGACTGCGCCTTCCCCTCCCCCATCCCCAGAAAATGAATCCCGGGCAGTCCCAGCTCCCTTGTGCCCTAGCGCCAACTAGTCAGCTATGGTTCAAGAAACAATGCCCTCCCTTTTTTTTTCTTTTCTAAAACTTGAAGTTATGTGGCAGCCCTAGAAGAATCACCATTCCCATTATCCCCTAGGAAACAAGGCCCCACGTTTTCTACCTTTCCTTGGATTCTCCCACATTTGGAGCTAGCCTGTGTCTCCAGACGCTATTTTTAGCATCCAGCCCTTGCTGGAGAGAGGATGATTGGATCAAAATACTAAACTCATTATTCAGGCACTGGGAGGAAAGGGGGCTGGGGGAGGTGGGAATCAGGGGGGAGGAGGGGGTGGCTGGAAAGAAGGGGGCAGGGAATAGAGAAGGGGATTTCAGAATTGGCATTTTCTTGCCTAATCATTCCAGCCAAAGACAATCTGCTCCCAAAAAGAAGCCTGCCACTGACCAGGTGGCCCAGGCGATTGGAGATCTCCAGTCTCAGCTGCCACTCCGCAGACCAAATGGCTAAGCCTCTTCGGAGGCTTGCTTTCTTTTTTTTTTTTTTTAAGCTTCCTGTTCTAGCCTGAGCAGGAGGAGCAAAACCAACCCAGCAAGCAGTTGCATTCACCAAGCAGCAACAGCTCAGAGAAGAGGGGGCTCTAGTCTGCTTGCAGCAGCCGACCAGGGCAGTGCCCCTGAAGAGGGAGGGGGCCTTGGAGAAAACGATGCCCACACCTGGCCACATAAAAGATCAGGCTGGGGTGTGTGGGTTGGGGGTGGAGGATCAGTTCTCAGCAAGCTGTTTGGCACTGGGGAGATTCTGCCCTCCAGGCTCCCCGAGAGAACAGGGGGCACCGACTCTGGGTGTGGGTTCTTGTTTCTGCCATTGGTTGGCTGGTGGTCTAATGTAACTCAGCCTTCTGGGCCTGAGAAAATGGGAAATCACGACGCCTGCCCCCATCTGCTTCACAGCGGTAAAGGGAAAAGGGAGGGCACAGGAGATCAGAGGAGCCAAGGCACAGTGAAGGAATGGAAATCATCATCATCATCATAGCTAGCACTTACGTCATGCTTAAAGGTTTGTGAAGCACTTTACATGTCATCCCTTTCAGTACAACAATCCTGAGAGGGAGATGTTATTATTAACTCCATTTTACAGATAAGAAAACTGAGACAGAGAGAGAAAGCAATGTGCTCAGAATTCCATAGCTAGTATCCAAGGCAGGATTCAGACTCTGTCTTTCTGATTCCAAGAACAGCATTCTGGACATATCGCTCCTCCTACTCTGCATTGAAATTATGGTTCTGCTCACTGACCGGCTGTATGTGTGTGACCTTGGCCAAGTTCACTCCCTCGGGTTTCAAGACTCCTCATCCACAAAATGAAGGGGCTGCATTAGATGCAATCTAAGGCGCCTTCCGTTTCTAAATTGGTGATCTTAAAATATTATATAAAGCAGACCCCGTGAATCCAGCTGAGTACCCCATCCAGCAGAGATGCTCTAATGAAGAGAAGATGCACAAGGAGGCTCTGAAATACCAAGAGTTGTGAGTTGCCCTTGCCATACAGGCATCCTACAGGAGTGCCTCCCTACCATTTGACTTTGAAGTTTGAACCTGCTCTTCCCAGGGACATTGTAGGCATTTGTGGGAGAATATGCTGCAAATTTATGGAACGAATGTTTTGTAATTCCTGTTCTGACTATGCCATTTGAATAAATGTCTTTGCTAAGACCTAATTGTATCTAATGGCTGATTGTTAACAGGAAACACACCGGTGGGGCTCATGACCTATTGTTTAAGAGTCTAAACCCACAGGGTTATTCCTAGAATCCCTAGAATAGGTGAGGGTGGGGAGAAGAATGAGTATTTATTAAATGCCTACCTGTGCCAAGTACTGCGCTAAATGCTTTATAAGTATTAGCCAAAAGTACAAGTGCGGGATTGAGGGTGAGAAGTGTTATTTATTTAGTTAGTTATTTTGGTCAGACCTGTAATTTCATAGATATGAAGAACTCCCAGTAAGAAAATCCACTCTACCAATGCATATCAACAATTGCTCTATAATATTATTGTCTCAGAAAATTTCCTAGGACACTGAGGTGTTAAGTGATGTGCCCAGAGTCATACAACCAAAATACATCAGAAGCAAGACTTGAACCCATGCTTCCTGACCCTGAGGCTACCACACACTAAATATACACACATATTGCTGCTGCTGCTGCTGCTGCTACTGTGGAGTTATTCATTCATTTCCTTGTGACACCATTTGGGGTTTTCTCGGCAAAGACACTGGAGTGATTTGCCATTTCCTTCTCCAGGTCATTTTATAAATGAGGAAACTGAGGCAAACAGGGTTAGGTGACTTGCTCAGGGTCATACAGCTAGTAAAATTCAGATCTTCCTGACTCCAGGCCCAGTGTTCTATCTACTGCACTACCTAACTGCCCTACACACACACATATATGCATACATACAAAGGTACTTCTTGATGAAGCTGATATTATATGTGTATTATAAATATATACATATATTTTATGCATATACAAGTAGTCTCAAATTTGCAAATGCATTACTTTCCAAAAGTTCATTGACAAGTCAGCTGTTTGTAATCAAGAAAGATTGTCCCACAGTATAATCAGTGTTAAAAATGGAATGGTATTTTATGCCATGGTTTGGGTTGTGTTTTTGTGTGTGTGTGTGTGTGTGTGTGGTGTGTGTGTGTGTGTGTGTGTGTGTGTGTGTTACAAGCAAAGATTTAATCCTAAAGGGAAGTATTGGGGCAAGGAGGGTTGTATATCCAGAAATTACTATGAGGTAAGAAAACAAAATACATAGATAAAACTTTATTTTTAAAATAAAATATAAAATTAATGGAGTAGCAACACGGCACGGATCTGGAAGGGTCCTCAAGGCCATCTGGTCAACTCCCACATTTTATGGAGGAGGAAAGATTAATTCCCTGACTTTTCTGAGGTTTTGTGGGTTGCAAGCATAAGTCTGATCCCATGTCTCCCCTACATCCAAAGAGCATGAGCTTTCCACTACACTCCCCACGCGTCAAAAACAAGGGTACAACCAGGTCTTAAGGTTCTCGGAATGATGATAATGATAATGGTCGCTTGGAAACAACATATGTGTTCAACTCTGTTGCATAATGAATAGAGTTCTGGATCTGGTTTCAAATCTAACCTCTAGCACATTTGCTATGTGGCTTTGGCCAAAATCACTTAAACTCTCAGCCTCTTGTTACTTCTCTGTAATGTGGGGATAATAACACCTCTAGAATCTACTTCACAGGGTTGCTGAGCTTGTAAAGTGCTTTCCAAAACTTAAAGGATAGAGACAGGAACTGACCTGTGATTTCATCAGTCTAGGGAACTCCCAGGTAAGAAAAGCACCTCCAATAATGCAGGTGTTCAGTGTAAGGTCTTAGAGGGTTGCCTGGAGAGTAGAGCTGTCAAACACACAGCCCAAGGACCACCTGCATCCCAAAATACTCTTGGGCATGGCTTGAAATAGATTACAATGTGATTGGAACATATTTAACAAAATAAATAAAAATGCAATAAAACATAGATAATATGAATAAATGGTTTTCTAGGTCAATATGAGGACAGCAGGCATCTTTATTGGTTCCCTTCTATTTGACTTTGATGCCACTGGCCTGGAGCACTGAGATAAGAAGTTAACTTGCCAAGACCCACGTGTGTCAGAGGCTGGGGGGGGCAGGCCCTCAGGGAGTTGAACCCAAATCTTCTCAACTTCAAGGCCAGCTCTCTAGACACTAGGCAACATTACTTCCCATAAGCAAACTTTAAAGATTAATTATTAATTAACTTAAATTAATTACATTAATTATTTTATAAATATCTCCAGCTACTATTCTTCTTCTTCTTATAAATAGTAGTTGGGCTCCCAAAGCAGTACACAAAAGTCCTCTTTCACCCATCACGCACCTGAAAGGTAGCAGCATACTAAGAGTTGAGTTTCCATCACACCTCATCACCATTTATATCATTTCTATGGGAAAGTATATTCTGAGTGGAAAGTGAAAAACACCAAGACCACATTTCCTCCCATGTGGCAGTATTAGCTCCATTAATAACAGCAGCAGAGGACAAGGATTCTATTGTAGGCTAAGGGAGGGCAACAGGTCAAAATTCCTAGGCACTGATAACACTCACTCTAGTCTACACCTTAACAAGAGAAGGTACTTCTTCTACATCTCTCTTTATATCACAGAAGGTCCAGAAGGCAGTGAGGTAGAAAGGAAAAAAAAACACAAAACCACTTTGGATTGGGTGCTAGAAAACCTGGCTGGACCATTGACTATGTTCTTGGGCGAGTCAAATTAGAATGTGCCTCCTTGTCTGTAAAATGAGGGGGTTAAACTAAGATGATCCATGACCCAAGCCCCAACTGGCAGAAAATTCCAAGACTTGATTTTCCAAACTTTTTATACTTGCATAAGAAAAGTCACCTCCCTACACCTCTCTAGCCACCTAAGAGACTGCCAATCCCTCCTCAAGAGTTCTATTAGGGAAAAGGAGCTGCTGGCTCCACTTGGAGCAGAGTCTGGTAACTTTTATTCTCAGGATTTCCATTCATATATGCAAGTCATTCATAAATTGAATACTTGAAAACTACGGACAGCCTCTGGCTCTTTGTCTCTGTTTCTGTGTGTCTATCTGTCTCTGTCCATCTCCCTCTTCCCTTCCCCCCTCCTCACTTTCTCTGTCTCCCTCCTTCCTCTTTCTCTCTCTCTTTCCCTCCTTTCTTCTCTTTCTTCCTCTCTCTCCTCCCATTTCTATCTTTCTCTTCCCCACCTCTCCCTTCCATTCTCTGTCTCTGTTTCTCCCTCTCCCTCTCTGTTGTGTGTGTGTGCATACATACACACATATGTATATATAAATATATGAGAGATACATACATATATCTTCATACACACATGCATATGTGTACATGTATATACCCACTTAGAGCAATCCTTGCTACTGTCCAGAGTAGCACAGAAGAATTACTAAATTCATGCCTTGTCTTATGTTGGTCATTCAACTCCATGTTAGTTTGCTTAAGCCAAAGCTTACACCTTGATCACAGGTCTTATATATGAAAGCATTGACTAAGCCTGGATTCCTATTATGAAATTCATCAATTGTGAAATCAGAACAGTTTCATTTACTAATGATCCCTAATGGTCTATAATTATGGCATAACCATTAGCAAAAGGAACAATTGGCTCCATGTGATTTTTAAAAATATAAGTAGGGGATAATTCAGGGACTTGCTAATTGTTCCTTGCTAAAGATGCTAGCCTTTTGCCATTTTTCATAAGATCATGGAATTTAGGGTGGGAAGAAACCTTGTCTGGGTCAACCTTCCTATTTTACAGATGAGTAAACTATGGCTCGGGTTTGGAGTTCTATAATTCCAAAGTCACAGAGGAAGTAAATGGCATCATCCACTGAAGAAGTCAGTCTGTACATTGGACCTTCCTTCAGGTCATGGGACCTGGAGTTATTCAGGACAACCATGTAATACATTTCTCAGTTGCTCCTTCTATTTTTTTGCATTTTCAGAGACCTAATTGGAGTACCCCTACTATATCCTACCTTCCCTAGACACCCTCCCATTCTTGGGGTCTGAACTTGCTTCATCGCATCCTAAGATCATAGATTTAGATCTGAGGGTGGAAAAAGCAGGGTGGCCACCCAGAAGCCATTCAGCCCGAACCCCTCATCTGACATATGAAAAAACTGAGGACCAGGGAAATTAAGCGATTTGCTCAAGAACACATAGATAATGACAGAGATAGTCTTTGCACCCAGGTCCACCGACTCATAATGCCTCTTCTACCTGTCTTGTGTCCTATACCTTCAGGACCCTAAAAAATGGCTTATCAATCAGATAAACTAAGACACTGTGATCATAGGTACCAATAAGGGAGGGATAGTTGATATGCCAGATAACAATTGGAATCTAAAAATATCTAAGCAGGCCAAACTTTGGGCTAAATCTAATGAGAAAAATTAAACACTGTAGATTCTTATATCTGTTCTCAAAAAATAACATTCCCAGTTATTAGATGGAAATAATATGGTGTGTTTGAAAAGGATCTGGGGGTCTTAGCTCCATGTGTGCCAGTAATGAGATATGGCAACCTTTGAACAAGCCACAATGGGTTTAGCTTACATTAAGAATAGTGACAAGAATAAGGGACATGGTCATCTCTTGGATCCTGCCTTGGTCAGGCCACATCTGAAGTACTGGACTCAGCATCACATTCCGCAGTTTAGAGATACTGATAAGAAGCCACAAAGTGTCCAGAAAAAGGCAACCAGGATGATGAAATGTATTGACATCATGCCATGAGAGCGCCCATTGAAAGAACCAGGTATGTTTATCCTTGAGAAAAGAAGATTTAGGGGGGACATGATTGCTGTCTTCAAATACTTTAGGGGTGGTCATGTGAAAGAGGAAATTAATTAGGTCTGCTTAGTCCCAGAGATAGGAATGAGCCACCCCTGTGGAGAAGGGAGCAGTCACCCTAGACACTCCCAATACTCACTGACAACCAAATGCTCCTGCCCTGGGGCAGCTGCCCACACCTCCAGACTCTGGCCCTGCTTCCAACAATATCCTTGCTTCTATCATCCAAGGAAGCAGACCTGCAGAGGTGCAACCTGGCAGATACTAAAGCCCCAGCTTTTTCTACCTAAAACCATCAGCAAGCATTATATGTAATGGGGATACGCTGGAAGCATTTCCAATAAGATGGCGGTGGTGGGGTGCGAAACAAAGATGTCCATTATCACCACCATTATTTAATATGGTACTAGAAACCTTAGCTTTAGCATTAAGAGAAGAAAAATCCCTAGCTTTCCAAACAGCCACGTTTCCAGAAAAGCCGGAAAACAGAGTTCTCATCCCCATTGTCCTTGGTGCTGCCAAAGGATTCAACCAACATGGTTTCATCAGTGGAAGAAGATGCCTTAACACCTGCCTGGCCACTACACCCTAAGGAACCCTGGGTCTTTCCATCTGATTACCAACTGAACTTCACCCCCCTCATGTGTTGTCCCTCACTACTAGAATGTGAGCTCCTTGAAAGCAGGAACCATCCTACTTTTCTATTGTATCTCCAGGCCTTATCACAGTCTTCTGCACAGAAGCAGAGCTTAATAAATGCATTTTCATTCCTTCATTAAGTGAGCAGCAGCGAGTTAAAGTTGCACCAGAGACTGACTTAAACTTCATATCCAGGAAAATTTTCTAACCATAATGGCATATCAGATAGAGTGGCTGGACTTGGGATTAGGAAGACATGGGTTCATATCCTGGCCCAGACACTTACTAGCTATTTAACCCTGGGCAAGTCACTTAAATAGGCATGCCTCATTTCCCTCTTCTGTAAAATGGAGGTGATAATAGCACCCACCTCAAAGAGCTATTCTGAAGACCAAAATGTATTTAAAGTACTTTGCCAACCTAAAGCGCTATGTTAATGTCAACTATTTTCGTTATTATTATTGTTATTACTAGTAGTAGTAGTAATTACATGCTGTTGCAAGTATACTATTATCATAACTATTACTAGCTGTAATTATAATAATAATAGATTAATTAACAATTAGAGCTGTCCAGTATCACAACGAGCTGCTTTGGGAGGAGCAAGCTTGTCTTTAGTAGACAGACATCTTCAAGCAAAGATTCCATGACCTTTTGTTAGGGATGTTAGAACATGGTTTCCATCAGCTACAGGCTGAATTACGTAGCCTCTGAGACTCAGAATATCATTCCAAGATTCCATCATTCTGTGATTTGTTTGAAGGATGAGTATCTTGTCCCCTCAAAGTAAACTCTGCCCTTTTTTCTTTTAAGTCTTAACACAAAGAAGATTCCTCAGCTCAGATTCCTTCTGCAACTTGGCCACACTTTCCAGGGCTTAAGGCGGAGAATTCTCCTGGTAGAGGGAAATGATAGGTCAGGGCTCAGCAGGAGAGAGGATCCATGCTTTTTAATAGATTGAGGTCCTGTCACAGGCTGAGAAATGAAGCATGCTGGGAATGAAACCCTGATACGTGATTAGGCGCTCACTGCCAGAATTCAGCAAGGGCGGATTCCTTCTTGGACCCAGAACCAAGGGGACTTGGTTACTGAGCTCCCCAAAAGGCTTTGGTTACAGGGCTGTTGTCTCCCCCTAAGGATGGACAGCTCTGCAGAGAGATGGTAACCCTCCTTTCTGGATTTTCTAGGCCAGATCCAATCCCAAGAGAAGAAGAAAATGTACTTTTGACAGAGCTGGCAAAGGAACAGTCTTTATCAGACCATACGTCTAGAATTTTGATCCAGAAAATATCACCCACATGATGGGACTTAGGGTCCAAAAGACCTGAGCCTTCTCACACTCATCCATTGTTGTGTAGTTACTGTCATTGATGGGGCCTGGGATTTCAAGGGTGTGTAATGAGTGCAGGGGTGGAAATGGGGTAGACAGCTCATCAGTTTTAATTCTTAGAGTACTTCCCAGGACTGGAGAGGACCTTCAAGTTCATCGAGTCCAACCCCATCATTCAGGAGATGAGGCCTCCCTACCCAGGATCACACAGCTAGTAATTGTCTGAGGTAGGGTTTGAACTCAGGTCAACTGGGAAACAACACCTGCTCTACTTACATCACAAGCTTATGAATACCAAGTGAGGTGACGCAGATGAAGTGTTTTGCAAACCTTAAATCCCTAGAGAACATTGCTATTAGTGTTCTAATTAACTGGTGGTGGTGTTTTATACTGAAGCTCTATCACATTTTACTTCAGGTCCTCAGAAGTGCCTTCTTTCCCACCCAACCCCCCCCCCTTTCTTACAAAAGTACACTGCTTTTCCACCCTATGAGAATAACTTTCCCTAGGTTCCTTTCGGCTACCAAATTCCTAGACCAAACCAGCAATTCAACAGCTGATATTCCCCCGGGGCCCCACCAGGCAGTGAGAAGCCACTCACGCTTCCTGGCTCCCCTGGAAGCAGCTCCAGGCCATGGGAGGAACACTTAGGGAAGATAAGCATCTCCCTAGCTTGACTCCGGCCAGTCTGATTGTTCAGGCTGCAGCCACTGTGTCTCTGTGGGAGCCATCAGTCCCCAAGGCAGACCTGCTTATGGTGCCCATCAGTCAGGCACCTGGTGCGGAAGGCAAGAAGGAGGAGGGTCCTGGGCAGGCAGGTCTGGCACAGGATTCAGAGTTCACCTAGCACAGAAAGAGACTCAAGCCTCCTCTACTAAGGGCAAAAGCCTTTTAATTTGGTTTTATTTCCATCTTACCATGTATCTAGAAGCTTGCATCTTTAGCAAGAGGCAGGCAGATGGATGTATTGGTCAACAAAACTCCAATTAGAAGTTCTTAGGCCAGGCAGAAATGATTGAGGAATAGAGGTGGAGATACCTAGGGGTAAGATCTCAGAACACTGCCCCATTCACCCACAGAAAGAGTCCCTGAGATATTTGTTTCACCTCTAGGATCAGATATAAAACCCTTGGTTGGCATTCAAAGCCTTTCATAGCCTGGCTCCTCCTTCAACCTCTTCAGGCTGCTTACACATTCCACCACTGCCATAATCTGCCATCCAGATGAAGTCGGTGGCACAGTGAAGAGAACACTGGTCGGGGAGACAGGAAGAGCTGAGGTTAGTTCCAGCCTCAGACACTTACTGTTCCACCCTACTTGAGTCACTTAATCTCTGCCTCACTTTCCTCAACTGTAAAATGAGAATGATAATTAGAGTTGTTGTGAGGATCAAACAGGATATTTGTAAAAAGTGCTTGGCTCAGTACCTGGAATGTAGTGGGAGTTATATAGATGCTGGTTCCTGCCCATGCCCTCAGTGACATTGGCCTCCTTGCTATGCCTTGAACAAAAAATTCAACTTTCTGAACCTCTCCCAGCATTTTCACTGCCTGTCTTCCCCTGCCGGGAAAATTCTTCCTCATCTCCACCTCTAGCTTCCGTGTCTTCCCTCAGGTCCCAGATAAAATCCCACCTTCAGTAGGAAGCCTTTCCCTACTCCCCACATTGCTGGCCCCTTCCCTCTGAGATTAGATTCACTTTATACCGACTCCATGTTGTTTATACATCATTGCATTTCGGTTCTCTCCCCCATTAAACTGTAAGCAGTTTGAGAGCAGGGATTGTCTTCTTTTGCCTTTCTTTGAATCCCCAGCACTTAGCACAGTGCCTGGCACATAGTAGGTGCTTAATAAATGTTTACTGACTGACTGATACCACTGAGAAGGCCACTTTAGGGCATATGGCCAGGTACGGCTTCACCTGGAATGTGGGCACAGTTGTGAACCAGAACGGGGACAGGGAGGCAGATTCATTTACAAGGGTTTATTGAGTGCCTGCTATGTGCCAGATACTGGAAGGCACTGGGGATGCAGGAATAAAACCAGTACCTGTCCTGGAGGGGCTTACATTCAGTTGCGGAAAACCAGATAAGTAACCATAAAGAATATATGGCGGGTGGGGAATGAATTGAATAAATCAATCAAATCCCACCACCCCATCTAGTCAGTGGTCTTTTGTCCAGATCCATTTACCAAGCATCAACACATCTCTACAGTTCACTAGGTATGAACAAGAACCAGGGACCTACCTAGGTGCACCAGGAAGTCAGTCCAGATTCATTATGGGACTTGGTCACACCCTCTTGGGTGTGCCCATAAACTAGTTGGAATCTGAGATTCCAGTGAGAGGTGAGTCAGGTAAACCAGAAGAGAGTATTCCAGCCAAACCCCTGAGGAGGAGCTCCTGGGGCAGGGGGGAGGGGAGGGAATCAGCAGGAGGTTGCCTCACCCTCCCTTCCACCTCCCTTCACTGGAGAAGAACCTCATGAACTTCCAAGAGTTCAAAGCAGTTTGGACTGTGCCCCTTCCCATCGGCAGCATCCCACCTGCATCCCCAGAATGGCTGGCAATGGCACATGTTTCTGGAGCCAAGGATGAACTGGATGAGATTCAATGCTCTACAAAGGGCCAAGGAAGGGGTGGGGAACTGGGCTATATCTAAGGGGAACATCTTTACAGACTCTGGCAGAAGGACTCCCAGGAGCTGTGAATGAATCCTTTACCACATATGCTTGATAAGAAAGTAAGCTTGTGGGGCAGCTAGGCGGCACAGTGGATAGAGCACCGGCCCTGGATTCAGGAGGACCTGAGTTCAAATTCAGCCTCAGACACATAACACTTACTAGCTGTGTGACCCTGGGCAAGTCACTTAACCCCATTGCCTAACCAAAAAAAAAAGAAAGAAAGAAAGAAAGAAAGCTTGTCACTTACTAGCTGTGTGACCCTGGGCAAGTCACTTAACCCCAATTGCCTAAAAACAAACAAAACAAAAAAAAAAAAAAGAAAGTAAGCTTGAGCTTACTTTCCCCTCAGGTCTGTATGTACTTTTGGAAAAGTGTGTCACAGAATTTTGAAGGTCCCAGGCATGCGCAATAACTGAGGCAAGGCAGAGCATCCGAAGATGGAAGGAATCTCGCCATAGGTGAGCTCCCATACAGAAGCATAGGGAGGTGCCTTCTCTTGGGTAGGTCATGCTACTGATGCCTAGTTTAACTAATCATTCATGCAAACTCAATGGTTGTCTCCTGTTTGCCTAAGGAGAAGAAATGTTGTCAGCTCCTCTCAATGTCAGTGCCCTAACACAAAGTTCCTATCACTCACTCCACGGAGGTTATGGCCAGGTAAGTTTCAAAGCTGTTGCACATGGGGAATCTCCCTGGCAGACGGTGATTGGCTGGACAGAGTGGATCAAGAAATGTTCCATGAGGGGGTGAGATTTTAAAGTTCTGTCACTGATGGGGAAATTTCATTTGTCCCTGTAAATGACCCTTCATTTCCCCAGGGACTTGGACATGTTGAGGCCCAACCTTGTGAATGACATCCTCCCAGTCCTCCCCGGATCCTAGAACTTAGAAGGGACCTTTAAAGTCACTGAGTCCAAAACCTTCATTTTACAGATGAGAAACCCATCCTGGCTCTTGAAAAAGGAAATCTGCAAAATTACCTGTTTTCTCCAAAGTGGCCAAAAAATATCCCAGCTGGCCAGCCTTCCTTAGCAGTGCCTCCTATCATGTCTCAGCATCACCCCATCCAGAGGGTGTTGATACACAGTGTACTGAGCCAGGTGCTCTGCCCCCAGGGACCCCAGAGATAAGATCTCCTTAGGGCAAAGGAAAAATCTTATCAAGAACAGAAAGACATATAGCCAGGAGACTTGGCCAGAAATCTTCCCTGGAGTGGGTGCAGAGTAAGAGAACAGTTTAGGAAAAACATACAGAGACATACATATGGGGTAAAAGAGCAAACCTACCAGATATCCCATAGGATAAAACATTTATTAAGCTTTTATTATTTTGATTAGCATTAGTAATTATTACTACATACTAATATTAGCAATTATTGCTAAGTGCTGTGCTAAGAGCTGGGGATAGAAACAAGAAAACATAAGCAAGTCCCCTGCCCTCAAGGAGCTTACAATCTAAGCGGAGAAGACTACACTAAAAGGAAGCTGAAAAGCAGGGGAGTGCCAGAGAGGACCCACCTGAGGACATGAGAAAGATATTGGTGGAGTATACACCAAGCGCAGCAGCTGGTGGTCAATGAAGAGAAGGCTGAGATTTTGAGCCCTCTATCAAGGGAGATTACGGGAGCAGGTTTTTACTCTACTGTCCAGTAAGCAGGTAGCAGTACGACCTTTGATTAAGCACTTCACTTCTGTTTCCTCATCTTTCCAATGGAGATAAGAATGAAACACAATAGCACATATGTAATGGGGGTTTGGCCCATGCTGAGGCCACCTAAGATGGCCTCATCCACAATGAAGATGTTAGGCAGCTGCTTTGAGAGACTAGAGAACTGGAGGACAGGTGGACGTTCTGAGTTGGCCCACCAACCACACGGTTCAGGAACAGCCTCTTTCCATTGGCTGTGTCCCCAGAATGGTCTTGTATTCAAAATGGCCTGGCTCAACAGCGGGAGTGACTTTTTGTAGCCTTGGCATCTGAGAATGAAAGTAACTTCTTCACTCACAGGTGACAGAGGTGATAAGGGGGGAAGGACCCTACGGCCTGTTCCCTGGCCCCCAGAAACAAGCCGGGGTCATTGGTCTTTTTATCATTCTTTTCTGTTCTGGGAGCAGGGAATGGAGTCTCTGATGCACCCTGGAAGTTCAAGACACAGGGACCTAGGGATCCAGGGTTCCAGGAATCCAAGTCGGGTTTTACAGGCATCCCAGCAGCAATGCACTGATAGGGCCGGTCACACTTAGGGTCTTTCAGTCAACATTTATTAAGGGCCTACTATGAAGGCCTTTGAATGCCAATCAGCATTTTATATTTGTTTCTGGAGGCAACAGGGAGCCAGGAGTGATATGATCAGACCTGCATTTTAGGAAAATCACTTTGGTGGCTGAATGAAGGATGGACTGGAGTGGGACCTGAGACAAGCAGGACCCTGCCTCCAGCAGCTATTGTAATAATCAGGGAGTGAAATGATGAAGGTCTGAACTAGAGTGGTGGCAGTATCTAAAAAGAGAAGTGGGTGAATTTGAGAAATCTTGCAAAGGTGAGATCAGCAGGCAACAGTATGGATAGGAGGTGAGGGGTTCAGGAATATGTGTGTGTGTGTGTGTGTGTGTGTGTGTGTGTGTGTGTGAAAGAGAGAGAGAGAGAGAGAGAGAGAGAGAGAGAGAGAGAGAGAGAGAGAGAGAGAGGAGAGAGAGAGAGAGAGAGAGAAGAGAGAGAGAGAGAGAGAGAGAGAGAGAGAGAGAGAGAGAGAGAGAGAGAGAGAGAGAGAGAGAGAGAGAGAGAGAGAGAGAGAGAGAGAGAAGACTCCAGGAGGACTCGTACCTTGTCAGCCTGAGGGACTGGGAAGATGGGGTTGCCCGGTATAGTCACAGGGAAGGTAAGAGGGTGGAGGGGTTTAGGAAAGATAATGAGTTCTTCATTGGACACATTTAGTTTAAGATGTTCACACCCAATTCGAGATGTCTGAAAGGCAGTTGGAGATGCAAGATCAGAGGTGAGCAGAGAAGTTGGGGCAGGAATATATAGACTTCAGAATCAGCATAGAGAAACTAAATCCCAAATTAGGGTCCCAGACTCCAGCCTAGCTCCCTTTAGATTGGAGGGAACAATGCTGGGTAGAAACTGAGCTAAACTATAAGCCTCATCCCTACCTCCTTGAAACTGAGATGGTGTAAAAAGGGATTATACTTCCTGAGGTCTGGAGGGATTTCTTTGTATGTTTGTTCTTGCTAGACCTCTGAAGGAACAATTCTGCACAAAAGTTAAGCCTATGCTGTGATTAATGGAACGAGGGTGCTAATCAAGGAACCCCTGAGAATAAGGGGAACATAGACAGAACTTAGGCCATAGCAGAGGAAAGAGTTTCCTCAAAGCAGGGGTGGGCATGGGGAGGTGGCATGTTATATTTGTAAACTATAACAAGTCTAGAGATGAGACAGTGGGGCAACCATGTTATATATGCAAAAAGACTTTGAAATATTAAAAACTCTACATACCTTTAGGGGCTTAATGCCAAAGTCACCTTGCAAATATTCTGGGTACTCTGAGAACACAATCTGACAAGCTAGAATGATGGGTTCAGTCCAGTAGTATGCTGGTAAATGCTGAACTAGTTCTCAAGGAAAAAAAGTACACAATACATATTTTTAATTTTAACCTTCATTATTAAGATTTTCTCCATAATTTTCTTCAGTTGAGACAGTCAACAGAGGAAGAATCAAGCTCTGATTTTGTAGTGTTTAACAATTTCTGAGATCTAAATGCTCACACTAGAAATTTAATAAGTTTCTCAAGAGATGGTAATAGTTGGCTCCAGCAAACCTCTGGTCGAATCTAATCAACTGAAATGAAATAGAGATTAATATACAATCTTGCATTTAGGTCCAAAAAAAAAAACAATTTCACAAGTACAAGATGGATAAAGCATGACAAGCCAACTGTTCATGTGAGAAAGCTCTGGGACTGTTAGAGCGATGGAAATTCAAAATCAGTAAGTTAACAGTGGAAAGGGGCAGCTGTGGAAAGTGACGTAACCCTAGGCTGCAGTGACAAAGGCATGTCTGGTACAAGAAGGTCATAGTCCCAGAGTGCCCAGATAAGACTACATCTTGAATATTCTCTTCATTTCTGGGGGCCCCGTTTTAGAAAAACCATAAATAAGCTAGAAGTGGAGGAGGAAGAGGAGGAGAGTAAGCACATGAGGAGGGAACTGAAAACCATACCACTCTGAGCATTGGTTAAAGGACCTGGGGATGTTTAGCTTAGAAAAGATAAGATTTAAGGGAGGAAATTATGAACGAATGAAAAGCATTTACTAATTCGATTTCAATTCAGTTCAATAAACATTTATTAAGTGCTTGCTATGTGCCAATCACTATGCTAAGTGCTAGGGATAAAAAATTTAAAAATAATAAAAACATAGTCTCTGTCCTTAAGGGGCTTACAATCTAATAGGGGGAGAAAATACACAGAAGGAAGCTTAAAAGTGGTGGGGGGTCACCAGGGTCAACTGAGGAGCTAAGGAGTTGAGTACCAAAAATTGATGCAATCTTCAGGGTGGTGAAATTTCAGGTGATCAGCTCATCTTGGGGGGGGGGTGACATGGTGTTCCGTGGAGTTGAAACCAATCAGAGGCAATGATAGAAAATGAGGTTCTTATTATTAAACACTTAATATGTGCCAGGCTATGTGCTATGTGCTGGGAATACAATTACAAGTAAAAATAAAGTCCCTGCCCTCAAGAAGCTTACATTCTAATGGAAAAAGATAACATATATAGAGGAGTTGATATTGGAAAGTTGGAATTGGAATTCCAGATGAAGTCAGATGTGAGGGAGAGGGCAAGAACGTAGTGGAATGGCATAAAGATGGCCAAGAAATTGTGTGGTAGGCCCAGGACCAGACAAGATAAAGGTGTGAGCTCACCAGTCAGAGCCCAGGATCCCCAGGACAGAGGTCTGAGTTCTGGTGAGAGGAGGAAGACAAGGTCAGAGTATAAGTGGGACGGTTTACACGTGGCCAGGGAGTAGGGTGTTAGGAGAGAAGAATGTCACCTGTTCACCACTCAGCTCTCATATTCTCTCTCTCTCTCTCTCTCTCTCTCTCTCTCTCTCTCTCTCTCTCTCTCTCTCTCTCTCTCATCCTAATCAACTTGATTTGATTTGGGCAGCTAAGTCAATTTTAGGAACTTTTGATCTGTTTACAGAGAGTTAGGACATACCCCTGGACTATTTCAAGTCTTCCTCTCCATCCCACCCCACATCCCCAAGTAACCTCGGCCTATTTGTTAAAATTGAATGGGAAAAGTGCTGAAATTTGCAGTGAAAGTCAATCATTTTCCATAACCAAAGAAGCAACAATTAAGAATTCTGGACTCCACTCCCTCCTCATTCCAGTCCCCAAGACACACTACCACAGGATATGGTACCACAGGATATTTTGCCCCCGGGCAATTGCTGCTAAATTACCACCTGACCTCAAGCCGCATATTCAGTACCTCCCACATCAATGGACTCTTCCTGAGTGGTAAGTTCTTGAGGCCACTGTCTTCCTGCCCCCTGAGTCTGGTGGTGAATCCAAATAAATAAGTACCTTTGAAAAAAGTCTGAAGCATGAATTTTATCTCGGGAATTTGAGGCCCCCTTTTTTACATGACCAATAAAATGGACCAGCAAAGTTAGAGACAGAATCAGAGACAGAGAGAAAAATTTTAGACAGAATCAGAAACAAAGAGACAAGCAAAGGGAAAAAGAGAAACAGTAACAGGAAGAGAGAGAAGAGACAGAGACATAGAAAAAGGGAAAGTGAAAGAAGAGACAGATACTTAGAGACAGAGCAGGACAAAGGGGAGAGATAAGAGACAGAGGGAAACAGCTGAGTTAAGAGCAAATGAGGAAAAGGGGGTCCATGTGCATAGGATGTTTCCTGGAGAGGCGGGGGCAGAGACGTACAGCAGTTTCCTAGGATCTCACCCATTGGGCTCAGGAGGGGAAAATCAATGGCATCATGTAGACCATGTGGCCTCTGGAGTGGACGAAGCCTAATGTTTCTTGGATTGGAATGAACTGGACAGAGTAAACCTAACCTCTTGGACGGAGAAGAAGGAAATTCCTGGACAATGCACTGAACTGGATAGGGTTGCACCCAACCTCTTGGATGGAGGAGAAAGAAATTCCTGGACAACGCTGAGTTCTGGAGAATTCTGGAACCAGCTTCTAGAGTAAGAAGGTGGACTCCTTGAACAAGTACCACCCTCTTCAAGAAGAATGTGTAGCTTCAGAACTGAAGCAGGGGACTACGTTACCGGTCAATGGAACCCAAATCTTGCTACTACAGTGAATGATTCAGACAGTTCAGGTCCAATGTAAAAGGGGGATGAATGCCTTTCCAGCATCCTTGCTCTTTCTCTTCTAAGGAGAGACCAGGATTGCAAGGTAGTATGATCACGAGGGAGGTCGTCTAGGCTCTGTGGCGAAGTCACTAGGCTATCAGGAGTTTCATCTCTAGCAATCCTAAAATCATTTTCCTTCTGGAGGGAGTCTGAGCCCCCATTACAATACCGTAAAGACAGAGGCTTCTATAGGTCCTTGAGTTCTAAGTGACACTCACCGCAAACAGGAGGAGGGTTTTACTGTTTATGGTCATTCTATGCTGTTTTGCATTTTCAGCGTGACTTAGAGGGTAAAATAAAACTTATGCTGTAGCTGCTTCCTGGAATGCTCACCCTTCCCCCCTCTAGCCTCCTTCCTTCTCTGGCTTCCTCCAAGATACACCTCAAATCCCTATCTGGTCTGCAAGAGGCCTTCCAGGTTCCCTCATGCCTTCCCTCTGAAATTACCTCCCCCTTCCACTGTATGTATCTTGTACCGACAAAATTGTTTGCCTGCTGTCCCCCCAATTAGAAAGTGAGCTCCCTGAGGGCAGGGTCTGTGATGTTGCCTTTCTTTGTAACCTTGGTATATAGTAGGCACTTTGACAAGGATCATAATGATGAAAATTGTTACCTTGGATGCTTCTGTGGCTGCTGGGGCCCTTTTACCCACATCTTTGGAGACCTAGTCATGAACTCTATTGTGAGGTTCCCAAAGGAATATCTGGGAAAGGGGAGAAAATCAATCAAAGCGACACAATTTTGGAGGCGCCCTCAAGCTTAACCTGGTGTATGTAAATCCCAAGCTTTGGAATGGTGGAGGATGGGTTATGTAGATATAACCCAAATTAAAACTGAAAGGAGGACTGCATCTTTCTGTAATCAGCTTGGTTAGAAAAGTCCCTCCTTTGGAACTAAGTCATAAATTGACTTAGTCCACGCAATGTAAGCCAGTCTCCAGGTAATTGATAAGAACAAGACATGGCTCATTCTCTGCCTCCAGCCTCCCAAAGCTGCCTCTTTCAGCACTGACCCCAGAAGGCCCAAGTCCTCTCAGAGGCCCAGGAACCAAGCTATCAAAAGACCCAGGCAAGATGAGAAGCCTCTGGGAAGCACGGCCTGTCTCCCGGGGCAGCTGTGCTCGGACACTTTCCATCACCGCCTCAGAGCTTCAGGCCAAAGACTTAAATAGAGGACCGATCTCAAGGGAGAAATTCAAAGATGTTAAACCCACCAACTGAATCCGAGGAGCTGGATTGGAGGGGCAGGCACTGCAACAGAAAACCTCTCCGCAGCTGAGCAAGCCGGAGAACACAGCCCAGAGGGAGGAGGGGCTAGCTCAGAAGCAAACCACAGAGCTCTGGCCTGGGAGGCTGACTGGAGCACGCTCACAGCTTTTTTACAGTTTTTTCCCCTTACACTTTGGAACCTGCTGCTCATGTGAAAGAAGAGCCATGAGTTGAAGCACAGGTCCCATGTTCCTGCATGTGTGCCTCTCTAAGAACACTGAATTTAGAGTCAGAAGATCTGAGTTCAAATTCTAACTCTTATCATTTATCACCTGACTGATGTGGGGCAAGTTGCTTGACCTCTTTTGTTCTCAGTTTCCTGATATGTAAAATGAAGAAGTTAGATTAAGATTTATCCCAGCTGCCAATCTCTGATCTTAAGATAATTCAACATGTACTATAGATGTGTTCATATACATGCAGATACATACATATATATATATATATATATATATATATTCACATGTATGTTTAACACATTCATTACACACACAAATATTTAAGGGTGACCTTCTGGAGACAATATCCATTCTTCTTATTTATCCCCAAAGGAATACACATGTTTCAAGCCAAAGAGAAGGGAGACCTTTTCTGGTGATTGCTAATATATCACTTAGGTAGCACTCTACTTTTTCAACACTTGCACTATCAGAATACTCTGCCAGAATCATCATACATTTTTGCACAATGTCTCTCTTTAGCTAGATAACCACCTACAGCCTGTCCTTGAGTCATTAAAAGTCATTCAGACACTCCTAGTCATCCCATGACCCCAACACACAGCCACCCCTGTCCATCCATTCAAACACACTGACATGTCTATCTTAAAATTGTAGATTTAGAACTGGAAGGTGGCTTAGAAGCTACGTATTCAAAGCCCATAATTTTTTCAGATGAGGAAACTGAGGCGGGGGGGGCTTGAACCCAGGTTCTTAGAAAAGACTGTCTCTAGGGCTTACTATTTGCGTGACCTTGGAATGCCATTTAAACTCTATTTTCTCATCAATGGAAGGAGGGGATTAGGCCAGATGGCCCCTGGGGCCCCTTCCCATTCTAGAGTTATGATCCCAGAAGGCTGAGGTCCTCAGAATCCTGATTTGGTGAAAGAAGGTGGAAGCTGAGAAAAGCTTCCAAATGGCCTCCTTTTTAATTCTTAGAATTCAGTGGCATTTGGTGGAAGGGCAGAAGCTAATGAGCTAGGTGTCTACACTGACTGAGGTCTACAAGGTGTGGGAGCACTACCCGCCTTGGTAAGCCTACAAAGTCTGATCTTGATCTGCTGAGACACCACAAAGGTAAGCCCCCAGAGGGCAAGCACTGTTTTTGCTTTTTCTTTGCTCCCCCAGTGCTTAGCCCTGTGCCTGACACAGAATAATCAATGAGCGCAAGCCAATGCTTTCTAAATGCTCGTTGATTGGTGGGTTGGTTGATTTCAGGGAGGGAGGGAGGACAGAGGGTGGCCTGAGGCCGTGGGCATCCAGGTCATGAGGACACCAGGCCAGGAAGAGAGAAAGGTCCCAGCACCGAGGAGAAAGGAGGAAGAATGAAGACAAAGTCTGCCCACTTTCCCCTTTGCCTTGAGTTGGTTTTATTGACTCTTGTTACAAGGTGCTTCTTTATGCTGGGAGGCTGAACTCCAAATTCTCCTTTCGCCACAGGTCATGCATTGCCTTCATGTGTATTTTACAAGAGTTGACCTGCCACAAAAGTGTGGAACTAAATATGCCCTTAGCATATGTGCCATTCAGACAAGAAATACCTTTGTGGAGGGATGCTACAACACTGGGAAACTCCAAAGGAATTGAAAAGTGTTTCATGGACTAGAAGCCTTAGCACCAAAAATAGGATTTGAAACCAGGTCCTTGGATTTCAAAGCCCGGATTATTTCCTAGGTAACATATTTCACTGCAAAGTGTGCAAAATGTTTTCCTCACAAGCCCATCAGACAAAAAGAGCAATTATTATACCCATTTTATCAAAAGAGACAGTGAGGATGAGTGGTTCAGTGACTTGTCCGTGGTCCTACAGCTAGTAAGCGCCAGGGACAAAAAGACCAGCTATTCCCGATGCAATTTTACAGATGAGGAAAGTGAGGCACAGAGAATTTACGACGAGGATTGCCCACGTGGTAACGTCTAGATTAGAATCCAGACTTCTTCTGAGTCCCAGGTCCCAAATCTCCTTCCATTTACTTTTAAACCCAGGAACCGGCCTTCTTTCGGTTCCTCCTAAAAACAAAACAACAACAATAAACCCCACTCCTTTCCTCGCGCTCCCCCACCGACCCACCCAAGTTTTTCCCTGGCTGTCCTTCCATGCCTGGTATCCTGTCCTTTCTTATGTCTGCCTCTCAGCTAAAGTCCTACCTTCTGCAAGAGGCCTTTCCCGATTTCCCTTAGTATATTTCCCACTTAGCCAGCATGCTGTACCTAGTTGTTTGAATGTTAGACAGTGTTAAGACACCCCCTCCGCCCCCACACACAGACACTCCGATTTTGAATGGGCGTTCCTTGAAGACAGGGACTGTGGGTTTTGTTTTTCTTTGGGTCTCTGGCACTTAGCACACAGTAAGCGCTTCATGCTTGACTGTCTGATTTCCCCCTTTGACCAGGCAGATTACCCCAGCGGAAGCTAAGGAAAGGGTTAACCTTCCCAGCCGCCCGTCCCCCTCCCCCCTTCACATCCCGGCCAAGAGTCCGGAGGGCCAACGGTGTAATTGCCCAGGCGGGCGGGGCTCAGCTCAGCCCTGCTCAGCTCTGCTCTGCTCATCCTGTCCCGCCCGGCCGGGAAGAGCCGATCCCGGGCCACTGGCCCTCTTGGTGCCCCAGGAGCCCAAGCCTCAAACCCGGCGGACCAGCTGCTCCGGAGCTGAATGCCGCGGGAGGCCTGGGGAACAATGGCCCGTTCTCTAGACAGGGCTAGGGCGGGGACGGGCGTGGAGGCGGGTGGAGTCGCGCCAGGGATACGGACTCCGGCTCTGGCTCCAGCTCCGGGCTTTTCCGAAGCCCCGCCGAGAACCTGAGGCTTAGCAGCTTCGGAAAGGTGATCCCGGGGCTCGGGAGAAGTGGGGGAGGAGCTGCAGACCCTCCCCCACCCACCCCCATCCTTCCCTCCTTGGGGCTGCAAGCTAGAGGGGAGCAGAAGGAAGAGCTGCCTGTAGCCTGGACAGAGCACAAGAGAGCAGAAGGAAGGCGGGGAAGACTCAGTGGCCCCACTCAACGCGGGTGGAGGTGGGAGAAAGGGCCTGGCGGAAAGAGGGAAGCCCCCTGGGCACCATCCTGGGAACCCGAGGGGCTGCCAAACCCTGCGGTTTCACTCACTCACCCACTCACCCACTCGCTCACTCACTCACTCACTCACTCACTCACAGTGCTCGGGGCCTCAGTGAGCCAAAGGTGTGAAGAGTGAGTGGCCAGTTAAATGCTGCGCTTGGGACCTTCCGGAGAGATTCCTTGATTAAGGGCGGTAGCTCTCGGCTCTCCCAAAGCCCTTAACTTGCGTTCTTTGCTACCTACCTCAAAGTCTAACACCCAGACCATACCCCCTGGCAAATAATGTTCCCCCTCTCTGTGGGCCTCACGCAATCCACAAGCATGTATTAAGCGCAATGCGGCCGGTCCTGTACTAAACGCTGAAAACACAAAGACAAAAAACAATAAACATTTATTAAGCTCCCACAGTGTACCGGGTGCTGTGCTGGGGATATAAAGAAAGGCAAAAACCACCCCCAGCCACACCCAACTCTCTCGTGGGGGAGAAAACAACCCAGCAACTCCGTACAAAGTACACACGTTCTCATTTGTGAAGTGAGCGGCACGGTCCTTTTCAGCTCGAAATCTTTGATCCTACGACCTCTCTGGGCCTCCGTAAAAAGAGGAAGTTACACTAGAAAGGAGTTCTTCATCTTCTTGTGTGTTCTGGGCTCCTTCGGGAGTCGGTGAAGCCCGTGGACCTCTTCTCCGAATAGTTTTTAAGTAACTGAAAGAAGTGCTCAATTTCAGTTAGAGGTTAGTTAAGACAATAGATTGGCTTTTTTCGCCCTGGATAAACAGCGCCGAGGACTCCAGGACTAAATAATAATAGCTAACATTTCTGTAGCACTTTAAGATCTGCCAAGGGCTTTGTATACATTATCTCATTTGATTCTCACAGTCCGGTGAAGAAGTGGAAGCATTGGTTAAGTGACTTATCCAGGGTCATACAGCAAGTATCTCCGGAAAGATTCGAACTTGGATTTTCCTGACTTTAACCTAGATGAGTGCTAAGGTTCCTTGCAGCTTTAAATCTACGATCCTAGGATCCTCCGAACTGCCTAAAATGTCGGTTTTCCTGAGGAAGCCCCTCAGCCTCCCAAACTTTCCCCCTCCTCCTCTGCCAGATTTACCAGTCCTGTAGTATCATTCCCTCAGGGGCCTAGTATCTGCAGATTTACTGTCTCCAGAGGGATTCGTAGGTTAATGTGTTACCCCACTGGGGAGAGATATTTACATTTTTATTGGGGCCTCCTGGGGAAACAAACGCTTAGCTAAGGCTGGAAATTTCCGGCTCTGGTGACTGGCTGGTGGGGAAAACCTTTGGAGACTGAGGAAAGCAATCCTCACATGACATCTCCAAATGGTAAAAAGGGCACGCTTAGGAAGCCATTATTTTCTGCGAGAATAATCCCTCCTTGTTTCCCCCTTTCCCTCTTCATTTCTTCGCCGCTCCCCCCCTCCCCAGCATAAGGCTTCTTCTGGGCTAAGAACCCGGCTCCCTCAGCAGTCTGCCTGGTATCTCAGATAGAGCTGAATTCCCCCCTCAGTCACTGAAAAGTGAAACCCAGTAGAGTCCAGAAAAAGTCTTCAAGGTCAACATCTCAGTCTGGTATCTAAGTTCCCTGGCATCGGGCCAAATGGCTAGAGTAAAATAAAGATCTCAGAATTTGTCATGTCCTATCTCCTGGCGCATTTTTCCACCTTTTATTCTTCTCCTTACTGTTGCCTCCTGTCCCCCTCCCTCCCCAAGTTTGAGAAATAAATACAAGGCTTTATTTTCCTCTGCAAAGTTTTCTCCCTGGCAGAGGGCCAGCAAGAGCAGTCCTGAAACCTCTGAAGGCCAATAAAGTCATAGAAGTGGAGTAAACCGGGTTTAATTAAAACCCAATGGTAGCCTCGAGGTACAGGGGAGCCTGCAGAAATTATGATCCTGGCTCCCACACCGCCGCAGTCTGCCTTGCCCCACCTCTTCTTGGGGACAGTCTAAGAAGGAATTTGCTAAACAAATTGATGGTGTGACCAAGATTGGACAAGGAATGTTTAACATCTGCAAAAAGGTTTTCTCTCTTCCGGTAGGTAGAATTGGTGTGCAAACATTCACTCGTTAATTCCTTCAATGAGCACTTATTAAATGCCTACTGTGTGCCAGGGGCCTTTCCAGAAACTGGGGATACAGGAACAAAAAAAAAAGGAGACTTACATAATGAGTCATCTATTCATTAAAGGGGGGTTGTTGGTGCTTTTAAAAGCCTGGCAATACTGTTAGAATTCATGGAATACATTTCTTTTATACTTTGCATGTCTGAATTTCCAGGAGTCTCCCTCACTTCCACCTCCATTTTCCTTTCTAAGCACAGACCAAGTGCCACCCCCTTCCAGAGGCATTTTCTGGTGATAATAATAACAATCATTATGATTATTATAGTTAACATTTACATAATGCTTTAAAATTCACAAATCACATTATGTGTTACTTCATTTAACCCTGATAACTACTGGAGGTACATGAATACCTCTGTGAGGTATTCTCATTTCACAGATGAGACAACTGAGGTTGAGAGGTTAAGTAACTTTCCCAGGATCACATAGCTGGTGTTTAAGGCAAGATTTGAACTCAGATCTTCTTGGGTCTAGCACTCTATCCCCTGGACCTCCGTTGGTAGAGCTCCCTGCTTCTTGAGATCATACTTAGTTACTTGCATATAGATCCCATCCATTCAGCAGAACCTAAACTCCTTGAGAACAGGAACTGTTTCTTTTGTTTGTTTGTTTTATATCCTCAGCACCCAGAATACTGCCTTGCACATAGCAGGTACTGAAATTTTGATGAATTGAATTGAATCGAATCCAATCTGTCTTTTCCTCTGATTCATTAATGTGCTCAATGAGCAGGAGTTTTAAAAAAGTTATTGATATCTTTTGTTTGCACATCACCTTCATTTCTGAATATATCCATCTCCCTTTCCTCACTCAGAGCTATCCCTTATGACAAAGAATAAAAAAAAATGAAAGAAAAAGAAAGAGTAATTCAAGAAAACTAAGCAACAAATGGACGGAAACTGAAGGCATATGTGATGTCCCACAATCCTCTATCTCTGTGGGGGAAAAAAGTGGGGGGAGGTAAATTCACTCCCTCATCATTTCTTTGGGCCAAGCTTGACCATTATAATCGTACAGCATACAGTTTCCATTTTATTGTTATTATTCTTTCCCTTTACATTGTTGGCATCATCCTGTACATTGTTTTCATGGTTCTGTTTACATCACTCTACATCAGTTTACATGTTTTCCAATGTATCCCTTATATTCATTATTTCTTAACACTCAACAATATTTTATTACATGCCTGTACCATAGTTTGTTTAACCATTTCCCAAATCAATGGTCATCTACTTAATTTCAAGTTCTTTGCCACAATGAAAAAAAGTTACTATTGCTATAGTTGCATATATGGGACCTTTCTTTTATCATTAACTTCCACAGGGTACACACCTAGCAATGGGTTAATTTCAATTGAAACTCCCAATTGCTTTCTAGACCAATTCACAGCCCCACCAACTATGTATAGGTGTGTCTGTCTTTCCACAGCCTCACCAACAGAAATTATTCCTATCTTTTGTCCCCTAGGTCTGTCTGTCTGTTGGGTGTGAAGTGAAACCTCAGGGTTGTTTTGGTTTGGACTTCTCTTACTACTAGTAATTTGGAACTTTTTCATAGGGTTTTTAATTTCAGCAAGCTTTTGTTAAATATCAGCCATGTACCTGCCCTGTTGTTATACTTCCATACTTCAAGCATCTATGATGCCTCTCTAATGGTACTCCATCTATGAATCATAACTGCCTGGGATTCAGTAAGTGGTTCAGGGTTACCTCCACACTTGTGCACTGTCCTGAGTGAAGCAAAGACAAAATGACAGTCCCTGCCCTCAACATACCTGCATTAAAAGGACACAGTGGTTTTAATCACAAATACTGAAAACTAGCTCTTTACAATGCCATTAGTTTGCTGGCAGAGTGCAGGATCAGAACCAAGCTGAAGACTGCATTCTACCCATCTTTCATCCTCTGAATGCAGTCATTCACTGATGATGCCTGTCCTAACACATACCCCCTGATCGTTATATGCAGTGTGACTGTGGGGACAAGAAGAGCTGGTTGAAGGGGGGGACAACTAGGGGAGTTTGTGTATTCTTAGGAAAACTGTGGTCTTCTGCAAATCACATCACCAGCCTAGGCATCATTTTCCTCATCTACAAATATGACAGGATTGGACTCCATGATCTCTCTCAGCCCTAAAGTCTATGTTCCTATCAGCTTTAAGTCATGTCAAGTCAAATCAACAAGCATTTATTTATTAACCACCTACTATGTGCCACGCACTGTGCTAAGTGCTGGGGATACAAAAAGAAGTGAAAGACTATCCCTGCCCTCAAGGAGCTTACAGTCTAACGGGGAAGACAACATACAAATAGCAAGCTATATATGAGATACAGAGGAAATAGAGAGGGAAAGCACTGGAACTGAGAGGTTAAGGAAGGCGTATTGTAGAAGGCAAGATTTAGCTGGGACTCAGAGAAAGTCAGAAAGGTCAGACCATCGGAGGGAGGCATGGGGGACTGCCAAAAAAAATGCATGGAGTCAAGAGATAGCGTCTCTTCTTTGAGGTACAGCAGGAGCCAGGGTCACTGCAGTAAGTGGTTGGGAATAAGGTGCAAGAAGACTGGAAAGGCAGGAGGGGGCAAGGTAATGCAGAGCTTTGAGGACCAAACAGAGCCTTTAGTATTTGATCCTGAAGGTGATAGGGAACCACTGGTGGTTTTTGAGTAGGTGATGACTTCAGACCTGAGCTTTAGGAAAATTACTTTGGTGGCTGAAAGGAGGAAGGATTAGTGGGGAGAGACTTGGGGCAGGCAGACCCCACAGCAGGCTATTGCAATAGGGAATGAGGGTCTGCACCACGGTGGGGACCATGTCAGAGGGAAAAAGGAACCATATTCACAAGATGTTGCAAAGGGGAAATCTACAGGCCTTGGCAACAGCTTGGATATGGGGGGGTAAGAAATAATGATGAGTCCAGGATGGCTGGGAGCATGGTGTTGCCCTCTACAGTAACAGGGAAGTAGGAGGGGATAGGATGATGGGTCTGTCAAGTTAAAGTCTCGGGGACTTGAGGAATTAGAAATTATTCTATTTGGTCATGACAGGGGAGTATGAATTACCCTGCCATTTCCTTAGGAAGCTTCCTTATGGCAAACAGAGACTAAGAGCTTGGACTGAGAAATACAGATGGGTAGATGAGAGGAGACTTTTAAGAAGATGATCTCCTTATTGGGGATAATGGGGTAACCGTTGGGAATGGGCGAAATAAAAAGCCACTAGGGTAGGGGGAACTTTAGTGTAGCATAGGTCGGGAAATGTATGGTCACCTAGTGAGGGACTAAGTGGATTTGTTCTTTTTGTTAGAGGGGGTTTTTTAGGTTTTTTTGTTATTTGCTTTTTTTGGTGAGACTTGCCCAAGGTCACACAGCTAGTAGGTGTCATGTGTCTGAGGCTGGATTTGAACGCAGGTCCTTCTGACCCCAAGGCCAGAGTTCTATCCACTGTGCAACCTAGGTGCCCCTCAGATTTGTTTTATATGTACTTCTAAATACCTATTGTCCTTTGTCTGGATTCTTCTATCTCTGCCCCCTTCCCCCCCTCAAAAAAAAGATACTCTGTGAAACCTAAGAAGACTTAGGTGTGACCTAATGCAGAATGAAGGGAGCAGGACCAGGAGAACAATTGATACAATGACTACAACACTGTAAAGGAAAACAACTTTGTAAAGAGGGAACAATTCGGATCAAGGCAATGACCAGTCCTGACTCCAAAAGACCAGTAATGAAGCCTGCTGCCCACCTCTTGGCAGAGAGGGGCTAGAGCAGAGGGACAGACTATGACATACATTTCCAGACACAACCAATAGGTGGATTTTTTTTTTCTGATTTACTGCACTGATTTGTCATGAGTAAGAATATAAATAACATACTAACATTTGGTATGGAAGACATGAGTGGCTGAAAGGAGGAAGGATTAGTGGGGAGAGACTTGGGGCAGGCAGACCCCACAGCAGGCTATTGCAATAGGGAATGAGGGTCTGCACCACGGTGGGGACCATGTCAGAGGGAAAAAGGAACCATATTCACAAGATGTTGCAAAGGGGAAATCTACAGGCCTCAGACACCCACTAATCACATCACCCTAGGCAAGTCATTTAACCTGTTGGTGCCTCTGTTTCCTCCCTGATAATTTGAATGGATTAAATGAATGACTTCTTAAGTTTTTCTGTATCTATAAAACTATGATCCTGAAAGGATATGGGGAAGAAGGGGAAAGTGGTAGGGTAGAGTGATACGAAAAAAAATTAATGAAAAAAATTTAAAACACACAAAAGAGAGACATAGACAATTGGGGAAAGAGTTATTACTACCATTAATATTTACTTTTTAAAAAGAAACAATCTATATGTAATAGTCACAGTTTCATATAACATCTTGTTTTTCTGGGGGGGGGTTGTATGCAGAAAAGCTTGTTTGTTGTTTTTCAAATTTATAATTAAAAAAAAAGAAAGTTTGAGAAAAAAAATATTAAGAAGAAGAAAAACTCGGTCTTGGATCCTGCAGTGTGTGGAGACAGGAGAGAAGATAAAAGATAAAAGTGGAGTCTTAGGAAGAAAACTGACAGATGATGTCAATGACAGAAGAAGTAGAATAGGGTGACTAAGATTTGGGGACATCATAGCTCTGAACCCAAAGAGCCAACCCACTCAGGGTCCCAGGAAATTCAGGAGGCTTGGTTCTTGGAATTCAGATAATCTGGAAGTATGTAAAGCAATGTGCCCTAGTGGAAAGAGTCAAGTTGTTTCCCTCTCTGGGCTTCAGTTTCCCCATCTGTAAAATGAAGGGGTTGGACTTGATGCCCTTGTCTCTTCCAGCCTCAAATTTATAATCCTCTGAAAGTTTCTTTTCTTTTTTCAGGCAATCAGGGTTAAGTGACTTGCCCAGGGTCACACAGCTAGTAAGTGTCAAGTGTTTGGTCTGAGGCTGGATTGGAACTCAGGTCCTCCTGACTTCAGGGCTGGTGCTCTATCCATTGCACCACCTAGCAGCCCCCTGAAAGTTTCCTAAGGAGTAAGTAAAGAGTAATTTGAAAGTCCCTAGGGCTCAGAGTGGAATCAGTTCCCTTGGCGGAGCTCCTCAAGAGACTCTGGAGGTCCCTAAGGGAAGAGTTGGTATTCTGGGAAGCTGCCTTTGGTCACAATGAGGTCTAGGTCTGGGCTGGGTCCTTGCATCTTTCGTGGCTGTTTGTCCTTTGTTTTCAAAGAGAACCAATGATATCACAGGGTGGTGTCTTGACTTGCTCATGAATTAGATTTAAGTGAGGCAGAATTGCACAAAGCTGGCAGCCTCACTCTCTCTTACAGAGCCACTGAAGTTTAGTGGCAAGACAAAAGTCAGGATGATCTTGGGGTCTTCAAAGCCTGACCAAGCTCTAAGCATTCCACAGTGCCTGCTTCAGCCCCCTTTGTTTCCACTGGAACAATTTTTTTCTTATCCACCCATCCAACAAGAGAAAGTCTTCACATGCTTGGGGTAAAGATCCCCCTGACTCACTGATGCTTTGAGGCCTGTCAATTACCTGGTTTAACCCATCTGCCAAGACAATTTTACCAGGGTATGGCCGCTGTGCATGCTACAGCATCTTGGAGCCAGGAGTGAGAGTTGGGTGACAGATGGACATCAAAGGTGGATGAGCAGCCCTGAAAAGGGCTTGGCAAGCCTTCACACCAGAGGTGCTAGTCCTCAGGGAGGTGTATCTTTTCTACATTCTTCCCTAAGGATGTACCAAAACCTTCAAAAGCTTCTTAGGTATTTAGGTATTTAGGATGGGATGGAGAAATATTTTTCACCAATAACTCTCCTCTTCCTTTGGACATAATTACCACCAAGAGAAGAAAGAGGAGACAGGAAATGAAACCTTAGCATGCAGTCCAAAAGAAATGAACTTCAAAAGAGGAAGAGGAAGAGGCTGTTTCTGGCAGTTGGAAGAAGGTGATATAACACAGATGAGCTCCAGGGAGCAAGAGTACTCTGAGCTGAGGTCACCAGTTCAACATTTTTGGTTTCATTTTTCTTTCTTTCAAAATTTATTTTATTGATGTCTGTTATGCTTATCTTGCAATCATTTCCCCCCTACCACCAGACTGAACCACTGAATCTACTCTTGATAAAAATAATTAAGTAAAAACATTCAATACAGAAGCATGGTCTGGCAAGGTAGTCCCCCACCTCTTTGCTGTAAGGGAAGAGGGCAGCTAGGCAGCATGGTGAATAGAGAGTCCTGGGTCTGGAGTCAGAAAGACTCATCTTCCTGAATTCAGATCTGGCCTCAGACTCTTTTACTAGCTATATGACCCTGGGCAAGTTACTTAACCCTATTTGCCTCAGTTTACTCATCTGGAAAATGAGCTAGAGAAGGAAATGGCAAACCACTCCAGCATCTTTGCCAAGAAAATTCCAAATGGGGTCATGAGGACATGACTGAAAAATGACTGACTAAATAACAAAAACAGAGGCAGGTTTGGTTTTTCCATTACTTGAAGTTCAAGTTCCTTTGCATTTATATTTTTATATATATTTTGGATGTATTTCATTCATATTTTGTCGTCATTGTGTTATGTAGTTCTTCACAATGAGCATTTGTCAAATGCCTATTCTTGTGTCAGGCACTGTTTTAGCCATGGGGAAAGGACAAACTTTAAAAAAAAAAATCCTTGCCCTCAAGTAGTTTACATTCTACAAGGAAGAAGAGACAAATAGAAATGCAAAAATAAGTAAGCTGTAATGTACAAGCCCTGGTCTCATTCTACCAGTCCTTGTTCATCGTGGCAGGTCAGGTTCCCCAAACACGTCTAACTCTATATTTCTTTACCTGATTCTAGGGGTGCTCCTAAGGGGCTAGAAGTGTCTTTCTAATGCTATTGCTCATGAGCCCCCATCTAGTGCATATCTCCTCCCTCCCCAAATATCAATCAACTAGTCACTAGCTCCTCTATCATCTAACCAGTGCTTGCCCCAATATCATTTTGGCCAGTTGATCTCAGTCTCAATTAACCAATGAACACTGAATAGCTTTTACCAAGGTTATTTATTTAGAAGAAAAGCAGAAGATGCGTTGGGAAGAACTCAGGATTTAGAAATCAGGAGGACCTAAATTCAAATCTGACCATAGATATGTATTACTTGTGTGGCCCTGGGCAAGTCACTTAACCTCTATCTGCTTCAGTTCAATTATCTGTAAAATGGGGATAATAATAGCACCTGCCTCACGAAAAAGGAAAAAAAATAGATAACATTTGTATTGTGCTTTGGGTTACTTTAAAGCACTTTATAAATGACAGTCATTTTTATAAGACATGGAGCCAAAGGGCAAACATCTCTGAAACTCTGTAAGCCCAGCTCCTGGGGGGAAATGGACTCATACTTAAAGTAAAGTGGGTGTGGCCTTTTGACTGAGTCCAAGTTTTGCAGAATAAATCCTTTCATTAAAGGGATTTGTTCTGTGAAGTGTGGATTCAGTCAAAGGGCTGCACTTTAGGACCTAGAGGGTCACATGTGGCCTTGAAACTGCAGGTTTGCTACCCCTGGCTTAGCCAATAGACAAGTTGCTTTTTTGCTTACAGACTGACATATGGCCATGAGCATAACAGGGCTGTTTTTCTGTCTCTGTTGTATCTATTCTTTCCTGCTCTTGGGTAACAGAACATTGGAATAGGCTGATGGACTAAGCTAGGACTCTGTGAATTTTGCAAGGTCAAGAAGGTCCATCAACCTGAAATCTAGGACCTATTGTTTCTACCAGAGCTGGCCAGCAGTCTAATCCAGTTCACCAAGTAGCCCTGAGGAGCAACCTACTTGCTCCAGCAATGGCTTCAGGGAGGGGCGGAGAAGAGGGTTATTTTTGTACTTCTATTCTCAATGTATCTTCTCAGTAAATATCCCTAGTAAAAGCTAATTGATGTTAACTAGTTAAATGAAATTGGAACACTAATCATTAGGTCAATCAATGAGATAGGGTAGATACTAACTACAAGTAGGGCTCAAGCAGACCTTAGAAATCACCCCCAACCCCTCAGGGTAACTTCTAGGGAGGGATATAGTCCCTCACTTAAACGGGCTACAGTTATTTCCTAAAACCTGTTTCTAAGCTTTTTATAGGTGTCGTCTGGGACCACCAGGCATTCGGATCTCTTCATTCCGAAGCTTTACAAGGACAAACAATAATCCTATTTGTGATTTTGTTTTTTAAGTGCCTGCAAGACTACTTGAAAGGTACTGCAGTCCATTGTAGAGTTAACCAAATAATCTTCAGCAGAGCTACCATACTTTATCACCCACTGATGGTACTGATCCCCTAGAGTATCAGTATTTCTTTTTTCCTCAATTCAGTTTCCTGATGTATAAAATAATAGGGGTTGGATTTGATGGGCTCAGAGCACCCTTCCAACTCAAGGACTATCCTCTGAACCTCCGATTTTATAATCCAAAGACTAGAGACTTTAAAGAGAGGGAAGGTATCCCATATGAGATTAGATTATGGGACCTCAGCACAGAAGGGTGTGTGCCAAGGATTTGGCATTAATTACCAAGGAACTGAGCAGGGGGCACACAGCTGGAAGGCTGCCGCTGCCAGATACCTGAGATGCCATCAGTCAGATTGCCAAGCCAACCAACACTCAGGCTCCAGGGGCAGGCACAGGGGTTAATTACCAAGCTGAATCAGCCAATTAGGGTTTGACTGCGAGAAGAAGGGCTCACCCACACAGCCCTCTGGCCATTTGCTAATATGGTGGTTTGCCATTCTGGAGACAAATGAAAAAAAAAAAAAGAATACCCAAAAACAAACAGGAGAAGAAAATGTAATTCATATACAAAATGATGGGTGAGACTCAGGGTCTGTTACCAATTCAATTCTTTTCATCAAGCAGCTTCTGTGTGCCAGTCATTACATTAGGGTGAGGACAGTCCTTGCTCTTATAACTTTTACATTCTACTGGAGGAAAATAGAATGTACTCAGATAAGTAAATTTAAAAAAAAGAAAAGAAATACAATAAATGCCCCTCATACATGTCCCTTGCAATATCCCACTCAATATCTACCCACCACTTCCCCAGTGCTCTCTGGAATGCCTGCTGTATGGGTAACAAACTAGATTTTATCCTAAGCTTCTTCCTTTTTCTCCCCCTCCTTCTGGCTCTCACTGAGACCTGGCCCTGTCCTGATGACCCAGTTTCCCTGGCTAGTCTTTCCAACACTGGCTATACTTTCATATGCCTAGACTCACAGATCATGGTGGAGGAGTTGGAATACTCCTTACTCCCTATCTCCACTTCCAGACCCTCCCTTTCACCTCCCTCACTCAGTAACCTCAACTCCTCTGAGGTTCATTCAAGCCGTATTTTTCACCCAGTCAAGCTTCCAGTAGTTACGTACTGAACTCTGGGACATTCTTCTTTTCTCAGTGAGTTCAGAGTCTCAACTCACAGTCTTTCTCTTCTACCTAACTCCTGCCCTCATATTGAGAAATTTCAACATACATATTGATGCACCCTCAAATAACCTAACTTCTCAGTTCCTTAACTTCTTCACTTCCCATAACCTATCTTCCACCCCACCTCAGGTACACACAAAGATAGTCACACCCTTGATCTCACTGTCACCCACTACTTCCATATTCAGGAAATTCCCTTATCTGATCATAATCTATTGTTATTCTACCTCTCCCAGTGCTTATGACCCTAATCTTGTTCTTCATCTTCACCATAACACCCAATCCCTCTGCTCCTCAGTTCTTTTCCACTACCCTTGCATTGGCTACATTCCCCTTTCTTCCCTATCTTGACTCTTTGGTAGACCAGTTCAACTCAACACTGTCCTCTTTTCTCAAGTCCCTTATTCCCTATAATTCATTTTGTCTTGCCAAACCCCCAGTCTAATTATTCCAGTCAACTTGACTCTTTACTCCTATTTACACATTGTTAAATGAAGCTGGAGAAAATGACAAAATCATAACTGGGTCCACTATAAATCTATGTTGCAAAATCTCACTGTAGTGAGACAATTTTTTTACATCTCCATAATTGATTCACTATCCCACCCACCACAATGGCTTCTCCAAACTTTTTCATCCCTCCTGAGACTTCTCATATCCCTTCCTTCCCCTCTTCTCTCACCTTAGTGAGTAAGCAAAGAACTTTGCCTTACATTTCACTGATAAAATTGAGGCCATTCAACGAGAGCTCTCCCTTCCCCAATCCTTCTCATCTCATCTCATGTCAACAAGATGTCTTCTGCCACTTCCTCCCTCTCCCTGCTCCACATGAAAAGGTGGCCCTTCTCCTTGACAAAGCAAACCGCTCTACATGTTCAAGTAATCCCATTTCATCCTATCTTTCCCAGCAGATTGACCCTTCTCACAAATCTTCACTCCCTCTCTGTCTACTGACTACTTCCTTGCTGCATGTAAACATGTTCATAGCCTCTACATTCTCAGAAAACCACCCATCCATCCAGCTCATCCACCCATCCTGGCTAATTATCATCCTATATCTCTCCTCCTTTTTATTGGTAAAATTCTTGAAGCCATAAAAAAATTGATGCCTCCATTTTCTCTTCTTAATTTTTGGCAGGCTTCCAACCTCACCGTTCAACTCCTCTCTCCAAAGTTATTAATGATGTCTTAATTGCCTAATCTAACGGTATTTTCTCAATCTTCATCCTTCTTGACCTCTATGCAACCCTTGATCACTTTCTTCCTCACACTGTATTCAGGTTTTCATCACATTGTTCTCTCCCAGTTCTCCTCCTCCCAGTCTGACAACTCCTCAAATCAACTTGGTAGGATCTTCGTTGTGCTGCTAACTGCACATGTCCCCCAGGCTCTATTCTAGGCCTTCTCTTCTCCCTCTCTACTGTTTCATGTGGTAATGTCATTAGCTCCCATGGATTCAATTATCATTTCCAGCAGATCTATTTATGCAGCTTTACCCCCTTTCCTGACTTCTAGTCTTGCATTTCCAACTGTCCATTGGACATTTCAACTGGATTTCCCATAGGCATCTTAAACTCAACATATCAAAAACTAAACTCACCTTTTCCCTAAACCCTCCCCTCTTCCAAACTGTCAAGGGCATCACCATCCTCCCAGGCACTCAGGTTCACAGCCGAGGCAGCATCCTCTACTCACTCCTCCTTTCTCTCTCTCTCTCTCTCTCTCTCTCTCTCTCTCTCTCTCTCTCTCTCTCTCTCTCTCTCTCTCTCTCTCTTCTCTCTCTCTTTCCTCTCTCTCCCTCACCTCCTCACAGCTGGACCCAGCACTCAGCACAGTGGAGGTGCTTAATAAGTGCTTGTTGACTGACTATACTACTGGAATAACCTTCTCGTTCTCCTGACCTCAAGTCTCTCCTAACCCTAATCTATCTTCCACTTAGCTGTCAGATTGATCTTCCTAAAGCACAGGTCTGACCAAGTCACCCCCCCTCCATTCAATAAACTCCAGTGACTCCTCCACGATCTCCAGAATCAAAAAAGAAGATCTTGTTTGGCTTTTAAAGCCCTTCATAATCTAGCCCCTTCCTCCCTGCCCAGTTGCTTAGACTTTCCATGCTGGGGAACTTGTGGCCTTCTAGGTCGTCAAGTTCGGCTTTTTTGACTGAGGCCTTTTGACTGAATCCAAACATCTGATGTCTAACTTTTAGATTCTGTCAAAGGGCCACACTTGAGGACCTAGAGGGCCACATGTGGCTTGGCTGAAGGGTCCCCACCCCTGCTTACCCACTCCCAATTTGCCATCCCACTCTGCTATACTCTCCTCCTCCTTGTTTAACCCCTATAAAACCCTATTTCCTGACTTCGGGAATTTTTACCGACTGTCCCCCATTCCTGGATTTTCTCCCTCCTCATTTCTTTCTTCTTTCTTTTTTTTTTTTTTGGCTAGGCAATGGGATTAAATGACTTGCCCAGGGTCACACAGCTAGTAAGTGTTATGTGTCTGAGGCCGCATTTGAACTCAGGTCCTCCTGAATCCAGGGACGGTGCTCTATCCACTGCGCCACCTAGGTGCCCCTCTCCCTCCTCATTTCCACTACCTCTTAGCTTCTCTGGTTCCTTCAAATGATGAAATCATCAGTTGCCCTTCCTTCAACGCCATGAGGACCATTGAATTTGAGTTTTAGACAGGGAAGCTGTTTCTAAACGTCTTCTAATGTGTTTTTGTCTACTACCATTCTCAAGTCTTCTTGGCTTAGACACTCTCTGTGATGTTAACTGACCCAGTTGGTCACCTTTCCCAATTTTCTCCATGATTAATGCTACCTCCCAATACAAATTACTTTGGTTTTTATTCAACAAATCAACAAGCATGTATTAATTACCTATTATGTGCCAACCACTGTATAAGTTCTGGGAATACAAAAAAGGGCAAAGGCTGTGCCTCCCCTCATGGTCTTAGGGGGGAGACAACATGTAAACAAATATATACAAACAAGACACATAGAGAAGATAATCTGGGAGGGATGGCAATAACGTTAAGGGAAGTCAAGAAGATGGGATTTTAGCTGGGACTTGAAGGGAGCCCAGAAGGAGAGACAAGGAGGGAGAGATTTGCAGGCTGCAGGACAGCCGGTGAAAATGCATAGACTTGGGAGATGGAGCTCTTGTGTGAGACTTAGCTACTAGACCAGACACTGAATCATAGAGTATGCTAGGGCAGTGAGGTAGAAAATATCAAGGAAGGCGCCTGCATTCAAACACCAAATGAGATTTTATATTTGATCCTAGAGATGACAGGAAGCTATGGAAGTTTATTGAATAAGAGGATGGGGGTGATGTGGTCAGACCTGAGCTGAGTGGAGGATGGACTGGAGTGGGGAGAGTTTGAAGGAAAAGAGATTAACCATCGCAATAGAGGCTATTGCAATAGGACAAGTCCCAGATGGTGAGAGCCTGCACCAGCATGGTGGCCCTGTCAGAGGAGAGAAGGGGGCATATAGGAGAGATAGTGTGAAGGTAAAATTGACAGGACTTAGCAACAGATTTGATAGAGGGGGTGAGAGAGAGTGAAGAGTTGAGGGTGACACCCAGGTTGTGAGCCTGAGTGATTGAGAGGATAGTGGGAAAGTTAAGAGAGAGGAGAGGTCGGTCTCACAGCAAGTATATGTCAGAGGCAGAACATGAATCCAGCCAGATCTTGGGCTTCTGAGATCAATGTTCTAACCACTAGACAACACTGCTTCTCCTGCTCCTCAGTATATTGTATATATCAGTATTCCGGTCGTTTTTCAGTCATGTACAACTCTTCGTGATCACATTTGAGGTTTTCTTGGAAACAGTATTGGAATGATTTGCCATTTCTTTCTCCTGCTCATTTTGCAGATGAGGAAACTGAGGCAAACAGGGTTAAGTCACTTGCCCAGGGTCACATAACTACTAAGTGTCTGAGGCCAGATTAGTTACCAACAATAATGTTAATATTTTCTTCTTTTCTTGCCTGAGAGGCTTTTTAACTGGTTTAAAAAAGAGTAACTGTCTCCATCAGACAAATGAGAGTCACTGACCAGGAAATGGATGATCTATAAAGGTTCAGGGGCTGGCTTGTATATGCGAGGGAAAGAAAAAGAAAAAGTTTGTCTCTGAAGTGAACATTTTCTTCTAAAGCTACAAAGACTCTGCAAGCAGTCCCAGGCTAGACATTCTGTCCTGCACAGCTTGGAAATCCCAAAACACACTAGTCCCGCTTTTCAACAAAGCCCGGTGACTTGTTACAAAGGAATTCTCCACAGCTGCCACCAGCAGACTGGGTGGCAGAGTATCTTTTTTCCATGCATAGCCATTGGCTGGTGGCTCTTGCCTGATTGCTTAAGGTGCCAAGAGAGAGATGCCACTCCAGGAGGGGCGAATCACCCTCTCCATCCATGCCACAGCTCCTTCCTCCCCCTATTCCTTCACCTTCCTCACTCCCATCTCCACTAGAAGCTGATTGGAGCTTGGCTCTGACAACAGCGATCAATTCCATTTTTCCTTAAAGAACAGGTTCATTTTGTTCAACTCTTAAGACATGCTTTTTTTCCCCCCCCTTTTTCAATGTGCTCCGAGCAATCCGTTCTGAATCTTGGGGAGGAAGAATTGGTGCCAGATGGATTATTTCAAGACCTGTTAAGATTTGTTACACGAAACTGCTGACTTGGATTGCAGAGGGCTTAAGAGACCAGTTCTGGGACATGGAAGGATCTCTGGCTCTTTTCACCCCTCCCCCAAGCAACCTGGACCCTGGGGCAATCCACTCTGTAAGCCCTGACTGAGGCTTACTCTGGTGATAATGATAATAATAATAATAGATAAGGGACATTTCTGTACCACTTTGAAGTTTCCAAAGCACTCTTAACTCATTTAACCTTCATGACAATCCAGGGAATGGGATCTGATCTCATCATTTTAGAAATTTCCTATGATACAAATCTCAACTCTTCCATGCCTGCCCATCCTGTGCGACTATAGTTGGACATGCAGAGGTCCTCCTCTTCTCCTTACATCTTGAGGGTAGCCAGGAAACACTGGCTACACCCCCGTTCCTGCTCACTCTTGTCACATGGTCAGCCCAACTTCTCTTCCTATAATCCACTCCATCCACGAGGTCCCTTTCTCCAGTTCTTCGGAGTTTCTTCTTGGTTATGGGCTGCAGCCGGCACAAATGTACTTTGTATTTCTCTATTGTCCTCTGTGTGATAACTCATTTTTAGTGTTCCGTGGCTCACTGACAAACAGCAACAGTGTCAGCAAGGAAGAGACTGGCCTGTGCTTTCCCGGAAAGCTTGTGGTCAGTAAAAGAGCTTTGTCATTTTCTGGGAGCAATCCAATGTTTTCTCTTTCTCCTACTCAACTCAGAGCACATCTTGTTGTCTGTCTGTATCATCTGTCTCAGTTATATATACTTTTGCACAAACTCCATAGAAGTACGTGCAAAGGCATATTGAAATCTTGGTAGCAGGCACTGTCCATCCACTTGGTCTTTTCTGTATAGATGGACAAGCTGAACTCCTTAGTAATTACAGATCTCTTCCAGGAGGCTTTGCAATGTTCTGGACCTTGATGAAATAAGCACAATGTCTTCCACAAAAAGGAATATTTGGAGATTTTGCAGATTCTCAGCGTCCACAGAGAATCCCTCCTCGTCACGGACTCTGCACTAGCTCTCCTCCCTTGGTAACTTTGCCAAGCATACACCTTTTTGATTTATGGCTTCCCTGGTACTTATTAGCAGAGAGTCAATGAATAGGGCTATGGCTATTGTTATTATCTTCTAAGGAACCTTAAATGATCTGGATGTATGGATGGGGGACCCCTTGTGAAAAGCTTATAAGGCCTCATTTTGTACAGTATTAAATTAAAAAATGCAGTACAAGTTTTTCCATTTTGTACAGTTATTAAATGCTTTTTCCTTCATTCATTAACGAATAATGAGCACAATGAAATCTTATATGCTCTATATCTGTTAATTATAAAGTGGTTAAGAAGAGTGGCTAAGTGAATATTACTATTGAACATTTGTTTCCTACTAATTCCTTCATATGGAATAACCTTAATTTAGGTACAGATAACACTCATAAAGACAAGACAGTAGGCATATGGCTTGGCAATTACTGTTACTCTCTGGGTTACCTTTTTCGGTATTAATAAGGAATCAGATTTTTTTTTCAGTCCTATGACATCTTGCCTTCCTTTAGATATCTTTCATAAGAGACTCATAATGCCCTCACAATTACATTGCTTCCTTTAGTCATTCATGGTTCAAGTTGGCTGTTTTCCTATCTTTGTTCTCTTTAATGCTATGTCTACTTCTTCTACAAGTACATCTTGAATTGTGAATCCATGTGAGTCCACCATTTCTGATGGGGAAAATAGCTTGGTAAAAATTATTTTTCCAGATCTTTTCCATTTTTCTTTTGTTTGTAATCTTCTTTCCATTTTCATCCTTGATTACCCTTGGGATGACTGCTTAGTTGGATGTCTTACCAAACTATCTTTAAACTAGTTTTATCCTCCACTGATTTGCTCTGCTTTATTCAAGGATACTGCTCGCAATCATCCATCATCTTCTCTGTCAGATTGTATAAATAAATGTATATTCTAACCTTGTATTGCCTTTAGCAGTGATGTCTCTGTTTGGCAAATAAATCAGATGCTTGCTACAGGTATTAATATCCCCATTTTATAGGTGGAAGAAATAGAATCAGAAAGATGACGTGACTTGCCCATGGTCAGCATAGCTAGTAACTATCATAGGATGGCAGAATATAGACTTAGAACTGAAAGAGACCTTTGAGGTCACACAGTCCAACCTCGTCATTTATATAAGAGAGAACTGCAACCAGTAGAGGTTAAGTGGTTTGCCTAAGGTCACGCTGGTGATAATTGGTATAGCTACCCAAACTCATGTCCAGCACTCTTTCCACAGCAGCTGTATTTGAACCTAAGTAAGTATTCCTGAATTCAAATCCAGAATTCTATCTACTCTGTCTGGGGAACAGGTTGGAGTGGGGAGTGGTGGTGTAGACTGGGTTCTGTATGTCTGGCCTGCTAACCCTTCAAAATTACTTAAGTTTTTTCAGATCACTGGAGTATCCTCATGATGAGGTAACAGACTACCTCTTACACAGCTGTCGATAAATTCATTAACAATCATTTATTAAGTACTAAGACACTTTGCTAGCACTGGGAATACAAAGGGAAAAAACAATTCCCTGCCCATTGCTCCCCACCTCAGCAAAGAAGAGGTGAATTTTCTCATCTCTTCTCAGCGTCAAGTTCTCTTAATGATCAAAGAGCTTTCTGCTCCTCACCCATATCCAAAGTCCACTTCACCGTTCTCCCTATCACTCTGTTGTTTTCTGCATCTCCTCCTCCTCCTCTACTACTCTACTTCCCTCAGCTATCACTTCTATATGGACGACTCCCAAATCCGTATCTTCATCCCCATTTCTGTTCTATACAAAGTCCTGGCCCATATTTCCAGTGACCTTCAAGACATCTCCACTTGAATGGCCTGCCTCTGCCTCAAACTTAGTGTTTCTAGATTTGATTGAAGTCGGATGGAAAATACACTGGTCAAGAGACAGGTGTCCAGTCCTTGCTCTGCCTAAAGCTATTCTTTTTCCCTTTTTAAAAAAATGCTTTCACTGATGTCGGTCTTATGTCATCATAATTATCCCAAGTACTCTTCCGTTTTCCCTCCTGAGAACCACCCCATATTACAAATAGGATTTTTTTAAGAGGAAAAAAAAGAAGCACAGCTGAATGATACATTAAAAGAAGCCTGAAAATGTGCCCAACGTCTACTACCTGTGGATCTCCCACCTCCACGAAGGAGTCGTTGAGGGGATCCTCTCATATCTCTTCATTTGAGTCTTGCTTCATCTTTACAATTTTGTTACATTCACTCTTGACTTGTTTTTTGGTGTACGGCCGTTCTTTCCACTTAAACTGTCATTTCCGTGCATATTGTTTTCTTGGTTCTGTTTACTTCACTCAGGATCAGTTCATGTAGGTTTTTCCACACTTCTCTGTACTCATCACACACATCGTTTCATACAGTGCAGTAATAGTCCACGAGATTCAGGTACCACAATTTGTTTAGCCATTCCCCAATTGATGGGCAACTACTTTGTTTCCAGTTCTTTGCTATCACAAAAAGTGATATTTTGGTATATATGGTGGGGACTTTCTCTTTAGTGATAGCTTGCTTCCCTGGGGATCAACCCTATAATGGAGTCTCTGGTTCAAAGGGCATGGATATTTTCATCACTTTATTTGCATACCTATGTGATTTGAACGCAAGTCTTCCTGACTCCAAACCTGGTGCTCTAACCACTGTGACACCTCGCTGCCCTACTTTACATGTTATTTCATTTGATTTCAAAGTTTTGTTTAAGTGTCTCTCCACCTGTAAAGTTGAGACTAGAATACAATTGTTCTTTATACTTACGAAATTCCATCTTGTTAGGCTGGGCCCATCATCCTACATGTACATCCTACATCTTTTTGTAATATGATTCTGAAATGCAGAGTATCTTTTTTCTGTGCGTGGCCATTGGCTGGTGGCTCCTGCCTGATCACTTAAGGTGCCAAGAGGGATGCTACTCCAGGGAGGGGCAGCTGAGCCCTCTGAGCTTTTTCCATCCCCAGATTTGGTTAGCAAACTATCCATGCTTTAATCTAGCTTATTGATAAAATGTTGAATAGTACAGATCCAAAGACACAGATTTGCAACTTTGTTTAGTCTGAACTCTGTGGAACAAGATGCATTTCCCAAGATAAGTTGATCACTTGAAATTACATCCTTGTTGTTGTGATTCAGTAATTCCAGCCATATTTCACTCTTTGTGACCCCATTTGGGGTTTTCTTGGCAAAGTGGTATGCCATTTCCTTCTCCAGCTCATTATACAGATAAGGAAACTGAGGCAAACAGGGTTAAGTGGCTTACTCAGGGCCACACAGTAAGTGTCTGAAGCCAGATTTGAACTCAGGAAGATGCGTCTTCCTGACTCCAGACTTGGCACTCTATCCACTTCGCTACTAGCTACCCACATGGATCTTAGGAGCCATTACATTACCCCCAAGGCTTAAAAGTATGCTAACTATTATAACAGGGTGTTCCACTTGTCTACAGAATTTGGATCTACTAGTTTATTAAACCCTGCCACAAAAGGAAATTAAGTTAGTGACTGTACTCATAGTGATTATTCTATTTCTCTTTCCAAATGTTCACAAACATCCACTTAACAATACTTTCTAGAATTCTTCCAAGAATCAAAGGTAAGTTCATTGACTATAGTTTGAAGAATTCATCTTCTGCCTTTTGAAAATCAAGGCAACATGTGTACATCCCCAGCCTTTTCCTTTTCTCCACAGTCTTTCAAAGACAGCCATTCAACCCTAGCATCCATAAGTTTCATTCAGCATTCCATGTTCTTCTTTGGTTAGTCCTGTTGTCAACTAAAACTCAGGGAAGACTGCTGGGAGCCCTTCTACCATCTCCTTGCTCAACTTCAGCATCAAATCCCTGTTCCCCATTTTATTCTATACTTCCTGATCTGAAGATCTTTCTCTTTGGTAGAGAAAACAGAAATAAACAAGGAATTGAGTCTTACTGACCTCTTTTCTTATCACTGTCCTATAACATGCCCACGCAATAGTTTTATCCCTCATTTAATCTTCTTTCTGAAAAAGTCCTTTCTGTTACCATTAGCACTTGGTGTGCCAGTCCCTTTTAGAGAGTAACACCACTCTTTTGCTTTTATCTTCGGTTATCTACTCTTGCCTCCTTTTTTATACTTTTAAGATCTTACAGCTAGAAGGGGGAAGCTTGGTAGTGCAGTGGATGGTGCACTGGGCTTACAGACAGAAAGATGAGTTCAAAGCTGGGCTCAGATACATACCAGCTGTGTGACCCTGGTCACTTAACCCAGATTTGCTTCAGTTCCTCATCTGTAAAACAGGGGCACACTGGAAAAGGAAACGGCAAACTGCTCCAGTTTCTTTGCTAAGAAAACCCCGAGGACTTGCCCAAGGAGTCACATAGAGTCAGACACAGCTGAGAGACTGAACAAAAACAACAGCAACTAGAAGGGTAAAACAGGGGCACACTGGAAAAGGAAACAGCAAACTGCTCCAGTTTCTTTGCTAAGAAAACCCCGAGGACTTGCCCAAGGAGTCACATAGAGTCAGACACAGCTGAGAGACTGAACAAAAACAACAGCAGCTAGAAGGGACCTTAGAATTCATCTAGACCAGCTCTCTTACTTTACAGATGAGGAAACTGAGGCTCAGACAGAGAAAGTGATTTACCCAATATCATATGTTAGCTCTCACAAGTACTCTTTCAAATGTACTGCTCTTTTAACAATCTAGGTGGGCTGATGAATTCCCAGTGCAGTCTCATCAATCTCTTTAAACAGATCCTTCTTTTCTTCCTCATTGAAATTGGTCATGTTGGTGTTATCAGAATTTTGATCTTCAGACCAATCCACCCCTTTTGTACCAACTTCCCTCAGGAATTGTAGAACATAAGCCTTTACCTATTCAGAGGGAGGGGAACCCTCAGAAATTAGTCTTCCCAAAGTTTAGGGTGTACATCGGATTAAGTTTCTGTCCCCCCACACCCATTCCATCATGAACTCTTAAGATGTTGTGGTTACTGCCTTCCAAGTTTCCAGTCATTTCTACTTTGGAAACCATTTTCTCTTTGTTGGACATTTGTCACCCATTTCAAATGATAGGTACCTCAAAGTCCTAGGGATCCAAAGGAAAACATAAAAGATTCCCATGGCCTACCAATTATGTATATTTGCTCTTTGCTTCTTGAAAAGCAAATCATACAGGTAGACTAATACATGCCACATGTCAGAACTCTGCATTCCTTAGGCCATTTGAAGGAACTCCTCCAATTTCTGGTGCTGGTCTATGAACATACCAATGTGCAGGAGAGGCCCCAGTCACCTGGATCAGTCTTCCCCTCTTACCATCCATTACCCCTCAACATCTACCACCTACAATTTTATTGGGTACCCTTCTCCTAGTAACACCCTGCAATTTACTTGTGCATAAAAAAGACAATGGCCCTAGAAATACATTCATTACTAGGAACCAATATACGCTCACTTATAAATCTGGGAGAGCTCTCTGGGACCAGGGGACCAAGTCCAAATTCCCTTATCTGGGACTCAAGGATCAGAGAGGTCTCTCCTTATCCCTCTCACCTACCTTATCCATTATCACACTCCAAAAAACCCTCTCTCTGCTCTAATCAAGCTAGATGGACTCCTATACATTTCCATCCCTGAAGCTGTGCCTATCATCTGGAATTCTCTCTCTGGTCAAACCCCATAACTTTTTTTTTCTTTTTTAAATTTTATTTTATTTTTAGTTTATGGAATAAAACAAGCATTCCCATAACATAGTATAATAAAAAATTTGATTGCACATGAAACTGCAAATCTATTATGTCTATATAGCCTGCTGTTCCTTTTAGATATATAATAAAGTTACCATATAAGTATTTTTCCTTTTTTTTTTCTTCCCTCCTCTGCCCCTCCCTGCTAAGAGATGTGTTTCTTACTTGAGGATTTTCCTGACACCTCCCCCACAAGTTGCTAATGACAAATTATCATTATAGCTAACATTTATATAGTATCCACCATGTGCCAGGCACTGGGCTAAGCATTTTACAAATATCTCATTTGATTCTCACAACCACCATGGGAAGTGAGTGCTATTAACATCCTCATCTTCATCAGGAAACCGAGGCAAACAGAGGTCAAATGACTTGCCCAGGGCCACACAGCTGGTAATAACACCCTCCTTGTATTGATTTTGTATTCACTTAGCTGTCTATGCATTGTTCTCCACCTCCAGCCTCTGCTGTCCCCAGTAGATCCCTGAAGGCAGGGACCGTTTCCTTTTCTATCTTTGGAGCCTCCATGCTTAGCAGACTCACCTGAACATATAGCAGGCAATTAAATGATTGCTGAATGAATGAATGAATGAATGAATGCATTGATCAATCATTCAATAACTTCTTGTTTGTTAAGCAATGGATTACAAAGGTTCCAACCTAAGCTCAGCACACCTTGAGCAGGTTCAAACACCTCACAGATAATCCTAACACCTCCCGAGGCCCTTCTTAGATCTAGTCTGATAGGGCTGAGCCAGGCCAGCCCCTGCTTCTAAGCATGCAAGAAGACACCACCTGTGCTTATAAACTTTCCCAACAGTGGCCAGCCAGCCAGATCACTTACTCCAGTGTTACCTTTCAATCTCTATTTCCCAGCAGATATACATATACATACATACATATAAACACACACATTGTGTGTGTGTGTGTGTGTATATATATCCCCCCCCCCCGTTGTTTACATGTAAGCTCTTCTCATCTCACTTCGGGAACTAGCACCAGGTTAAAAGTTTCAGATGTGTCAGAGCTGGGGACAATACGGGGAATTTCATAAGCACAAATGGACAGTCATCACTAGTTGTCAGTTGCCTGTTGCCTGGAAGAAAGACTTCCACGACCAAGAAGTCCAGAGTAATTCATTTTAAATAAATCTGAACAGACAAGAGAAAACTCAACGACTCCCCCTCAGATGTATGATTTTAAATCTCTCGCAAAAAATGATGGGTTAGTAGTCCAGGAGGCGGAGATCATGCCTCTCTTCCAGACTGGCCCTCAAACAGTATAGCAAAGTGTCTGTTGTACTTGGGACACCAGAACCTTTTCTGTTATGCAGATAGCACATTTTATTACCACAGCTTCTCCCATCTGAAACTTAAATATCCTATTGTGAAGCGGGATGTTGGGTAGCAAAGCTATAGTCATGTTTAACTTGGGTGATTTGGTGGAAAATTAGAGGGGAGGACTGCCATGGCTCCGAAGTTTTCCATGGTCCCTAACTACTTTGGTCCTTTAAAACAGACAAGCTACTGCTGCTAGTGGCTTTCTGTGACATATGGGCTGAGATGAAAGAGACAAAAAGAAAAATATAAAACATTTCATCAGACAGGCAATTAAAATGTAATATCAATTGTTTTTAAGGCAATTGGGGTTGTGACTTGCCCAGGGTCACACAGCTAGTAAGTGTCAAGTGTTTGGTCTGAGGCCAGATTTGAACTCAGGTCCTCCTGACGTCAGGGCCGGTGCTGTATCCACTGAGACACCTAGTTGCCCCCTGATCTCACTTATCTTGAGATGTCAAATAACTGTCACTTTGGTCTATGTGCCCCCAGATCTCAACACAGTACCTGTGGTGCTTCATAAATGCTTGCTTGTTTGATTGGCTGAGTTTCATTACCCTCCACACTTCTATGTTTTCAGTTTCTGTTCTACTTTGTTTCAAATACACTCTAGATATTAGAGGGATTTTGATATCTCTACCTGATTGGTTTTTCTTTTTCTAGAACAAATATCTAATGGCCAGATATCTGTAGTCTCAAATCTGTGTTTACTAGACCACAAGAGTCATTTGTCTCTCCTAGGCACACACATGAGGATGGGATCTATCCAGAGTAAAATGATTAACAGCAAATATAGCACTTATTGTTTCAAGAGGAATGGAAGAAGACTCCCGATTCTGGCCTTTATTACCCTATTTGTTTGCTGACTTGGTTTGCATTGTCAAGATTATCTCTACAAGCAAGACAGGCAGGAACTTTATAGTATAATTTATAAGGAGGTCTTAGCATGTGGGAATCCCTCAAATTCACATATTTTCCACCCCGGTACATTTTTATAATCCGAGCCAATGATCTATGTCCATTGTTGACTTCTGAATAACTCCACAAGTTTCTTTAAAAGGAAAGATGCAATGAACAGAATTTGTATTTCTCTATCCCATAGCAGCTGTAACATATCATTTCCCCTTGCCCAGGGCTAGCTACTGTTACCACTAAGTGTGGCTGAAAAGATCTCTACTATTTGTTGTCCTTTCTCCCTCAGCATTTCAATAGCCAGTCCAGTGATTAGTAGCTGTTATCTGCCGGCTGCAAAGCCTAGGATAACATGTTTAGCAGTTCCCTTCACCCTTTGGGGCTAGATGAAGTTTTGTTTTAAGGAGCATACTCAATCTCCAGCTGCAGCTGGTCTTGTTTTCTGCTATTCCTTCTAAGAATCAACATCTTTTAAATGGCCTACCTTGTCATTTGATATTCTCTCTGGCTAAGGGAACTGGTGGGCCCTCTTACAATAAGCCCAACTGTAATATGCGTTTAAGTAGACATATACAATCCCAAAACCTTGGAATCGGAGTGCTACATCAGCCATTTAACTAGGCAGCCTCAGGCAAGTCATACCATTTCTTTGGAGAGGGGTTTAGAAGACAAGGCCTCTAAGGTCCCCCTCCAGCCCTACAGCTATGATTTGAGGAGGTATATAATATTCAGGGAGGATGAGCATCTCTGGTGTGAGGGCTTGCCAAGCCCTTTTCAGGGCTGCTCATCCACCATTGGAGTTCACCTTCACCCAGCTCTCACCTGTGACTCCAAGAAGCTGCAGCATGCACAGTGGCCACACACTGATAAAAACCATCATGGCAGGTGGGCTAAATCAGGCTGAGGGAACTGACAGGGCACAAATCTCCAGGCGAGGTAGGGGGATGTCTGGCCTCAGCAAGTGAAGACTTCCCCTGGCAGAATGGGGGGATGAGAACAATTGAACCAACCAGCTGAAACAGGCACTGTGGAACACTTAGAGTTTGGCCAGACATTGAAGATGCCAAGGCCATCCATCCCCTGCATCCTGGGCTGTGGCTAGTTGTCGTGACTTTTGTCTTGCACTTCGATGACAGGAAGAGTGGGGCTGACAAATTGTGTAACTCCACCTCACTTTAATTCAATTCATGTGCAAGCCATCACCCTGTGATATCATGGGTCCTCTTCAAAAAATGAACGACAAACAACAATGGAACCTGGCAAGAAAACATCTTGAGCCCCTTGACTTTACAGGCATAGCAGTGCAGAAGGTCTACCCCATTGCTAACCTGCTGGGTGTTCAGCCAGCTAACTCAATGGAATTCCCCCTTTTCCATCACCCCACACTTTGGTGAAGTGCCAACTCCAGGGTTTAGCTGGAAGGGGAAGACTTCTACTGCCTGTCCCAGCTGCCTTGTGAGGCCATCCACATCCAGCAGTCTCAGCTGCTCCCGCTGTACAGGGAGTAGGAAAGGCTGGGAAGGCCACAACACAGTACTTGGGGCATTCAGAGTACCAGTACTAAAAACAGCATCTTTCCTCCTCACCCCCCCCCCCCGCACTTACTGGCTTTGTGAGGGTCAAGGCTAAGGGCAACATTGCTTCTCTTTCACTAGACCTGGGCCCTCAGGGATCTTTCCGCTACCTAGATACAAGATCATCAAGAATCCAAGAAGGGAAAATGAGCCTTAGGTGCTTCAGCCCCCATGTCCACGTTCCAACGCTGTTCCCTATGAACTCAGAGGAAGATAAGCAGAAGTTGTGCTACACAGCAAATGGCCCAGGAGGAGCCCCCACCTACATCTACTAGGATCTCACCCTTCCCCAACTTCCTTCACAGTCCTGTTGTAGGCCCTCAAAAGCCCTCATTAGAATCTCACCTGGAGACTGGGAAGCAATGACCTAAAGCATACACTTGCTAAAACAAAATCATGCCAGTCAATTTTCTCTTCAAGGAGTGTAAGTTTGTTTACAAATATTTACTTGAAAGATTGAACCAACCTTTTAGCATATTTCTATGTATGGAACAAAGGGATGTTTTAGGAACAGATCAGGGAATCACATCAGGGGAGAGTAGAAGGACTGGAAGACCTTTACGGCCAGATCTCATCTAAAAATTCAGTGTGACTTTTAATTTTTTATTATGGTAGCAATGATCTAAATTTAAAGTTTCTCTCATATAGCTAAGTTTTTCTAGGTTATCCTTTCATCTGATGATTATATGGTTTGGCAAGAAACCTAACTACACATTTCTATATAACACTTAATTGATGCTAGAAAGAAAAAGCCAACTCTTTATGGGGAATTCTTCTGAAGTTGCAGGGTTCAACTATTTTAGTTTGTTGAAATGATTAATAAAAACAAGGGAAAAAAATAATGAATTTTTTGGTGACTTAATGGAAGATTTAATCTACCTTTATGCGTAGAGGGAAAGGACTTAAAATAATTACCCCCTGCCCTTCCTCTGAAAGCTTTCTAAATCAAATATAGCCAAGAAATTGCTTCCTCTTAATTAACAATACTCATCCAGTAGGACTGCCCTGGTAATACCAATATCCCCTTAATAAAGATAAAACTTTATATCTATCCACTGATACCTGATGGGTTTTAAGGAAAAAAAAAAAGCAGTTAAGCACTAACTACATGCCCGGCCCTGTGCTAAGATCTGTCTGCTTTTTCAGTTTTTAACTCACTTGGAATGCTCTAGAAATACATGGGCATGGCAAATATTTGAATCAATAATTTATTAATTTATTTAATAACATTATTTAACATATTTAACATTATTGATTTATTAATTTTTCAAGTAAATAACTGCCTAAGATAGAGGAAATAATGTGGTCATCTTTTAGTTTAGAATTTCTGAATGGTATTATTTCCTGACATGATGGTATTTTCCCTTTCTTTGCCTACTGATGTTGATTAAATTCTTAGACTAAGGGATACTTTGCCACAAAACTAGGGAGTCACTATTTTTGAAGGTTAAAATCTACAAAAAAATTAAAGCTTCCAGAGTTAAATTTTACTATTTTATTTGTGAAAAAACTACAAGCAGAATTCATAAATAGACATTTCTATTTAAAGCAGGAAAATGATAAAGTGGCTTCTAATAACATAGTCGTGCACATGCCAGTAACAGGAATATATTAACATCTTTTATTTGCTAGACAAAGAGCAGTGTCCGATATAAATTTTCCCAAAACATTTAAGACCTGTGAATCTCTGACCAGTTCACAAAACCACCAATTGACACTTTAGCATGAAGATAAAAACAAACCTAACAGACTGTCAGCTCTAAAGACTTTACAGAGCAGAAACTTTCAAAAGCGTTATACAAGCTGTCTTTCTGGGCAAATGAAAAATATAGCTCGTATAATACATTAACAAAAATTCACAAGATAAGATTATGTTTTGACATACTTAACAAGCATTCTCTATTTGTCTCCAACAAACAAAGCTAAGGAAATAATGTAACCATCTTTACACAGTAAATTAAGGTTACAAGTCATACACAAGAACAGAACTGCTTGCGCATTAAAAACTGTTCAGCTCCATTGTCATACATTTCTAAATGTTGGCTCTTAAACCATTTTCGGTTACATACAAGCAAAGGTTATTATATATTCAGCAATTAATAAATTTTCAATAATTTAAGATATGGTAGCTTAAAAAAGTAGACTGAGAATGGTCTTGATAAGGCAGGTGAAACATCTTAGTGGAACTAAACTCACAGAAGCGTCTGCCAATCTTTTTTTTATGGTTAGCCAAATTTAAACTGAAAGTTATTTATTGATTAAAATAAATATTTTTTTTCTGCGTTCAATTTTTTTTCATTGCATGACTCAGGTAGAGCAAGTCAGGCAAGCTCTGTGTGTCTATGTGTGTGCATACACACACACATGAATGAGAGACTGTGTGGCATTAAAAAAAAATCGAAACTTGCAAGCGTAACACTGTGCTTTTTTTTTTTAACCTGCGTTCTGTGCCACCGAATACCAAGTATTTCTGGTCCTTAACATATATACATATGTGTGTGTGTATGTATGTATGTATACACACATATACACACACATATGTATATATCTGTATATATGTATAATACACACACACATACACACACATATATATATAATCTACACTAGTGTTTTTACGTGCTGCAAAAGCAGGAAATCACGGGAATTCCATTTCCAGAATACATGCCTGAGGGATGTAATCAATTTCAGAAACTAAAAGTCTAAAAGTACCTACACTACCTTAACAGAATACACAACAGCAGCTAAAGGACTGGCCCAACAATGAAATTTGACTGCTTAGCTAGCAACTTCCACTTTTAGCTGCAATTTCTAGTCAATGCAGAGTTTTATTCCATTTGTTCCAAAGCAATCCTCCTCCCTTTCTTTTCCCCTCCCTAAAATAAGTTAATTTACCAAGGAGGCAAAACTGAAAAACCAAGACATTAGCAATGAATGAATTAGCAGCCTATGAGTAGCTGGTTAATCAGCTTTTCCACTAAACTAGGGGTCCATTCACTTTACATGAAACTAATTTTGAAAAAATACACACAGTGTTTCTGAACAAAGTGCAAACTAACACTTACTGATTCATAAAAGCAGTGCAACATACACATTAGTTTGGTGGTATTTTAAGATTTATTTTTTGTAAAATAAAAAACTTAGCATTTCCATACACCTCTGGAAAATAAATATGGCTGACCAGTTTACCCTCCCTGAGACCCTTAATAAAAGGAATATTAAAACTTTAGAAGGAATGTCTTTGCAATATCCCACTAACATTAAAACGTGGATTTAAAATTCATAGTCAAACCACTATGTATTATATATTCTGATGCTATTGAAAGCATCTGATTTCCTTTGGTTCATTAATAAATACTTTAAAAACGTATTTAAAAAAGGTAATTATAACTTGCATCTTTGATACAAGCATAATTTAAAAAGAGGGGAACATTGTCCATGCATTTTAGACTAGGACCATAGCAACAAATGGCACTGCTTTGTAATCTATACTTTTTGAGAATATAATTTAAATTATGATGCATTAGTGACTACAGAATAGTTTTAATGTAAATGTGAAAGGAACCTTGCCTGTTGGCTACTCAAAAATCAAGCTGATAATTTTACTTTTTACTCAGTTGCCTCCATATACATAAGTTATTTTTTTCCCCAAACCAAGTTACCATAACAAAATCTGGTGCGTCATTACAAATCGGCTGCTCTCACTTGTGAGTACCTAAAGCATGACCATATATTTTGAACTGGCTCTGTGCTTGAAATGATTCAGAAGCACTATGGGCCACATGAGTAAATGTATAAAAAGCGATACAGATAAAAAGGCTAAAAGAAAAAAAAATAGGAAAAAAAGTCACACTAGTGTTTTCAAGGGATGATAACCAGGAACCAAATTGCAAAGTAACTCTTAAGAGACTTGGAAGAATTTCCTTAAGTCAGATTATCTTTATATCTAGAGGGAAAAACTAGCCCCATCAGTATGAGCTGCGCTTGCGTCTCAGATGCTAGCATGAACATCGTTCACAACTGAAGCTTCCCACGATAGAACGAATACCAATGAATTTCTACAAAACCTTGAAAATCACCATGTTGGTAATTAAACATATATAGTTCATAATCCCCTTTCAGAAAACAAGCAGATCCAGAGGTTGGGGGGGCGGGGAGCAGAAGAGGGTGGTAGAAAGAGAAGAGAAGCTTATGGGGGGGGGGGAAGAAGAGGGAAAAGAAAGACAAAATTTAATTACACAAATCACTATGCAATGTTACATGAAAACAAGTAACTGCTTACTGTATTGACTGAAAAACATTCCAGCCCTACAATTACAGTGATGATTTTAATGTCTTAAATCCTAAAACTAACAGACACTTTATAGATTTTTTAATAATTACCTCAGTCATGAACACAGGTCTGGAAAATGGATGGAATTCAAGTTACAGAATACCATATTTTTGTGAATGGCTATGCAAGAATTAGCAATGTTAACATGTGACCATAATTTCCTTGGCATTCTGAAGCCAGTTTAAGTTACTTTTGAATGATCAAGCACTTCCAACTGGACAAGAGAACTTGTGACTTGTTATTCTATTGCAAATGCAGGATGGGTATCTGGAGCAGTCTTGTAATTTGAGATCACATCGCTTAAAAATATAAATTCATAGCATCCAGTACTCTTTAGACAGACGAGACTTAAGTTCCCACGTGGGTTGGAACACACTTCATGTAAGACTGGTTTCAATTTAGTTTCAGCACTTTTATAGAAAGGACTGTCCCAGATCTGTAACTGTTCAATGTTGTTTTCACTTCACAGTGTATCAAAGCACCAGCGTTGCCATGTATTGGTTTCAAATAACCCTTTATATATATATATTTTTTATATTTATATATATAGTTATATCAAAACTGATAGTACAGAGTATAACTGGAAGAAAGAACTAAACTTAAAGGATATGCTGAAAAGGATGGAGTCTGTGAATGCAATAAATAAAGCCCCCCCCTGCTCTGCCCCCCCCTGCCCCCCCAAAAAAAACGCCCAACAGTTGTAATGTACATGGAAAATTGTGCACAGCAGATTTTTATAAAAAGTAGATTCAGGAGCACATCCAATTATAAATGATTGTTAGGAAAATCATATAAAACAATGGAATACATAAAAGTGTCAAGAGTAATCGTCAGGGTGCGAAATTCCTTGCTGGCCAGATGCCCATGGCAAGCAGAAATGATCCTGGTAGCATCACTAGGTCGATGTCCACAGAAGAATCTCCAGGGGATGCAAGCAGCATGGGCAGGTGGAAGATTTGAATTTCATACCCTGATTCATAGTTTTCACAATTCCATGTGCAATTTCAGAAAGATTCATCATTTACTGCTGACATGTCGCCCTTGGGCGTTGAGGAACGGGATGAGCCCTTGTCTGTGCTCTCCGATCCAGAGCTGCTCTGGTTCTGCTGTTCTGATCCTGCACTGGAGGTCACTGTCGATGAGGACGTCGAAGAAGAACGAGTCTTTTCTTTAAAGTCTGTGATAATGACTGTGACATTCCCCACTGTTACTGCCAATTGCTGTGCAGTGCTTCTGTCCACATTTTTCAGCCTGGGCCTAAAACAACCATCATAAGAAATAGATAATATTCAATGTCCTTCATACAAGTTCCTGATTCAGTTGAGAATTTACCTAAGAAAGATATTCAGACCATTTCCCCAAATTTCCAATAAACTCAGGGGCGCTCTGGAGGAACTGAAATTCTTCATTATTAAGCAGGATACCAAGAAGTGTCACATTTTGACTTCTGGTTTTTCTATCAAAATACCATCTTAGTTCAAGAAAGAGTTAGTAGTTACAAAGTATAGTTGGTAGGAGAAAAGATACTTACTCCACTCTAGTCACAAGATTATTTCAGTTGAAGAAATGAAGGGACCTCAATGCTAAGTGCTTTACAAGTATTCTCATTTGATCCTCACAACCACCTTGGAAGGCAGGTGTTGTTGGTGATCCCCATTTTACAGATAAGGAAACTGAGGCAAACAAGGATTAAATGACTTCCCCAGGGTCACACAGCTACTAAGCGCCTGAGGCCAAATTTGAATCCAGGACTTTACCAAAGGAGATCATAACAGAGAGTTTATACAAATTGTTGAACCAATTAACACTTAGTGTAAAATATTCCTCTTTTGCAAATCTTTTACAAGTTCAGAACGGGCACAGATTTTCTACTGTTTTTCTTTTGTTTTGTTTTATTTTTTAGGCCAAACAGTAAATCACAGCTATATATCCTGGATATTTCAAGTGGAATGCCCCCTCCACTTGAAGCTCAATACAGCTCAAAGAGAACTTAATTTGCTTCTATACCCTTTATTTCTTTCCAGGCTGCACTTCTGACTTTCTTCCCTAAAGTGTTACAATGACCCAATTCTGGGTACTGTTCTCCTCCCCTTTCTGCTTATATCTTTAGTGAACACTTAATAAATGCTTATTGACATGACCCCTCCCCCAAATTAGCTCCCTTTTCTGGTTTCAAGAAAAGCAGTGTGACAGAAGGCAGAGTATACAGAGCCATGGATATGGAGTCACAAGACCTGGGTCAACACTTAGAATTTTTATAGCCTCATCTGAGGCAAATAGGTGGTACTGGGGAAGAGAGTATAGGACTTAAGAATCTGGAAGAACAGGTCACTTAACGTTTTAGCCTCAGTTTCTTGATTTGTAAAACAATCAAGACAATAATAAAAGTACCTACTGACAGACTAGCTGGTAAGGACAAAATGAGATAACATTTAAAATACTGTGCAAAACTTTAAAAAACTCTATATTTTCTATTACATAACTATATACACAAGTATTTTAAAATAATTCCAGCTATTATTATTATTATTAAATAAATTGCTATCATTATTAATGCTTACAGAGAAAGGACTCGAAGTCAGGATGATCTGGGTTCAAACCCTATCTATACCTCTGACCTAGCCTGGCTATGTGAGTTTGGGCAAGTAACTGAAATTCTCAATGCCAAGGCAACTCTCTGCAACTTACAGAGAAGGTACTGGCCTGCATAGGAAGAGGTTGTTTTCTCATTAAGAGCTTCCTATCCCACTAAAATCACAGAGCCTGTCCCTTTTTTTTAAAAAATCAGAGTCAGAATGAATTCTTTCCCCTTTTCTTCCACTGTTAAGCATACTTTTTCCCCATTCCTACTGATATTACTATTCACAGAAACCTAGATCTCTGCCAATTCATTTTCCTGCTTACAGTCTGTAGTGCTCCAAAATCCATCCTATGAACATAGAGCTAGCATAACATTCTTGCTTCCTTCTTCTCTAAGATGGCTTTACTGAAGTCCCAAGTCCTATATTCTCTCCACTAACGTACCCAGCCGACCCACCCAACTGCAACCTCTCCTTTTAAACTTTTCAAGCAATTGTTTGTTTTCATTTGGCACCTAAGTATATACTTATTGCTTTCATCATACATATCTTCTTGTCACTTCACTATGATCTAGTAATAATATTTTAGGAATCTTTTAATCAATGATAACTGGATGAAACCAGCAGAAAGAGACTTCCAAATTCAAAATACAAATAACATAACCGATAAAACATTGTAAATTTTTTCTAAATTTCCCTACTATGATTATAGAAGGAACTAACAGAAATTATATCAATGCAAATGAGCCTAAAGAGGCCTGAAAACAAAAATACTTTATAAAGGAATGCAAAAGCCTCAATTCAAACATAGAGTGCAATCTTGACCAGATACTAGGCAAAAATGTTCTATATTTGCAGAAAACACTTAAATTCTCTGATAATTTTAGATGTGAAATCAACTACAGCTTATAAACTTTAAGGACCACTAAAAATTCTATTGATGACATTTTCCTGGCTCTTCTATTTTTCTACTTTGGCCAGTGATGCAAATGTTATTTTTAGACAGTAAATTTTAAGATCCTTATCTGTGCCTCTGCAGCCTAACAGGTATACAATTTTTATCGGCTAAATCATAGAATCAATCTGTCAATTTGGTGTCAATGTCTTACCTTGAAGTGTGATTTGAGTCACTGGTCTTTGTTGTAGCATTCCCAGACTGTATACTGTTTGCTTCACTAGGAGGATCTTTCAGAATATCAGACTTTGGTCTAAAAGAAAGGAGCAAAAATATGCTTTAATAAAATTTATGGATTCATTTACAATTTAATCAGCTCAATTATGAATGACAAACTTCTGGCTCGCTTTGGGACTTACTTAGTCTTCTTGTTGGTGTTCTTCTTTGTAACACTAGGGCTAATTTCTTTTTCTTTATCTGGTTTCTCTTTTTCCTGCTTTTCCACTTTTTCCTTCTTTTCCTTTTTGGGTGGTGGAGGAGTGGCGTACTGCTGGGCCACTTGTTGTGCCACCAGCTGAGAGTTTATTCTAGGTTTTCTATAAAAGGAGGAAAAAAGCAACTGTCACTTACTTTGCAAACTAAGTTAATTTGCATAAATGGAAATATTTTAAAATTCATATCTGCCAAACCACAACCCATTAAATATAAACTAGAAAACTTTTTTTCATTTCATTTTTAATAGTAGTAATATATGCTCTCTTGCAAATTTCCCAATATTTTAAAAGAAAAGTTTCCTCTCATACAGGAGCACTAAAAACTCTTTTTTTTAGAAGTGTCACGATTGTATTGATTGCAGATTTAAAATAAGCTTTTCTTAAATCTCCTTTTATCAGACATTGGTAATCTCTTAAAAAGACAACGAAATTAGAAGTGAGTCAGCCATTAATCTCCCCAACTAGTTTACTGAGCCCAAGTTTTGTGCATGACTAATACATCTGATCAAGAGAAGGTAACTGAGATTTATAGTCATTCCCAGAAAGGGATGAATATTAAAAATCACTCTAACAAATGTAAGACAAATGGTATATTCACAGGGCCATCAACAGCCATGTGTGTGCCAATCTCCAACTGACACTGTCTCTTAGAACCATTGTCTACATGTTCTAAATAGTGCCAATCAAGTTTCTCAATGCATGTTCCTTCAAACCAAAAGGGAAAGGACTGCATATCCACACTATATTCTTTGTAAAATGAGTATCCAGATGTTCTTATATAAAACAACACATTAAAATTAAGGAAATCAGGACCAGACCTAGCAAATAATGGATGTGAGGTAACCTATTTCCACAATGTAATAATCTGTAAATAAAGTAACTAAGAAAACTTTCATGATACAATCAAAATGAACCAACCAAAATTCTATTGAAAGATGCTTAATAACTAACTCCTTATTTTATTAGAAAACTGAGGCCCAGTGGTGTTCTGATTAGGATTATCCAAAAGTAGAAGCACTCAAGAAAAGCTGTTTCTTCCATCCATTTTCCACATCTTTCTAAGCCCATTCATGCCAACTTGTAAGCCCTTGCTTATTAGGAAAATCTTCCCTTTTCCTCCCCCTTCAAAAGAGCACATAAAGTAAATTTTTTATGCTGGCCTTGGAATTAACCACCTTTGATAACATAGTAGGTCATAGGCTTTCTGCCAGCAGCTTTCCTTCTCTCTCTATCCAAGGGCCAAAATTTTGCCACAACACTGACGAACAGTGGAACAGTCTTGACTATGTAACCCTAACTCTGGTTTCAACAATGGAAGGGAATTAAAAAAATCAAAATTTGGTAGTAAATGAGAAGATCCAAAGAATCGGTAACTATTTCCTCTTGCATGAAACGTAAATTAGAACAGGATAAAAGTTGCACAGTAGTTCCAACATAATAAACATTAAGAATCTGCCTACCAAAGGAAAACATGACACTAATACAAAAACAATTCAGTTGCACAATGGGTTAAACAGGCTTTTTAATGAGACTGACTGGGAAACACATTCATTACTATTCAAGTACCCAACAAGCATTTATTAAGTAGTTCAGTCTGCCAGGTACAGTGTTACTGGGGACACAAAGAGAACAATGAAACAATCCCTGCCTTCAAGTCAAGTTCTTTCTATAAAGGGAAATAATATATACAGAAATACATGTGTATGTGTGTGGAAAACAAAAATTGAGAGGGCATCCACTGCTAGGGAGGTAGGTTGGGACCAGGTTGTAAAGGGCTTTAAAAGCCAAACAAGACCCTAAACCACCACTGATTAGAGAAATGCAAATTTAAACAACTTCGAGGTACCACGTCACCCCTATCAAATTGCCTAACACGACAAAACAGGAAAAAATGATAAATGTTGGAGAAGATGTGGGAAAACTGGAATACTAATGCATTGTTGGTAGAGTTGTGAACTGACCTAACCATTCTGTTGGGCAATTCGGAACTATGGCCAAAGGGCTATAAAAATGTGCATACCCTCTGACCCAGTAATACCACTTCAAGGGCTGTATCCCAAAGAGATCACACAAATGGGAAAAGGACTCACAAGTACAAAAGTATTTATAGCAGCTCTTTTTTGTGGTGCCAAGAATTGGAAATTGAGGGGATGCCCATCAATTGGGGAATGGCTGAATAAGGCTGAACAAGTTATGGTATATTAATGTAATGGAATACTATTGTTCCATAAGAAATGATGAGCAGGCAGATTTCGCAAAAACCTAGAAAGACTTACATGAACTGATATGGAGTGAAGTGAGCAGACCCAGGAGAACACCGTACACACAGTAACAGCAACATCGTGAGATGACCAACTTTAACAGACTTAACTCTTCTCAGCAATAAAAGGATCTAAGACAATTTCAAAAGACTTATGACGGAAAATGCTATCCATATCCAGAAAAAAGAATTATGGAGTCTGAATGCAGATCAAAGCATACTATTTTCTCCCTCTCCTTTTTTTTTTTTTGGTTTCTTCTTTCTCATGGTTTTCCCCTTTGGTTCTAATTCTTCTTTACAACATGACTAATGTGGAAATACATTTAATATGACTGTACATGTAAAGCCCATCAGATTGCACGTTGTCTTGGGGAGGAGGGAGAGAAAATTTACAACTCAAAATATTATGTTGTAAACTAAAAACAAATAATAATAATTTTTTAAAAAAGCCTAACAGAAGTTTATACATTTTTAACCTTAAAACAACAGGGAGACATTGGGATTTATTGAGTGACATGGTCAAGACTTGCACTTTAGTTTTAACAACTGTGGCAGGGGTGGGGAATTCGTTCAACAGAGGTTTTAGGCATGCATACTGGCATTAGTATTGAGGAAAAACAAAGAGAAGAGAGGCCTTCAAGGAACTACAATATAGGTAGATTCCCCAACCCCCTCTCCCCACCAGCAGTTACTAGGAAACTTTCTCCTAGGACTATTTTAACATATAGGTTCTAACCACCTTATTTTTGTCAAGTACACTAACAAATGAACTTTCATGTCCAGAATCTGATGTACTTTACTATACATGAAGTGTTGATGAAAAAGTTACTGCTTCCACTTAAGGTCACATCGATAACTTCCCTTCTTACATTAAGCCAACGAATTTCTTACCATAAACAAATCATATGCAATAAAATGTAAAATCTAAACACAGCTACACCAACATCAACCTTCCCAGCATATTCAAATAGGTGTTTTCGAAGTTAATTTAACACAACAGTATATGGAAGGTGCTAGAAATACAAAAACAAAAAGAAAGAATGCATGTCTGTGAGGTCTTCACTAGATGAACACGGATGCAGGTTTCTTTTAGTCAGTTTATTACACTCTACTTGGCCTGTAAAACCAAAGTTCTAAACTGAAATCTCTAGTGGGTTACTGAAACATAAGATTTAGAAATCTTTGCTGACAAGCCTGTTTGTTTTGCTCCTAAGAATCTTTAAAAACAAAACAAAAACAGAATAACAATAGCCACCCCAAGCAGTTTCTTAAGGTATATAACATGGAAATTGAAGAAACTATGAATTCCGTAACTCAGAATTTTCCAAGAGAAAAAAAAAGATTTAATACTCCCCCAGGAACTTTGGTCTTATAGCAAGAATTTTGGACTAATCCAAAAATGTTTACTACAGGTTGATAACTGTATTTATAAAATATTTATAAATACTCAAAAGACATATGAAAGAAGATACTATCTGCATCCAGAGAAAGAAGTAATACATCCACACCTCTTCCACCTCTCATACATATATATATATATATATATATATGTATATGTATATGTATGTATGTATATGTGTGTGTATATACATACACACACACACACACACTTGTGTCTAATGGTAGCCATTTCTAGGACAGGTGAGTGGGAAGAGGTAAGAAAGAAAATTATCATGTAACTTTATTATATATCTTTAAAAGGAATTGCAAGTCGCGTATAATAGATTTGCAGTTTCCTGTACAAGCACCTTTTTCCCTATTCTATATTATGCAAATGCCTATTTTATTTCTTAAGAATAAAATAATGAAACTCATTTCTTATTATAATGAATTTTCAAAATCATTAAAATTCATTTTAAAAACACCACTTCCCTATTATTGGAATTATTCAGTACATTTTAGGAGGGGAATGGGAAGATCTAGGTATGAAAAATGACTACTCAAATAACTTATATTTTCTCCTATAGAGTTAAAAAACCACTCAAACTCCAGCTGCATTTTACATTATTTCTGAAACAGAAGTGACAGTCTACTATCCAATTCAACAAATATTTAATATGTACCTACTAAGTGTCAGGCACTCTTATACTACTGAAGGGAAGGAAAATAACAATGTTTAGCATTTTTAGCATACACATTTGTGTTTGTGGTCATTTCTGTTCTCTAAATAACGAACGAAATGCAGAATAAATTTGTCTTACTGGTTTTTTTATACCGGTGAAATGCCAAAGTTTCAGGGGAGTTGGTAATTTTGCAGAACCTGGTTAAAGACGTAAGTTTCACAACTTTTCGTGTCCTCTGCAACTCCCCCATTTATCATCTCCTTTCCTATTGATTAATATCTCTTCTGTTCACTTTCCAAATCTTCATCCCATCCACCCCCCATCCAGCCACACCTATCCATGGCTCTCAAATCTGGCTACAACTACATTTTTTAGCTTTGTGTTACAACTTTTATGTGTGGAGCCAACTAGCCTGTCCCCACTGAAAGAAAACCTGTCCTTTGTAACAACAGTATCAACCTAAATACAACCTCTTCCAAGAGACTGTAAAAGCCTCAACTCCTGGCACTTTGTTTAATACCACTCAGGGTCAGAGGACCTTGGTTCAAAAAACCTAGTTGTGCCACTTACCACTATGATCTTGGGCAAATCACTCTGGGCTCCAGTTTCCTCTATAAATCTATAAATGAGGGATTATGATTTTTGAAAATAGAGTAAGGCCAACATATTAGTTTAACTGAAATGAGCCATGATTCACCAGGGATAAAAAAACCCTAAAAAACAAAAAAACTGCTAACAGCGTTATTCCACAACCTACAAGAAAACATTTCTGAAAGGGTGCCTCCTTTCACTAATTTAACTCATACCTATAGCCAGAGAAAAGGCAGCTAGCCCAGGGACTTTGTTTTTCTCTGTATTCTACATAAGCATATGATCCAGAAACACTCCAGAATTAATCTCTTAATAAACTGGAATTTGTAAAGTACCTTTTCCAGAAAACAAAGGTGTCTAATGTTGATAATGAGAATAATTTTTAGGACCAATTCCCCAAATGCTGCATTAGTTTCTCAGAGAATTTCAGATTTTGAAACTATAAGGAATGCTTTCTCTCCTGTACCACCAGTAAATCACCAGTTGCCTACTGGACATTTTAAACTGCATATCCCAAAGGCATCTCAAATTCAGAAAGTACAAAACAGAACTCTTTCCATCAAAAATCATTTCACTTCTAACCTCCTTATTTCTGTCAAGTATACAATCCTTTCAATCTCTTAAGTTGTCAGCCTCTTGGTGATTCTCAGTTTTCTTTTTTAGCTTTTAGAAAAAGCATATTAAGAATGTATAGAACAGCTGGTACAAAACACTCCCCCAAAAGTCTAGCACATACTTTCCCACAAACGCACATAGGTCCATAGGAAGAATGGGCTCAAGTGGGGGGCAGCTAGGTGGCACACTGGATAGAGCACTAGGCCTGGAGTCAGGAGGATCCAAGTTTAAATCCCGCCCCAGACCAAACACTTGACACTTACTAGCTGTGTGACCCTGGCCCGGAATTCCATTTTTGAGTCCATAACCAGCATTCCTCTCTAGTGCAAGAGGTCAGAGAATCTCCCCGAAGCCACCTTCTTCCTCAAGTGACTATTCTTCTGCATCTGCTTATCTTCAGTGTAGCACTCTGCTCCTGGCTGTATGTGTTGTCTCCTACTGGTCAAGTTTCTCCAAAGATGGGGTTAACTTCAGGGGCAGGAGGGAAGAAAATAAAAAAGAAACCTTCTCCTCCCCTAGACTATTTTCAGGGGCTAGACTCCCAACTCTTGAGCTGGAATTCTCAGCTTGTGAATTCGGAGTTCACCATAATGGACCACTATTTTTAACAGATAGCTATGGACAAGATGTTTCCGGTGTCACATAACCTGCCTTCATCCAATGGGTCAAAGACATTCTCTACTCACACTGCCACTACCCTACAGTTCAAGCCCTCAATACTTCTTGCCTGGAATATTGTACCAATTATTTCCTAAGCTGACTCCAGTTTCCTCCCTCTAATCAATAAACATGTCAAATATTCCCAAAGCATTGGCCTCCATGGACTACATCATTTAAGAAACATTGTTTTTATTGTTACACATGTAAAATAATTCTTATCCTTATTTCTTATTGTTTGCCAAATTCTTGTTTGGCACATTAAAATCCTTTATGAATTTGTTCTATACTTTCAGATTCATTGTCTATACTTTGGTCCTGTCAAACTGGCCTAATCACTTTCTGACCCTCACATCCTTACCTTTCCCTTGCCTTCCTACAGGCTGTCCCATCTGCCCTGACTCCCTAGCTTCATTTCTAGGTTCAATTCAAGTACCACACTTCCTACCTGAGGTCTTTTCTGACCCAGAACTCTCTTCCCAGATTCCAGTGCCTCCTCAACCCTACGTTATCTTATAGAAGCATATATGTACATATACACATTGTTTTCTTTGAAATAATAATGTAAAGCTTCTCAAATGCAGAACTTTCATTTTTGTCTCTGTAACCTACCAGTACCCAGGCCCTTAATAAACACCTGCTGACTGAATTCAACCCAAGAATAAAGGATTAGCAGATTGTGACTAAAGTGAAGGATTTGTATTATTAAGAAACAATGCGCTGTTCTTTTGACCATTATGGTTTTGGTCACAAACTTCTTTGTATTCAAGTGCATTTTTAAATTGTCTAGAACCCAAAAATCTGTCGTGAAATTTCTATGACAGAAGTTAACAGAAAATTGGAATTTGATTTAATTTGTACTACTATGAATTACTCTACCTAAAGTAAAGGAACACTTGTACTCAGGACTACTGGCAGTTTGGAGGTATGTGGATGCCAGAACCACAAGTGGAGATAAAGAGAAGAGTGGGAAGCCAAACTAGGTACCTTGTTTTATTGAGCTTTGCAGATAGTGTGTCTTTTACAAATTGAAGCTTCGAGGTAACCCTTCATCATGCACATGAATCCACACCATTTTTCAACACTATGCGCTTACATCATGTTCTGTGTCACATTTTGGAAAAACTCGCAATATTTCTAAGTTTTTAATTATCATTATACCTGTTACAGTGACCAGTGATCTGTAACCTTTGGTATTACTATTGCAATTGTTTTGGGGTACCATGATCCCTGCCCATATGGTGTAAAATGTCACCAATAAATGTGCATTATGACTGCTCCACAGACCAGCCAAGACCTTCTCTGGCTTCCCAGTTCCCTAAGTCACAACAATATTGAAATTAGGCCAATTAATAACCCTACAGTGACCTCTAAGTGAAAGGAAAAGTCAACTGACAAAGCAAACTTCACTGCTGTCAAATTTCGAGAAATTGCCACAGCTACCCTGTCAGCAACCTCAACTCTGATCAGTCAGCGGCCATCAACATTGAGGCAAGACCCTCCACCAGCAAAAAAGATTATGAATGGATGAGGGCTCAGCTGATTGGCACTTTTTAGCAATAAGCTCTTTCTCAAAATTAAGGTGTACACATTATATTTTTAGACATGATACTATTACACACTTAATAGATTACAGTGTAACATAAAACATAACTTTTATATGTACTGGGAAACAAAAAAATTCATGTGATTTGCTTTATTGCAGTGGTCTGGAACTGAACTCACAATATTTCTGAGGTACGCCTGCAGCAGGTTACAGAGACAACTGAAGAGAAGGTGGGAGCTCAGGCTGGACCAGTCAAACACAGAATGAGTAGAAAAGCAAATGCTGGATGAAGCCAGAAGGGGAAAGGGAAACTACAAAGTAGAATCAAACAAGGAGTAGAGTTCTCACAAAATATATATGTATATGGTAAACTGTTCAGCCTGCTGGCCCTGCCTCATTTTGGAAAGGAGAATGGTAAAGATGAAACACACCAGAAAAAAAATTTTCCTTTTAAGTTCATGTGAATTGAACCCATGTAAGGTGTAGGGTGCTTTAAGGTCCTTGTTCCATGCCTTGCTCCTTATTGTTATGCTATAGGGTGCCCTGCCTAAACCACAATTCAAAAGAACGTGGTACTCTACCTTGATCTCTTATTTACCTCTTTATTTGTAAGCCACTATTTAGCGTCTGAAACACATGCAGCCAATTGCAACTTCAAAAATTCAATCCAAACATTTATTAAATGACTGGTGTGTGCAAAAAACTAGGGTTATAAAATAATTATTGTGGCTCAGAAAGCGAAAGCCAAACTGTCCCTGAGTGCTGCATGCATCCTCCTATTCCCACCCCGTTTTGTTATCACAGGTATCATTACAATTCCATCTGGTACAAACAAGGGCTTCAAATCAGATTTGCTGAGTTATCAATAATGCACTTTCATGGAGATCAGAAAAAGTAGGAATGACTTACAAATTAAGATAACCAACTTGTATTACCTCATATCATAGTATGCATCAACATGGTAAGACTTAGGTGTCAGAGTAAAAAGTCATCTAGTTCAACCTTTATCTTACCACTGAGGAAGCTGAGGCCCCCTAATTTTAATTGACTTCTTCAAGGTAATGAGGCATTCTAAATGGCACCTAATCACGAATGCAAAAAGTAAAATTTCCTTTCCACCTTTACTTCAGATAGTAACAAAACTATCACAGACCAATGGCAACACCCCTACCAAACCATCTTTTCTCTATTTCCCCTCCTCATGCCCTCAGCAACAATCCTATAAAATGCTATTTCTCTTTATGTTCAACCATTAACTACACTGGCAGCTTCTTTCATGTGTCATTTACACATTTTCCCCCATTGCCTCCCAACTCTGACCCTTCAGAAAAAAATCTCAAGACTGCCAAAATCGAGGAAGCTCTGGGTAAAGACAAGCCAGTGTAGGAGGAAGATAAAGCAGATGGGAACCAGATCCAGGAAGACAAGGGTCAGACTAGTACCCAGCATACCACAACTGATAGTCAATAAACATTTAAGTGCCTACTGAGTGTCAGGCACTGTGCTAAGCATTATAGATACAAATAAGACATTCAAACAATCTCAGAGAAAAGCCACACAGATTATACAAGTACCTGGAAGAAATGAAACAAGATGAAAATAATAATAAAAAATCTAAGGTCTGGATGCCATCTATAAATTTAAAGATTTAATTCAGTGAAAACTGCCCAAATCTACTAGAATTAGAGAGCAAATATGGAAAAGAAAGAAAGAAAGAAAGAAAAAGAAAGAAAGAAAGAAAGAACAGAAGAAAGAAAGAAAGAAAGAAAGAAAGAAAGGAGGGAAGGAGGGAAGGAGGAAAGGAGGGAAGAAAGAAAGAAAGAAAGAAAGAAAGAAAGAAAGAAAGAAAGAAAGAAAGAAAGAAAGAAAGATCTGGTTACTTTCTGAAATTCCCAAATGAAAAATCACAGCCAAAATCCAAAATCTGTCAAATCAAACAACAACAACAACTCCGCAAGCTCTCCCACCCTACAAGGGGAATTCAAGTATCAAAAAGCCATAGTTATATCACACAAGATTTCTCAGCTGCCATGACAAAGCAGAGAAAGGAGAGCTTGGAATGATATTCCAAGAGGCAAAAGAAAACAGGCTTATACAACAAAGATTGGGGTATCTGGCAAAACTGACCATAATCATACTGAAAGGGACTGAGGGGTGGGGTGGGTAATGTAAGGGACTTCTTCCAAGCATTCCTAATCAAAGAGCCAGAATTAAAGAGAAAGCTCAAAATGCAAATCTGTCAAGATAAATAAATTTTATCAACAGAAATTATCTATGAATAACTGCTTACATTCTAATATGAAAAGAAAAACAAGTGTCCTTTCAAAATCACTTCACAGAGAAAGTTAAACAAAATAAGGAAGAAATGGCTTGGAGGTGGTCTGGGGTGTTTTTCTTTCTTTCTTTTTTTTAAATGGTCTTAAGGAAGACCGTAAGAAGGAAATGGGACTGAACTGAGGAAAAGGAAAGGGAAGAAACTTGTAAGACACACAAGATAAAGAATATAAGAATATTGAAGAAGCTAGGGGAATGGGCATAGCACAGCCTCACTTTCATTCTGAAAGAATAAAAATGATGAGGGCAGAGCAAAGGGAAGAGAAGAGGGAACGTGGGAGTGAAAACAGTACTGTTTCAATTATTTATTACTAGTTTTAACCAAACACATCTTTCATCACCTTTTTCTGTTTAAAAAAAAAAAAGGGAAGAGGGAAATAAGGAAAAAGTACCAGAGAACAGAATAAAAGGAAATACTTAAATCATAACTGTGAACATGAACTGGATGACCTTGCCCCCAAAACAGAAAAATAAAAGCATAGATTAGAAAGTAGAATCCAACAATATGATGTTTAAAATAAACACCTGAAAAATTCATATAGTGCAGAGCAGAAGGGTAGAGGAGCTGATGATGCTTCAGATGAAAAAAAGCTACTTCAGACAATAATAAAGAGATAAAGAAACTGCATTAAAATGTATTTGTAACCCTAAAATAAATACTCATGGCATTTGGGCAATCATTTGCATACATGAGCAGAATTTTGAGTCCTGTGTTCCCAGCTGAGCTAACAAGGTAAATGCCCTGCCTTCTTGTTTCAGCTCTCATACTGTAAACAAGTGACCCTTTCTGGGTGTATTTAGTGCCACATTTTTTGCATTTTTATCCTTTTTGTTAGTGATTTCGTTGATTAAAAATGACCCCCAAACATAATGCTAAAGGTCTGTCTAGTGCTCCTAAGCACAAGGCTGTCTTGTTCCTTACTGAGAAAACATGTCTTAGATAAGCTTCATTCAGGCATGTGCTACAGTACTGTTGGCCATCAGTTCAGTGTTAAATCAATTAACAATTCAGTACACTATGACTGACAAGAATTGACTGTCCCTATGGCACACATTTAAAGGTTAATCAGTTGCAGGGAAAAACTGACAATAAAATTTTAATGGGGGATTCTCAATGTTCCCCTTTTCAGACTTAGCCAAATCTAACAAAAAAGTTCAAGAGCTTCATTAAAAATTTTGAAAATCAAAGCATGATTAACAGGACAGAAAGCAAAAATCCCACTGAAATGAACAAAATGCATGAAATACAGAAAACAAAATAAGATATACTGTAGAGACTAGCGCATAGTGCAGTTCTCCCAGTCCTACACACTATGATATGTTAACTTTTAAAATCTTGCACATTATGTTGCCAACTCACTCTTGTTATTAACCTTGTATTTGTATCAACCTTTTCATTAGAATATATATTCCTGAGGTCAGAGACATCCAAAACATGCCTAACCATATCTCCCACCTAGTGAGTATGCCCTTCTGCACCTTGCTCAGCTGAATTAAGAGTTATTAGGCACCAGAGAACAGACAGATCAACCCATCTGCATTAGGCAGGGAAAATCATGATTTCCCATACAACATTCCCCATGCTTTGTCTTGCTGGGTCAGAGTAGGGTTAATTCAGCCGCCCAAACATTGCTAGATTGCAAGGCCTTTAAGTAATAAAGTTAGGGAAGGCTTAATACAGTACACTGACATGTGCTTTGTGCTATACCACTAAGAATTTTATAGGGGTAGGCCAGCTAAAAAATAAGGACTGTGATCTTTTGAGTTTCTTTAATTGTAGCCAATACTCAATAAATTATAGGTAGAAATAAAAGACAGAAAGGGAGGTAACATCTGATTTCAGCATGATCATTTTTCAAAGGCAGATTACCTTATGTTGGTTATGCTTGCAAAAGGCTTATATTAAAATTCCCTTCCCAGAACATCTTTATTGTCAAAGGTATGACATACTAGTTGACAACAGAGGTGATCCTGAGATTATACATTTTCTTCAAATAATCCAAGAACAAATGATAGTGCATTGGTCTCACATTCTTAAAAGGTTCATCTAGTACGACTCACAGCAATATACATACACTTACATGGCACAACTGGTTTAAAAAGTTCTATGATAGTATGTTATTCTTTGTAATTAAATCCAATGCATTTACTAAGTGCCTTATGTTCTAGATCAGGGTGGCATACTATATTTGTATATCCAGGGAGTTAAGAATGGTTTTCACTTTTTAAAAGAAAGTTTTATTGCATTTAAAAACTATTCTTAGTTGACAATCCTTGTTCTAGATAACTGGAATATATATGGATGGTCCTCACAAGAAGCTTGTGAGATAGCTGCCCCATTTTAAAGATGAGAAAATTGAGGCAGACAGAAGTTAAGTCACACAGCTAGGGACACACAACTAGTAAATGTCAGTCTGGATTTGAACTCAGGTTTCTGACTCTTTACAGCCAACACACAACCACTAGATTCTAAGGTCCCTGAGGGCAGAAGTAGTTTCTTTGTGCCCCCTAGCACCTTAGTACACTCCCAAGGGTGTGGTAGGTTAATTGGCTGAGGGATTAAACCTAGCTCCAAGTACTTCATTCCAGCCGCAAAACAGGCTTCAGGAAAACCGTAAGAAAGCAGATAGAGAGGCTCAGCATAAAAAAAGGATGGGATCTACTCCTCTATGAAATAATGCAAATCATAATTCAAGATGCTCTCCCATTTCCCTTTTCCTTCCCCTCCTTCATACACGGTTCATATAGATCCTGGAAGAAATCGCGTTAACTCCCTTAAACTGTTTTACTTAATGTATTTTTTTAAACGTACATGGTGCTACTATACTATACCAAAATGGTCCTTCCTGACCATTACTACTATCATTCCTCCTATATACCAAATGGCACTTCCTCTGATGGCTAACAAGCTCCTACTACACATCTTCAATAGCAGCCTTCCCCCAATTCTCATTTCCATTTAATAGTCCTTCTTATCCCCCTATTTCTTCTTCTCCTTTGCCCCTCTGGACTATGCCTTCTGGAACCAACAAAAGCTCCCCTTTATCAATAAAATCAATAAGCTGTCATTGATATCTACTATGTGCCACACTGGGGATATGGGGGGGGGGGTGTTGAAGAGTCCAAAGGCATTTCCATTTTCTGTGATTTATCTCTAATTTATTCCATATTATATCTTGTCTATACATAGTTGTTTACATGCCTTCTCCTCCTTATTAGAGTAAGAGCTCCTAGAAAGCAGGGGCTGTTTTTGTCTTTCTTGGTACTCCCAACCAGGCACAATGCCTGACATCTAAAAAGCTCTTAATTAATGCAACTAAAAAGTTGAAGTCCCAGACCTCAGCTGCATGTATGTATGAATATATATGTGAGAGGGATGACCTCACAAATATATACAAGTCAAATGCAAGATAATTTTGGAGGGGGGGAACATTAGCACCAAGAAGAGAGTATTCCAAGCAGGTGGAAAGCCAATATAAAGGTGACTTGAATGGGCAACAGCAGTTAGGCAAGTTGGCCAGTATGGCAGCTGGACTGTAGAGACAGTAGCCTGGAAAAACAGTACAGGGCCAGACCGTACAGATTTAAATGACAACCCAACCCCCCACCCCCCAGCCATCTTCCCATCCTTTTCGGGCACAGCCCTTTGATTAACATTACTGGCCCCTTTTGTCATTTCCGTTCCTCCTTTTAATCTTCAATTTCAGACTCCTTTTCTGTTTCCTACAAATATGCCCCAAGTCTCCCAAATATCCTTAAAAATCCTTCACTTACCCACATGTACAAAAATGTTTATAGCAGGTTTTTTTGTGGTGGCAAAGAACTGGAAACTGAGGGGATGACCATCAATTGAGAAATGGCTGAACAAGTTGTGGTACATGAATGTAATGGAATACTATTGTGCTATAAGAAATGATGAGCAGGCTGACTTCAGCAAAACCTGGAAAGACTTGTATGAACGCATGCTGAGTGAAGTGAGCAAAACAAGAACTTTGTACATACACAGTTACCAGCCACACTGTGCAATGACTAACGCTGTTAGACTCTCTAAAGGTCTCATGATAGAAATGGAAAATGCTATCCACATCCAAAGAAAGAACTATGGAGTTTGAATACAGATTGAAGCATACTATTGCTATTTTTTTTATTGCTTTGTTTTGTTTTCTCTTTCTTGTGGTTCCTCCTATTGGTTCTAATTCTTCCTTACAACATCACTGATGTGAAAATATGTATAATAGGAATGTATATGTATAGACTATATCAGATTGCAGGGCATCTTGGGGAGGGGGGGTGGGAGAAAAATTTTAAACACAAAAGCTTATGGAAATGATAATTCAAAATAAATTAACTTTAAAAAAGACATAAAGAAAAAGAAAAAGAAATTGAAGGCATTAGAATAGGCAAAGAAGAAACAAAGCTATCACTCTTTGCAGATGACATGATGATATACTTAGAGAATCCTAGAGAATCAAGTAAAAAACTACTTGAAATAATAAACAACTTTAGGAAAGTTGCAGGCTATAAAATAAACCCACAGAAATCATCAGCATTTCTATATATTACCAACAAAGCCCAACAGCAAGAGATAGAAAGAGAAATCCCATTTAAACTCACTGTAGACATTATAAAATATTTAGGAGTCTACCTCCTGAAACAAACTCAGGAACTCTATGAACACAATTACAAAACACTTTTCACACAAATAAAATCAGATCTAAATAATTGGAAAAACATCAGTTGCTCATGGGTAGGCCAAGCTAATATAATAAAAATGACAATCCTACCTAAGCTAATTTACTTATTCAGTGTCATACCAATCAAGCTACCAAAAAATTATTTTATAGAGTTAGAAAAAATAATAACAAGATTCATTTGGAAAAACAAAAGGTCCAGAATATCAAAGGAACTAATGAAAAGAAATGCAGGGGAAGGTGGCCTAGCATTCCAGATCTTAAATTGTATTATAAAGCAGCAATCATCAAAACTGCTTGGTACTGGCTAAGAAATAGGGAGGTGGATCAGTGGAATAGGTTAAATATGCAAGACACAGTAGTCAATGACTACAGTAATCTATTATTTGATAAACCCAAAGACCCCAGCTTCTGGGATAAGAACCCACTCTTTGAAAAAAACTGCTGGGAAAACTGGAAAAGAGTATGGCAGAAACTAGGCATAGACCCAAATCTCACACCATATACCAAAATAAAGTCAAAATGGGTTCATGACTTAGATATAAAGGCTGATACCAAAAATAAACTGGGAGAACAAGGAAAGTTTACCTATCAGATCTATGGAGAACAGAAGAATTCATGACTAAATAGGAGACAGAGAACATTATGAAAAGCAAAATGGATAATTTTGATTACATTAAATTGAAAAGGTTTTGCACAAAACCAATGCAACTAAGATTAGAAGGAAGGTAGAAAATTGGGAAAGAATTTTTACAACCAGTCTTTCTGATAAAGGCCTCATTTCTAAAATATATAGAGAATTAAGACAAATTTATAAGAACACAAGCCATTCCCCAATTGATAAATGGTCAAAGGATATGAACAGACAGTTCTCAGATGAAGAAATTAAAGCCATCTATAGTCATATGAAAAAATGCTCTAAATTGTTATTGATTAGAGAAATGCAAATCAAAACAACTCTGAGGTACCACATCACACCTATCAGATTGGCCAACATGACAAAACAGGAAAATGATAAATGTTGGAGAGGATGTGGGAAAATTGGAACGCTAATACATTGTTGGTGGAGTTGTGAAATGATCCAACCATTTTGGAGAACAATTTGGAACTATGCTCAAAGGGATACAAAAATGTGCATACCCTTTGATGTAGCAATAGCACTTCTAGGGCTATATCCCAAAGAGATCAAACAAATGGGAAAAGGACCCACATGTACAAAAATACACATAGCAGCTCTTTTTGTGGTGGCAAAGAATTGGAAATTGAGAGGATGCCCATCAACTGGGGAATGGCTGAGCAAGCTGTGGTATATGAATGTAATGGAATACTACTGTGCTATAAGAAATGATGAACAGGCTGACTTCAGAAAAACCTGGGAAGACTTGTATGGTCTGATGCTGAGTGAAGTGAGCAGAACCAAGAGGACTTTGTACACAACAGCAGCCACGTTATGCAATGACTAAGAATGTTAAACTGAACCTTTCCCAGCATTAGGAGGATCTAAGACATCTCCAGAGGCCTTGGGATGGAAAATGCTATCCACGTCCAAAAAAAGAACTATGGAAGTCAAATCGCTCTCACTTATTTTATGTTGAGTTTTGTTTCATCTTTCTGATGGTTCCTCCTATTGGTTTTAATTTTTACTTACAACTTCACTAATGTGAAAATGTTTGATGGGTATGTAAATGTAAAGCCTATGTCAGATTGTGCGCCGTCCTGGGGAGGGGGGGGAGGGGAGAAAAATTTTCAACTCAAAAGCATATGGAAAAAAAATTTTAAAAAAAAAAGAAGAAATATGTTGAGAGGCCAGCCTACTGGTGACCTTGGAGATCTTTCTCTTGCTCCAAAAGGCTACAAGAAGCAATGCACTCCTACGACAATGTGCACTCCTATGACAGTGTGCAAACTTTTGACTTTGAAGGAGGCAATCTTCCAAGTCAAGTCAGGATTATCTGGACATCCACAGGATCCTAGAGAAGAGATTCCCCAGCACTTTTGCTCTCACTCTCTTGGGGAATGTTTGAGGCTTAAGTTGAGAGGGTGGAAAGCCAGAAAGGGAAGCATCTGGGATCTCTTATACTATGGGAAGGGGAGCTGGGAGCCCCTAAGACCCTGCAATGGAGTTACAGAAAGGTATTATTTGAAAATAGTTCATCACATAATCTGCTTCTTGTGATACTCATGTGGGGAGAGACAACTACAGAGGTGAGTGTAGGAGTCTCCCTGATTTAGTTGTGTCCCCAAGAGATAACACCCATTCCCCCCCTTCCATTCCTGGCTCAGATACTCCCATTATGACCACACCACCCATCCCTGCCCCCTACTATGGGAATGTTGTCTATAGCCTGAGGAGCAGATGGAGAGGAGGGAATAGTAAGTCTCCAAGCAGCCACTTGGTCTTCATTCACTGCTACCACCAAAGATCTGTGATAGGTGCAGCCCTTTGGAATATCAATAGCCCAGGTGTTTTTAACCTGGAGTCCACGAACTTGTATATATGCATGTATGCACATGTATATTTATACATGTATATATATGTGTGTATATATGTGTGTATGTGTGTGTGTGTGTATTAGTAATTGCATTTCAATATAACTTTTCCTTTTATTCTTAATGTACTTTATTTTGTGCATTTAAAAATATTCTGAGAGAGGGTCTGGGTCTAAAGGCTTCACCAGACTGGCAAAGGGGTCTATGACTCACAAAAGGCCTGCTTTTTGAAACCCTGCTTTAATTTGTCATGGTGAATTGAATTCAGAAAACACTTAAGTACTTACTATGGACAGGAATCTATACACTGGATGGAATAACAAAGTAAATAAAACACCTTCTGGAAATTGAGAGGATGCCCATCAACTGGGGAATGGCTGAATAAGTTGTGGCACACGAATGTAATGGAATGCTATTGTGCTATAAGAAATGATGAGCAGGCAGACTTCAGAAAAACCTGGAAAGACTTGTATGGTCTGAAGCTGAGTGAAGTGAGCAGAACCAGGAGAACGTTGTACGATAACTAATATTGATAGACTTAACCCTTCTCAGCAATGCAAGGATCTAAGACATCTCCAAAGGTCTCATGATCGAAAATGCTATCCACATCCAAAGAAAGAACTGTGGAGTTGAATGCAGAGTGAAGCATACTATTTGCTATGTTTTTTTCTTCTGTTGTGTTTTGTTTCCTCTTTCTGGTGGTTCCTCCTATTGGTTCTAATTCTTCCTTACAATATCACTAATGTGAAAATAGGAATGTATATGTAGAGCCCATATCAGATTGTGCACCGTTTTGGGGACGAAGGGGGAGAAAAATTTAAAACTCAAAAGCTTGTGGAAGTAATTGTTGATAAAACAAAATAAATTCATAAAAAAGTGGAAAAAAAAGACATAAAGAAAACAACAATAAAAAACACCTTCACTTGATCTGACTGTCCCCTCGAGTCACCATCTTATATTTCTCCTCCCTTTCATTGCCTGAGCTACTAAAAACAACCAAAAGAAAACAAGAATCTACACTTGCTATCTCCACTTTCTCACCATCCACTTGTAGGGCTTGATCAAGAATAGGGAAGGCCCATAGATAATAGTTTAGGTGGTAGAAAAAGAAAGTGTAGCAAAATATTAGGTATAATCTTTTATTCTTGTTGAAAAGTTACAAGCGCAATTAGTTAGATTTGTATTTAGAACTGATTGGCTGGATTCAAGAATAGTCAATTAATGGTCTTACGTCAACTTGAAAGCTTCTAGTGGAGAACCCCAGGGATATATGTTTGGCCCTATGTATTTAACAGTTTTTCTATTTCTTGGACAGAGATATGTGATAGGCTTATAAAACTTTCAGGAGACATAAAAGGATTTAAAAGCTTGAGTTAAAAAGTCAACTTTACAAGTAAAAAATGGGGGAGGCATGGCCAGATGGCAATTATTTTAAAGGTGGGAACTCTAGGGGTTTTAGCAGACTCAAAATTCAACAAGTCAACAATACTGGTAGCACCCCCCCCAAAAAAAACTAAATGCAAAAAAGGAGGGGAAGGAAAAGTAGGGTTCCCTCTAACACCTGAATCTTGACAAAGATTGGTTACTTGTATATGCTGATCTAAAAGCATGGTGACTAAACCAACTGAAGAAAACCTCAATAAAATGATTACTTCCTTTCTGCAGAGATCTAATAAACAGACAGCATCTTCTTAGGAAAAAGTCTGTCAATGGCCATCCTCCTTACACCCTTCCAAACTGTGCAGGCTGTTAAGCCACAAGGATAGTATAAGCATAATGCAACAATTAGCTCCCAAAACAACTGAAGCTTAAATAATGTTCACCATAAAGTCCAAAAAGAACATGGGGAGCAGCATCCCAACACTTCCATAAGATTTTCTGGGCAAAGATGCCTGGAATGGTTTGCCATTTCCTTCTCTGGTAGATTAAGGCAAACAAAGTTTCAGTGACTTGCCCAGAGGGTCACACAGCTAGTGATCATCTGAGGCCTGACTTGACCTCAGGCAAGCCCAGGGCTCCAGCACCTAGCTGCCTCCTTTTAGAACACAGGGATTTTAAAATTCTAAATGTCAGGGGGAAAAAATGGCCAAGAACCATCTCAAAAGTGCTTCATAACACTGAATGCAAGTCTCACTTCCCACTATGCATACAGTAGGCACTCACTAAACTATTATAGATGGATAAATACAATATTTATTATCCCACAGTAAGTGTATTGTTTTAAACCAAATTCACCAAAATCCACAAAATATAACCATTTCCCAAAATCGTTAGAAACTATCTCTAAACAGTGAAATTTTCTGATATACTCATAATTCCTGCACTTCCATTTTAAGCATGAGTTGGTCCTAAACATATTCGATTCTACTATAGGGTTTGGGTTATCACTATTTTAAAAATATAAACAACTTTTTTATTTGGACCCAGCCAGATGACTACTTTAACATTTCATTTTAAAATTTATTTTAAAAAACATTTCAAAAAAGATCCTTATTTGAAAAATGTTGACCTTTCTAACTGCTTAATATTGTAATTTTTGTGATTATTCTTATGTAAGCCACATAAAGAATAAACATTTTCAAATGTAAACAAGATAAATCATTTCTCTCCAGGAACATTATACCAAAATAATCCAATCTGCTCTGAAAATGTTTTATAGCTGTCAAAAATCCCAATTAAAATGTATTTAGCAGTCTCTACATTGTAGTTCATGTGACAAAAGCAGACATTTGCAAAATGCAACACAATTAGTAACTTGAGGGGGAAACAGGTATGTTGGGGGAGGGGGGAAGCGCGCATGCCGCACAGAGGAGTTTGTCTATGGAAGAGGTGTCAAAGTCAGCCCCATATATAATGTTACAAAAATGCCAAAGAAAACATACTCATGATTATGGAAGCAGTAGGACAAGTACCTTTGTGGCAGTGCAAGTCTTTGTTTTGGAGAGCAGAGATCTTGAATATTTATAAGAGTCTCACTCTTGGCTCACAGAGCATGTTTTATGACATAATTTAAGAGTTTGAGATCTGGAGCCTACTATGCATGAAACATGCTAGATACTGGGGGTACAAAGACAAGTACGTAACGGTCCTTGCTGGGATACAAAGACAAGAATGTAACAGTCCATGCTCTTAAAGGTGCTTACAATTTGGACAGACAATATATGCAAAATAAATCCAAGAAAAGGGGATGGGGGGTTGGAGGTGGGCCTCCCCTAACACTTGTGACTACAAAAAAGTTAATACCACCATCTTTGTGATGCCTTAAGTTTTGAAGGAAATTAAGTGGCAGAGGTGAGAACATTCCACTACATTTCAGACCTGAGAAAGAAAATGTGCTGTATTGCACAAGAAGAATAAGTCAGTTTGGTGATACCATACTAGCAGAGGTGGGTACATACTAGCATGAAGCCTCCTAGGTGCAACATTCTGACTGAGTCCAAGTTTTATCGAACAAATCTTTTTATTAAGAGGATTTGGTCTGTGAAGTTTGGATTTAGCGGATGGGCCACACCTGAGGACCTAGAGGGCCACATGTAGCCTGGAGACCTCAGGTTCCCCACCCCCTAGGGTGTGAGAAGGTAAACAATGTAGAATTAAAGCTGAAAAGCTAAATTGGTGCCAGAGTGTGATGGCTTTAAATGCCAAACAGAGAAGTTTGCAGTAGAGCCTAGGAGGCAGTAGGGAACCACTGAGTTGACCTGATGCTTTAGGAATATCATTTTACTACCAATGCTAGGAGGTTACTGCAATAATCCAAGTGAGAAAGCCTGAATTAGGGTTGTGGTTATGTGAGCTGAAAACAAATTTAAACTTTACATACAGGACTGGCAAATGACTGGATATGTGGGTTGAGAGAGAGTACAGCAAGCCTGAGGTTGTGAACTTGGGTGACTGGAAGGATGAGGATGCCTTTCAAAGGAAGAGGGAAGGGTAGCAAGGTTGGGGGAAAGATAATGAACTGTTTTTTTAAAGGCTATGTTGAGTTTCCTAGTATGGCTGTACCTCTCTCTTCATCTCTGCTTCTCAGTTTCCCTCAAGTCCTAGCTAAAATTCCACCTTCTATAAGTAGCTTTTCACACTCTCTCAATGCCAGCGCCTTCCTTCTATTGATTAGCTCCAACTTACCAAATGTCTTGTTTGTCCATAGTTTTCACCTTGCCTCTCTGACATAAAATTGTGGGTTCCTTGATAACAAAGATGTTTGTCTTTCTCTAGGGCTTAACACATTGACACACAGAGCCTAAGAAATGCTTGTTAGCAAACTGATATACATTAATGACATCATAAGTCTATCTGGTAGAATAACTTGAAGCAAAGGGTAAGATGCCCTGACACCATGATTGTCCAGTATAGAGAGTTCCTGACTTACCTAAGTGAACCGTTTATAACTTGCATGGGACATGGGGAAAAAAGGGGGCTGCTCACTAATGGAGGGAAGGGGTCAGCACATGGTTGAAGGACACGTCAGGGACAGGGAAGGGAGAGCAGGCCAGCCAAAGACAAGAGAGGAAGGCAATGAGTGGTACCCACAGGACAGAAAACAGACACGAAGGGGCAGGACACACAGGGAGAGCGGGGCAAAGATCTCCTGTCTCTTAGCCAGAGGTCTCAAGCCAGGCCTCACTCTCTCCCTGGTCCATTTTTCTGCTTTTACTTAGATTTGTTTGTTGGTTTGTTTTTTAAAGGTGTTTTGTTTGGTAGGGGAGAAGGAGGACCTAGTTGAGGGGTAGAAGTAGAGAGAGCCAGCAGTGTACTGTACAGTAAAGTTAACATGGGTACTTTTTTTTGGAATTAAGATTTTCTTCAACAAAAGCAAGAATTGTCTGCATATCCTAACTGATTTAATGCAAAGTACAATACAAAACTGCAGAGCTTACATACCTATACAAAGGAAGCTGTCCTACCAAAACTAGGGGCAACAATTCTCTTTACACAGATTCTTACGTATTCACTTCATTAGCAGTCAAGGAAGAAGTCTATTTACTTTTCCAGGTATTTCCACTTACTACTTTCTTCCACCATGGGAAATGTTAGATCAGAAGAATGTTATATGTATAGCTCCCACACTGTTCTCATGAAAAAGGTGTATCTGAAACTTTGGCTGGTTAGACTTGACATCTCCAAGGAAACAGACAAGATCAGAAAGGCAAGGGCTAAGCCCCAGGAAACATAAGTATTTAGGGGGCTGTGACAGGAAGTAGAGTCATAGTGAGGGTTAAATACATAAAGGGAAGGAGAATCAGGATAACATAATGTTGATACTGTTGTCATTCAGTCATTTCAGTCATGTCCAACTCCTCATGACCCCATTTCAGGTTTTCTTGGCAATACAGACACTGGAGTGGTTTGCCATTTCCTTCTCCAGCTCATCTTACAGATGAGGAAACTAAGGCAATTAAGTGACTTGCCCAGGGTCACATAGCTAGTGCTTGTGGATGCTCTGTCCGCTGCACCACCTAGATTATGTGATTATGGAAAGAGCACTGCATTTGGACAGGACCTGGGATCTATGTGACCTTGGAAAAATCAGTTTCATATCTCACTTCTTGATCATTTAATTAATTCACAAATGATTTAGGGTCATGGAGGCCCATCTCATGCTCCTCAACCCTTTCCCCAAACACAGAACCACTAATGGAATGCCTCATCCACCTCCTAAATTACCCAGCTCCAAATTATTGCTACCATTATAAAGTTGTTTGGGTAAAAGCCCAAAGAGCTTAACCCCAGCTTCATCTTATCTTCACCTACATTCCTTTGTATTTTCCCCCAATCTGGTTCTCTCAAGCTGACAATTAGATAATCTAATAAACAGAAGATCCTTCTAAAAGACTTTCTGTCCAGTACCTAGGCCTCTTACAGGGTTGATTAGAGATAGATAGATAGATAGATAGACAGACAGATGGCACATGAACTAGTTCATGTGCCCTTTGGAGACAAATTCATGTGTCCAATTCATATATTAATAAAAATGAGCCAGAATACAAAACTGGTAAATAATTTTTGCCATCAAACGAAAAACTTTTATAAGCAAATTTATTCATTTAAAAAAACATTTAGGGAGATTACTCTGTAGAGGACTGTGTTAGGTACTGGTAAGTAAGCTTCCCAGTAGAATAAACGACTAGGGGATAGGGTTTGTTTTCCAGTTTTGTCTTTTTATCCTCAGAACTTACCCTAGTCACTTGCACACAGTGGGCACCTAATAAATGCTTGAATTGTTGAACAGATGAGAAATTGTAACTACCTCCATTAACTCACAAATTATTTCTGGCAAAGTTGAGTTTACATAAAGAGGTGAGGGTAAAATAATTTATAGTGGATTAGTTAATTATAATTAGTAACTATAAGTGCATTAGACTTATGAAACAAACAGCCATATTGGGGGCTCTTGCTGTTCTAAGAATAGTTCCAAAAATGACTTCTTAAAGGGCTGACACTTAACTAAAAGGAAAGAGATGAACAGATTTGTGTTCTTTTCTTCTAAAAGATTTAAAGCACCTTTTCCGTTTGCTAATTCATCAGAGAAGGTTGGTTCCTCTTCCTATTTCAGAGGTGTAGAAATGTGATTTCTAACTATGTGTTCTATCTAAGTCTGAAGATATTTAAAACCTAATGGTTGAATAAAGGTTTTTTATGAAAGGATTCCAAAAAGAAAACAGTATTTCAAAAAAAGGCTTTAATTCAGAACCTTTATATGCAACAGGCAAATGAGGAACTTGATCACAATCACTGGAAATTGAAAACTTTATGTTTATTAAACATTATGAAAACTTTATTAAGACAATGTTACTGACCTCCTTTATGATCTAAACAAGTGTCAAAAGGTCTAAAGGAGAAAAGAGTCCAAGTGTGGTACTATTAAATAAGAATGCTTAAACTTAGCAAAAAACATTACAAGATTAAGTATCAAGGGGGGGGTTCTAATTCCCTACAAAATCGTAATAAGATATAAACTAATGCATTTCATTTGTAACTTAAACAGATAATCTGGATCAAAAGGGATGATATACAAAAGGGACTCATGTTTCCATAAGTCATCATTTTGACAAGGTAAAGATTCCACATCAAAATGATAAAGGAAATATTTTCTGTAATAAGTCAAATTGAAACAGTCTACTTACAGCTAAGAAAGTAAATTTCCTTATAAACATAAAGTTGGCCAAGGATAAAGTTATGTTTTGCCAAATGCCTCAAAATTTCAATTTTACTCATTATTTTTTAATTATAAAAAGTGACTACATAACTCTTTACATATTCAAGGTCTTTCAGCCCTTTTACTAATTCGTAAAGCCATATAATTGAGGAAATAATCAGAAAGGGAAGTGGGCTGTCCATTTGGCAAGAATTAAGGATAACAGATGTTATAAAGCTAATAATAGGCCAAGAGCTAAACTGTTAACCTGTAAAATGCATAGATACACGCACTATGGAAAAATGAAATGGAATGTAATTTTTTATTTAAGAAAGGACTATCTTATCAAAAAGAATACATACCCACTGAAGTGGATTCTGACTGTGTAACACCCCCCCCTTCCCCCCCAAAGCCAAACTACTGGTTTCCTATGTTAATCACTTTTTCTATGAAAAAAATCAAAATAACAGGAGTCATCCTAATGTTTATAATCTAGTGTATCATAAACATTTGTCAAATATTAACCACGGCCTTCATACAAAGAACAGTAAATTGGAGATACCAACATGCCAAAGAAATGGCGCTTGGTCCGGAGGAATACATGAACCAGTTGAAAATAAAGAACATAGGGCAGCTAGGGGGCGCAGTGGATTGAGCCTGGCCCTGGATTCAGGAGGACCTGAGTTCAAATCCAGCCTCCGACACATAACACTTACTAGTTCCGTGACCCCGGGGCAAGTCACTTAACCCCACTGCCCAGCCAAAAAAAAAAAATACAGCGAGCACAGTCATATGAAATAAGAACTACAAAGGAACAGATTAAGTAAAAACTAATAGACTAAGTGACTTGTCATAGCAGTAGCTACCCTATGATGTCCCAACGCAGGAGAAGCTATTCTTTTGCCCCCAGCTCTTGCCTACTACCTACCCTTCAGCCTACTTTAAACTACATACTTCAAACTTCAACCTACTTCAACTACACAGTAATAATAAGTCAAATTTGCTATTACTTAAAAGCTTGCAAGGCATTTTCTTCATACCTCTGTGAAGGAGAGGTGGCGCATATATGTGTGTGTGTGTGTGTGTGTGTGTGTGTGTGTGTGTGTGTGTGTGTGTGTGTGTGTGTGTGTATGTAAATAGACAGTCAGATAGACAGATTTAAAAAAACTGAGGCTCAAAGAAACTGAGTGACTTGATTAAGACCAAACTGGGATACTACATACCACCACAGAAAGTAGAAATGACACGTGAGAAGAATCAGGTAAAGAAAGTGTCAGGATGTGAACATGAAAAGAAAGAAATCCACGTTGAACACTTCAATTTCAATTTTAATGACACTCAGGGATTTTAGAAGTACCTCCAAGGAGAGAAGATACCAAAAGAATATAATCACTATATACACACACAAGTGACATCAAGAACTAGGAACCTGCATCTTTTTTCCCCCCATTTCTATGATGTAATTTATAAGGATGATCTATTGATGAATGGAAGGTTCTCCTTGATGAAATAAAAAAGTGAGCAATAAACCTATCTTCAGTCACACAACCGGCTGAGCCTACAAGAGTGCAATCTTTGTTTATTTGATCAATTACTATTTGAAATCATTGAAGCACCTAGCTTTAAGGGCTCTCCTCCAACAAACTACTTTCCCTCCATGTTAAAAAAAAATCATATAAGATTCCAGGACAGACGCTACCAGAGACATTATTATTGTCAACGTCAATCCAAGGAAAAATGAAGAAAGATTCAGTCTCACAAAAAAGGACATGCACAGCTACTACCTGGGGATAATACTGATGACTACAAACTACATCTATACAACACTCAAAGGTTGTATACATTATTTCACTGATCCCCATAATCACCCTGTGAGGCAAGTGTTATTACCCCCACTTTGCAGATGAGGAAACCGAATCTCAGAAATCTTTCCCAGAGTCAGCCAGCTAGTGCACTTCAGATGGCACTGAAACTCAGAACTTTCTGACTCCCACACTATCCACTAAACTAAGCTATCTAAACTGACTGCATTAAGATACTACCACAAGGTAAGGCAATTCACTGTGGAAAAACCAAGCAGAAGAATGTATATTGCCTAGATTGTGGCTTGCAGATGGAAGTGTTAGCTCATTTATGATAGGTAGGCACTGCAATGAGCAAGAAGCCATGCCAAGCAATCAACTGACAAGTATTTGCTGAATGCATGTGAAAGATGAGTACATATAAAAACATATACAGCAACAACAGGTTAATACATATATTGTACACACACAGTTAAGTATATACAAGGTAGTTAGGGAGCCTGGGTGTTAGAAGTTTGGGGGTGTGGATGTTGGGGAAAAGAAGAAATTGCATGAGGTGGAGAGGAAGGATTATAAAGCCAATCCAAAGGCAGAGAGGTCCCTGAAATAGTAGAAGTAATGTCCTATGAGGCTGGAAAAATAGGTTGTGTAGGCTTTAAAAGCTAAAAAGAGTTTATACTTAGTCTCAGAACCAATCAGAAGCCACTGGAGTTGATAGAGTAGGGGAAATCACATCATTAGACCTATGCTTACAGCGTATCACTTTGACAGCAGTGTGTAGGATGGACTGCAGTGGTGAGAGACTTGAAGCAAGAAGACTAATTAAGAGGCTATTTAAATAGTTTAGTTTACTTAGCTAGCATTTATAGACCTTTAAAGTTTGCCAAATGTAGTATACGTATTACTTAATTTGATTTGATCCTCCTATCAACTTCAAAAGTACTGCATTTTGCAGATGAGGAAAGTGAAGTTAGGAGATTAAATAACTTGCTCTGGGTCACCTAGTTGATAAATAAACTGAGGCAGGATTCAAACTCAGATCTTCCTGACCCCAAGTCAAGCTTTCTATCCCCTGTGCCAACACCTGCACAAAGGTGGTAGCTATCTGAGTGGAAAGGAGTCCAAAACGAGAGCTCCTATGAAGGTAAATCTGACCAAATGACTAGATATGTGGAGTGAGCGTGAAAAGTTGAGGATAATGCCTAGGTTAGGAACCTGAGAGAATGGAAGGATGGTGGTAACCCTTGATATAAGTACGGAAATTTGAAAGAAGTGAGCAGCTTTTTGGGAAAGACTAAGTTCAGTTCTGGACATGCTGAGTTTGTTGAGATGTCTGGGACATCCAGCTTGAAATAAGCAAAAGGCTACTAACTGGTGATGCAGAGCTGAAGACTGGGCTGGATATTGAGATTTGGGAGTCATCTTCATATAGATGAGAGTTAAACCCATGTGAACTGATAAGGTTACTGTGAAAGCATAAAGGTAGCTTTAAAAAGGCCTAAGACAGAACTTTGGGGAAAACCCATAGTTAAGGAGTGCTGTGATACAGATAATAAGTCAGCAAAGAAAACAGAGTGGTCCACATAGCTAAGAGAATCAGGACAAAGCAGTGAATATAAGGAGCTGAACTGTGTAGATGAGATTCTGCAGTGCTTCCAACAATCCTGTCGTACAAGCCATATGTGTATATGTACATATGTGTATGTATATACATACACACATCACAAATCAATAAATCACAAACACCTCTTGTGTGAATCACAAAATACTGTGATCTCTGAATCAAAAGGGGGACATTAGACATACGATGGTTCTAGCATATTACCAACTGCTATACTTTACTGCAGCATGCTATTAACAATGAGTTTTGGCCAAGAAGTGGCATAAAAAACATCAAGGTGAGCAGAAATGGAGGTGGGCAGTAAAAGGGATGAGAGATTAACATGGGGTATAATCTGCACTTGTGGTAGGATAATGAATGGGCTCACAAACAAAACAGACACTTTATCATTGAGGAAAGAGTAGAATAATTGGCTGAAACAAATTTCAATCAAACGACCTCCTCTTCCCCAAGGTTCTCTATAGTAGAATACAAGCTCCTTGAGAGCAGGGACACTTTTTTTTTTTAAGGAGGAAGGGTGGGGAGACCGCAGGTAATCAACAGAGCTACTAAGCACATGCCTTTATACATTTGTTTGTTGAACCGGCTTCTATCATAAGATCAAATGAGAATTTTACATGCAAAATACTTTGGAAATCTTAACTTGTCACATGAATATAAGCTATTTGTATCATCACCAACTTAACATAATCTAATTTTAGTGTTATTAATACATAAGTTCCAGGCCTGTTATTCATCCAATTGCTACTTGTTCGTTACTACCGGTGTGATTCTGGGTTTTAGTTGCTTCCTCTGTAAAATGTAAAGTTGGACTACAGCAGGTTTAACCTTAGAGTTCATGAATTTAAAGAAAATGTATATATTCTAATAGCTATTTTAATATAACTGGTTTCCTTTATCATCCTATTTTAAAACATGATTCTGAGTTTCACCAGACTGCCAAAAGGATCTATAACATACAAAAAAGGTTAAGAACCCTTGGATTAGAAATCCAAAGGGCACCTTTTACTTCTACTTCCCATCATCTGTATTTGTCTTGGTTATACTGACAGGCATATGCTTCAGTTACATAATTACCCTATAACCAGTTTCTTGATGTATAAAATAAAGAGATTACCAGATTAGACACACTTTACGGTCCCCTTTCCTTTTTTTTTTTTGGCTAGGCAATGAGGTTAAGTGACTTGCCCAGGGTCACATAGCTAGTAAATGTTATGTGTCTGAGGCTGCATTTGAACTCAGGTCCTCCTGAATCCAGGGCTGGTGCTCTATCCACTACACCACCTAGCTGCCCCCTCAGTCCCCTTTCCTTCTAATATGACTTTTAAATATGTTTAACGAACATTAAAAGAAAGACTTATTTACTTAGAATCACTGAACAGTTTACACCTATACTAGAAAGTCAAGCTGGTACAAAGAACACTAAAGAATTGAAGGACATGGGGGTTCAAATCTAGTGTTCTATTTATACTACCATGTGACAATGAGTCACAACCTCTCTGGTCCCTGGGACTCAATTTCCTTATTTGTAAATTGAGAAGGAAAGACTAAATGCTATCATGTCTTTTCCAGTCCTTAATCCTATTATACAGGACAGGTAAACTTTTTACTAAAAGGAAGAAAGAATGAATGAAAACATTAAAGCCTGAAAAAGTCATGAACTTTTCTAAAGGGAGTGTTAGTTCCCTCATCATTTTTCCCCCTTAAAGGCAGTCTTCATTCTCAGTAAGAAAACAAGCCATCTTTTTCAATGAAATACCTTTCCCTCCTCTCCCCTCCCAATAATTTTTCCTGCTCCTTTTTTTTTTTTAAATTCCTGCTCTAGGGAAAAGAATTAAGAAACTCAGAATAGCAGTGAAAAGACAACTAGAGATTAAGCTAGGGCTAGCCCCCCCCCAAAGTAAACCGAAATAAACTTAAGGCCTATTTTTAAAAATCACATATAATAAATTCAACTTCTTAAATTAAATGTTGCTTGAAACAGGCTACTGGATGAGACTTTGGGTCTTTTTTCCTTTCGATGATTTATATATAATAACCAGACTAAGTAACCCTCAATATATCAATGATTTGGAGGAATGGTAATGTGTACTAAAAAAAAAAAAAGGACCAGAGATGCATACTTATTGTGTTGTTTGCAATGTTAATTAAACTACCTGTATAAAACATTCCGGATTACCTATACCTCTGTTCACTTCTACTGGTAATTGCAGCTTTATACACGCTTTACTAGTATCACATTTGATTCTCACTATCACCTTGTGAGACAGGAAATATCTCTTTTATACAGGAGGAACAGGGGACAAGGGTAGGTGGGAATCAAGTGCCCAGGGTCAAACAGCTACTAAAATACTAAGGTGGAATTTGAATCAGGTCCGCTAGACTCCAGGTCTAGTGTTCCATATCCACTTATATACTAGGCTGCCTCTACTGCATGTCTCAGGTTAGTACATAATGGTATTACATCACTGAGTTTGCAATTCTATATGCTAAAAAAATACAGTTTTATTATTTAATTCACAAGGAAAAACAAAGTGCCTTGTAATTTCATCATTTCTCCAATTATGAGTTAGTTTTCATCTAACTGACTATTACAATGTCAAAAAGAGGAAAATTAGTTCTAAGAACTTCTACATCCTAAGGTAAGCCTGTGCCAACTGTAACTCTCTCCAACCACCCTGGCACCATTATTTAAATCATTTTCCATTTAGAGAGTCTGACATCAATGCCAAAAGAGCCTTTCATTACCCATCCCACTTAATACCCACAATCACTCCATAGCTCACTTCTTCAGTCTTCACTGACCAGAGTATACTGAGATTGATGTGTGGATTATTGGGATTCCTAATGCTTTTCCCCTGCTGGCTAAATGTTGAGCACTTGGCAATATGCCTGACTTGTAACACGTGTAGAATTGTCAGCCTAACACAATGTGTCATCTGGAGTCTCAGAAATAAAAGTTAAAGGAAGCAATACCTATTTAGCAACAGACTTACGCTTCCAAAACTTTCAGCTAATAAAATTTCAAACAACATTAAGATTCTCTCTGGAATTTTTTTTCCTTTTTGTGTGTTCTATGAAAATATTAGTTAACAAGAGAAGCACCTTTTGGAGTCTATCATTTAAAACAAATTCCATTCATGTTTATTATTTCCTTCCCAACACTAACATTCACAGATATCTTTGTATAGCAATTATTCCCTATTGGCCATGGGAAAATTTATCAGAGGGAAAAAAACCAAACTTGTTTTTAGTAGACTGCACCAAAAATGTTCCAGTGTTTTTAATGTAAAGGGTTGGGATGCAGTCAAAATTTGCTTTAGTCACAAGGAAAAGCACAGTACTATTTCATCATTTCTTTAATCATACTATCTATGCAGGACATTGAAAACTTCCTAAGCCATTCCTTTTAGTTTTGATAATCCAAATAATTTGCCAGCTTTCAATTTTTTTCCCTGCTCCCTCAACTATTTAAAATATTTTTACTCCATGTTTATTATCAAATAGACTGAGCTGGAAAAAATAGACCTTTTTTCTCTTGGAGTCTGCCATTTAAGAAATATGCAGCAGAAATATTTAGCTTACACAGTAAGCTAAATGTGTTTCTATTATGTGCAAGCGAAAATAGTACATATAATGGACAGATAAACATTGGGGGAAGGGTAGTAAGGTAGGTTCTTTGCACTTATAGTTTAACTATAAAAATCTTCAGGCTCCCAGAAAGGGGAGAAGTAATTTTAAACTAAAATTTTAAGGGATATTTCAATGACTGTAGGAGAAAGGATTGTCAAGCAGAAGTTCTAACTTGAGAGATTTACAGAAAACAAAACAGATGAAAATTGGCAAAGAGGGAGGGAGAGCAGAAAAAACAAAAGAGAAATAAGAATCAAATAAGGACAAAAGGCCAAGAATGAGGGCCTTAGCTCTGATACATTTATAATATGATGATATCATAAAGCCTATGATGTTGCCATGACTATGTGAAGGAGTTTTAAGAGCTGTAATGACACAAACGTGAAGCTAAGATTTCTTCTCTGAATGGCAATAATAAATTAAATTCACCTACCATGATGGGCTATTTGATACCAAATAAGCAGTTATTTCTTTTCCAAAAGATACAAGTGGAATTTATTCCCCAAGAGAACACACAAATTCTACACCATAAACTTCCATGCATCTTCTAGATAACAAATATTTATCGAGTCAAGTGCCTATTATTTACAAGGAACCAAGCTATGTGGAATGAAGTGCTCCAAGCGTGTAGATACTAGGGATAAACAAAGACAAAAAGAAAACCAGTGCTAGCCTCAAAGAAAATTACATTCTAAATGAGGGTAGGAGGAGAACATTCCAGATACGATAAAATAAACCCCATTCTTGGTCTAAGGCCTTTATCTCTTCTCTCTCCCTACTCTGGACCTCATCAGCTCCCAAAGGTCCAAGGATCAACTTTAAGCACAAAGGCTCCCAAAACTACATATTCATGGTTCTCCTTTCTCTCCAGGGCTCTCCATTTCAAAGCATCATAGATCTCCCAAACTCAATAAATCCCAAACAGAATTAAACATAGATTGCTCTTCACTAAACCCACACTTCTTTCCTCCCAACTTCCCTCATTCTGTCTTAGGTCCCACCATTACCCAGGTTTTCGATAAGGCGCTCATCCAATAAATTACAGTGACTCCCTGTTACTTCCAGAATCAAATACAAAGTACTCTGGCATTTAAAGCTCTTCATAATTCTCATCTTGTCCCCTCCTAAATAATTAAGCATCTTCTGACTCTGCCTTTGCACTGGTCATCCTCTCATACTTAAAATGTTCAGCCCTGTCATCTCCTGGTTTCCCTGGCTCCCTTTACGACTCAGTTCAAATCCTACCTTCTACAGGAGGCCTCTCCCAGTCCTCTGGCTGCTAATGCTTCCCCTCTCACATTACTTTCCATCTAGTCTCTACATATCTTGTTATGTACCTAGTTATTTATATGCCATCTCCTTGATTAGAAAATCGAATCTTTCAAGGGCATGAACTATTTTTTATTTTTGTACTGTCAGCACTGAGCACTATGCCTTGGCACACAGTAATTACATAATTATTAAAGCTTCGTGAATGAATGGTGGTGGCTGGCCCCGAAGGGTTAATGCCAGGTCCTGATTGAAAAAGTGGGTTTCATAACTAAAAATTACCTTTTCCCAACCTATAGGATTCCAGTCTTCATACTGTCTTGGCAATGACAAACATTTTTGTCATCATATCAAGGATAAATCATCAGCTTTTTTTTTGTTTGTTAAAAACTTTTCTTGCTGCTTCTAAACCACTATAGAGCAATCAATACTTTCCACCTGCCAGATCTCTCTGAATGTCTGTTTATTTTCTAAGGATTAGAAATCATAGACAAACAGTTCTTGGTATTGGGTTTTTTCCCCTATTCTTCAACCATGCTTTCCTTTATATTTCAATGTGACTGATTCTGCTCCTGCTCCTTGTGTTCTTCAATGATTCCTGAAATGCTTAACTCCCTCCACCAAGAGCTGCTGCAATATCTCTAACAGTTATCAAAAGCTCTTTAAAGAGCAAAACAATTCTTGGCTGAACCCTAAAACCTCTCTGCATCTTTTCATGGTGTAACATGCATTCTTAAAAACCAAAGTATTATAAATAACCCTGCCTATGGCATGAAATCCAGCACTCAACTGATAGAACTTGCTAAAAGTGAGGAAACAAATTCAGTCTAGTTTCATGAATCGGATGTTGAATTATCCTGCTATTAATAGTAGAATAACACTATTGCTGTCACAAAATGAGATCCTACCAAAGCTGTCTGTTCCAAGTAAATTCATACAACACTATATGTGCCTTGTACTTAACATGACTAGGGAGTGAAGAAAAAGAAAAGATTAGAACCAGATGCTTCAAGAGTATCTGAAGGAAGAGAGCACTAATAATAAGGGGTACCAAAGAAGGGTTCTTGGAATAAGGTGGCAACTGAAAAAAAATTTAAAGCCGGGGCAGCTAGGTGGCACAATGGATAGAGCTCTGGCCTTGGAGTCAGGAGGACCCTAGTTCATACCCAGCCTCAGCCTCTTGACACTTACTAGCTGTGTGACCCTGGGCAAATCACTTAACCCCAACTGCTTCACCAAAAAGAAAAAAAGCACTAATTTCATGTTTTTTACACGTGCTTTCCATAGATAGCAGGTCTTAATTTTTATACAGACCTCTCTTATCTACTCATCTAGCCCCTATCTCTCCACTAACCCTCATCTCAACTGCCATGGGAATATCTTATATTTCACATCAAATCCTGCCTTCTTCCTAACTTCACTAAACTACTACTATAGCCTGCTGGTTGGGTCTTCCTGTCCTAAGTCTTTCCCTACTCTAGTCAGCTGACAAAGTGATCTTCCTAAATAGGTTCTGACACGATGCCTAAAGGGCAACCAAACTGTGCATACCCTACTACTATCAGATCTATATACATGACAGCATAGAAAAAAGGGGAAAAGAACCCAATGTACAAAAATACAGCAGCTCTTCTTGTGGTGACAAAAAACTGGAAATTGAGAACATGCCCAATAATGGGGAACAGCTGAAAAAGCTATAATAGCACATGAATGTAATAGAACACTGTCGTGCAATAAGAAATGTTGAGCAGGCAAATTTCAGAAAAAACTGGAAAGATTTACACAAACTGATACAAAGTAACATAAGCAAACCAGGAAAACATTGTACACAGTAAGAGCAACAGTGTATGATGATCAACCACAAACTCAGCAATACAATGATCCACAACAATTTACACAGGATTCATGATGGAAAATATTTATATTCAGAGACAGAACTGATGGAGTTTGAATGCAGATCAAAGCATACTTTTTCCATGGTTTTTCTTTTGATCTGTTTCTTCTTTCACAATATGACTAATATGGACATGTTTAACATGATTGTACATATAGAACCTATATCAAATTGCTTACCATTTTAAGAGGCAAGGGAAGGAGGGAGAAAAATTTGGAACTCAAAATTTTCTAAAAATGAATGTCACAAACTATCTTTGCATATAAAAATACTATTTAAAAAAATAAGTTCTGATCATGTCTGTCACACACACACACACACACACACACACACGTACGTCATTTAATAAACTCCATGTATTTGACTAGCTAATCAGATATAAAATTCTGTTTGGCATTCAAAGCCCCTCAAACCATCTTTCCATTCTTCCTATACCTTAAACCCCCACCTCCTATGTACTGGGGACATTTTTATTGGCTGTCCCCATGCCTAGAAATTTTCACCCTCATCATTTCTGCCTTTTGGCTTCCTGGCAGACCCAGCTTGTGTAAAAAATCTTTCTTGAGTTGATTATCTCAAATTTACCTTGCATCTACTTTGGTGGTACATAGTTATTTCTCATGTTGTTCCCTCTCTCCATTAAATTGTGGCCTTCTTGAAAGCAGAAACTGTCCTTTTGCTGCCAGTGCTTATTAGCACAATGCCTGGCACATAGCAGGCACTTAATAAATTTCCATCTCAAAACAGCTTAAGATGTGACAAGGAATTCCGACTTGAAGTATTCATTTTTGCAAAAAGGACACATGACATCCTAGGGTTTTTTCAAAAAGGGTTTTTTAAAATGTCTTTCAAATAATGTAAAAAATGTCTCCTAAGTGGAAGCCATTAAAACTCACAAATTTCAGGTTTAAAACAAAAAAAAATTTTTTTTTGGCTAGGCAATAAGGTTAAGTGCCCAGGGTCACACAGCTAATAAGTGTTGTGTGTCTGAGGCTGGATCTGAACTCAGATCCTCCTGAATCCAGGGTTGGTGCTCTATCCACTGCACCACCTAGCTGCCCCAGTATTAAACTTTTAAAATGACTTTTTAGAAAACAAGTTCCCAGAATCTTATTTCCTTATTTCTTTTATAAAAAAGAAAATTATTGTCAAGTATGCTATTAGTTTTCAGTTACCATAATGGAGGCTTTATTATTAGATCATGCTTCCTGAACCTGGTTTTTATCTTTGATTGAATTCATTTTGTAACCACTAAGACCAAGTAATACTGTCTCTCCAGGTATCTGTAATGTCAACTTTTTAACATATGAATATGCTGTGACCCTTTAATCAGTAGGACTGTACGTTTTGTATGTCTGACATACTTCATATCCATGGACTCAGATTTCCACAATGGGGGGAAAAGGACAAGGTATCTTCTCTCTTCTGGGGGGCAAAGCTTCTTTGTAATTTCACAACAATCAGTTCCAATTGTTTTGTGGTTAATTGTTCTTTGCCTTGACATTGTGTGTACTGCCTTCTTAGATTCTATTTCACTACTTCACTTTGCATCCGTTGCGTAAGTCTTTTCATGCTTTTTCTGTATTTATGTCAGTTGCAGCAAAGTAATATTCCATTATTGATGTACCATAATTTATTACTCCATTCCTCAATCACTGAGAATCTACTTTGCCTCCCATTCTTTCATACCATCAAGTATACTTTTGGTAATTAAATATTTTTTTTCTCAATCTCATTCAAATATATTAAAAAGAGGTTATAGTGTTCTTTGTGAGTAGTTGCAGGTACTTTCTCACATTGTTATGGTGCCTAATGCATTCGTTTTAAAAATAATACGTACAAATCAAATATGGATCAAAAGCTGCACGTATCTAAAAGGGACCACTTTACCCTCCCTTTTTTGCTTACGACTGATTTTTTGATAATTATATTTCACAGAAATTTAACTACTAACATCAAATTGTTACACACATATATATAACTATATCAAATTACTACAGACTTACTTGAAGAAGTTTAGTTTTATACAAATATGAACACTTCTCACTCTCAATATATACAAATGCAAAGCAAATATGCCCACTCTCCCCATCATTTTTCAGTACTGTTTGGAAATAATAGCAGTAACAATAACACAACAGAAAGAAATCAAAGTCATAAAGACAGGTCAAGAGGACATAAAACTATCCTTATTTACTGATGACATGATGAGGAATCAGCACAGATACTAATTAAGACAATAAGCGTCAGCAAAGTTGCAAGCTACAGAATACCACCCCCTCCCCATATGGTAACATATAATTATTCCATATAATAACAAAATACAAGCAGCACCAAAAAAAGGAAAACCCCATTCAAATAACTATAAAATATATTAAATACTGTGGATTAATTTGGCAAAGCTACAAAATAATTGTATAGAATCTGCCACCAAGTGTTCCTTAATGAGAAATAAAGAATATAATAATACAATTATCAAAATATTTTATTAATACTGAATATTCCTTCAAATTGAATAGCTAGAAGAATATTTAATACTCAAAAGGTGAGCTGGGCCAGGATACTCAAGTTAACTTAGAGTTTTAATGTATGCCAGTCAAATTATCAAAGGGATACTTTCGAGAACTCTATAAAATAATAAAAATTACTAGAATGTGAAGGGAAATAATGAAAAGAGGTAGAGATGGACCAAGGGGGAGAACACTTCTCACCACATAAGACTTATCACTATTAAGTATTAACCTCTCTCCCATCCTTTGAACTTTAGATTTCTTTTTCACCACTACTTTTCAACATACTTTAACAGAAATATGTAAAATGCCTTCTTTGAGTCATATAGCTACATGTGTGGATGGGGAATGTAGATTTTTTTTGGTGCCACTGCATGCCATCCATAGTTGTCCTGTATCTGGTAGCTACTCACTCACACTGGAAGATGTCATTAGCCAGGACAAAGTTCATCAAGACCTAACTCCTAATAAAATGTCCACATTTCCAATTTTAATAATTTCCTACTAAGAATAAATTGCTTTAGAAACCATCACATTATCCAACTCCTTCCTTGTGCAAGCCAAAACACACAGGAGGTGAAGTTAACTACAAAGTCAGTCACTCAGTTTGTAACTGACGCAGCATGTGGTGAACTCTGTGTTCCTGACTTAGTCACATACACTGACTCTTTATCACATACCAACTCTAATAATAAAATAACCCAGCCTTACGTTTCATACTAAGGGATCAAAATCAATTATCGCAAGGATGGGTTTATCTTTCCTTGTCAACAACTGCCTTTAAAAATAATGAAAACTAAAAATTTAAGTTTTGTATAGGATTTAAGGAAATCTTCAATTTAGTAAGTTGTAGTTCTGTAGGAATGGTTAAGTTTAAAACCAATTACATTATTTTCTATTTTATGACAAAATATCTTCTTATATATACTGAGGGTTGAACATCACTAAACCTGTATTTTCATTTTAATTGGATAGGGTCCTCATCCCCAACGGTGAGAAAATAAGAGTCACGTCTCTCTCATGTACCAGCGGGGGAAAAGAAGGGTAAAACAAAACTTCAGTAGAGACCAGAGTTGTCAAGCTGACTGTGGGTAAACCAGAACCAGATTAAAGTGTAACTGGGAAATGTTCCACAAAATAAATAAAAAATACAATGTTAATTTCTAGATTTCTAAGTCAATATGTGGCCTGCAGAGATGCTTCTATTTGAGTTTGACATCACTGATCCAGACAACTCAGCAAGTCTTCTAGAACTGTACTTACAAATCTACAACTAAGTCTCAAACATGGAAGCACTGGTTTGACCAGTAACACAGCATGTGGCAGTTGTTCTTGCTTTGGGAAGTTTTTTAATTACCAAGAATAGGAGAATTTTATAAATGAACTTATAACAATGTGTCTGTTTTCATCTTTATCTCACTCAAGAATTAAGTGGAAGCAAAAGTTACACAGGCATTTTTCAATCATTAGTTGTTCAGCTGTGTTTCTTACTAAAACAGACTTTTAAACATTTTTACTTTGAGGACTTCAGAAGAATGTGGTGGAAAGAACACTGGACTTGGGTGTTGTGGTTCAGTCATGTTCAATAATGTGACCACATTTGGGGTTTTCTTAGCAGAGATAGTGGAGTGGCTTGTCATTTCCTTCTCCAGCTCATTTTACAGATGAGGAAACTAAGGCAACCAGGGTTAACTAACTTGCCCAAGATCACACAGTCAGGAAGATGAGTATTCCTGACTTCAGACCTGGCACTCCAACTAACCACTGTGCCACCATGAATTTATCACAAAACAAGAACTTTTTTCATCTTCCACTTTTACATTCCATCTATTTTCTAATTTTTGTTTTCTTCTTAAAAAACTTCCTTTCTTATGAAATTACAAATAGTTACAATTTAGTTTCAATGAGGCTATTACATACTTCCACAAGTTCTCATCCTGTGACTTCCTCTTAAGAGTATCTGGAGATCAACGTAGCACCAGTACATGACCCCCATCTCTTTCCAGTCATCTCTTTTTTCTGCAACTTCATGCAACATATCATTGCCAATGTGCAATTTATTTATACCCACCCATGATTTTCTTTCACCCAACCTCCTGGCAGTCCATGGTTCCTGGATACATTACACAATATTGGTGTTAAAAAGATGAAAATTTGGGGCAGCTAGGTGGCGCAGTGGATAGAGCACCAGCCCTGAAGTCAGGAGGACCTGCGTTCAAACCGGGCCTCAGACCAAACACTTGACACATACTAGCTGTGTGACCTTGGGCAAGTCAACCCCAATTGCCTCACTTAAAAAAAAAAAAGATGAAAATTTGATCAGGAAGAAACTTGGGATAATTCAAAGTCCTTCAAAATTTTCCACACTCAACCAAGTGTTTTCTTTTCCCAATTCTGAATTAGTTTAGCTTTGGGGATACTGAGAAGTTATCAATAACAACTAACCAATATGCCTATTTTCTCATGTTTTCATATAACACCTACGGAGGGCATCCTTGATGAAGATCATAGAAAAAACAGGTAAGCATTCACAAATGTTCTATGGCAATTTCTTCATAGCCATAGCTGACTGATAGATGCAGAGAATACAAGATTCCACTGTACCTTTTCTTTTACTATTAAAAATCATTTGATGATATAAGAGCAAGGTAGATTCTCATACATGTGACATGATCCCAGTCATAGAATTCTAAGGCTAAAGATCTCAAGAGATCATCTAGTCTACTCCCCTTCTTTTTACATGTATTTGTACATTAAACCTTGAATGATCAAAATAATCAAGACAAAAAGCAAAGAAAGCCATGGAAGTCATCATCTGACCATTATTCTCTCTCTCTCACAAACACACATACAAATCACTGAAGGTATACAGGATAAGGAAATTTGACTGGGCCTAGTACAAGCTGGTTTTGGCTTCAAAATACTCTTTTCCCCCTCATAGCTTGTATACTGAATCTCTTGCACAAAGGTCGAAGGTTTTAGTTGAATTCTCTTGATTTCTCCAAACGGAAGTGGTCTCTCCTTGACATTTATGATATTGCAGAATTCTATATATTCTGATGGTTGCAATCTCCCCTGCCAGTACTATGAATATGGTAGGGATCAAATACTTGAATGATTTAAAATTATGTCTTTTTCTTGCTGCCCATCCATCTCTTAAATTAAGAGGAGGGAACAAGGAACCTGCAAATCCTACAGTAACCACAATCTAGTAAAATTAGACATATGGGACCCAGGGACAAAATGAAGGTGGAAAAAAATTCTTGTAGTTCCTTTACTTCCATTGAAAGGACAAGAGTAATAACACTATTTAGCTACAGATAAACAGACAGAAGGCCTAGTAGAACCCCCTTTTTACATATCTGAACTAAATGGCCAAGGAAAAACAATTACTTCATAATTCTGACTCTCAAAATATCCAAAAATTTTAGATTCAAGTTTTCTAAATGAAAATGAGTCTCTTTAAAGTAACTAGGTTCAAATTTAAAGATTATTAAAATCTGAACTCTAATTTTAAAAAATAAGGACACCTACTTCACATTATTAGACAAGCTGTTTCTCACACATGTGAATGTCCACCCTGTCAGATAAGTTTCAGAAAGGATAATGACAACATGTAAAGCATTCCAACCCTGCCAAAGTGGTCCAGATGCTATACAATTATCTACAAAGAAAGTCATCAAGTAGAATAATCAGTATGAAAGGACTATAGTAAAAACAAAGGAAATCTTGCAAAAAGAAAGTATGTGCTTTTGGCTGTGACACAGATGGGCAATTTTTTAAAAAGTCACAAACATACTCCACACTAGGGGATATGTAAGCGGGTAGATAAACTGGAAACATATGTCAAGGGAAAGCTAATTCCGTATTTTGGAAAACTCCAATCAAATAAAAAGTTCAAGCTAATGGAAGTAAATTTAGAAAGAAGCTGAATGAAGTTGGAGGCTGACAATATATAAATGAATTATGTAAGAAATGTTTGTAAGGAAAAAGAAGTACAACTTGAGAATAGCTTTTACCCTAGTTCTTAATAAACCTAAGTCCAAAACTGTGCTATAATAGATAATATTTCCACTTCCTAATCTTAGGAGAGGGTGTGAAGAAAATTGCTTTGAAAAACTTTAAGTGAGGACTATTGGTTTAAAATTATTTTTGGAGGGAGAAAGGCAGAAAATCAGGGAGATGGACAGGTAAAAGCAGACAGGTAAGCAAATAAGACACATTTATTCTGTGATACTTCCTGAATGCATTGATAAATACTTGTTGAGTTAATCTGGATACTTTCAATATTTAAGATAGTAAGTTATTCAGGAATAGTAAACCAGAAAGGTTACCTCAATCACGTAATGATTATGGTTACAAAAGCTCTAAAATAACTTTTCCCACAAAAAAGCTGGGGGGAAGACCCACACCTTCAGCCAAACAGACTTTTCTGTTGTAATTTTTATAAAATTTGGGACAACAGTAGAGCAAAATGGGAGCCCATGTAGCATTTAATGTTCCTGGCTCCATGGGGTCTTACATGATCCGGGTTCATCTCAATGTAAATTTGAAAAAGAACAAAACAGGTTAGCTATGCAAAAAAACCTGGAGAACCAGCCACAATAATTCAAATCTAATAATAAAATCACACTGTAATACATGACTCAAAGTGCTTTCCATAATCTTGCACCCCACTCAAACTCTGGAATAGAAAAATTACCTCCAACTGGTGGCAAGCACCAGCTTAAATATCTAGTTCTTTAAATTCTAACTCAAGGGCTGACATTTATATAGAACTTAAAATTCATTATATATCATTTGATCTTCACAACCATCTTTGAGGGAAGCCGATTATTATCCCCATTTTACAGATGAAACCAAAGCTTGCGGAGGTAAAGTGACTTGCCCATGATCACACATCTAATAAGTTTTGAGACATTTGAACCTAGGTCTTAACAATGATAGTTACAAAGAACTTACGAAAACAGTGTCTTTTAAGATCCTGAAAACAAAACTTATTAAAGTTGAGATACAATGAAGATTCAAAACATAAATCAACTCAATCTGGCAAGAAAGGTACAACCAACACATTTCATTAGTAATAACCCACCTGATTCAATTTTACATTCAAAGAAGGCTGTGTTAACTTATTCCCCCTTTATTGTATGTATAATAAAATAGTATACTAATTCTATTTCACCTACTACTGAAGAGTTACCACAACTAAATTCCTCGAAGTTGAATAGTTTTACAAATAATACTGAACATATTTCTTTGTGCATCACAGTTTGCAATTTTATTTCAGGCAAGTTTTAGTAAACTTTCTGTGATGTTATATGATATTGTCATTTCCCATCTTTCATATTCAGTAACTTTAAACAAAGTTTTGGTCGTGCTAAACAAACAAACACTTAACCAAGGAGTCACTTTCTCTAGACTTGCCAAGGAATGAAGTGTTTTTAATGAGATTAAGAATCATAAAACTGTGCTCTATTTATACTTGAGTATGACTTAATCCAATTTGATGAAGAAGATAAAGAAGAAGAAATAATAGTAGCACAATAAATACTCCTCCCACTCCTCTCCTATGTTTTCTTGTCTATTCCAACAATTGCAAGAATCTAGTCCACAAGGTCTCAAGGACAATTCTGGAAGGCACTACAGTTAGGTACACCAGCTTTCAATTCACTCAAGACTTATAAATTCAGTTAGCGAATTAGGATCATAGATTTAGCTAGAAGGTACCTTAGAGATCAACAAATCTAATCCCAGTATTTTATAGATAAGGAAGCTGAAGTCCAGAGAGGAAATGCAATTTGCCCAAGGCCACACAGCTGCCAAAGCTAAAATCTCTCATGTACAAATCAATTCAAACATTCATTAAAAACCTATTCTGCAGTACAAAGCAAGGAACTGGGGACACAATTTTTTAAAAGGGGGGGAGGAGAAGGGGCAGTCCTTACTATCAAATGAGTATCTTATTCCTTTCTTTTTACTGATTCCTTCTGTTTTAAGGAAAAGGTCATACTACACAGCTGCACCTCTCTACCAACGGAAGTGGGTATTTCTCATCACTGGTTATAACCTTTATTAACCAATGTTTGGTTGCTGTTTTTTTGTTTGCATTTGTTTTAGTTCTTGTGTACTTCTATAGGTTCTGTTTACTTCTCTTTGCAACAGTTCAATTAATCTGAATCTAACTTATTTGTTATTTCTTATGATATAACAATATTCCATTATGATATTTGATTAATTTTTTATAATTTTTCATTATACTCATTAATTTGACCATTCCTTTCCTAATCAATGAGCACTCACACACACAAAAATTGTTTTTATGTATATTTTCATATATTTGACATCTTTTGACCTCCTTGGGCTTACTAAATGCCCACTAATGGAAAGTCTGAATAAAGGATATGAACACTTCTCTGACATAATTCTACTATTACTTTTAACGGTCCAACTCTGAGGAACCGACATTCTACATCGGTCTACTACAAATCCTCTTTCCTAATTTATGTTTTTGCTTTCTTTGCTACTACAAAAAAGTGTAGCTGTGCCAGGTCACGTCCCCGTTTCTGAACACCTATATGCAGAATTAGCTGAAGTTCAAGGGAAGGGGATAAAAACGTAAATTGACTTTCTTCCTTGATGGGTGCTCTATTAAATATCTCTGGGTATCTTATTTTCTGTTTGGAGAAGATTGAAATTAATCATTAAGACGAAGCTTGAGCATCCTCAGCGACTTTTCAAATATCCATGCCACTCCCAGATCACAAAATGTAAGCTGACTGTTGATTGATAGATTTTTGACTCACAAACCTATCTTATTTTCTACTCTCACCAAGAATTTAAAATAAGTTTAATATACAGAACTCAACTGCAACACAAACAAGTTGTTAATATAAACTCAGATTACCAACTCAAATCACACCTACTAGAACTAATGTCATAGTACCCTGCTTTATAACAAGTTACCAGTCATAAAATCATGAAAATTACTGAGTTAGTATTCTAGAAAGCAATTTAATGCTAAGAAAAAGATGACAGGAAGTAAAATAGTAAAGTAAAAGTGAAGTTAAATTGCCATATCCCAAGGAGATCAAAGAACACAGAGACACCAATCCCACTCCCACCCCCACCCCCCCACACACTCTGGCCAATACACTTAGCTGCACTTTTTCTAATAGCAAAGGGGAAAAAAATGTAAACTAGACGCTTACTGATTGAGGAATGGCTAAAGAAATTCTAACACATGAATGTAACAGAATATTAATGAAATGATGAGTATAAATACTGAGAAACATAAGACAAAGTGATTCAAAGGGAAACAAAACCAGAAAAACAATACACCAAGAACACAATGCCTAAAAAATGTAAATGGAAAGAAAAACAATGAAACACAGAACACTATATAATTATAATGACCAAGCCTGGCCTCAGACATGAGAAAATGTATCATTCCCTTTCCTTTTTAGGCACTGAAGGGGAGCTGCATACGATGTCAGTTTCAAGTTGGGTAATGTGTTGGTTTGTCTTGCCAAACTGTTTTACTTCCTTTTCTGACAAGGGATGGTTCTGGGAGTAGGGGAGGATAGAAAGATAAAACTTATTTATTAAGCATTATGCTAAGGATATATTGGGAAAAGAGAAAGGAAAGGTTGCCAAGCTAGGTGAGAAAATATAAATTATTGTTGTTACTACTTTTATTCTGCCCTGGCCTTAAAAAGATAGAACCAGAAGTTACCGGGAGACAGTTCAGTTCTCACAATTCAATAAGAGAAAAGGACACGTAAATTACAACATGTCCAAAAACTGGAAGTCTTCTTTGTGCTTGATGAGCACTTGACAAGGATGTTGGTGATAATACTCATTCTGTGCAGGTTTTGGGTAGAAACAGCCCTCATTGGCTTTGGATTCAGAGACTGGCAGTTCAAACACTTGGAAACAAGTAAATGAAGTAGCTGGACTTTGATGGCCTCTAAAGTGCGTTCCAGCTTTTTAAAAAAACTATCATCACGGCACCTTTAGTGACTCCCCCACACCCCCACATCTACTTGTAGTACTCAGGTGGCTTAGTGGATAGAGTGTTGCACTTAAGAGTCAGGAAGGCCTGAGTTCAAACACTGCTTCAGTCAATTACCACCTATGTGACTTTAAGCAGTCAAAGACTGCTTAAAGTCAAATTATTCACTCCAAGTCCTTGATAAAAATGTCAGACAGAATCAGACAGATAGTGCTCTGTTGCTTTTTCCCTTCTGAGATGATTTGGCCAATCAGTTCTAAACCCACCTAACTGTATTCTTATCCTGTTTATATCTCAACATCTTTCAATAAAGAAACTCAGGGAGTTTTCAAATACAGTGATAAACTCTAGCTATACCATTTTCTACTGGGCATTCCCCTGAATCCACTAGCTGGCAAAAAAAAAAAAGAGGGGGAAATGAAATTAATCTTACGTGACTTGGTTGTTAATAAACCTACCTTGGCCTATAGTGATCACAGCTTCCTTTTTTAAGTTCCCACAGGTTATTTAATAATCTGTCCAGGAATTTTACTAGGATCTGACATCAATCTCACAAAGGAAGTTTGAAGTATTAATCTTCTTACCCTTTAAGAAAAAATTTCCCACCCCTAGGTTTTAAAAAATAAGGAAGAATGGTTTTAATTTATTTTTCTCAAGCAGCTAAATGGACATATTAAAGGTTAAAAAACAAAATCCCATTTTGCTTACTGTTACATGAGTCTGGGTATATAGCCAAGATAAAACAGTAGCAAAACTTAGGACTGAGATTTCTTTCCACCAAGATAAGATAGATCAATCATGTGAAATATAATTTTCCAAGGATAGTAGAAACTATCTTACCACTTCTAAGAATATGGTCAAGTCAAGACGGCGAAGTGAAAGCAGTGACTTGCTTAAGCTCTCCCCCAAACTCCTCCGAATACCTATAAAAAATGGCTCTAAACAAATTCTAAAGCAGCAGAACCCACAAAAAGACAGAGTGAAGCAAATTTCCAGCCCAAGACAACCTGGATGATTAATAAGAAAGGTATATCAAACAGTGCAGGGAGAGGAGAACAGTGAGGCATGGGCACGCAGGCTGCAGTGAACCTGGAGCAGGCCTCAGAAGGCTGAATCGCAGGTAGCTGTGGCGGTTTCCAGACTTCTCAACCCACAAATGCCAAAGACAACCTAGAAGGTCAGTGGGAAAAGTATGTTTCTTCGGTGCTGAGAGAGGAGCTCGGGTTCTCAGCTCCAGTTCCAGGAGAGCACGGCCCAGGGGGCAGCAGCCGCTTCTGGAGCTTCCCAGCCACAGACTGAGGGGATTGCGTGGATCACACTGCTGGGCCAGGATTCTCTTGCTTTGCCCAGGCTTGGTTCTGGGTGGCAGTCCTGGGGCGAGGAGGAGCACTGGCTTGGTGGAGCTTGTAGCAGCTATGCAGAGGTTGAAACCCTCACAGTTCCAAGACAGAAAAGAGTGCTTATGGTCACTCATAGACCACAGCACAGGCCAGGAAAGGAATAAACACCTCACCCACGATTATAGCACCTTGGAAGAACTGAAAATTTACAGGTCTCTAGAAGTATCTCCGCAAACAGCAGCACAAAAGCCCTGAAGCTTGGTACAGTACATCTTCCACACTGGAAACAAATTTCCACCTTAACAAAGTTTATAACTCAAGTAACTGTCCATGATCATGAGCAAGCAACGCAAAGAGAGTCAGACCATAGACTCTTACGTTGGTGACAAAGAAGATCAAAATGTACAACCAGAAGAAGACAACAAAGCCAAAGCCCCTCCATCCAAAGCCACCAAGAAAAATATGAATTGGTCCCTGGCCATGGAAGAGCTCAAAAGGGATTTTGAGAAGCAAGTAAGAGAAGTAGAGGAAAAACTAAGAGTGATGCAAGAAAATCACGAAAAACAAGTTAACGGCCTGCTAAAGGAGACCCAAAAAAATACTGAAGAAAATAACACCTTAAAAAATAGCCTAACCCAAATGGCAAAGGAAGTCCAAAAAGCCAATGAGGAGAAGAATGCCCTAGAAAGCAAAATTGGCCAAATGGAAAAGGAAGTCCAAAAGATTACTGAAGAAAATACTTCCTTAAAAATTAGAATGGAGAAATTGGAAGCTAGTGACAATTTGAGAAATAAAGGCACTGTAACACTAATCCAAAAGAATGAAAAAATAGAAGAAAATGTGAAATATCTCATTGGAAAAACAACTGACCTGGAAAATAGATCCAGGAGAGAGAATTTAAAAATTATTGGACTATCTGAAAGCCATGATCAAAAAAAAGAGCCTAGACTTCATCTTTCAAGAAATTATCAAGGAAAACTGCCCTAATATATTAGAACCAGAGGGCAAAATAGAAATTGAAAGAATCCACAGATCTCCTCCTGAAAGAGATCCCCAAAGGAAAACTCCTAGGAATATTATAGTCAAATTCCAGAGTTCCCAGGTCAAGGAGAAAATATTACAAGCTGCCAGAAGGAAACAGTTCAAGTACTGTGGAAACACAATCAGGATAACACAAGATTTAGCAGCTTCTACATTAAAGGACTACAGGGCATGGAATACAATATACCAGAGGGCAAAGAAGATAGGACTACAACCAAGAACCACCTACCCAGCAAAACTGAGTATAATCCTTCAGGGTAAAAAATGGTCATTCAATGAAATAGGGGACTTTTAAACATTCCTGAGGAAAAGACCACAGTTGAATATAAAATCTGACTTTCAAATAGAAGAACTCAAGTGAAACACGGAAGAGGTAAACAGGAAAAGAGAAATCATAAGAGACTTATTAAGGCTGAACTGTTTACATTCCTGCAGGGAAAGATGTTATTTGTAACTCATGAGCCGTTTGTCAGTATTAGGGTAGTGGGAGGGGGAAAAAAATTATATGTATGAATACATAGATCGAGAGCCACAAGGTAAGTTGAAGATGAAGGGGTGAGAGAGGATTATGCTGGGAGAAGGAGAAAGGGAGAAGTTGAATGGGGTAACTTATCTCACATGAAACAGACAAGAAAAGGCTTTTACAGTGGAGGGGAAACGGGTGATGTTGAGAGGGAATGAGTGAATCTTATTTTCATAGGATTTGGCTTAAGGAGAGAATAACGTACACAGTGGGGTATGGAAATCTATCTTACCCTACAGGAGACTAAGGGCGGAAGGGGACAAGAGAGCAGTGGGTTGATAGAGGGGAGGGCAGACTGGGGGAGGTGATAATCAAAAGCAAACACTGCTGAGGAGGGACAGTGTCAAAAGACAGAATAGAATAAATGGAGGGTAGGATAGGATGAAGGGAAATATACTTAAGTTCTTCACAACAGGAAGTGTTTTGCATGACTACACATCTATAACATGTATTGAGATGCTTGACTTTTCAATGAGGGTGGGAGGGAGGAAGGGAGAAAATTTGTAACCCAAAGTTTTAAAAAGATATGTTAAAAATAAAAAAAATTTAAGAAAAATATGGTGAACTGGATAAACCCAGAAGACCCCAGATTCTGGGCTAAGAACTCACTAACAAAAACTGCTCGGAAAACTGTAAAATGGCAGAAACTAGGCACAGACCAACCTCTTACACCATATACCAAGATAAAATCAAAATGAGTACACAATTTAGATTCAAAGGCTGATACTATAAGCAAACTAGGAGAGCAAGGAACAGTTCACCTGTCAGATTTATGGAGAAGGGAAGAATTTATGGCCAAACAAGAGATAGGGAACACTATGAAATGCAAAATGGATCACTGATTACATTTAATTAAAAACTTATTGCACAAAGTTAATGCAACCACAATTAGAAGGAAAAGAGAAAGCTAGGAAACAATTTTTATAGCCAGTGTCTCTAATAAAGGCCAGATTGGCTAACACGACAAAACAGGAAAATGATAAAATGTTGGAAAAGGCATTGTTGGTAGAGTTGTGAACTGATCCAACCATTCTGGAGAGCAATTTGGAACTATGCCAAAGGGCTATAAAACCATGTTCACCCACACCCTTTGACCCAGCAATACCACTACTGGGCCTGTATCCCAAAGAGATCATAAAAATGGGAAACGGACCCACATGTACAAAAATATTTGTAGCAGCTTTTTCTGTAATGGCCAAAAACTGGAAATTGAGGGGGTGCCCATTAATTGGGGAATAGCTGAACAAGTTATGGTATATGAATGGAATAGAATACTATAGTACTATAAAAAATGATGAGCAGGCAGACTTCAGAGAAACCTGGAAAGACTTGTATGAACTGATGCTGAGTGAAGTGAGCTGAACCAGGAGAACACTGGACACAGTAACAGCTACACTGTGCAATGACTGACTTTGATAAAAGACTTATGATGGAAAATGCTGTCCACATCCAGAGGAAGAACTTTGGAGTCTGCACACAGATGGAAGCAGATTGTTTGATCTCTTTTTTGGTGGTTGTTTTGTTTTGTTTCTTCTTTCTCATGGTTCCTCCCAGTGTTCTAAAATGGCCTACCAGTAGTCAGCAAGCATTTATTAAGCAGCTATTCTATGCCAGGCACTGGGCTAAGTGCTGGGGATATGAAGAAAGGTAACAACAGCCCGTCTCTCAAAAGAACTCACTATCTAATGAAAGAGACAACATACAAACAACTGTGTACAAACAAGATACAGAAAGGAGAAATTGGCGTCATTTGCGCCTAAGTTTTACAAACACACAAATCAATTTTTAAATTTTCTATATTCATAAAAAAAATTGAAAAATAAATGTAAAATCCTTGTCCAGTAACTAACAAGCGAACAGTCTACTGGGGGAAGAGTCCTATTAATACTGAATTCTCACTATAAATGAAATGAGAAGACCAAAGAAAATGGAAGCTAAGCACAAAGGTGGCAAGTTAGCAACAGCCACATGAAAAAACAGCCCAAATCACTAATACTTAGAAAAATTAATATTAAGGCAATTCTGTTTCTACCTCACAACTATCAGATTCAGTAAATGTGACAAAAAAAAGATTGAGAAATGTTAGAGAAGCCATAGAAGGAAAACAGGCACATTAATGCATGATTACGGAAACCATGAATTGATACAGCCACTCTGGAAAAAAATCTGGAAATATGCTACGTCACTAAACTATACCTGCCCTTTGACTTTTGACCCAGTAATGCCAATATGAGACCTATACTCCAAGGAAATCAAAGAAAGAAGAAAAAAGATAACCCATATAAACCAAAATACTTAGACTAGCTCTCATTGTAATGGAAATGAACTGGAAAATAAGTGGTTAGCCCATCATTTAGGAAAGGGCTGAACATAATAGAATACTGCTATGCCATAAGGAATAATGAAAAGGCACAGTGGATAAAGCACCAGCCCTGAGTCAGAAGGACATGGGAAGTCACTTGACCTCAATTGCCTCTGACACCCCCCAAAAGAAATAATGAAAAGAATTAGTTTACAGTAAACATGAGAAGACTTGTATGAATTGATGCAAAGTGAAAGAGCTAAGAAAGAATAATTTATACAACAATAACTACACTGTAAAGAGAAACAATTTTGAAAAATCAAGAACTCTGATTAATGCAATGATAGACTGATTTCAGAAGACCAATGAAGAATGTTCATGGTGATGAACTCAAGATGCAGAATGAGATACATTTTTGGACATGGTCATCAAAACAGGAAGGGTTTTTCCCCCTACCCCCCTTTTTAAGAGGGCTAGGTGGGAAGGAGATCAATTAAATATTTAATCAAAAAATAAATGGTAGGAATGCTCACAAGTTCTTGGTGAAATTGGTTTTATCATGGATCAAAAGGAAAAAAGAAGGTATTACTTCATGGGACATTTGGTCACCTTTTATTATAATACTTATGATTAAACATTTACAAAAGGATCACTATGAAGACATTGCAGTTTATGTGTCAAAATCTGTTACACAGAATAAAGTAGTAGAGAAACCGCATTAAGAACCTGGCACAATCGTCCAAATTAAAACATGTTATATAGATACATATGGCATATATACACACATAATACATATATGGGTAAATGTATATGATTACTTGCTTAGTCCTGAAATCTATCCATATATCTGAAATGTAATTTCTTCCTTGCTCCTCAAATTTGTTTATGATATGTGAATGGTCACATTCCTAGTCATAGTTAACTGAAAGGTAGAGAGAATACAAGATCTCCCCCCCTTTTACTTCCTATTTACTGTAAAACAAAACAAAAAATTATTAAAAAGCTCTCCTCCAATATTGTACTTTTTATGAACATTCAAGCATTTTTAGATGTAATTAGAAATTCTATTAACTTTTAGTCTTGCCTAGGGCACTGAGACGGTCAAAGCATTGGAGAACTGTTGCACAGGCTTGTTGGGAAAATGAGGTTAATCGGCCACTCAGACTAAGCAAGAGCTGAATTCAAGTCATACCCTCTGTAATATAAAGGGCAAGTCCTTTTAGTGCTCCAGCAAACTCTTCAAGTTAAGGAACACTGCAGATTTCCAGCACGGGAGGGAAATTTCCTCACCAGGAGTGATATACATCAAGATCATAAGATTTAACAAATAAGGTATCTTCAAGCAATTCTCTGGTTATCACTTCTCAAAGTGTTCCATACAATCCATAGTTTCTAGGAAGCAGAAAAGTTCCATTTAGTCAAATACTGTAATTAATACTGTAAAACACACACATACACACACACAGAGCTGTCATGTCAGTCATGTAAAATGTATTTTTTCAGCTGATGGAGAGAGACAATGAAAATCAATCCCACACACAAAACTGTTTCCCCAGGCACATTTTAACCACCTCACATCTTTTACTACCGAAAGTCTCTAACTTTTAAAAAATTACATAAATTTTTTAAAGTTTATTCTTCCTTCTGTATTCATCCAACTTTTCTCCATCCTGGGCTCCCTGTCTCCTAAGGACTTATTCCTAAAGAAACTGTAGTATAATTTGAGTTAGAGTATAATTTGGGATGCAATATAATTCAGAACTGGTCTAAGCATCAAATCATTAAGATTCTTAATAAAGTAAAGTTAGTCCTTCCACATCACAAGGGTTAAGGGGTGCAGTGACCCAGCAATCTGGAAAATCCACACAAAAACTTTTGGCCCTCTCTTTATACCAAAGAAGTCTGAATTATTATGGTATTAAAAACAAAGTATTATAGTATATTATATATAATACATATTTACTATATATATTATATATATAAAAATACATATATGTGTGTATATATATAAAATACTACACATATTTTATGCATTTCTGGGTTTCTAAACTTTTTGTGTAACCTGCTGGCCTTCACATGGCTTCCATAAAACTCCTCCAAAATTCCCATTTAATTTCTTATGCCAATCCGTGATAATAGAAACTGTGATGGGAAAAGTCGAGATGTGGAAAGGATAACTATGTCACTTCCAACTGACTGCTGATGTATGTCCCCAGAGAACATAAAAAAATGACCAACAGCTATTAACATTTATGACTGGTTCTTTTTCTATACATATTTTTATGCCAACATGCATTATAAATAAGATAAAAACTGGGACATTTCGAGAGACAACAAAACAGTAACATCTCCTAATTATGAAAAAACATGCAAGAAATTTGTTTTCAAACAGAATAAATCCAAACAGTAACTGTCTTCAATTAATCTTGATGCCTTACTCAAAGTGACATCCAAAATCTATATTACAAGAGCTTTTCCCAAACACAAAACATCAACAAGTGGTTCTCAAATGATCAATAACCACCTTTTAAAATGCTCAAAAATCTAATAATCACAAGCTGCAAATGAACAGAGATTGCCTGATACCTATCCAATTAGGAAGGAGCAAAAAATTCAAAATTGGCTGAGATGGGAGATAATAATGGAAAGAACAAATTCACTAATTCAGGCTAGTGTAATTCTTAATGACACTAGAACCACTCTGAAAAGCAATTTGGCCATATATGCAAAAATACTTATAGTAATGTTTTTTGTAGTGGCAAAAGACTAAAGCAACATAATGTGAATTTGCCCTAAGGTGGGGAAGGGAGAGAGGAAGCAAAGAGCACATGGTTCAAGGACACATGGGGACCAAGGACAGAGGAAGTGACTGAAGGAAAAGGAACTTTTATAAAAGTGCCAGGGCCACTTGGGGGCCTGGACAGAACCTAGAGGAGAGAAAGAAGGTGAGAGGGAAGCCAGACATAGCCACCAACAGACAGGAGAAAAAAGGTGGGAGCTAGGGACAGCCACACAGTACCCCAACATGGCCAGATGACAGACAGATGGGGGGGATGGGGGATGGGGTCTCAAAAGAGTTGGCTGTCTTTCTACAATCCATTCTTCTGCTTTCACTTGGAAGATGTTTTTGGGTTTTTGGTTTGTTGTTGTTTTTGTTTTGGGGGGGGGGGGGAGAAGCCAGAGATTGTTTCTTTAAAATACCAGATTTCTTTCAGAATACTTTGTAAAGTCAAATCTATATAATACAAGTTTATGTAAAGCAAGAACTGTCTGTATACGTAAGCAACAAAATACTATTGTGCAGTAATAAATGATGAACAGGGATGGTTTCAAAGAAACCTGGGAAGACATGTGTGAACTGATGCAAAGTAAAGAGAGCAGAACCAACAGAACAATTTATACCTGGGATGGGGAACCTAGGGCCTTGTGGCCATCTAAGGTCCTCAAGTGCTTTTAACTAAATCCAAATTTCAAAAAAAAAATCCCCTTAATAAAAGGATTTCTTCTATAAAACTTGGACTCAGTCAAAAGGCCACATCCACGTACCAAGAAGGCCATATGTGGCCTCGCGGCCACAGGTTCTCCACCCTGATTTATACAATAATTACACAATAATTTATATAATAGTTGCAATTATTGTATAATTTTGTATTGACAAAAACCTTTGAAAGACTTAGGAAGTATGTTTTACATGACCCGACAAGTATAATGATATCATATTGCTAGCCTTCTCAATGAGTGAGAGGAGGAGAGAATTTGGAACTCAAATTTTTAAATATTAATGTTAAAAAATGGAAAAAAAGGCTCAGAAACTACAAATATCATTAACGATCAACCATAATTCCACAGAACTCAAGATGAAACATGCTGTCTCTCAATAGAGGTGACAGACAGTACAGCACAGACTTTTTTTATAGAGCTAATATATGAATTTGTTTTGCTTGACTGATACACGTTTTAACGGGTTTTGTTTATCTAAAACTTAAAATAACATTTATTTTTTTAAAAAACAGAAAGAGGGGGCAGCTAGATGGTGCAGTGGATAGCGCACCAGTTGGGTTCAAATCCGGCCTCAGACACTTGACATTTACTAGTGACCCTGGGCAAGTCACTTAACCCCACTGCCCAGCAGGGGGAAAAAAAAGAAAAAGAAAAGATCCCTTTTAACATAAGGATCCCACTATTTGGTTCATAATCCAAGCAGGCTGCTAACAAGAAAAGGCTTATCACTTAGAGCTGGCAAACTATTTTTCATAAAGTGCCACAGTGGATAGAGCACCAGCCCTGAAGTCAGGAGGACCTGAGTTCAAATCCAGCCTTGGACACTTGACACTTACTAGCTATGTGACCCTGAGTCACTTAACCCTGAATGCCTCAAAAACTGAGGATGCTATATAGATACTACTTACATCAAGAGAAAAAAAATTCCACAAATTCTTTACTGATGAAATTCAAAATATTGTTATAACAACAGAGTATATGTTTTTGTAATACAAGTACACACAGAAGAACAGAATTCTTTCTGGGGGATAGCACTTCATTTAATTGAGATACAAAATAAGTGTTCCCTATCATCAAAAGTGATTGCAAATGTTTATGTTAAAGCTGATTTATAATGAGATTTTATGTATTTCATCTTTGAAAATGTCTTTTCACACAAATAGGTGGTACCAAATATCAGTATCAATCCCTGAGCACATGATTTTAATTGAGCAAATTCATCACTTGAAAGGCATTTGTAGAATTCCATTAGATTTCTCTCTTAATAGTTGTCTTTTATCACGTCATTACATTTCAGATTAATCACTTCCAATTGAATATTAAGTGGAAGCTCCTCAAATGCACAGCTAAATTAGTTTTGAAATACGGACATTTCTTTCGCCCTTCATCAAGGTCTGGAAAACTGCTGGAACTGTAGTCTGAGCTGGAAAAACCATCCACTGTAAATCTGTGTGAGAATGGAGATTTTATACCTTCTTTCTTAACTTTTGACAGCTTAGCAAGCATGTAAAGCAGCTTGGTGATCCAAATTTTAGTTGCCATAGAACTAACTTTACCTAAGTTACAAGGTTCACATATAAGTGCTAGTTTGCCTTGTAATTTTAAGATGAATTCATTTTTAAAAAATTGTCAAGTTTGAATAGTAGGAGCCAAGATGGCGGAGTGAAAGCAGTAACTTGCTTAAGCTCTGCCCCAAACACGTCCAAATACTCATAAAAAATGGCTCTAAACAAATTCTGAAGCAGCAGAACCCACAAAAAGACAGAGTGAAACAAATTTCCAGCCCAAGACAGCCTGGATGATTGATCAGAAAGGTGTATCACACTGAACCTGGAGCAGGCCTTCAGAGGAGTGAATCCACGGGCAGCTGTGGAGGTTTCCAGACTCCTCAACCCACTAATGCCAAAGACAACTTAGAAGGTCAGCGGGAAAAGTCTGTTTCTGTCAATGCTGAGAAAGGAAGGTGGGGTTTCAGCTTCATTCCCCAAGAGCGGGGGGGGGGGGGAAGACAGCTGCTTCCCGAGCTTCCGGCCCACAGACTTAGGGGGAATCCAGTGGCTGATCAGAGAGGGATTGCAGGGATCTCTTTGCCAGTGCTGAGGCAGGAATCTCTTGCTTTGCCAGTGTTTGGATCTGGGTCACAGTTCTGGGGGGCAGTGCTGGGGTGAAGAGGAATGCTGACGTGGTGGAGCTCGTAGTGGCTGTGGAGAGGAACTCCTCCTCACAGTTACAGGACAGAAAGGAATACTTGTGGTCACAGGCCAGGAAAGGAGTAAACACCTCTCCCCTTATCATAACACCTTGCAAGAACTGAAAATTTACAGGTCCCTACAAGTATCTCTGAAAATAGCTGTACAAACCCCTGAAGCTTGGGACAGGACATTCTCCACACTGGAAGCAGACTCTTACCTTAACAAAGAGTTTAAGACTCAAGTAATTGGCTGGGATCATGAGCAAGCAGTGCAAAAAGAGTCAGACTATATTATCTTACTTTGGTGAAAAAGAAGATCAAAATATACAACCAGAAGAAGACAACAAAGTCAAAGCTCCTACATCCAAAGCCTCCAAGAAAAATATGAATCAGTCCCAGGCCTTGGAAGAGCTCAAAAGGGATTTTGAGAAGCAAGTAAGGGAAGCAGAGGAAAAACTGGAAAGAGAAACGAGAGTGATGCATGAAAAACAAGTCAACAGCTTGCTAAAGGAGACCCAAAAAAACAGTGAAGAAATTAACACCTTAAAAAATAGCCTAACCCAAATGGCAAAAGAGGTCCAAAAAGCCAATGAGAAAAATGCCCTAAAAAGAAAAATTGGCCAAATGGAAAAGGAAGTCCAAAAGACTACTGAAGAAAATACTTCCTTTAAAAATTAGAATACAGCAATTGGAAGCTAGTGACTTTATGAGAAATCAAGACACTGTAAAACAAATCCAAAAAAATGAAAAATTAGAAAACAATGTGAAATATCTCATTGGAAAAACAACTGACCTGGAAAATAGATCCAGGAGAGAGAATTTAAAATTTATTGGACTATCTGAAAGCCATGATCAAAAAAATTGTCAAGTTTGAGCAAAAGCTAATCTCCAAAGCTATTCACTGGTTGAGGAAGGTTCCTCTCGTTCGGAAAAATTTCAGTCTAGGCCCTGAGCTTAAACAACAGTAGTTCCCTCCCCCCCCTTTTCCTAGTGGGTATAATAATAGGTATTGCACTGGTAATAAAAAGAGTAAAATGGCACATGGTACTTAGAAATGCTGTCCAGTTATAACTATCACAGCTGAGCTCTTCAAAAACTCCCAGTAACAAGACATTCCCCCCCCGCCCGCTCCCCCCCCCAAAAAAAAACAGAGAAAAGACCTCTAGGGAGAGGCAACCCACTACTTAAAGTGGGCAATTCCATTTTTGGATAGCTATCACCATTAGAAAGTTTTTCCTTATGCCAGACTTAAATTTGCCTTTTCCACAGTGTCAACCCATTGCTTCTAGTTCTGCCAAGCCGAACAGCTCTCTCTACTGAGAGACAGGCTTTCAAATTTCAGGTGAAAAACGGAGAGGATGTTTTCCTCTACATTCTTCTTGGGCAGCCCAAAATCCTTTGGGCCCCAGGGTGTGAGAGCCTGAATTAAAGGGACAGTAGATTAAGGGAGGGATCAGTCTTAAGCAAAACTAAGTAGGATGTGAAAAAATACTTAGAACTCTTTTTGAAGTGGTAATGATTGGGCATCTGACGGATGGTACATAAACTGAGGAACAGCTGAACAAGTTAAGGTAACTTTACTCTGTATTGCTTTATATAAGTCCAGGTTTCTCTGAAACTATCTCCTTTATAATTTCTTCCACTGAAACTTGGACTTACATAAAGCAATACAGAGTAAAGTAACAGAACCAGGAGGTTATATAATTAATGACAGCAATATGGTAAAAAGTTTTGAAAGAATTAGAGACTTATCAATATAATGACCAACTATCATTCCTGAAGACTGCTATTCAAATAGGTTTATCATCTACACTTACATACACACTCTTAAGAATATGAAGTGAAACTTTCGGAGGGGAAAGGGGGAAGAAGGGAAGTCCATGGCCAATACAGAAATTTGTTTTGCTTGACTATACACGTTTATAAAAGGGGATTTGTTTTTCTTTCACTCTCAATTGGGGGAGGGGGATGTCTACAGTGGGAAGGAAAGGTGGATTTTTGCTGACTGAAAATATACATATGATTTTTAAAAATATGTAAGAGCTGAAAGGGATGGCAGAGGCTATGTAATCTAACCCACAGCTGATCTTTCAACATTCCCTCCAAAATAGATTTCAGTCTGCTAGAAGACTTCCAAGGAAAGGAAGGAGAACTCCAAACTGAGACACCTCCTGGGGTAGGCCATTCCACTGGGCATTGTTCTGATTCTCTTTTCTTTGATTTTAATTGTAGTATTAAATGTGCTTTTAGAGAACTGTGTAAACATTTTCTTAGTTAATCCAACATTTAGTTAAGAAAGCACTTCAAATCCATCTGATCCAGACCAATTAGGTAGTAACCAAATATACAGCTCCACCTAAGATATGCAACAGTGTATGTCCTCGGTATGTTTTATAATGTTAACAGATAATTGTTTTTTAAAAATCATGCATAGTTAAATAGGGGTAGCAAAATAAATCACTTACCATCTGTACTTCTATATTGTTTTATTAACTTTAAGTTATAGGTGATGTGATTATAGGAATAATTCAGAAATATAGTTGATCAAATAGCATTTAACATCCTAGGCCCTTGAGTCATTAAACAGTGGGTTTCTCCCTTAGACTGGCAAACAACATGAGTAGAAAAACACAACACCTGAAGAATGTAAATGTAAAAGATCATGGCACCATTATGTTTAATCAAAAATGTCTTTTTTGTTCTTAATGTTCTAACAGACAGAGTACACTGAATTCATTCAAAACAGTTTTTAAAACTATAGGCCCAAAATGCAAATTCAAGAAGTTAAAGAACTATTACTAACATTGAAATAGCAAAGCACTTTACATTATCTCAACTTCCCAACAGCCCAGGCAGGAAAGGACTATAATCATTCCCACTTTTTAAGAGAGCACACTGAAGCAAAGGTTAAGTCATTTCACTTAGCTCTTATCTCTAGGAGGAAAGGTGTGGCCTGGGTACTCTACTAACTTAATTAAGTGATCCAACAAAATCAGTAATTCTCAAGATGTGATCTGAGGATTCCCTGTGGGAAGGGGGGGTCCCCGAGGTCAAAACTATTTTCATCATAGTCTTGCTGCTGTGTAGTCATATTTTCACTCATATCAGACTCTTTGGAACCCCATTTGGGATTTTCTTGGTAGAAATACTGAAGTGGTCTGCCATTTCCTTCTCCAGCTCATTTTACAAATGAGGAAACTGAGACAAGGTTAAGTGACCTGCCTACGGTCCCCACAGCTAGTGTTTGAGGTCACATTTGAACTCAGGACTTCTGACTGCAGGCCTGGATCTCCATCCACTGGGCCACCCAGTTGCCCATCATCATACTACTGCTTTTGGTTCCTAATATGGTAAATATCAATAATCCACATACAAAAACTCTTTAAGGTAGAGTCCTCAATAATCTTTTAAAATGTAAAGAAGTCTTATGATCAAAAAGTTCAAGTACTGCTACTCTTAAGTTATAAGTCATGGTAGATCACTGAATCCAACCATAAGTAAGTATTCATCCTATCTCTGCTTGGATACTTTCAATGATGGGGAAAAAAAAAAACCCTTATCTTGAGAGAACTACTTCTGCACACATTTAGGGCCAAAATATAGTCATCTCTAACTTCAATCCATTACATTACTCATGCATAAAATAACATGTTTCAAACTCTAACCCATTATAACTTCCCATGAATTTGAAAAAAAAAATTAGTTACACACCTTAGCATGATCCAACACCTTTAACAAACTGAAATATTTCATCTTTTATCATAAATTTTGTGAGGCATAATTTTAAATGCAAAAAAAAAGTGACCCAGAAAAACACTTTTCATATTTAATTAATACTTCCAATTTGGTACTAAAAGACAATAAAATTACTATTAAAATAAAACTATTTGGTTTATATCTTAAAGAATTAGTGGACTAAGTTGTTAAAATGATTTCCTTTCATTGCCAAAATCCAAACTGACATGTACACTAAAATATTTAGCAATTAAGTTAACACTGAGAAAATAATCTTGCCATATTCACCTGAAATAGGCAAACAATCTTATTTAAATAATAATCCTCAAAATGCCAAGTCTAAATATCTCTAAATATCATTCATGACATGTGAAAATAACAGTATGAATTTGTCAAGTTTAAATATATAAAATCAGTATGCTAACCACCAGACTTAAGTGGGGGATATGGCTTCTCTTCAGGAAAATAAATTTATCTCAGTGAGGTCCAAACAAGTTCAAAGTAAACAATGAAGAGTCTAGATTTTCTTGTTTGCTTAACTGTTTGGTTTTTTTTTGGGGGGGGGATTGTTTATTTTAAATAGAGGGCTCAGCACTGCCTGATTTTATGATGTATGCTAAGAATCTAATTTTAGCAGATCCTAGAGTGAAAACAGGCCAGCAAAAAAAAAAAAAAGTGGGGGGGAGTTCAGGTAGCTAGGTGGGGCAGTGGATCTAGCACAGGCCCTGGAGTCAGGAGCACCTGCGTTCAAATCCAGCCTCAGATATATAACACTCACTAGCTGTGTGACCCTTGGCAAGTCACTTAACCCCACTGCCCAGCCAAAAAAAAGGGGGGAGGGCACACCAAGGATACCAAAGCTTTTTTTTTTAATATTTAAGAAAAATACTTCCAAAGACCAGTAATTCCCACAAACTCTTTTTTTATAATTTTGGGTAGAAACATCGTGAACAAGACAAACGAGACCAAATGAAATACTAAAAGAACCAGACTACACATACTACCAAACATCAATAAATTAAAAACAAACAGCCAATGTTGGAAAGGTTATAGAAAGACAAGCAAACCTGTGAAATGGCCCAATCATCCTGGAAAGCAATTTCAATTTATGCTCAGAAAGTAACTAGGATGCGCACAACAACAAGCTATGAAAGATAAACATAATGGAATATTATTATATCTCCAAGCACTTAGCACAGTGCTTGGCACAAAGTAAACATTTTTAAAATGCTTGTTGATAAGAGTATTTGTTGTTATTCAATTGTGTCTGACTCTTTATGACCCCATTTGGGATTTTCTTGGCAAAGATACTGGAGCCATTTCCTCCTCTAGCTCATTTTACAGATGAGGAAACTGAGACAAACAGGGTTAAGTGACCTGCCCAGGGTCACACAGCTAGTAAATGTCTAAGCAGACCTGAATTCAGATCTTTCTGACTCCAGGCCAGGTGCTCTATCCACTGTGCTACCTAGGTCCCCTATAGTAATTTACTAAGTACCATAAGAAATTACGAAAATGATTAATTCAAAAAACCACAGAAGACACGAACTGATGAAGACTGAAATAAGCAGCTACAAGAAGACAACACAATAACCACAACAGTGCAAACAGCAATACAAATCAAAACAATGCAACAAAATTATGACCAAGCTGACTCCTCCTCTCCCACCAAAGAGTAGACTGTACAAAAGTAGAGAAACTGGCTCCAGCCCAGAGCTGAAGACAGCAAAGAATCCCTAATGGTCCAGGTGTGAGCAGAGCCAAGGCCAGGACCAGAGGCTGGGTATCATTAGGGCAATAGATACAGAATACTGGCATATCCGTTGCTGCAGAACATGCAGAAACTTCCTACAATAAAATCACTCCACGAGCTTTTCTATTTGTTAACATTTTTATCCAGATCTTTATGGAAGTCATGGCTTCCAATCATTCTTCCTCCTTTCTCAGGTTCAGCGTCATGAGCTCAGAACATTCGTTCCTCTCCACCTGAAGCACTCTGCCCTCTTACTTGGAGACCTCAATATTCATGTCATCTTCTTCAATATCCTGGCCTCCCAGGTCATCAACACCTTCCCACCTCAATTCCCATGGCCTACCTAATTCTTCCTTACCCACTCATACCTTAACAGGCATCACCCAAAATTGATCCCTTAATTTCTATACTGCAGTCATTTCTCTGTCCTTAATCTCTGTAGCTCAGTATCGATGATTACCCTCCTTCTAATTACTTGCACATCCTTAAATTACATAACATTACATCAATACTTCCTGGTTCTCCTACCTGACTGCTGCTTCAATGGAACATCACCTATCTAGTTATCCAAGTCTCCTTCCTGGGCCACCTTCTCTTCTCCATCCTTTACTCTCATGGATTCAGTCATCAGTTCTATGTAAATAAAACTCCTAAGTCGATAAAGCAGTGTATGTTGTAGTAGAAAGAACATTAGTAAGTGAAGACCTAATAGCCTGCGGCAGCTATGTAGTACAGTGAATAGAGCGCCAGCCCGGAGTCAGGAGGACCCAGTTCAAATCTGGCCTCAAGACACTTGACACTTAACTAGCTGTGTGACTCCGGGCAAGTCACTTAACCCCACTGCCTAGCTAAAAAAAGAAAAAAAACGAATAGCCTGAGTTTTCCCATCTTTAAAATGGACACAATACCTATACTTACTTCAGAAGGTTTTTTTGAGAATCAAATATGATGTATTCAAGTTCTTTATAAACTTCAAAGCATTATATAACTATCAGCTAATATAACCCAACTCTAATCTCTCCTACATCTATCCAATCCCACACAGCCGGCTGGACATCCATTTACATTGAACTCACTACGTCCGACGCTGGATCCATTTTCCTTTCTGAATCTCTCTCTTCTCCAAATTTACCTATTGCTGTCACCCAAGTTCAAAATCACTGCTGTCCAAAATATTTGAAAACTTGAATGTTTATCACCCTAATTCAGGCTTATAAAGGCCTCCAAATTGGATATCCCTTCTTCCAGCTCCTCCCCACTTCACTACATCCTTCACACTACAGCCAAAAATAACTAACCATATCCTTTGTTCAAAAATGCCCATGTTCAAAAACTTTCAGCTATTCTGTGACAGAATATCAACTCTTTAACCTGGTATTTAAAGCCATCTACAATCTAACTCCAATCTACCTTTCCAACTTTATTTTCCAATATTCCCTTTTCATGCATTCAACATTCCAGTCAAAATGGACTATTAATTATTCCTAACCTAACACTGTCTTTTCCCATCTCCATTAATATACAAGTCTTCCCCAAAACTAGTAAAGCATTCTTCCCCCCTCTTTTTGTGCCTTTTTGATCCTTGCTCTTATACTGTCACAGAAACAACATGAACTTGGACAGACTTAGAGAGCCAGTGAAGTACAGAAGGGCCTTGGCATGCTGTGGTCCTTCAAAAAGGAGTGGACAGGGAAGTCACCAATTCTCAGTGCTCTAAAGCAGAAAGGGTGCCAAGCTAACTTGGTATAAGGAACTTCCTCCCCTAGAAGTTCCTTGTATCAGTGAAATCACAGGTCCAATCCCCATTCCTAAGTCCCTTTCCCCCACCTTGATTATACTAATCAAAGTATGTGACATGTTCTTACCCCCCCACTACCACCCTTGGAAGGTAAACTCGAAGAAAGGAACAACTATTTTATTTTTGCCTCCGTATAGCTAGCATCTAACACAGTGCTTGCATAAAGCAGACCCTGGAGACTGGGGTATAGAGCCAAGTATATCCAGAGAAAAAAAGACTAGGAGAGATCACACCATTCTAGTTACTTTTGTGTGAGTAAAAAAAAATAGTCCTCAAACTTCCAATCTTTCCTGATTCACAAAGAGTTTCTACAGAGCAAAATATACACTTAATAGGATTAAGGAAAAGAGATACAAAAAAATTTAGGAAGGGACAGAAGAACAGATTTACAGATTTCAGAGACTGTTTGGATAAAACCACACTAAAAAAAAAACAGCATGACAAAAAAAAACTTGAAAAGGAAAAGAAAATAATGAAACTTATTAGGTAGCATCATTACATTGATGTGTATTTTACTTCTTAAGTCCTCTCTCATAATCCATGCTTTCCCACCACAGATGTACTATGGAGTTGACAGAGCTGGTTTCTGGCTCACATGCGTCCTTTGCCTCACCGGCCATACTGAATCCTGGGCAAGTCATCTCAGTGCTCAGTGTCCCTAAGTAGTTCTCTAAAATTAGATCTAAATCAACCAAGGCAGAATAGTAGCAGATCTCCTATACCATTTTCCAGTCTCCTATAATATCCAAAGTAGAACAAAACAAATCCATGAGGCCTAGAACTAAAGCTTTGGATTGCCCCCAAAATTCAATATGCTGAAGAGGCTCTTGTTTGAAAAATAAAAAATTTAAAAGCCTCTCTTTTCAGCTAATTTTGTCAGCAGCAAGGGTTTTCCCAGGTCTATGTAGGTCTCCACAACAAAAGGAAAAGGGGCCAAAGTTCCCATGCAAGCACTCAGGCTTTGTCCTTCCCCACCCCCCACCCCCATCCAAAAATACAGGCAGACACAAGATTTACAAAGAAGTAAGGAACAGGACATTCTTCTCCTCACCTCAAGTTTCTTGACTGTCACAGCATTCATGTACCAGAAACTTAAATTCATAAGCAAAGCATTTTCAACTGGAGAATATTCCTCTAATTGACATTATTAAATAGTTGAATTGAAATAAATGACTACAGTTATCCCTTACACATCACGACTTTCCCCATCTCAGTTTCGACCTATCTTGGGTCCACCAGAAGAAATCAAATGGGAATTCTTTGGGAGTTTGACAGAAGCTGAAGATGATACAAAGCCCATGGCCAAATACTTAATCCAAATTTTACAATAAGGCATTGTAAACACCTCAAAAAAGAAAAAGAAAAAAATTCAGACTTCTGTAGTACAAAGGGAGGGCCAAAATATTTGGGAGGATTTTTCAAAAGGAGAAGAGCCCCCAACACCTCTGATGTAGAAGGGAAAGGAAACAGGCCTCTTCTCAAAGAGCTTACGTTCTACTGGAGAGATACTTTAATGTGCATGTAAGTAAATCAGGTAATTTGAAGAGGAAAAACCAGCCTTAATAATGCTTCAGAATCAAATCAAATAATGCTTTAGAAAACAATCTCTCTAGAGTGCACGAAGAAAAAAGTCTGAATTGTGTACTCTGGAAAGATCCCGTAAGTATTTTTTTTTCTTAAATCATACTATATTTGGCTAATTTTCTTTGGAGGAGAAATAAAACTTCCTTCTTCATTCCTATTTGGTAGCAACAACAAATTAATCCATGGTTTTAAAGACTCCCAAATTTATCTCTTCTCATTAAAACCCAAAAGTATTTCCTTGATGACAGCACTACAACTTACATTTAGAGATGAAGAGATCTAATAAACTAAGACCTGCCAAAGGTCTTCAAGCAGAAACCAGAAGATCACTTTGTGAGGATGCCTTCGTGTACAGACTGGACTAGATGGCTGCTGAGATCCCTGTAACTCAAATTCTGTGAATACAATGGTTCAGGAGGGTATTAACTTGCTTCAAGGAATGAGTTGGTAACATTAAATGTACTTTTTTCCCCAAAAAAGTATGTATTACTTTAAATACTAAAGTCCTACTCTGATACCTCATTATGAAGGTAAGGGAACACTACTACCTTGTGAAGGCCAGTCCAGAAGAACACAAACTCTTGACCAGTCCTACCAAGTATGAAGCAGCATGTCCTGAGGACCAGCCTAAATAAGTATTCAGTCTTATCACTAGGTTGGGTGGCAGGAGAATGATACTTTTTTAGGCCCTTTTTGTGGATATTCTTAAGACCAGGCGCCAAGATATAGCAGGATTTCAGGTCTGTGTAGGTGGAGAAAGTTATCTTCTTCAGACCTTAAGAAAGACTGATTCTTTATGTATTATTGGCTTTTGACATTGGCTCTCTGTACAGCGATGATGGATTTATGTCACTCTAGTCAATCCCATGTGGCTAAGTATTTTCGAAAATAACTAGATAATAATCCCACATAGTGTAAGTTCACCATATTGTCAATGAAAAGATTACTTTGATTTATCTCATAAATTCTGAAAGTTTGTCACTATAGGTTGAAGTTGATATTAAATACACCTCAGGTAAGTAAACAACATACATAATCAGTTATGACTACCAAAGATTTACATGACCAATGTGAAATAAATTTGTAATACACTTTAAGTGAAGATGTAGGAAATGAACCATCTTTAACAGTTTAAGAACTAGGCTTCAAACACTAACTGATGCCATGGGCTTTAACTGGAGAATGGATTTTCTGTTATATGCAAATCTGCCTAATTTATAAGGAAAAGGCAGCCAAGTGGGTTATACACAAACTTTCATAAAAGTTCTGAGCCCCACAACTACTTATTAAAGTTCCATTCCCCCTAGAGAATTCTGTTATCTATAAAATCAACTGGTTTATACCTTTCTCACAGAAATATACATATATGTGTGTGTATATATATGTGTGTACACACATATATATACACAACATGCATATGACTCCCTTAAAGCTCCTGAGAAAACAAAATGACACTGTAAATTGTGTTTGAAACGGCATGAAGATATTTGATTCTGACTTATATTAGAAGTATTCTGATTTTCTAAGGATGGTTCCACGCTGTTTTTAAACAAAAGATCCAAAGGTAGATCTAAGCTACTGATCCAGAAAAGGAACACCCAAGAAAGTAAAGGGAAATATTTGTGATCTTTAAAAAAAAAAATTTCCTCTGTCCTTACAATATAGTGTTGTCCTGGTTTCCATTGGAGTAAAAGTTTGGTTTTTTTTTAAACTATGTTTAGAATAAGTTGAAAGTGTTAGTTGATCATATTTTATTTAAGGTCTGAAGAAATCTAGGGGTTAAAATAGTAATGCTTTTATGAGTACTTTTCTTAGTTCGACTTATAAATAAAGCTATGAGAACATTTAAATGACAAGGATAGAATGTCACAACATTAAGTTAAAAATTCAAATAACAATATTATCATAAAAGCTTATAATGTGTTAATTACTCAAAAAAGCCATCAGACTGAAGGTTTTTATGTGAATAGTCTAGGTTCAAGAGCCTGCTTCTTTATAAAAAGAATAGCATTGAGTGATAGCTGTCATAGCATTTCTATCCACATTCTCAATAACAGAAAATAACATCGGCATCCACGAAAGGGGAAGATCAGAACAAACTCAATACCACTTAGTTCATGGTTATTCACAAAAATTGGGTAACATCAACTTATTAGAATCAGAGTAGCTTAATAAGCAAGAAGACAAAATACATGAGTTGGGGGATGAGGGAGTGGGGCATTGTTATATTTTTCTCAAATAGTATTTTCCTTGTATCTGGGAAAGTAAACTAGAAAACATCAGGTGTCACAAAAGTCTTCCTACAGTTTTAAGCTATCAAAGACTTAATAGATTAAAAGTGCAGGAAACTCGGAACACCCTGAAGATCTTGGGCTAACACTGAGAAAAGCCATATCCAATCACTGCCCTTTTCTTTCACCTTGAAAATTCCAATCAGAACATACATGCATGGTAGTAACGTGCAGTAGAATACCAGGTCCAACAAATTAAAAAAGAAAAATTCTAGGTGACTCACTGATGCCTGTTAATTTTTCCTTGCTCTCAAATCTTTAGGTTACCTGCCAGGGTATTCGCCTTCCTCCTACTCTTTGATCCCTTCTTCATTCTGTTAGTGTTCTTAATAATTTTTTTTAAAAAAGGTTAATTTAAACCTCAGGCCAAGTCACCTGTCTCACTCTAGTGGCAAAAAATGAATGGCAGGTAAACAAACAGGATATATCATTAAAAAATTTGTTAAGACTGAGCCAGCTCGATTTTGTGGAAATCAATTCTGCATGACCAGAGACAGCATTCCTTCAAGACTATCTTTTTAATTTCCAAGGCAAAGTAATGAATGTATCCTCTCACTCTCTCCAAAAGGTATCTTAACTATAGCTTACAACTTTTCTAGTTTCAAAAACTACAAGCCTGGGAGCTGTTTCAGAACAGACTGCCTTTTTTTGCCTGTCTTTGTATCCAGTGCTTAACACAGTGCCTGGTACATAGAAGGCGCTTAATAAATTCTAAAGTGCCTTAAGTGAGCCTTTTGGGAACACAGCTTGTTATGTGTCTATTTGTAAAATCCAATCAACATCTGTATGGTCAGTAGGAGAGCTAACAAAATAAAAAATATCCTGAAGATTTTAAATGGAATTTTCTACATATTTCTTATCGAATGATTTAGGCAACATCAAGAAACACAGGGAAAAAATAGTACATCAACATCAATTGTGATGATAAATATATATTAGAAGATTCTATGCTCACACATCATCATAGGAGGGTCCCCAAAAATAGTAAGTAAAGGTAGAAAGTGAACAAACACAACTACCACTATTATCACAAAGAAAATAAACAAGCAATAAAACACTGCACTGGATGGCAGAAATCAAGTAAAATTTGCCCCCTCCCCATGGAGAGGTATTTACAACATACTTTCAAAATATCTGCATTCCAATTAACTGTAATTTCCAGAGTAGTTCTAACCTACAGAAACATCAAGATAATAATTCTGACCTGGAAACACCATCATTGGATAGGCAATAAGCCTGATTAGAACCAGGGTAGTTACATCACAGGTCATATAATAATGTCATGACTTGAAAGAGATGTCAGATTAACTCAAGTGGTTTATCATTGAAATTATGTAAAAATACTAACACTAGACACTATGCTACCAAACTAAATTTGTGTAGACACAAAACATTAGACATCATTCCAAAGTTCATAACTACAATATTCAAATTCTTCATTATGCTCCCTTAAAGATTTACTGTCTAAGCAGATTGAGCATTAAATTATTCAATTCAACAAGCATTTAAGTACACACAACATTGGCAAAAATACAAAAACCAGAGAATTTGTACTGTCACTATTTGTGACTTTGGGGAGGAAAAGCTGACATTCAAATTTTATCCAAGAAGAAAATGAAATTAAAATGTTCATTACAAAGTATTTTAATTCAACAATAAATCAGATGTAAACTCATTGGCTTAAGTTTCAATACAATAGTAACTTATTTTTTAAAAAGTTGAAGAGTTTCCCAGTCATTGAGTTGTGCTGCACACACTATTTACAGTAACCCTCAAAGTAAAACCACAATGAAGAGGTTTTCACATGTTAAAAATATAATTCATTATCCACATACTACTGCTTATAATAACATACAAAATTTTATGGCATTTGACAGAATTCTGCATTTAAGAAAGCGAAAAAAAAAATTATACCTCAGCCTCCAAGCAAATTCAGCCTAGAGTAATGTATTCTGAAAGTTATGATTAACACCACCAGAAACAATGAAGGGGAAAATTAGCTCTTAAAATAACAATTTCAGTAGTCCCATTTTCTTTCTTTTTTTTAAGTATACTACTTCAATCTAAACTAAATCCTAAGTTATATACTTAAAGTATGCCCAACTACTTATGTTTAACCTCAAGTATAAAAATCAAAGCACAACATTACAAGCATTACATAAAGAAGAGCCTTTAATCATGAAACCATGCAAGTTACGGAATACTATGCATTTGAAATACTACCCAGAGTAACACTGACTACCACCCAAACAAACCAGACACCTGATAAAATGACACACTTTTCAGCAATCAACTCCAAGTACCAATCCAGAATATACATAAACATCTGGGCATCAAATGATAACCACAACGGTTGGAACTCCAACTCCAAATTTTGATAACACTAGACCAAATTCTGTTCAAAGAAAACAGAGAAGGAAACAAAAAACTCCAAAGCAACCAAGGATAGTTTCTCCAAATTTTAACTCACACACAGTAAAAAAAAAAACTAAATCTAGAAAGATCCAGCTAATATTGAGTGGAGATTCAGTATGAGTGCCGTTTAGGGGTCTGTATTCCACCAAAAAGCACTTCTTTTTTTAAACATTCTATTACTTACAAAAACAAAGCATTACACGTTATCAGTATTTACAGTGTTATCAGGTTCACCATTTTGAAATAACAAGCACCAACGCTGATCAAGTTCAGCCTTTAAAAACCCAAATTCTCTATCAAGCTGTAGCTTTTCCAAGTTCTGTGGCATCTGCAACGCTAGACAACCAGAGCCGCTTTGGGGTCCTCATTTAAAACGTCCTTGGGGCTTGCAAAAACAGGGCAAACGAAACCGTCTGCCCACGACAAAAACATTCCGTTTAACTCCCCACAAAAGTGTAGGAGAAAAGAGGTGCTTGTTTCTCTTAAGTAGATGGCTTAAGTCCACTGCGTCTGTGCTCAATTTATGAAATAAGATGAAAAAAAGAATTGGAACAAGGTCCTCCCCCGAAGTCCAACTCCGAATTATGACAATATTGGGCCAAATTCTGTTCACAGGAAACCGATAAAATAAGACTAAAAGCGAGCCCCCCCACGCTCTCGACACCAACACACACGAGCCAAAAGCAGGTAATAGCCAGGATTGATCAACAAGTGGGGGGGGGTCGCGCCCGCCTCCCCGGCTCCCCCTCCCCAGCACCCGGCAGCTAGCTGCGTGAGTACCTGGTGGAGGTGCCTTTTCTCACGTCACAGATGCTGCATTTAAAGGCTTCCGCGCTGTTCCTGAAGGTGCAGACACTACAATCCCAAAATCCCTCATCGGCCGCAGGTTTCGCTTGTCTTTTTGGCCTTCGCAGAGTGGGCCGAAGGGGGAAGGGTGGAGAGAACAACAAACACACGCACGGGTGAGAAATCCCAATGCACAGGAGCGGGCGCCCCCACCCCGAAGTTACTCCCCGGCCCACTCGCGGAGCGTGGCCCAGGCCAGACAAGGGCGGGGACCCCCCCCCGCCTGGCTGAGCGGACCACGGGGGGCCCGCAGCGGAGCGCCCCCCGGGCGTCCTCCTCGGCGCTGGCTCCCTCCCCACCTGGGGAAGCCGTTCCCTTTGTCTGGGAGGGTCGCGGACGACGAGCCGCCATGGCTGCGGCCGAGGCGGCGGCGGCGGCGGAGGAGGAGGAGGAGGAGGCGGCGCTCTCGCTCGCGCGGCGCTCGGCCCCGCCGGCAGGCAGGGAGGCAGGCCGGCAGACACCGCCTCCCCGCCGCCCGCCCGCCCCGGGCCGACGTCCATCTTAGCGGCGCCTCCTCCTCCGGGCCCCCCCCACCGCGCGCGCCGCCGCCGCCGCGGCCCGGGCTCGGCGGCCGGGCCTAGTCGTGGGCGCCTCCTCCTCCTCCTCCTCCTCCTCCTCCTCCTCCTGCCGCTCCTTGCGCCCCCGCCCCTCCCCCCGGCCCCAGCCCCGAGCGGCGGGAGCAGGTACCTGGTCGGGCTCTTCTTGTCGCCCATGGTCATGGATGGGCTCTCCCCCCGCCCCCCCCTCCGCAAAACAGGGGCCGCGCTGAGGAGAAACGAAACGCCGCCCGCCGCCGCGTCGCCGCCGCGGCCGCCGCCGCCTCCGCCGTCCTCGCCGCCGCCGTCCTCCTCGCCTCCCCCCCAAGCCGCCCGGGCTCGAGCTCCGGCCGCCGCTGCCGCCGCCGCCGCTGCCGCTGCTGCTGCCGCCGCTGCCGCTGCCGCCGCCGCCGCCGCTGCCAGTCTCCGGACGAGACTAGTCCCCGCCAGCGCCGCCTCCGCCGAGTGACTGACTGGGGGCGGGGCCGAGCGCCGCGCGTCACCAGCCCGGCGGACCAATGGCGGCGCGCGGCCTCTCCGACGAGGGGAGGGGGAGGCTCCGAGCGAAGGGGGAGGGGGAGAGGACGGAGGGGGAGAAGCAGGAGGGGGGAGAGAGAGCTGCGGACGTGTGCGCGGTGGTGGGGGGGCTCGTGGGTGCGTGCGTGCATGCATGCATGCATGGGCCCCTTCGCGCGTGTGTGCATGCGTGTGCATGTGTTTTTCTTAGGGTTCAGCCTGCTTCTGTATTTTGTGTGTGTATGTGTTTTGTGTGTGCTTGCACCGGCGCCTGGCTGTGTTGCTGTGTGTTTGTGTGTGTGTGTGTATGTGTATGTCTGTGTCTGTCTGTGCATGTGTCCGTGCACGTGTCTGTGCGTCTCTGGACCCAGATCTGTGTGTACATCTGTGTAGGGGGACGTCTGTGTGTGTGTGTGTGTGTGTGTGTGTGTGTGTGTGTGTGTGTGTGTTCCCCGCCCTCCCCCCCAATTCAGCCCCCGGGCTGCATTCCCGGCCCACACTTGGAACCCAGGAAGCTGTTTTATAGGTGGCCATTCTCTTATTCTCGTCTAAGCGAGGATCCCCAAGCGGGACTTGGTGGGGAAGAGGATGTACCCAGGGCTTTGAGGAGGCGCCCCTTGTATGACCAAGCCGAGACTCAGCAAGACTTAGGGAGAGGACGAAGGGAGGGAGGGAGGAACGGCAAGAGACTGGAAAGAAAGGAGTCTGCATGGCTTCTGAGGCATGTGCCTACAACCCTACGGTGGGCTGTCAGGCAACCACCACCCAGAGTCAAAGAGAGGAAGTAGTTCACGGTAGCACTTTGCTGGGGAGGGAGAAGAGGACATGCACGGGGGTCCCCTGTCCCCATCCTTGCACTTGCACGTTCTGGAGGAATGGTCAAGCGGACGCCCCTCGGACGGTGGGCTGGGTCATGGCTGTGCTCCACCCAGGTGTGGACACAGCTCTGCCTCTGTGCTCACCAAAGCCAAGGGAATGCCTGCAGAGCAGAGCGTGTGTGACCCTTGCTCTGTACCTGGCCACACTCCTGCCTGGCGAGCGGCCAGGCTGAGGAGCTGCAGAAGAGGAGCCCCCGCTGGAAACCTCTTTGCCCACCCTGTCACAGAGCAAGCAGCTCACTGCGGGAGGGAGGGCCAGAGGTGTGTGCACGCCCAGGGGGAATGAGTGAGGGGAGGATATTCCAAGCCTGGTGCAGACGAGGGTGCCCTCATTTGGAGGGAAAAGAAGGGAATTGAAGCAAGCCCGCCGTCCTCAGGTGTGGTACCTTGTGCATAACTTCAGCCAGTTTGAATCCCTCCTTCCCTGGGCCCCTCCCCGACCCCTTCGGCATTTTCCCCACGATCCATTTGGGCAATGGGCAATATTCAGCTTTGTGCTTTATTGCAGTATCTTCAATATTTTTCTCGTTTTCTATGAAACTTTTCGCTTTAAGAGCAGGTTGGGGCTAAATCACTTTGTAAAGGGGGAAAGGGGAAATTTCTGGCTGGAATCCGAGAGATCAGGAAGATTTGGTTTCAGATCCCGCTTCTGATGTGGGGGTGCAATAGAAGAAAGAACGCTAGATTTCTAGGCCAAGGCCCTGGGTTTGAATCCCAGCCCTACCTGTGTGACCTTGAGCAAAACACAACCTCTGAGCTGTAGAATGGGGATAATAATACCTGCAATACTGACACCCACCCGGGGTGATTGTGGAGTTCAAATAAGATCATGTACATACAGCTTACACTGTATATAATTAGATGGCCAGGCAGTCCCCTCCCACTCTAAATCTATGATCCTGTACTGTAACCCACTAATACATAAAGGACGCTTGACCCGAATCCCCTTGAATTTAAGTAAGAATGCTACCACCTTAATTCTGGGGAGCTGTGGTGAAGTTTATAGCTAGCCCATTATTAATAGAATTACAAAAGGCTTAAAGAAATACCCTCTACCTTCCATATAATACCCTTCCTTAAGGAGAGCAAAGACAGTAGGTGATGCCTTTCCTTAGGCAATAGTACTAGAAAGAAGAGCAAGAAAAGTAGAGATTTGGGAGGCTGGGAAGCTAGGGCAGGCCTGCTGGGCGCACTCTGGAGTTCCTTAGAGATTAGGCCCTGTTTATGCACAGGGTGTTATTATTATAATTAGTATTCAGTAGAAGGATAACCCAATCAGGACAAGAGTGAAGACTTCCCATCCATCTATCAGAAGCAGGAGCTATAAGGGAGGAGGAAGGGGGGGCTGGCAAGGAAGAAATAAAAGGAGCCGGGAGGGAGTGTGTCAAAGATAAGCTTATTCAGCACATGATGTACTCTAACCAGGCACACCCTGGACCCAACCAGGGTTGTGACCCTTCCTGCCTGTGGATGCCGAAGAAGAAGAGAAAAGAGAAGAGAGTGAGAGAGAAGGACAAAGGGATTAGGAGGAGGAGGGGAAAACAGATAAGTAAGGTGGGGGGGAGGGGGTGGGGAGTGGTGGTGTGGACATTTTGTGTCTAAAACAGTCCTGGAAAGAGGGATTTGGAAAGAGATATTGTCCTAAATTTTTCACAAAAGGAGTCCCCACACCAAACTCGAATTGTGTCATTTTAAACTATAATGTCTAAATAATCATAGACATTTTTTTAAAGTCCCTGTGTCTGTAGTTACCCGTTCTTGTACATGGTCTTGGTGGTGGGTAATTTATCTACCTTTATCTCAGGGGTGGATGCTAGTTAAAATTACCCTTAAGGAATTTCTGGCACACAAATACCTTGTCAGGGTTATTTTATTTTATTTTATTTTTTTGTCTTTCCCTGTGACCTAGTACCATGGCTTGCACATAGTAGGAGTTCAGTAAACATCTGTTGGATCGAATCCAAACTTATGGAATAGAGTCTAAGATGATGCAGTGGTCTCTAACTCAGAGGCTCTCCAGATTTTGGTTTCATTGGGTTGGGGAGTGCTTTCTATCATGGCAGGGGACGCTGTTTCATTTGGGAGCAGCTCTCTATTGCTTCGGAGGCTAGTCTGAGTTTAGGAATGCTAAAATGAGCCAGGTAGAGTGAGTGATCTATTGTGATCCCTTTTAGTTACTGAGCTAACCAAGTTTAAGGAGGGGGAAGAGATAGAGATCACCATATTTAACTCCAAAGGGAGGACTTGCAACCATCGTTGTATAGAATAAAGCTCAAAACAAGGGGGAAAACACCCAAAAAAAACCCCCTAAAACCAGAAAGGGGAAAAGGAAAGATGGTCCAGGCAGCCTGAGCAGTATATAAGCCCTCCTTCAAGGTCTTCTGCCCGGAACAGCTCTGCCTAGGTAGGAGCAAGGGAGCAAGAGAAGATAACTACAGGAGACAAACTGTCATGTTGCAAAAAACAGTTGGAAGCACTCCTCCACAAAGGAATTAAATTCTGAATATCCTGGGTCTTGGGCTTTAAAATGTGGGATTAACTAACAAAGGTATTCCCAACAGGTAGGAGAGTGAGAATCTTTACCCAAATACCACAAATAGCCCCATACCCCAACCACGTTAAAAATGGTACCACCCATTGACTAGAAAATGTCATTTTAAAAAAAAAAGATAAACAGGGCCCTGTGCAAGGAGTTTTACACTAATTGGAATTAAGATATAATTATGGAAGTACATAAAAATTTAAGTAATCTTGAGATGGGGGGGAAGGGGGGGTAGTCTGTACTTTTGTACTGGGAAACTGATCTTCCCTGAATGAGACAATATCTTGAAATGCTCTGCAGTGGTTAGTGTCTCAGTGATTGAATGAATGAATGTGAAAAGGTTAGGAATTCAATTCTAGTTGTTAAGACTTAGTACTTATTTTGCACCAAATGTTTCTCTGGTGGCTTAAAAAGGGGAAATACCTCCCTGAGCGACTAAGAACCAGAGACTTGGGCTCATTTCACTTAGGGATTTCTTGAGATGATTCAAATGAGCAAATGAACTGGAGGAGCAGTCCGGCTGAATTCTTGGTACTACTTCGGCTACTATCTGGCTTTGACATTTAGCAGCGTTTTTTGAGATGAGCTGCTGCTATATAAACTGTGCATACAATCAGCAGACCTAGACTTCAATGCCTCAAAGATGTATGATTTCCGTCATGAGTGGTTCACTCCCTCAATCCTGCGGTAACTGATGGGATGATCTTTGAGGGTGTCAGAAGTACAAATTTCATCACACCAGAAGGAACTGGACTTGAGTCAGGAGAGACCTGGGTTCCAGTCTGACATGTACTAGGTGTGAGCCTCAGTTTCTTCATCTGTAAGATGGGGTTAATAACATTTGTAGCATCTCCTTCACAAGACTCTTGTGAGTCTCAGAGGAGATAGTGAATGCCATGCCTTTTGCAATCCTTAAATATGTAAAAGATCAATAAGCCAGTTAACAAGCGTTTCTAGCTCACCAGAAGCACTCCTGATATAAAGAAAGGCAAAAATAGGGTCCGAGCCCTCAAGAAGCTAACGTTCTAATAAGGGACATAACATGTAAATATATAATTATATACGTACTAGAGTGCAAATCAAAGGTAATATCAGAGAGAAAGGGGAGTGGGGAGAGGAAATAGAACCAGACCAGTTTTTTGCAGAAGTTGGGATTTGATCTGACCATTGAGGGGGCCCCAGAAGTGAGGAGGTTTGAAAAGAAGAGAAAGAGAGCCCTCAGGCATGGAGGACAGCCATATGGACTGTCCTGTGAGATGAACAGTAGAAAGAACAGCGGCATCCACTGTACCCTAGAACTTCTGGGTTGAGATTAAGTGTTAAAAGACTGGAAAGGAATCAAGGGAACAGGTTACTAAGGGCTTTAAATGCCAAACAGTATTTTATATTTGGTCCTGGAGGTAATAAGGAGTCACTGGAGTTTATCTGGGGGTAGAGGAAGTGTAAGGTGGCACGGTGAGACTTTCTCTTTAGGAAATTTACTTTGGCAACTGAGTGGTGGATAGATTGGAATGGGGAGGTCAGTTATTATTGTTTTTAAAAAAACGGTGTCTGTAGAGGAACCTGGAGAAGAGAAGGCTTGAGTTTGGGGGGTAAGGGGCGGCAGGGACAGATTAGCTATCTCTGAGGGACTATCCCTGGCAAAATTTGTTCTGTTTGGCCTCAGAAGGCACAACTATGAGCAATGACAGAAAGGTGCAAAGAGCAAGATTTAGCTTTGATGGAAGCAAAGGAAGAGTTGGTGAGGGATGTCCCCTGATTAGCTCCTCAGCAACTGAATGAGTTTATGAGGTGGGGACCTTCGGGGCATCTAATGGGAATGTGGATGTGCCCAATTGTTACTTTGTCGAGAGGGTGATTGTCTTTGGGGGACTGGGGCTGCCCCCAACACTAGTGGCTGAATTCTTGGAAGGAGCTGCCCCTTTCCAGTAGCCTATTAAAATGAACTCAATCTCTTTTCCAATTCATCCCCTATTCAAAACTAAGCAGAATGAACCTCTATGGGGGTGAGGTAGGAAGAGGAAGATCAGTGTCCTAGGAGCAACGTAAGTGAGAAAAGTGTCTTTCGTATTGTTGTGATTCAGTCAGTTGTTTCAGTCATGTCTGATTCTTCATGACCCCATTTAGGCTTTTCTTGGCAAAGATAGTGGAGTGGTTTGCCATTTTCTTCTCTGACTCACTTTACAGATGAGAAAACTGAGGCAAACAATATTAAGTGACTTGCTCAGGATCACACAGCAAGTGTCTAAGGCCAGATTTGAACTCAGGAAGAGGAGTCTTCCTTCCTTGAAGCCCAGCATTGTATCCACTGAGCCACCTAGCTGTTTATCTTTCGTATTTGAAGATACTGGTCAGCCAAGAAGTGTTTATTAATTGTCTTTGTGATAGTTGCATCAATCTTTTGCCTTCCTTTCCCCTAGTTGATATGATATACCATCGGCTAGAGGTAGCTAGGGGACTGAGTAGATAGGGTGCAGGAAGACCCAAGTTCAAATCCAACCTTAGACATTCACTTGGCTACCTGACCCTGGACAAATCACTTAACCTCTATTTGCCTTAATCCACTGGAGTAGAAAACCCCATACACAGTCAAAAACAACAACCACCACCACCAGCCCATCTGGCCCACCATGCTAGTGAAGAAAAATATGACCTGAAAAATAGTGAGCTATGTATACCAGGGAAGAGTGAATCACAGAAACTGGTGAAGGTTCTGAGTTGTCCTGATATGCAAGTCAGCCCCCTAACCCGAGTATGGGAGAAACAACTCATCCCATTTCCTCTGAGGAGATTCCCTTCAGGATAACTGGTACTCTCACTGTACCCCTCTGATCCCTAGCTAATCATCTTTCGGCAGCCCGTCCTAAAAAGCCAGGAAGCAGATCTGACCTCTCAACAAGGTGCCAAGGGATGTGCCTCGCCCCTCAGATACCCCAAAGACTCCGCACGCTATAAGTTCATGCAATTGGCTAGGGAGCCTACTCCCCTGATCAATTCTCCTTACAGAAGGAAAAATTCCTACCAGTTAGACCCAGGTTTCTTAACTAAGGTCTATAAACTTTAAAAAAAAATTTTTTTGATGATTGTATTTCAGTGTAACTAGTTTCCTTTGTAACCCTATGTGTTTTATTTTATGCATTTAGAAACCTTATTCAAAGAGTCCGTAGACTTCCCCAGACTGCCAAAGGGGTCCATGATGTTGGGGGGGGGGGAGTTAAGAAACTCTGATTTCAGGTTTTTCTGCTTTGGGAGGCTGTGGGTTTCCCTTTGTTGGAGGTCCTCAAGCAAAGACTGGATAGCCACTTTGGCGGGCATGTTGTAGAGGGAATTTTTTTTTCCAGGTATGGAGTAAACAACTTCTGAGAGTCATTTTTAACTCAGAAATTTGATGACTGATTCTGAGGAATATTCTTTCAATTGGACCTGCCCAATTCAGAGTAGACTTAAAATCTTGACTTTCATGATAATGGAAAAGTATCCCAGGAGATTCATTCAGTGTCTTCACTACCCTCTGATACACACTTCCATTTTTTTAGAAACTGAGACCACTCTTTCAGACTCAAGTTAAGAGAACTGGGGGGCCCTCAAGCATAGATTGCCATACCTTTGTCTCTAGGGATTTTTAACCATTATTTCAATTCTAGATTGAAGGCAGTGCCTTTGCTGGGAGGGGGAGAGGGAGGGAGTGGGGGCAACAGCTCTAGATTTGGAGCCAGAAGACCTGGATTTGGGTTCAGGCTCTGACACTTTTTTTACTTGCATAAGTGAGTGGTGTTCCCCGAGCCTCAGCTTACCCATCTATGAAATGAATATAATATACATGTCCTGCCTACCCTCGAAGAGCTGTTGTAAGGATGAAATAAATAATGGAGCTTTGGACATTGTTGAGCACATGTGATTTTTATTAGTATAATTAAAACCAAAAAAGTCAACCTTCAGCAACTGGAGAATACAAACTTTCTTCTCTCCTTACATGTCTCCCTCATCTTTGCTCATCTCTTTTCAATTTCCTGTTTTAAAAGATTTCATTTAGGGTTTGTTTGTTTTTTTTAATTAAGGATTTCTAAAAGATGGGTTGCTTATTTCAACACAAATCTGTCATACTTCTGCAACATTTACTAGCCAGTCTTCATCACAGATTCAAAAGTGAAGTGGTCGCTCATCCAGTCATAAGTTTATAGAGTTAGACCTAAAAAGGATTGTAAGGCCATTCAGGTCAACCCCCTTCTTTTATAGATGAGTAAATGTGAAGCCCAGAGAGGTCTACCATCTTGTCTACCATCTAACAGGTAGCAAACAGTACCAGGGTTTGACCTCCATTTCACAAACTTGTCACTAATAGGATGAGGATAATAATTTCAGAATGCTGATGTTTGTCTTTTGTCATTTAATTATAAATGCTAAACTGATCAAAGTTTAATTATAATATTTTAGAGCAAAAATTTGCTCTTAAGGTCATTGAATCCAACTTAAGGAGGGCAGAAGTAAGATCAAAGTAGAGATGTTACGGGAAGGTAGATTTTTGCTCAACAGATTTTAAAATATCCTAAAAATCCCAGCTTTCTGAGAATAGAATGGAAGTCCTCAGTGGGGTAGTAAATTTCCAATCACTAGAGTGACTTCCAGTCATCTTCAAACAGAAATGGATTGACTCCTTGTCAGGCTGTTGTCAATGAGATTCTTGCTTTGGGTAGGAATTTTTCCCAACTCTATCTACAATTCTATGATTCTACAACCTTCTTCATTTTATAGAAGAAACAGAAGTCGAGAGAATTTAAGTCATTTACCCAAGCTTACACAGCAAGTTAGTGGAAAATGTAGGACAAGACCTTAGCCTCTAGACTCCCAGTAGAGAGGTCTTTCCACTAAACCAATGGATCTCAAAGTTTGATTCCTGGGACCTTTTAATGGAGTGTCCAAGGTCAAATTTATCTTCATTATAATACTAAGATGTTATTTGTCTACTAACACACTCCACCCTCCTCCAAATACCTGTATGTATGAGACTGTATGTCCTTCATATATTTTAAGTAAAACAATACATCACACAGATATGAAAATCTAGCTGTCTTCTATTAAGCTAAACATTAAAGAGATTTGCAAAAATATGGAAAACAGTGCCACTCTTCTAAGTTTCTTTATTGAGAAAATAATTATTTTTTCATAAAACAGGTGTTTATGTTAACACATACTAAGTTTATTATTGTTATTTAAACAAATAAATGTTTTAAGCATCAGCTTTGATTTCTAATATGGTAAATCTTTAGGTATATAACTTGAATAAACAAAAGCTCTTTGGGGTCCTTAATAATTTTTAAGGGGTGGGAAGGAAATAAACATTTGTTAAGTGCCTACTATGTGCCAGGCATTGTGCCAAGCACTTTATAAGTACTATCTCTTTTGATCCTCATAAGAACCCAGACAGATATCTGCTCTGTGGCAAAAGCTGTTCTTTATATATGGCAGATAGGTCCTATTATTATCCCCATCTTACAATTGAGGAAAAGGAGATTAAGTGGCTTGATTAAGGTCACATAGCTAGTGTCTGAGGCTAGATTTGAGCTCAGATCTTCCTCACGCTATCCATTGTGCTGCCTGTTTCATTTTAAGAATGTAAAGGGACCATAAGACTAAAAAGTTTGAGAACTCCTTCACTTAAACATTATGAGACATATCTTCTTAAAAATTTCCATTCAAATAGTTTCTTTTAATTCCCATTGAAAGAACAACCAATCAGTAGTATTCCACAATCTGTGAATGAAAAGACTTTCTCTTCATCATTGATGGATGATGCTAAAGTGGGATTCTTTAAATTAGAAACGTGTAACACAGTTTTGGAGTATTTGTTCATATGCAAGCATCATATTTCTATTTGGACATTTCCCCCCTAACATATTTTGAACAAAATGAACATATGTCCTTTGCATCAAATACACAAACTACAACCTTCCTATATGTACATTTTGAAGGAAGAGTGTAGGATTTGTACAACCTGTTTGTACAATCCAATTCTACAAAAGCCTTCTTTAGGGGCAGCTAGGTGGTGCAGTGGATAGAGCACCAGCCCTGGATTCAGGAAGGCCTGAGTTCAAATGCAGCCTCAGACACAGAACACTTACTAGCTGTGTGACCCTGGGCAAGTCACTTAACCCCATTGCCTAGCCCCCCCCCAAAAAAAAAAGCATTCTTTCATAAAACGTTGCAATTTGGTCACACATGCCACATTAGTCAGGGCTTCCATGAATAGACTAATTTTTTTCATGCTGCAGAATCCCTCAGTATAATCCAAGCATGGACTGCTAAGCATATTCAAACCCTACCCTTCTTTTTTCCCACTGCCTACCCTGCAACCATTTAATTCCCAACTGAATGGTCCCTCATCCCTAGTAGCAATTGCAGCTGCTACTGTTCCTGGACTCTGGCTATGAAAATGGGACCAAGTCCAAATCTACTGTCCATGGCTCCCTCTGGAACAGAGGGTAGAGAACAGCTCTTGCCATGGAGCAACTTGCAACCCCCCCCCCATTCGACCCAGATTCATCCCCCCTGCAGAACATCTGGATTGCACCACCCTGGGGAGCAAAGGTCCAAAGAATGACTCTGCACCTGGAATGGCTGTTTAAACTGAACTGAGCTAAAACAAAGCCCTAGGAATCAAAGCCGTTATTTATGCGCCGAGTTGGATGCCAAATACAAATACTAACTTCAACATCTTATCCCCACGGGACTTCGTGACTAAAGAATGCATATCAACCATCTACTGTGCATAAAAACCTATCCTACTTCTTTTAAGTGCAAAAATAGCGGCTTTCTGCGAAGCATCCTGGTTGGATCTTTAAAAGGTTTTTCTTTAAATGTTTGGTAATTTTAATATTATTTCCGAGTTGGGAGCGAGTTCCAGCCCTCTGGTCCTTCAAAGCTTCAGGTGATGGGAAAAGGGCAAAGATAGGAGTGGCTCAGGTCCTTGGGAGGAAAGTGTCAGCTAGCATCCCAGGCTATTAACGCCTCTCGAAATGCACGACTAGGCTGTGAGCCAGGCCAGGGGAAAGAGAGGTCAAACAGGTGTCCTGAAGTGGAAGCTGGGCATCAGATCCTCAGTCCTTCCAGATTTCCCGTAGGGCTTTCTGTGGTAAGTGCTCCCACTGAAGTCATTGGAAGCTTCAGGGTGAGAGATATAAGAATTGGAGGAGAGGCTGGCAGAAGCCCATCATTTAAGAGAATTGAGCAATCAGCTAGCATTTATTACGCATTTACTGTGTGCCAGGCACTGTGCTAAATGCTGGAAATAAGAATACAAGCAGAAAAGAAAGAGTCCTGGCCCCCAAGAAGCTTATATTCTAATAGAGAAAAACAACATGTAAAGGGAAACTGAAGGTTTTGGTGGGGAAGGGAGTGTTGGTACAATGGTAGAGAAAGTCCTGGGTAGATCCACAAAGGTCTAAGTTAACAGCAGAGGAGCTTCCCCCAGAGTAAAACACACAGACACGCACACACACACACACACACACACACACACACACACACACACAAAGCTTTGTCTTGAGAGCCATATAGACAGCACAGAGTTAGTTGATGCTCTGGAGAATAAACAAATAAGGATGATGTGGCCCCTGCCTTCAAGCAGCTTACCTTCTCCTTGGGGAGAAAATACAGGCATGAAACCATTAGAGAACAAAGCAAGTCTTCATATAATAAAACTGAAGCCAAATTGAAGGAAGCCTTGATTACACTGTGACACTGTGTTTTTCTCTGACTCCAGGACACCTAGGTTTATATCCTGCCTCAGATATTAGTTGAGCACACATTTTGTATTTACCTATCTCTATGTATGTCACACCCCTCAGTAGAAGGTAAAATCCTGGAGGGCAGGGACTTTTTTTTTTTTAATCTTTGTATACCACTGCCTGACATGGTGGATAGTCAGGCAGACCTGGGCACATACTGCCTCTGCCACGTACTGGCTGTGTGATCCAGGACAAGTCACTTAAATTCTCTAGCAACTGTCCCAAGACTGTAAATTACAGAGTTTTCTCCCTCTATGTTCCCTCTGCCAATGAAAGTACAGATCCAGTCCCATCCGATCCCCATTACCAGTGCCTCAAACACAGTAGCTGCTTAATAAAGGCGTGCTGAACTCATTTGAGTTAAATCCTGGTCAGACCAGTGTTTTCATCTGTAAAATGGGCTAATATGGCATAACTACCTCAGAAGGTTGTGCGACGAGGGCTGTTTGTAAATGTTAAGGCACTGTAGTGGCACAAGTTATTATTACGTTGACAACAAATGCTATGAAGATAAAAATACAGTGTTCACTATGGGCTGGTTATGCAGCACCAGCAAAGGATAACTGAATTGGATGGCTCTCATTATTTATTGGTCTTCACAGAGTGTTAAAAAAGCACAGGGAAGGAACCTGGGACCAGCTGGATGAACTCCCTGTAGGGCATTTATGGAAGGACATGGATAATAAGAGTCAGCCATGATGGGATGTGGGTGGTGATGGTGGGATGGGGGTGCCCATATGCCAAGATCACAGATAATCAGAATATTGGAAAAAATCAAATGAGACAAAGGATGTGAAGTGATTCACAAACTTTGAAGCACTGTTCTCATCATCATCATTTTGGGCTGGACTCATAATTTCGTCGGGTACCTGGTAAAAGTGAAGAATTCCTCTCCCAGTGCAGATCAGTACCTTTCTGCAGTTTATGATCCTAGAGAGTTGTCTGGGGCAAGTGGGATGTTAAATGATGTAAGGAGGATCAAAAAGCCAGTGAATGTCAGAAGTAGGTCTTGAACCTAGGTCTTCCTGGCTATGAGGCCAGCTCTCTATCTACTGTATCAAGCAGGCATTACTAGTATTATTATTATTATGATTACTACTACCACCAAAAGGTGCTCCTTTTCCAGTGTGGAAGGAGAAATGAACCTCCTGATACTTTGGCTGGGAAGTGGCAGTTCCCCACTCTAAGACAAGCAATGTCATGGTTTACTATAATCATGATAGGAGGACCCTCTCTAGCAGTGTTCAAGACAATGCCTGGCCTACCATAAGTACTTAATGAATGCTTTTTCATTCATTCATTCATTCATTCATTACTGGCTCCATTGAGGCAACCCCCCAAGAACTATAGGTACAATCAGGTAAAGCTTTGCAAGAAAAATCTGAACTTCCATGCAAATGAGAAGCTGTTGGAGTGCTATGCATGGAGAAGAAGGGATCAAAAATGATCTGAGAGAAAGATAACTTTGACAGGGTCTGGAATCCGGGTCTGCTCCATTCCCCTAGAAGTTAAGAAAAATCACACTGCAGGCAAACTTTCACTCCACGGAGGATTTCACAGATGCTGGTTGATGGTGTAGGGTACTTCAATCTTCCACAAAGCCCCTCCAAAAAGAAGTGAAGGAATGGGATGGTCAAGCAATCCCTATAATCTGAATCCTCATTAAAAAGTGCACATGTATTAAACAATGCCACACAGTTAACTCCCATTTTATTGGCAGTTCTCCCTGGCCAGTTGGGTGTTAAACCTTTAAGCCCCTCCCTTGCTATGCTCTTTCTCCAGGTATTCAGCTGACCTTGCTAGATGGAACAGTCAGTCACATGGAGTGATTTGGGGTGATTTGGTTGGATTCCACTAGTTCAATAATAGCTAGGATTTGCATATTGCTTTAAGGTTTACCAAGTGTTTTGGGCAGGAAAGGAATAAGAATTGATATAGCACCTACTATGTGTCAGTCACTTTGGTAAGCACTTTTTTAAAAAACAAATATTGCCTTATTTGATCCTCCCAACAACCCTGAGAATTAGGTGCTATTATGTTTCCCTTTTGACAGTTGAGGAAACGGGCAATTAGAGCTTGAGTGATTTGCCTAGCATCTCTCTCTCTCTCTCTCTCTCTCTCTCTCTCTCTCTCTCTCTCTCTCTCTCTCTCACTCTCTCTCTCTCTCTCTCTCTCACACACACACACACACACACACACACACACACACACATACACACACACACACCCCTAAGAAGGATCTAAGAATGAATTTGAACTTGAGTCTTCCTAACTCCAGGTTCAGCACTCTATCCATTACATCACTTGTTCAGTATCACAGTTTTAAGGCTCTGTGGTTTTACTGGTATAGGTTATCCCCAATAAGTTCAGATCATGACTCCTCTCCAAGCAGGTGGTCAAATTGCTATAATAAAAAAAAAATGGGAAGGAAGAAAAAGAAAAAAAAATCAGTTATTGTGATGAGCTTCTCGGAGCTAAGCTCAGGAGCCATGAGCCTAGGGAAAAGGAGGGGGGCAAGGTTTGGGGGGAAGGTGGCTGGCAGGGAACTGTTTTCAATCTTAGAATTGTTGGCTAGAGCCATGGGTTGCATTGGGATAGCCTTTACGGAAACTTCCACACCCTTCCTCAGGGTAGGAATATAAAGGAGGAAAAGAAACAATTAAAACAAAACAAAACCAAAAAAACACCTTGTTGAGAGAACTAATAAGTTCTCCGGAGAATTTACATGCTTAATGAAGTAGCCATCAAATGATTGCTTAGATCAACATTTACAGGTGCTAATTGACCCTGCAGGGGGGTTCTGAAGTTCACCACACATCTCCAGTTTCTTTGAAGTTTTATTTTGACTCCAGGAAAAAGAAAAAGGCATATATTCCAGAATACTGATCAAATCCCTTCTCTCAAAGCTAATGCTATCGATGCTTGCTGGAGGAGACCAGGGTGAAGGAAACTGAGAAAGATGATACCTCTCCTGAAATCTATTATGCTATTGTGAGCTCCTGGCGGAGAAATTCCCTTCACTGATGCATATTGACAATTCTTATGTAATTTACAGTTTGGGATATTTACCTGGGATGCTGAGGCACTTCCCGAAGTTGTGATGAGGTTAGGATTCCACAGTAGAAGTTCTTAATAAATAACTTGTTAACCAGCGTCATTAGGGGTTCCATGTAGCCTGCAGTTAGCTAAGGTATTTAGGGGAGCCAGGCAGAAGGAACAGAGTCGGTATACCATTGACTGTAGTGTTCTCTCCAAACAGAGAGAGCTAGAGACCTTTAGTGAACGTTTAGCAAAGGATTCACGGATCCCCAAATCCCAGGTCACCCAGTCTTACCTCATTTCTTCATTTGACACGTAAATCTATGAAGCTAGTGCAGTGAGGAAACATGGAGGACTGGCCTCTGAGTTAGGAAGACCTGGATTCAAGTTGTGATGCAGATACATCCTGGCTATGTGTGACCCTGGATAAATCATTTAACCTCTCAGTGTCCTAGGAATCTCTAAGATCATAAATTTCAGAACAGGTGACCAAGACATTGGTAAGTGAAGTCCCTTCATCCCCAGTTCCCACTGTGAATGAAATTATAGATCTGGTCTTTAAAAAAAAAAGGCTAATAGATCAAGAAAATAATGTAGATAAGTTGATTAATATTTTAGTAAAGTCTCTTGTGCTATTCTTATAGAATTAAATGGAGGGATTTAAACCAGCTTATCTTGCAGTTAAGTGTATTCAGAACTCATTGAGCAGCTAGCTATCCTTACAGAGTGGTCATTAATGGTTCAGTGCCTACTTGAAAAGAGGTCTCTGGTGGAGTCCACCAAGAATCTGGACTTAGCTTTGTACTAGTTAACATTTTTATCGATGACCTAGATACATATAAGCATCATTATCATAATAATAGCTAGCATTTATGTGGTACCTACCTTGCACTAGGCACCAGGCTAAGCCCTTTTGACAAATATCTTATTCAATCCTCATAACAACCCACAAGGTAGAATGCTATTATTTATTCCCATTTTACAGATGACAAAACTGAGGCAAATACAGGGTGACTTGCCCAGGGTCACACAGCTAGTAATTACCAAGGTCACATTTAAACTCAGGTCTTTCTGACCCTAGAACCAGCATTCTAGACAGCTTGGGCCAGCTAGCTACCCCAAATGGCATATTTCTGAGATCTGCAGATGGTGCAAAGCTAGGAGAACTTACTATTAGGCTCTGGGAAAACAAATACAACGAATGGAACAATCTCTACTCTCAAGGGAATTGGTAGGTGATAGAATACTGGGCCTGGAGTCAGGAAGATCTGAGTTCAAATCCTACCTCCTGTGGTTGTGAAGATAAGATGAGATAATGTTTGTAAAGCACTTTGCAAACCTTGAAGTGCTATATAAATACTACGATATTGGTGATGGTGATGGTGATGGTGATGGTGGTAGAACTTACATCCTAATGAAGATGAGGGATAGCTAACAAGTTGGATGACTGAGTCACTAAACATTTTTTAATCAACTACTACTGGTCAGACACTATGCTAAGTACTGAGGCTACAAGGAAAAGCTGAAAGCCCCCTCCTGCCCTCTAGGACCTCACAGTATAATGGGGGAGCTCACAACCCCAAAATACCTCAACAGGCTAAGTCTTTGGGCTGAACAGGAAAATGTTAATAGAGATTAAATGTGGATTCAAAAAAATCAGTTTCACAAGTGGAAGACGGATGAGGCTGAGGGATTGTAAAGGCAATGAAGTCTGTGGTGGGGTATGGCAAGACAAACTTACACAATGTTTGGCTGCTTCGGGGGAGGGGAGAGGACTGCTGTGGGTACCAACATTTTAGGGTAGATATTGATAAGCAGGAGGACAACCAACAGAGGAGAACCGGGATGATCATGGGTCTAGATGAGCCTTTGAGATGATGACACTGAAAGGAGAAGAGAAAACTGGGAAGGATGTGGTGGTGGTTGTCTTCAAGTATTGTTCTGTTCAAGTATTTAAGGGCTATCACCTGAAAGAACAATTAGCTGAATTCCGGTCTGGTGGCAGAACCAGGATCAGTGAATGAGAGTTGCAAAGAAGCAACCTTAGGCTTGCTGTAGGACAAACCCCAAAAACCTCTTTATATTTAGAGCTGCCCCAAAGTAGACATGGCTGCCTTAAGAACTAATAGGCTTCTTCTCACTTGAGGTCTTCAGGCTAAGGCTGGTTGACCACCAATCAAATATGTTGGAGGGAACATTCTTATTTGGGAGTAAGTTGGATTAGATGCCTGCCTACACAGCTTTCAACTCTGAGGTTCTTCCATTTTGTAGACCAAGGCCAGGTAAGGTAATGGGTATGGAAGTGCAGAAAGGACCTAGAAGTTGAGCCCTGAGCATGCTCTAATTATTTTTTATTATATGGGCGTTCCTGGTTGTCCTACTCTTGGGCACAATGTCAGGAGAAAGCGTGGTGAAGTCTAGAGTTATGAGCAGAATTGAAGGACCATTCTTGTTCTTTTTTTTCCCCTCTTACCTAAAGTGGTGAGACTAAGGGAAAACCCAGCATCAATCAAGTTATCAACACATAGTCATTAAATATTCTATGCTCAGACTGCGGATGATACAAAGAGATATGAGATGTTGTCCCTGTATTCAAGGGGGTTACAATCTAGCTGGGGACATTACATGTAAACATAACATGTTAAAACCACGTTAAGTGCCAAATGAGGGATGCAAAAAATAACTGCTATAGAAGTTCCTATGAGGGGAGTTCATTAGGCAGCTGGAGAGGTCATAGAAAACTTCAAGAGGGAAGTGTGTCTTGGGTTGGCTCCCTCCTACCTTTCCAGCCTTCTTCCACCTTACTTCTCTCAATGTTCTCTTCAATCTGACCCCCATGCTACTCCTTGAGCAAGACACTCTATTTCCAGACTCTGGGCATTTTTTCTGGCTGTTCTCCCATGCTTAGAGTACTTTCCCTACCCATCTCTACCTCCTGGCTCCCTCCAAGTCCTGGCTAAAATCCTAGTTTCTAAGAGTGGTATCCAATGCAATTGGCTTCAGAAAACCACAAATGAACATTATCTATGTCATATTGTATTTTTATTTATTTTATTAAACATTTCCCAATTATATTTTAATCTGGTTCAGGTTGCAGTCCAAAGTGTAAGGCCCTATGTGGCCAGTAGCCAGAGGACAGCAAGTTTGACACCTCTATTCTACTAGAAGCCTTTCCTGATCCCACTTAATGCTAGTATTTTCCCTCTATTGGTTGGCTCTCATTGATTCTGTCTTTAGCTTGTTCTTACATAGCCATATGCGTGTTGCCTCATTGTGATTACCTCGAGAATAGTAGCTGGTTTTGTTTTGGGGTTTTTTTTTTTTGGTTTTTTGGTTTTTGTTTTGTTTTTACCTTTCTTTGTATCTCCAACCCTTGACATGGTTTTTGGCACGTAGTAGGTATTAAATAAGTACTTATTGACTGACTTAAAAATGAGCAAAAGTCAACAAAACAGAGGAAAGATATTAGCCAACAAATGATGACCTGTGGTGTTTGTATAGTATCATTGATGTGACTTGTATTGATTCACAGACTGTTAGAGTTGGAAAGAATTTTGGGATCCCAAAGTCCACTCTCCCCTCCTCTGCACCCATTCTCTAGATGAGGAAGCTGAGGCCCTTAGAGTTTAGGGGACATGTGAAAGGCTATAATTGCTTTCTGACTGATGGAAGCTGGAAGGGTAAGATTTGGTGGTCATTAGAATCGTTTCATGAATCAATTCATGAACTGCAAGTGATGTAACTAAAATAATTGGAAGCATTATACTTACTTTATGCTAGCTGTGCAAGGACCTGATAGGATTTGCCATTTGGTGAACCAAATGATTAGTTGGCAATTGCTAGAACTAAACATGTGCACAAGAGAAGAATTCCTTACTATATTTCAATGTGATACAATATATAGAATACAATATGCTCTAATGAGCACCTTAACAAATATCAATTTCTAAGACTAAAAAATAAAAATTGTATAGGAAGAAAGAGCCAGGGCTAATTGCAGTTCCTTTAGGCCTCTGCTGGATTCTAGAAGGTCCAAGCAATTAATCAACAATTATTTGATAAGCATCTACTGCGTGTCAGCTCTGTTGTTATTGTTCAGTCATTTCCAGTCTTGTCCAACTCTTCATGATCCCATTTGAGGTTTTCTTGGCAAAGATACTGGAGTATCTTTTTTTTGCCATTTCCTTTTCCAGCTTATTTTACAAATGAGGAAAGTGAGGCAAACAACGTTGAGTGACTTGCCCAGGATCACACAGCTACTAGGTATCTGAGGCCGGACTTGGACTCAAGAAGATGAGTCTTCCTAATTCCAGGTCTGGCAACTCTACCCACTGCACCACCCAGTTGCCTTCTGTCAGCTCTGTGCTAGGTGCTAAAAATCCACATAGTTTCTTTGAGGTTTTAGCACACAGGCTAGTGCTTGTTTTCTGGGTATCTTAAGAGTGGTCTGAAGACTGACTCCAACCCCTACCCCCATCATTAATTTTCATCAGCATAAGAAAGTAAAGCCACCTATTTCAAGTAATTGCATGAAGACTGAATTCTTTTGTTTGTAACTGCCCAGCACAAAGCAGAGTTCTTTGCATATAGAGATCTCTTATACATGTTTCGTGTATAAATGCATGAAAACATAAGAACACTAATCTAAAATAGCTGAAGCATCTTGGAAATAAAGAGGAAAGGCCCTACAAGACTGGGTATGGTCCCAAGCAGGCCAGTGACAGAAAGAAAAGACTATTAATATATTCATAGAAGTACTCTCTGTAGGAGCAAAAAATTAGAAAGAAAAGGAGGTAACTATCAACTGGGAAAAGGTTGAACAAATTTGTGCTAGGTGACAATAATAGAATATTAGCACATCATAAGAAATGGTGATTATGAGGAATGCAGAAAACCATTGGAAGATGTGTATGAAATGATGAAGAGGGAAGAAAGGAGGTCCACAAAAACGATATTTACAATGACTGCAACACTGTAAACAGAAGCAATACTGAAATGCATCAGAACTCAGATCAATTGCTTTCACTGAGCTTGATCTGGGAAATCGATGTTGAAATTTACTTCTATCTTCTTATACAGAGGTGAGGGAGCTACAGGGGCAGAATGTTGCATACTAGTCAGTCCAATGAGGTCAATTGGTCTTCAGAGGTTTTCTTAATTTTTTTCTTTGTTACAAGAGAGGATTCAGATATGGGGGCAGCATATTGGGAAAGGATTGCAGTATATTCCAACCAGGGAAACACACTCTGTTAAGATCAAAGGCCTGCCTGTACATTAGCTGCATTATTCTGTCATTCCTGGAACCCAGGAAATTTAATTCAAAGAAGCCTAGCAAATAGAACGGCAGTTATATAATATGGGTATTGCCCGTGCATGAATAAGCATCTGGGGACTGCTCTGGGGAGCAAAGGTCAAAGTTTAGTGATATATGGCGTTGTCTTCCTAATAGGACATATTGATTATTATCCACAGAAACAACCAGCAAGATGCCAAACCACCACGAAGAATCTTTACCAGAGAGCCTTTAAACAATTTGTGGAAAGCTGGAGCTGCAGTTTGGATAGGCGCTGTGATATCGGGGTGGATTGCTACAATAGGGTAAGTGGAAAATGATAGATTGCACTGGGTTACATCTGCATAGCAATGATACCTCGTAGCAAAGGGTTGAAAAACAATAAATATCATAAAAATACCGAAAAGCAGGAGAGGATAATGAAGCCCCAGGGAAACTCTGCATTTTTATTCAAGCAACTAAACAAAATACACTTGATAGAAATCAACAAGAGGAGAGCAGAAGGAAAATGAAAATCATGCCATTGGTATAAGCAGGGCATATGAATGTACTGGTAAAGTTTTCTATCGAGGGTTACAATTTCTCAGTAGATCATGTATTGTTAAGAAGCTTAACTAAGTAATTGAGAATTCTGTCATTGACCATAGATCTGTGCCAGCTCAGGTGAACACATATATTTGCACACTCAAACTCCAGCTAGCTTAAATGCTAGCCAGCTAACGTTAACTTTGAAAGAATAAACAGCAGTTTCCCAAATTGCTGACTTCTAAGTTAACGCCTCCTAACTGTTGTTAAGATGAGAGAGAAAATGCAGAAATGAGACAGAGTTTGTACTTCAGTCAACCATTATGACATTCAGTCAACCAACATGAATAAGATGTAGAAACACATCAGCTCAGGTGTTTTTAAAACATAAGTCTAAATGATGCGAAGCAATTCCAAAGGACCCATGATAAAAAATGTGATCTACCTCAAGAGAGAGAACTAGAGTCTGAATACAAATTGAAGCATACCTTTGTCACTTTCTTTGTATTTCTTGCTTTTTGTTTTTTGCAACATGGCTAATGTGGAAATATATTTTGCATGGCTTTATATGGATAACTGATAGAATATTACTTGCCTTCTTAATGGGTGGGGAGGGGCAAAAGACTTTGAAGCTCAATATTTTAAAAAATGAATGTTAAAAATAAATAAATGATTTTTAAAAAAGAAAAATCATAAACACAGAAAATGAGAATTCCATAGCTCATTTGGTGACTAATAAAATGATAATCCTTATTGAACTTCATTTTAACATCAGGTCATACATATTCCAAAGTAACATTCCCAGTCAAGATGGCCTTTTATTTAATGACCTTCTTTTGGTTCTAAAACCTCAGAAAGAATTTCCGTGAAACCATTTAGCCATCCAGTTTATTTACGATTATCTCTCCATTTGTTTTCTATCATGCCTCTCCTTCTGAGGAGTTCAAGGTGCTGGCTTTTCCTTTCTGTTCTGGAAAAAATCCCCCTGAAAATACTCCATTAGTGAAACTGTATTTTCAGAATTTAAACTATGAAGGCCGACAAATTCTCAAAATCCAAGACATGTATCTTTCCTTTCAGAAAATTATATTGTATGTAGTAACATGGGATTCTCAAAGATACTGAGTGAGAGGGACCAGATGGGGCCAAATTCTGGCATTGGAAGCTCATAGACTTTCACAGTGAAAGTCACGGTTGAATGAGAAAGGCACTAGGTTCCTGATGCAAAGAATTTGAGTCCTGTTCCCAGGTCTCTCTCTTATTGATTGGGGGGGATTGAGAATGAGTTCACAAAACCCCCTATGCCTTGGATACTTATCTACAAAATAACCTTGAAAGAAAACTGAAAATCGCTTGTTCATCACACACCCTTAGGTCTTCTTGAATGTGAGGTCTGTCCTAGACACAATTTTGAAAAAGAAAAGCATTGCTGTCCTCCCTCCTGTTTCTACCCAGACACTCAAACTCTTCTCTCAAACTCTAGACTTTTCCCCTTCACTTCAAAACCTACCTTTTCTGTGGCTTCCTAGCTGACTCAGGTGACTGGCTAGGTCTAATCTGATCAACAAATTCACAATAAAATATTAATTGTTAAGGTTGAGAATCCCAGGAGAAGGCTAAGAGCTTATACAGGAAAGAGTAACTGGTTTTCTAGCTTTTCACATGTGTTGTTTCTCTCCCAGCACTATCCTGTGATATTCTTCATGTGAGTGAGCATCATTGGCTTTAGAATGTGAGACTTAAGCCTCCCATGTATTTGGTTTTTAAATAAATTTTATCGATTTTTTATATCACATTTTACAATGTATCTCTCCCCTTTCCCCAACTCAGAGAGCCATCCCTTATATTAAAGAAGAAAATAAAAATGTTCTTCAAAACTAACCAACATATAGAAAAAGTTTGTTACTCTGGGCAGCGTTTCCCACCCTGGGTGTATTTTCTGTGTAATCTAAAGTAGCTGGTGAATGGCAATTGGCATTGTGAATACAGGATTGGATGTGAAATCAGGAAGGCTTGGATGCAAATCCTAGCTCCGATATGCCAATAATAGGACTTCTCTATTGTACCAATCCCATGAGATCTTGTGAGGATCAAATGAAATAATCAATGTTAATTACCTCATAAATATTAGTTATTACACTTGAAGCAGGGAAGGATGGTTCAGATTGAACTTTCCCAGTTCAGACAGCTACTGCACAGTGTAGCCCATCTGTGTCTGGGGCTTCCAACCACCCCCTGGCTTTGCCTCATGGCCTTGCAGGTTTGCCCTCAGGTGTCCTTATAATCCCACAGTCATAAGTGTTGTGTTAATAAATAGATGAGCCATTTAGTGGGAAGCCTTTGTGAGGGAAGAACACAGTATAGTATGGGTTTGGTTCAATTCAGCAAGTATTCATAAAGTGATTGCTTGTGTAAGCAGTATGTATGTATGTGTGTGCGTGTGTGCGCATGTGTGTACACACACATATGTACATGTAGATTTGTGATCTCATTGATCTGGGCACTCCCTCCAGTGATGCAGATAGCAGCCAGCCCAGGTTCATGTGCTCCATCAATTCAACATGAGACCTACCAAGAGCGTGGGCCTGGTGTGTTGATGGGGGAACACTCCTGTTGACCTTTGCCATGACAGGGGGCAGGGAAGGGTCCCCCTTAGAGCTGATAGGAATGTGAATCCATCCTAAGGGTGGATAGGGGAAGGACAAATATTCTAGGTACATCTTTGGAGGGAGAGGAGGGGTTACCCAATATTTAGGGGCATTCTTTGTCATCTATTCACATTTTGCAGCTATCAGTAGAACAAATAGACTGTTCTTCCTATCTTATTGTTTCTTACTTACTGTAGGTAAGCAACCAGATCATCATTTTTCCTGATCATACATTTTCTGTGACTCCCCCTACTTCGCCAACTCCATTACCTTCCATTGTCCTCTATGGGACAAACTATAAACTCCTCTGTTTAGCTTTTAAAGTTCTTCACAACCTGGTCTCAATCTGTCTTTCCAGCCTCATTGGATATTTCTCTCCTCCCTCCCCAAAAATTCTACAGTCCAGTCAAACTGGACCTCTCTCTGTTCCTCACTCACAATCTTCCATCTCCAGTCTCTGCCTTAGCATTAGCCAGCCCCATTACCTGGAACGTACTCCTTCCTTACCTCTGCCTTATAGGATACATTTCTTCCTTGAAGAGGTAGCTCACGGGTTACAGGTCCTAATTGACCCGTTCCTGTATTTTTTGCTGGTGCGTAATAAAGGCAATCTTTTTCTTTTCATGGTTATTTAATACATTAGCAGCCTGTAAATATTTCTTGCTTAAAGTGCTCTGGAATGTGTTGTAGAAGTTGTATTAGATCAGTTAAAAGCATTATTTAAGAACCACTTTGTTTTGGTTATTTCCATTAAATTAGAAAAATGAAAAAGTTGTCAAAAAAAAAAAGAAGTAGCTCATGTACCACCTTCTGCACGAAGGATTTCGGGATCCCTTAGTTCCCTTCCATACTACCTTGGTTTTTTAACTCTTTTCTGTGTGTATGTATATATTCACATTTTTTTAAAGCTGGCTGCATTATTTTCATGTGTGCTTTTCTGCTGTCCCATTAGCATGTAAATTCCTTGAGACTAGAGATTGTCATTCTTTCTACTTGTATCGCCAGTGCCTAGCATAGTGTGTGGCACATAGTAGGCTCTTAATAAGTACTTATTGATTGATTGGTTCATTGATCCTTTCTACTACTTCAGCTCAATTTCCCATTTGTAACATTTTACATCTTGATGATACTCACCTTATAAAAGTTTCTTCTTTATTGTTCTTAGGGTCATTCTTAATTTCAGTCCTTCGGAAACTACAGTACTCCACGACTCAAAAACCGTACGATAATATTGGTGTTAAAAAGATGGACTTTTATTTTAGGTATTAGAGGTGCACAGACCCAAAATCAACCAAACAAAAAGGAAATAGTTCTTACCCTCAAGGAGCCTATATTCATTTGGGTTTGGGCTCATTCATTAGGTACCCAGCAGATACTTAAAGTCAAGAGGAGATTTGTGGGAACTGAAAGTGATATATTCAAAATTTCAATTTGAAAAAGTCAATGTGAAATTAATTCCACCAGAAGCCAGGGCAACTGGGGGTGGGGGGATCAATCTTTCAGAAACACCACACTGAAGCAAGGGAAAGGCTGACCTCCTCTCTTTCTCTTTTCCAAGGCTGTCAGGCACCCCAGGAAAGCAATATTCCTTGGAATGTTATGGCATCATCCCTAGAAGGCCCCTATTTAAATGCAAATATGTCACCTGGAATAGGTAACCTATTAGCATCTTGATACTAGTCCCAGGGAGCTTTCTGCCTAGGATATAGGTCTGCTCAGCCAGCCTCCATTGAAAGACTAGAACTGGAAATGGTCCAATTTAGCCCTTGTCTTTGTTAATTAAGCTTCTGACAAAGCCTGGGGCCCAGGACGCTGCCTTTTCCCCTCCACTCAGCATTGAGTAGCTGGGGTTCCTGCCACCCACAGACAAGGTCCAGGTTCCTTCCTGCTACTACTGACAACATTATGAATTGCAGGAAAACAGGATAATGACGGGATGAGATGGAGAAGGTGCCAGGACCCTAGGCCCCTATTTGGTCACAAAACCTGGTGTCTGCTAAGTTGGAAAGTCAGCTGCACCTAGCACTAACAGACTTTAAAAAATGGATAACCAAACCCGCATGGTCACGTGTTAAAATAGACCTATCAGCCTTCCTTTTCCAAAAAAGCACTGCCCAAAGCTAGGCTGAAACACAACTGTAAAATCTATAGTAGTCTACACTATATTGACTAGTTTTCACCACCAACTCCTGCTCAGAAACCATCAGTGGCTCCCTATTGCCTATAAAATAAAATACATTCTCCTTAGTTTGTTTTCTGCAGTCTAACTCCAATTGACCCTTCCACCTCATTTCCCATTATTCATAATCTTTTTTTTCAGGCCAAACTGCTCTATTTGTTCTAAGAATTCTTTGTGTTATCACTCATTCCTGAATGAACCCCATTCCCATCTTCACCTATGAAAATCCCTGGAATGTTCTGGATCCTGTTAATACTGAATCTAGACAGCTGGTTGTTAAATTTTCATCGTGAGCTTTTACACCTCAGAAATTGGAGAAGGCTACAAATTTTATTGTTTCTGTTGATTGTCTTGACTTAATGAAGTGATGGATAAAATGTTAATATGCAGATTAAACATGGCTTTTGGAGAGCCCATTGTTAAACATTTATCAACACATTGCTGTTCAATGTTCAGTTTAGATATCACATCTTTCATGAAACCTCTGATGCCTCCAGCTGAAAGTATTCTCTCCTTCCTCAGATTTTCCTAGATTTCTCCTTTGTCTAGATCTGTCCTTTGTTGCAATGATATATCTTGTATGATGCTTATCTGTATAATTATTATACTATTATATTATGTATACCATTATTAAATGGTTACCTCTTCCAGAGGAGCCAGGATTTTTTTTTTAATCCTTTATCTTCTTGCCTAGCATAATACATTATAGACATTTAAGACATGTTTTTGAAATGAATTAAAGCCATATTTAGGAAGGTCATTGACAGACCAGAGGGCATCTAAGGAAAGCCAGCTAGGATGGTGAAGGACCTAAAGTTCATGAGGTTTAGCTGAAAGTTTTAGGGATGGTCCACTTGCAAAAGAGATTGGGGTGTGTGTGTGTGTGTGTGTGTGTGTGTGTGTTAGGAATCCTCTACTTATTTAAAGGGTTGTCAGGAAGAAGAGTTGTACTGCTTAGTCCCAGAGGTAGAAGTCACTACCTTCTACCCACTGACTGAAAGCTGGGAAAAGGTAACTTTAGGCTTAATGTCAAGACAAATTTTCTAACTGTTAGAGCTGTCCAAATATCCAAATGTGTGATGCCCATTTAGGTTGTGTGTATGTTCACATGGGTTATCTAAATGAGGCTCACCAAGAGGTGTGAATGGTATCTCAGGAATCTTGGCTACCTCAGTCTGAGAAAGACTTTGATTGCTGCCTGAAATGGAGCCAGAGATGGAGCCATGAGGAGAGATGGGGTGCTCTCTTGAGATGGGGGGTGGTACTGGGCTGGAAATACTTCTCTATCCCCTTACCCTCCTAAATATTGCTAGTCTAAGATAATTTTTTTTAGGTTCAAACAACTTTCCTGTTCACCATAGCTTAAACTTATAGATGAAGGCTTGATCCCTTCCTACCAAATGGTAGTTATACCCAAAAACCTACAAATAGTGAATAGTGAATTTATCCAAGCTGATAATCAGAAATCAGAGCAGTTCTTTGGATTATAACGCACCAGACAACATAGGATGAATGAACTTTTACTGGGACCTATAAGTCTCAGCTCAGCCAAGAGAGGCTCACCCATGAACACTAAAAGTCTTTACTGACAATGTGGATTATTCATATAGTGGAGTACCCCTGTTGTATTTGTGTAGGTTGGAGGAGCGGAAAGTATTAATATGCACAGAGAAAAACACAAGTTCAATCTGCTTCATCCGCAAGGACACATATCACAGCCTACACTTGTCCAGGGAGGAGGACACAGAGTGTCCCCTGGGCCTCACGGAGTCATTGTTCCACATAAGGAGAGGGACTGGATGGGTAATGCCCTTGGTATAGGGGAATCCCCTCTGCTAATCTGAGGAAACTCCCTCTGCTAATCCAGGTAGCACTTTCTCTCTATCGGTTGTAATCTTAGACAGTTATCTAGTTCAGAACACTGAGAGGGTGACTCACCTAGATCACCCAGCCAGTATGGGTCAATGGCAGGACTAGAACCCAGACCTTCCTGGTTTTGAAGCCAGTTCTCTATCTGTTATGTCAAGTTGCCTCTCTGGGGTTATTGTTAATATATCTTTAATCATCATTTCTTTGGCTACACTAGAGTTGCTATTTGTTTCCACAGGGAAACGAGTCTAGATGATCAGTCTTTATTTATGGGATCATAGCTTGAAAGCTCAAAGGTCATGTAGTCCAAACTCCTTCATTTTGCAAAAAAGGAAACTGAGGCTTAAAGAGGTAGAGCAATCTTTCTGCTCCCCAGGGCCACCACAGAAAAGGCAACCTTAGAGTCAGCATGGTATAGTGCATCAGTGCTGAACTTGGAGTCAGGAGGTACTGAGTTCAAATCCTCTGTTACCAGTAGTGACTGAGACTGCATGCCAGACCAGGTGATGTGATGATCAATTTCCCACCACTCTTTCCATAATGGCATGTTGCTTGGTTGAAGTTTGTGTAAATAGAAAATTTACAGTGGCCTTTAAGGAAGAAAAGGAAGACTGCCAGGGTCTGGTCATCACGGGACGTTTGGTCTAACTTTAGTACCTGGACATTTCTGAGAACAAACCAATGAATTTTGCAACCCCCTAGAAAACCACAAGATGGTGAATGGGTCATATCCAGCCCAGCTTTCTGAAGAGTAAATTGCTTCAGGTTGATTTAATTTCCTCATATGATAAAGTGACAGGTCACGTAGATAAGGACAGAAGTAATAAATGCAATCTATCTAGACTCTGAGAGAGCTTTTATTTTGACACCACATGCCAATCTCCTCAACAAGCAAGGAAAATATGGCCTCCACCATCAGTTCATGAAATCATAGAAACTTAGGGCTGGGAAGGAGCTTGGAAATTATCTCTTCCAACCCTTTCATTTTTCAGAAGGGGAAACTAAGGACCTGAGAGATCAGCAGGTAGTAAATCGGGGTCACTAGGTTCCTGTTGATGAGCCGGTAGAGACTGGTCATTGAGACCCTAGGTCACTTACACTGCTTATATTGCTTCCCATACCAACTAATGAGTGGCCATAACATCCCTGGATTCGTGTGGATGCTACCTGTGCCACTGGGGAGGAGAGGGAGAGGTGGTAGATAGTGATGGTTCTGGGTCACTGTGGAGTTCATCCTGATCTAGTGAGTAACCACTTTGCTTCCAGGCCATATAGGGGTTATAGTGCTTGCTCCCCTACGGTCACTAGACATTGAATGGGCATTCTGTCCCTGGATCATTATGGGAGATCACACTGCTCTCTGTGATCAGAAAACACTCAGTGATCACTTTGTCCCCAAGCTACTGTGGGCATTCCATTGCTCTCCAGAGACTCCATGGATAGGGTGCGGTCATTCTACCCCATAGTCACCATGGCTTCCACTGCTTCCTGGGTCCATCAGTCACACTGTTCCACAGGGACATCAGACAAGGAGTAGTTACACTGTCCCCAGGCCACTGTGAGACACCCATAGTTCCTTGAGGCTACCATAGGTAGAGAATGTCATTCTACCTCCTGGTCAACATGGTTTCCCCTTGCTCCCTGAGGCCATCAGATCCACCCAGCTCTAAGGACATTAGACAGTCCCTGCATCACTAACTCATGCAGCTCCCCCAGCCACCATGGGAAGGGAAAAGTGTAAAGACTACCTCTTAGTCACCATGGCTTTATGCTGCTCCCTGAGTCCTCAGACAGTGACTGTTCACCACATCTCTGTGGTGAACACATAGGACCACTGCTTCCTTTTAAGGCACTTTGTCCACATCCCCCTGTGATCTCTTTGAAGTCTAGGGGCTCCCCAGTGAGCATTCTGCCCCCTGGTTACCCCAGTAATCCCTGCTCCCACCACAAACAATGACTATACTCCAGGGATCCCAGATAAAGTAGATAAAGTACTGGGTTTGGAATCAGAAAGAACTGGGTTTGAATCCTGCATCATATACTTATTAGCTGTGTGAACCAGGCAAGTCACTTATCCTCTCTGGACTTCAGTTTCCTTATCTCTAGAAGGTCGGTTTTGGACTCAATGATGTCGTCAGCTGTGTTTTACCATTCAGTAATTCCTTTGTCTGCTGATAAAAGTGTCTGTCCAAGAAGAAGAAAATAGGGTAGGGCTGATAGAGAAGTTCTTGAAATTTCATCGAGGTTGTTCTGGGAAGGAAGAGGGCAGCCTGGGGGTGGGGAGCAGGCTAACCAGATCCAGGCCGAAGCTCAAGGGACCAGGCAACGTGTTCAGAGGAGATGGGCAAGTCCCAGGGGACTTGAAAAATGAGACCTCGAGTTTTGGTTCTGGGCTGGATGATTTTGGTGTAGACCTTTCTCAAGGAGGTGGGGCTGGCCTGGACAACCCTCTCAAGGTCATTTCCAGCTCTATGATTCAAGCCACAAAATGCTAACTTGACTCAAAAGAAGCCCCACTGTGGCTGCTTTCACTTGCATTATTAACTGTCACATGTAAGTTCCTATCAGCCCAAATTGAGGTCATTTCTCTCATAATAAACTCTTGACAGGAAAACATGTATCTTCCAGACTAATTCAGACTTTTCTCTCAGTTCCCATGAAACAACACCTCCCCAGTTCACATCAGCTACTGAAAGTGCTTCAGATCAGACGCCAGAATAGAGGATGGAGGGGTGGGAGAGATGGGGCAGGGGAGAAAGCTGAAAGTGAAAGTCAGTCGTCAGGCTTTGGTGAAAAATGTCTTAGACAGAGGATCTTAAGTACGGAAATGCAAGAGATGAAGGGATCTTTATGCAGCATGCTTCAACCAAACCAAAGTAGTTTCATGAAGAAAATGACAAGTTCACTACTGACATTTTATAAGGCTTTTCATTTTATGAAACGGTTTTAAGAGAAGCAGGACGATCCCAGAATCGCAGCATTACAGAGTAGGAAGGGACATCACAGACACTCTAGTAACCAATCTACACACGAAAGGAGTCCCTGCGCCAAAACGCCTAGTGAATGATCGCCCAGCCTCCAGGGAAGGAGAAAGCGCTACTCTTTCGGCTTTTGGACAGCTCTTACTTTACTGACGTCAAGCTTAAGTCAAATTTCTGACGTGGCCACCCTCTGCCCTCTGGAACCCAAACAGGTAGCCCTTCAAATACTTGAAGCCAGCTACTTTGCTCCTCCAGAGTCCTCTCTTCCTCCACACTGTTGGTCCTGGGTTCTTTTCACAAATCCCTCAGACAGTGTGAATTCGAGGTTCCTTCCCCTTTCTGGTTGCCCTCCTCCGGACTGATCAATTTCCTTCCTAAGTAAGTTGTGGTGCCTGGAAATGAGCACAACACTCCAGATGTTTTCTGACTAGAGCTGCCTGAGGAGAGGACCATAACTTCCCTGTTCCTGGAAATTAAGTTTCTCTTAACGAAGCCTAGATTGCAATCACTTTTTGCATAGTATTATTGACTCATACTGACTTACAACCCACCCCCACACACACACATACACATACAAAACCCATCCTTTTTTTTTTTTCAGATAAATTGACGTCTAAGCTGGTTTTTTGAGCTTAGATTTTTTTTTTAAACTATGTAAAATAGGCTGAGCTGATCTAGTAATTTCTGTTTGGTAATCAATTTCAGTCAGTCAGTAAGCATTTATTAAGTGCCTACTGTATGCTAGGCACTGTACTAAGCATTTGGGATGAAAAAAAGGCAAAAGACAGTCCCTGCTCTCAAGGAACTGTCACAGTCTGATGGAGAGACAATATGCAAATCACATCATACAATCAAGATATATACAGGATAAAAGGGAGGTAATCAACAAAGGGAAGGAACTAGCATTAAGGAGGATTGGAATAGGCTTCTCTCATAGAACACAGGATTTTACCTGGGGCTTGAGAGAATCTAGGGAAGCTGGGACATGAGATGAGGAGACATGTGGGAAATGGAGGGTCTTGTGCAAGGAACAGCAAGGAAGCTGGTGTTACTGGATCTCAGAGTAACTGGTAGGTGTGAAAAAGACTGGAAAAGTAGGAGGACAGGTTGTAAAGGGCTTTTGAATACCAAATGGAGGTTTTTATCTTTGATCCTGGAGGTAATGGGGAGCCATTGGAGTTGATTGAATAATGGTCAAACTTGTGCTTTAGAAAGACCAATTTGACAGCTGACTGGAGGAAGGATGGACTGGAGTGGGGAGCAACTTGGGGTGGGGAGATCGGACAGCAGGCTATATTACATCAGCCCAGGTGTGAGGTGATGAAGGTCTGTACCAGCATGGCAGCAGCACCAGAGGATGAAGCTTGACCTTGCAAGCCATAGTCCTCCAATCATGTGAATAGGTGTCATTATCATCATTTTTAGTCCTAATTTTTTTTTCTATTTAATTTTTATTTTTTTGTCCAAAATACTTTCCAAAGATTTCCTGGTTATTACTGGAGCACTTTCCCAAAAGCCATCCATCTCATTCTCTTCTGTTCTTGATCTTTCTCAGTATTTTCCAGTTATTATGATAGTATTTATGAGGTGAGGATAAAAACAGCTTCTACACAGCTAACCCCAAAGACTAGATTTCTAAAAGCACCATCCCAAGAAGGCAGATGTGAGAAGAGGATGAAAGACCTTTTGAAGTACATAGCCTCATGGACTAAGGCCCTGGCTTCTCCAAAAAACCCCACAAGGTTAATGGTGGGAACAGCTCCTGAGTCAGCCAACATAAGTAGGAACAAGAGATGTGAAGGGATCAGAAACCACTAAGATTTTGTTTGTCGTTACCCTATAATTTTTTTAACCTTGGACTCAGAGCACCTTTCCTGATATAAGGTCCCACATATAATTTTGGGGGCACAGAATCTCTCTCTGGCTCATTCTCCCATCTAGGGAATTCTGGGCAACTTCTGTATCTGATGGCTTATTATGCTGCTGTGATGGGGCCCTCAGCTCCCCTGCAAACGTTCAGAATAGCAACCATTAAACATAGAAAATATTTTATTTACACAATAGAAGTATGAAAAGGACTCATATTGGCCTATAGTCAGGAAAAACTCTCCTGCCCTTTCCTACAGGTAGCTATAGAATCTTTTCCAACTTACTAACAGATAGACAGTAAGTAAAGCATTTATTAAGTATTTACTATATGTTGGTCACTGTACTAAGTGTTGCAAATACAAATGTCAGCCCCCAAAAGTCCTTGATTTCAAGGAGTTTACATTTTAATGGAGGAAAATATAAAATATATAAAATAGATCTGAAAAGCAGAGAGAAGGTACCTTGAGAATGAAAGACAGAGAAATTCTGAGAGCCAGGAGGGACACCAGGAGAGGGATCAGCAATGGCTAGCTTTGGCACTTCCTTGAAAGAAGGTTCTGGAGAGGAACTTGATGATGGGCAGGGGGATGGTGAGTGGTTTGGGGATGGAGGCATCTTCAGGGTGAAAAGGCAGATGATATAGAGTTGGAAAACTTTAGAGAGTCGAGAATGGAGCTGGGAAAGATGTGTAGTATTTATAGCGTACAACCTGAAGGAGGTTGGGATTCAGCAGAATCAATCTTCCTTACCTGGCACCTGCATGGTCCGTACGACACAGTAATAGCAAAGGGCAAAGATCCTAGGATTATGGAGTTCGTAGATCCCAGCTGAAGCGAGGTGTGGGAGCAGGAAGAGACAGCTCAGAGGTCACCTAGTTCAATGCCTTATGTAACAGATTATCAGGCTGATGCCCGGAAGAAGTCAAGTGACTTGCTCAAGGCCACAAAGGTAGTAAATAGCAATTCTAGGATTTGAAGTCAGATCTTGACTCTAAATACTCTTTCTGCTGGACCACAAGGTCTGGGTTTAAACCTTTATGTCATCACTATGCCCTCTTTCTTTTAAATTCTGCCTCTCCCCTCCTCTCCTCTGTCCCACTATCCCCTGCTGTTCTGACCTTTCTCCCTAGTTTGGTATTCCTAGTTGGGCAGTCCCATCTGTTGTAGGATCCTACTTGTCCAAGGTTTGTAAGAATGCAGCAGCCTTAAGTGTAAGAGTCTCTCTGGGTCTGCATATAGCCTGTTACCTCTATCTCATGTGCTTCTGGCTCCATATGGCCAACCCCTTCCTGAGCTGAGGCAGCTCACCCCTTTCATGTGTACCCCAAGAATCCTCATACAGGAAGGGGAAGGGGCTTATCCAATGCCTCTTTATACATACCTAGTAAAAAAAATTTTAAAGGCTCAATGGACTTTTTCTCACCCAAATAAACTTTTGAAATTTAGGTTGCAAGTAGAAAGTAGAAGAACAAGAAAACTAGAAATTCTATGAAGTAGAAGGGCACTTATGCATCATCTAGTCTACATAGATGTCTAGACAAGACTCCCTGTAATGTATCCTCCAAAAGTACTCAAGTACTTGAGTACTTGGAGACTCAACCCCTTCCACTCTTGTATAGCTCTCTTTGTTAAGAAGTTCTTCCTTTTGTGGAGTCAAAGCCTGCCCTCTGGAACCTCACCCAACAAGTAGAGTCCTTCTTTTACTCCATAGTCCTTCAAACACTTAAAGAGCTATGGAATGTCCCCCACCCCCTTCATCCTACCTCCAGTTCTGTTCTTCTTCAGGCTAAACATTTCTAGGGCTTTCAACAAGTCCTCATGAAGTATGATCTTGAGTCTCCTCACAACACTGGTTACCCTTCTCTAGAAACCCACTGGGTTATCAATGCCCCTCCCAAAATGGAGTACCCCAAGCAGAACACCAAACTCCAGATATTGTCTAAGTCAGAATACAGCTAGATTATTACCTCTCTCTTCTGGACCCTATACCTCTCTCAGTGCAGCTTAAAGCTGTATTAGTTTTTGGCTTTCATGTTGTGCTGTTGACCCATATTGTAGTCTACTAAAACCCTTAGAACTTTTCAGATGAATTGTCATCTAGCCATACCTCCTTCATTTTACTTGTGATGGTTTTCTCTTATTCTTCATCCTTCTTGACCTCCTACAGACTTTCAATCAACCAATCAATAAACATTTTTAAGCACCTGCTATGTGCCAGACACTGTGTTAAACAGATTTTTGACACTGTTGATCACCCTCTCCTTCTTGATACTCCCTTGTCTCCAGGTTTTTGGGACACTACTCTCTCCTGGTTCTCATCCTATTTGTCTGACTGCTCCTTCTCAGTCTTCTTTATGGTATCATTATCCAAACTCTGCCCATTAACCATAAATATTCCCCTAGACCCTTTCTCTTCTCACTCCATACTATTATGCTTGGTGATTTCATCAGCTCTCATGGATTCAATTATCATCTCTATGCAGATGACTCTCAGATCTATTTATACATCCCTGACCTCTCTCATGACCTCTAGGCTCATATCTCTAAACTGTCTAATGGACGTCTCCAACTGGATATCTCATAGACATCTTAAACTCCACATGTCCTAAAGTGAACTCATTATATTTCCCCTCAAACCTCCTCTATTCGTAACTTTTCTATTACTGTCAAGGACATGCCATCTTCCCAGTCCCTGGGAGGGCAACCTAGGTGTCATCCTCAACTTTTCAGTCTCTCATCTTCCATGTATAATCGGTAATGAAGTCTTGTCAATTTTTCCTTTACAACATCTCTTGTATATGTCTCCTCCTTTGCTCTGGCATTGCCACCACTCTCGTGTGGGGCACCTCATACCTAGACACTTGAAATAACCTTCTGGTTAGTTTCCTTGCCTCAAATCTCTCCCCACCCGAGTCTATCTTCCATTCAGCTGTCAATTTGGTCTTCCTAAAGAGCAGATAGGACCAAGTCACCCACCTATTCAATGAACTCCAGTAACTTCTTATTACCTCCATGATCAAATATAAATCTTCTGTTTTGGCTTTTAAAGCTCTTTGTAACTTGGCCCCTCCTACTTTTCCATTCTTCTTATATCTTACTCCCTTCCATATAACTTTTGATTCGTTGACACTGGCTGCCTTTTTGTTCTTCACACATACACTCCATCTGCAGAATCTGGGCATCTTCATTGGATTCTTCCCCTCCTCACCTTGCCTCTTGGCTTCCTTTAGGTCTCAGCGACAGTCTCACATTTTATAAGAATCCCCCTTAATGCTAGTTTCTTCCCTCTGACATTATCTCCAATTGATTCTGTATATATGTTGCTTGTATGTAGTTGTTTGCATGTTCTCTCCCCATTAGATTGTGTCTTCCTTGAGAGCAAGGATTGTCTTTTATCTTTCTTTGTAACCCCAGTGCTTAGCACAGTGCCTGCCACATTGTAAATGCTTAATAAATGCTTGCTGACTTAATAGAAACAAGTCGTAGAACTTGTCCAGGGTCACACAGCTAACAAGTGCTGGAGATAGGATTTGAACTCAGGCCTTTCTGACTCCAATCTCAGGACACTGTACCATGTAGCATCTAGGTGCCATTTGTCTAGCCCTTTAAGATTTACTCAGTGTTTTATATGTGTAAGGGGAGGGGAAACCACAATCCATGATGAACTGAGTCTGAGAACTCAGATGGGGCTGGTGCCAACATCTGAGAGCAGTGACAGCTGTCCCTTATTCATTGGCCCTGGGGTATATCTGTCATATCAGCTTAGTCAATGAGCTGGGAGCCTGGGCAAGTTTCTTCAGTGGTTGCAGGGTCAGAACAAGGACAGAAGCTGGAAAAGAAGAAGACCCAGACCCAGAGGAGAGATCCTAGAGACCCAGCCTTATGGTCATGGAGCATATGGTACCCGGAAGGGAGGAGGACCAGATGCCTGTCCAGGTGGCTCAACAAGATGCTGTATAGGTAGGGAACTTGAACCTAGGGCCCCTGATTCTAAATCCAATGCTCATTCTGCTCATTCCAGACTGTGCCAGAACAATCAGCCATTTTGCAATACACATGTAACTGACAAAAGCATTTGAAATCAAGCCTAGCTGTGTGATGAAGCACAGGATAAATGGGAAATCCTGACTGTCCTATCCCAGGTCTTTCATTTCATCATCTGTAAAATGGAGATAATAGCACATCTATTATCTATTCACCAGAGTTGTGAGGAAAGACCTCTGAAAGTTACCAAGTGCTATTGAATGTGAGCTGTCATCAACATCGTCCTTATTATAAATACACCGTTTGCCTGGAGCAGATGGTTCTTGTAGAGGAACAGTGAGAGGGGTGTGTCCATTATGGACACACTCAAATCAGAGAAGTTCAGAAAAGCCATAGTCTACTGTGCATGCTTGAAGAACTGGATCTTTAAAACTCCACTTTAAAGCAACAGCTTCAGAAAGATTAATTTTTTTCCTCATCGAAGTAATTCAGGACAGTCGTAAGAGTTGGCTGTCTGTACATTAAATTTCTTTTTGCCCTCTACATAAGTTTAAAACATTACGTCCAGAGGGTGGGGAGAGACATCTTTTCTGCCCCTAGCATCATCTGATTGGCCTACTTTTTTTTTTTAATGAATGAAAATTGAGTCTTCAGAAGCTATGGTTACTTTATGGTTGAAGTATGAATCTCAACTAGTAGTTTCATATCAAAAGGTGATATCTGACATTTTTTGCTTCTGTAGAAGTTAGCATGAGAATGGTTCAGGGTTAGAGGTTAGGATTAAGAAGAGCAATCTTTGTTTCCTCTCCGTGATGGCAGCTTTTTAGTAGCCCTTCTAGTCTTCAGCATTACAATCAGACCATTTGTTCTACCCCCCCACCCCTCCCCACCCCCTCACCCTGTGGCGGCAGATTCTCTCTCTTCTCAGTCAGTGTGAGGAAACCACTTTCTGTCCCTGGTTTAAAACACTATTAAGTTTTCTGTTTAAAACCTTGTAAAGTTTCCTGTTCAAACTGACTTGTTCTGCAAGAGATATGAGCCCTCTTAAACAATAATAATAAATAATATTTTAATAAATAACAATATGCAATAACACATATAGAATAATATAGAATAAACATAATGTATAATAATGTATAATAATAAACATAATATATAATAATAAATAATAAAAATAAACAATGAGCTAAAATGTTGGCAACTGTGCCGTATGTCAGAAAGAATAGCAGCTACAGGGCACAGTGGATGGAGCACTACTGGACTTGGAGTCAGGAAAACCTGAGTTCACATTCCACCTCAGACTCTCACAAGCTGTGGGACCCTGGGCAAGCCTCTCTGAGCCTCACTTTCTTCATCAGAGAAATAAGGATAATAAAAACCTCCACCTCTAAGGGATGCTGTGAAGATTGAATGAGAAAGTATATGAAAATTCTTTGCATACCTTAAAGTGCTATGTAAACATTAGCTATTACTATTATTGTTAATGCTGAATGAAACATAGAATTCAAAGTTCTCTACATCCAGTGAAGAGAGGAAGCTTGGAAAAGTCACATTAAAATGTTATACTTAATTGTTTCTTTTGCATGAATTTTTCTTATTGGGAGAATATTTGTATAAGTAAACAAATAAATGGATAAAATGAGCTGATAAAGTTATTCTTGTTCTCTAAGAAAAAAATATTATGGGGGGGAAAGATCATGGGTTTTGTTAAATTTCACTTTTTTTCTTTCTAGGTTCTGAGGGATACCAGGAAACAGGCAAGACCAATTACTCAGACTGCATTAGAAGAGTACTTTCCCCTTCCTTACTGTAAGTTTTTGGTCTTTAGTCACCTGGGGAAGTTAATCTTGTCATTAGACAATGCTTAGCTTTAACTGAAGTTTGTATTCATTGAAGTAAAAATGAATCAAAATTGTTTTCACGTGATCCGTGAAGCAAAGGGTGAACCACTAAAGTCAATAAAGATGAGAGTCCAGTTGAAATTAGAGACTGGTGACCCCATAAAATGTGGCCTCAATTAGTTTGACAGATCATACTTTAGTTTCCCAGGGTAGACATTCCCTCCTCCAACTTGGACTGCAATCTCCCTGTAACCTGGTAGACAGGCTGGAAAATTCATCCCTCCAAAGGCAACCTGTTGATGAATCTCTGAATTTAGCAAAGTTGGTCCTTGAACAACAGAATTATGGTTTATCACTGGACATGTAGTTGAAATACTTCCTATTTGATGGGACCTTCTAAAGTTTGTGTTTTCTCTGCATGGCATTGAAGAATCCAAGGTTTTCTCTCCACCACAATGAGACAACTGAGAAGAAGTTTAACCCATCACTCACTCCTTTACCCTTTGTAATTTGACCTTCCACTTCTTCACTCAAGTGAAACTACTTTCACCAAATTTACCAGTGATCTCTTAATGAACAAATCTGGTGTTCTTTTTAAAGGCCTCATCCTTCTTGACTTGCTTCACTTGACACTATTAATTATCCTCTCCTCAAGGACACCGTCTCTTCTCTGGGCTTCCCTGATACTCCTCCCATCTGGTTTTCCTCCTATCTATCTCATTGCTCCTTTTCAGTCATCTTTTCTGGTTCATCATCCATTCATCTCCCTTCTCTGTGGATATTCCCCAAGGTCTTGTTCTAGGCCCCCTACTCTTTTGTCTTTACACACTCTCTTAGTGTGGCCTCATCATCTCTCTCACATTTAATTAAAACCTCTATGCTGATGACTTCCAGGTCTATAAATCGAGCCCCAATGTCTCCCTTAGCTTCAATCTCTTATCACCCATTGCCTTTTGGACATTTCAAAGTGAATATCCTAGGGAGTCAATATATACAACACTGAATTTATTATCTCTCCCCCAAAACCCTTTTCTCTGTCAAACTTCTGTTGAAGACACCACTATTCTTCGCTTCTCCCAGGTTTAACATTATCCTGGACTCCTCATTCTCCTTCACTTCACATATCCAGTCATTCGAAAATTATTGCCATTTCTACCTTCCAAACTTCTCTGGCATGTAACTCCTTCTCTCTGTTCACGCCACCTCAGTTCAAATCTTTATTAACCCCCTCCCTATATCATTGCATCAACTTTCTAATGGCTATCCCTGCCTCAAATCTCTCTCCACACTCTCACCAAAACAATTTTCCTTAAGCATAGATCTGACTGTGTGACATCTACAGTGGCTTCCTATTGCCTTAAGGAGCACACATGAATTCCTCTGTTTATCTTTTAAGGCCCTATGTGACCTGACCCCAACCTGGCCCTCCGGCCTTGTACACTGTTCTCTTCTCCACGCTCAATGATCCAGCCAAACCGGCTCGTTCTCTGTTCCTCACTCACAACACAGCCTCTTCCCATTCCATTTCTTTGCCCTGGCTGTCTCCCATGCCCTCAATGTGCCCCTTCCTCACCTCCGTCTCATAAAATCCCTCTTTTCCTCAGGATATAGCTAAAGCCCCATTTGAAGCCTTTCCTGATCCTCTTGAATTGCTAGTGTCTTTTTTCCCCCCAAACTACCTTGTATTTAACTACTTCTTCTTGTTGAGTTGTGTCCAGCTCTCTGTGACCCCATTTGGGGTTTTCTTGGCAAAGATACTAGAGTGGTTTACTATTTCCTTCTCCAGCTCATTTTACAGATGAAAAACTGAAGCAAACAGAGTTAAGTTATGTGACCCAGGGTCACATAACTAGTAAGTGTTTGAGGCTAGATTTGAACTCAGGTCTTGGATTCTTCAATATCCATTCACTGCACCACTTAGCTACCCCTAGTGAACTACTTATTTATTCTCTATATACTATTTATTTATTTATTTATTCTCTTTATTTATTTGCTTATTTATTCTCTATATACTAATAGATATCACTATTGTCTCTCCTGTTAGATTCTAAACTTCTTAAGGGTAAGGTTGGGTTTTATTTATTGAATTTCTATCCTCAGCACCTGGTATAGTGCCTAGTATATAATAGGTGTTTAATAAATGTTAATTAACTGATTGATTGATTTTCATTACTTTTTTGGTCATAGCCAGAGCACTCCTCCCTTTTTAAAAAACTAGAATAAGCCAACCAAAATGGCTCCATTTTAATTAGGGTGAAAACAAGTAGGAGGATATACAGAAAGGATCATAACTAGAAATTCTTATGCTTGGTAAAGTAGCTGGAGGTGTGGTACGGAGAATAGTCTTCCCTGAGTGGCGTCTTGCCTTGAGAAACAGTGGCCCCTCTCCCACAGAGTCCAATCATAGCAGAGTTAAGTGGCTCCTGACCCATCATGGGGGGCATGGTGGGCTCTGGGAGACAGGCGCTGTGATGGTGAGACTTCTGGAGACAGCAGCCCAGAGCTGAGAAAGGGAGGAGACCATGGGGCCTAAGGACAGCAAGGAGGAAATGGTGTGCCCCTCTTCCCAACGAAAGCATCCAGGGGATAAACCCCAATTACCCTGCCCTAAATGCAAATCATACCCCCTTGTGTGCACCCTTTCGGTGTGATTATGGGATAGAAATTACCAAAAATGTCCCAATCTTGGATTGTTATGTTGATTCCCATCAACACAATTTGGAATAATAATGACGATGATGATAGCTAACATTTATATAGCGCTTACTATATGTCCAGCTCTGTGCTAAGTGCTTTACAGTCATCATCTTGTTTGACCCTCTGGGAAGTAAGTACTATTATTTTTTTTTAATTTTAATTTTTTTTCCCATATGCTTTTGAGTTGAAAATTTTTCTCCCTTTTCCTCCCCCCCACCCTCCCCAAGACGGCGCACAATCTGACATAGGCTTTACATTTACATACCCATTAAACATATTTTCATATCAGTGAAGTTGTAAGTAAAAATTAAAACCTATAAGAGGAACCATCAGAAAGAAGGTAAAAATAAGTGATAGCGATTCGACTTCCATAGTTCTTTCTTTGGATGTAGACAGCATTTTCCATCCCGAGGCCTCTGGAGATGTCTTAGATCCTCGTAATGCTGAGAAGAGTTCAGTTTAACAATCTTAGTCATTGCATATCGTGGCTGTTATTGTGTACAAAGTCCTCTTGGTTCTACTCACTTCACTCAGCATCAGTTCATATAAGTCTTTCCAGGTTTTTCTGAAGTCAGCCTGTTCATCATTTCTTATAGCACAATAGTATTCCATTACATTCATATACCACAACTTGCTCAGCCATTCCCCAGTTGATGGGCATCCTCTCAATTTCCAATTCTTTGCCACCACAGGAAAGAGCTGCTATGTATATTTTTGTACATGTGGGTCCTTTTCCCATTTGTTTGATCTCTTTGGGATATAGCCCTAGAAGTGCTATTGCTGGATCAAAGGGTATGCACATTTTTGTATCCCTTTGGGCATAGTTCCAAATTGTTCTCCAAAATGGTTGGATCACTTCACAACTCCACCAACAATGTATTAGCGTTCCAATTTTCCCACATCCTCTCCAACATTTATCATTTTCCTGTGTTGTCATGTTGGCCAATCTGATAGGTGTGATGTGGTACCTCAGAGTTGTTTTGATTTGCATTTCTCTAATCAATAACAATTTAGAGCATTTTTTTCAAATGACTATAGATGGCTTTAATTTCTTCATCACCTGAGAACTGTCTGTTCATATCCTTTGACCATTTATCAATTGGGGAATGGCTTGAGTAAGTACTATTATTAACCCCATTTTACAGCTGAGAAAACTGAGACAAACAAAGGTTAAGCCATTTGCCTAAGGTCACAGCTGTTAAGTGTCCAAGACTGGATTCAGGTCTCCTGACTGTACCCATTGTACCATCCAGCTACCCCCAGCTGGAAAGGGTATCTAACTTTCCAAAACACAATCACTTTAATTGGAGCATAAAATTATTGTTGTGATGACAGTTTGATTAAAACTCCTAGACTGTGAAAGCTTGAAGGGACCTAGGGAGCCTAGTAGGTAGGACACTTGGAGTCAGGAAGACCTGAGTTCAAATCCAGCCTCAGACACTTACAAGCTGTGTGACCCTGGGCAAGTCATTAACCTCTCTCCACCTCAGTTACCACAGCTATAAAATGGGAGTAATAATAGCACCTCCCTCCCAGGGTATCTAAAGCCCTATATAAATACTAGGGATTATTATTTAGTCTGCCCTCCCCCCCTTATTTTATACCCCAAGAAACCAAGGTCTTAGAAAACCAGGAAGCTCAAGATCAGTTGGCCCCACCCCACTCCAGATCATGCCTCTGCTCAAAGATCACTCCTCCCCTTCTTGACTTAGCAGCCCTTCCCCTTTTGGACAGCTCTAATTTCCAGTAAGTTTTTCCTTATGTCCAGCTAAAATTTGCCCATCTGTAGCGTGTGCCCTTGGCCTTAGATCTGACCTTTGAGGCTAAGCGGAGTGAGGGTACCCCCCCCCTCCCCGTAGGACAGGCCTTCAACTACCCTTCCATCATTTCCTCTTTGGAAGGATCATCTTCACCTGGCATGAATTTCAAGTCCCCTCCGTACTCTGCTTGCCCTCCTCTGGACATGTCCCAACTTTTCAATATCCTTCTAAAACATGTCCTAAAATATCAATATCCGATATTTAATATTCTTCTAAAACAAACATGCCCTAAAACATCAATATCCAATATTCAATATCCTACTAAAATGTGCCCTAGAATATCAATATTCAATCTCTTTCTAAAACATGCCCTAAAACATCAATATGCAATATTAGATATCCTACTAAGACATGCCCTAAAATGTCAATATCCTTCTAAAATACGTTTGAAAACATCTGGAACCGAACACAATACTCTCAATGTGGTCTAAGTCAGGGCAGAGCACAGCGGGCTTTCCTGGGATGTAATATTTCTAACACCCCTCCCATCCCCCGAAGGCTAAAACAGCATTCATTCTTTCCACTGTGTCTGTGGTTTGGGAGAGCAAAATTGGGACTCGACCTGGCCTTCTCAGGGTCAACCAAGGGTTTACTTGGGGTCAGTGAACTTGTGTATAAAAAAAAATTATAACTATGTTTCATTGTATTGTTTCATTTTGGAATCCTACATATTTTGTTTTATGCATCTAAATCAGAAATGCCAGACATTTCTACTGCCCTCATTATCTCCGCAGACACAACCAGGTGGAAGGTACTCTCTGCCTTCTAACTCTTGTAGCAGCTAAGTCAAGGAGTGGGTAGAGTGCTGACTTTGGAGTCAGGAAGACTTGAGTTCGAATCAGACAATGAACACTCATTAAGCACCTACTGTGTTCTGTGCTCTGTGCTAAGGCATGAGAGAGTCCCTGCTCTTAAGGAGCTCACAGTCTATTGAAAGAGATGACAAGTGAACAAGTAACTTCAGCAAACTACATACAAGATAAATAGGAGAAAATCAGTGGAGGGAAGATTCCAGCTTTAAGGGCAATAGAGAAAGGCTCCCTGTACAAGGTAGGATTGAGGTAGGACTTGAAGGAAATCAGGAGGCAGAGACAAGGAGGGAAAGCATTCCAGGCATGGGGGAGCACCAGAGAAAATGCTGGGAGTCTGGAGATGAAAATTTCTTGTTTGAGTAGCAGCCAGGAGCCCAGGGTCACTAGATCAAAGAGTATGGGGGAAAGCAAGGCAGGCAGTGTAAAGTGTAAGATGACAGGGAGGTCTTAGGGAGCGACCAGGTTATGAACAGCTTTGACAGCCAGAGGATTTTAGAGTTGATCCTGGGGTAATAGGGAGCCACTGCAGTTGATTGAGTGAGGGGTGACGGTATTCCGAGTAGGGATCCATATGCTTCGCCAGATTGATGAAAGGTTAAAAGCGTCTGGGTGTCTCCTACGCACTAGACAGAGACTATGTCCTAGCAAAATTTGGATTTCCCTCCACATAGATGAGACCTTGCCTTGAGCATCTCAGGAACTCAATCAATCTTTAGTGATCTGAGCTGAATTTCTGAAATTGAAGAGAAGCTCCCCTCCAAACATCCATGAGTATTTCCAGTACCAGGATGTCAGCTATACCTTTTTGAAACTCCAATAGAACTGAAATCTCATCCATGTGGGTTCTCTTTCCAATGTAACCCTTCCATGCCCTCTCACCCTGGGGTGACCTTTGTCTGTATCCTTCTGTAAATTACCCCCCTACTCAATAAAATGCAGAGGCCCCCCCATGGCTTCCAGATTCAAATATAAACTCCTATTGGGCACTCAAAGGCCTTCCTAACCGCATGTCCCTTTCCAACCTTGCCTGTTTCAGGTTTTGACCCTGCTTTCACCTCTGATACTTTCCCTCACCACTGGGCATTTCCAACTAATTAATTCACCAGCCTGATGTCCTGTTGGCTTTATGTGCTATGATCTATGAGATATTGAGATCATATGAGACAAAAGAAATGAATAAAAATAAGATACATTTTTTTTAGCTGACGTTTCCCTATCTTGCCCACGCTGAAAGTACAGTGACCGCTTAGGGGCCTGATTTCTGGTGATGGACGTGGGAGCTTTGACTCGCTCTGATTCCAGCCTGGATCAGCTGGTTCCTCTCTAGGGCAGCCTGGCAGCGCCCCCACTCCCAGGTCATATTCACCATATTGGTATTGGATTCAGTGAGGACATCTTATCAGCGTCAGTCCTACTTCCGCTCAGAATTCCTGAACTCATGCAATTTACCAGCCTCAGTTTCCCCAGTAGCAGCAGTTACAGACATGCACATCCGCACTTGGCTAAAAATAAGATAAAAAAAAAAAAGCAGGAATCAGCAACAAAAGTGAGCCAGATCCAGGAAAAGCTCTAAGCAGGGGCTGAAGTCAGCGATTGAGAACTAGGCAAGCAGCCTAAGAGTTTTGACAGGCATAAGTCAGAGCAAGACAGAGGACAGAAACCAGGCAACCCACGAACTGTGCTAAGTATTAGAGATACAAATGCAAAGAATGAAACAGTCCCGGCTCTCTAAAAACTTAGAAGAAAGTAGGAGTGAGGGCTTAAACTAATATTGTCCTGAGCAGAGATTCAGGACAAGCAATGGTATTGAGATACGAAGGAACCAAAAGGTGGAACAGGTCAGAGGGTCAAGAAACCAGATGGGCATTCCCACCAGCAGAAGAGCCCAGAACCCAGGAAAGCGGTCTGGGCAGTAGAAGTGGGACATCTGTAATGATAAAAAAAAATCTGATTACTGAGGCCAAGTTGCATCTCAGCTAGAAAGTTTCCTGTGACTTCTTGCTGGGGCAGAAATTGCTCCCAGGGCATGAGCAGCCCAGAGCCTGAAGACAAGCAGGTTCTAGCGCAGAGAACAAGGGGAAAGGAGAGGGGAGGGAGAAGGCCAGATCCTGGTAGTTTTCAGCATCTTTCTCCCCCTTTTGTGTCATATTCCACCCTTTGGGTTCCCTGCTCACCATTCCAGGAAACAGGTATCTCAACCTTAGGTCCCTCCTGTCAGGAGGAAAGTGGGTAGTAGGTGCTTAATGCGTGTTTGTTGAATTGATTTGAATCTCATAATTCAGGAATGCCTTGGTGTGAATTAACTGAATCTATTATCCAAGGAAATTTGCATTTTAGAAAACGATAGCTGGGAGAGGAAAACCAAAGATATTCATTTAATCATGGGACTGTCATAGGCTGATAGGTGAGAAATGTTTTGGAGGAAGGAGAGATAATATAATAAGATCGGCTGAGGGATTCAATGCCAGTGCTAGACCCAATCACATGCTGATATAATCTATCTATTGATCAAATATCGCCTATAGCAAGCTCTTTTTCCTCTTTAGCTAGCACCTTTTCTCTCATGGGGTCTTCATCTGGATGGGGAAGGAAGGAAGGGAGTGAGGAAGGAAGGGAGTGAGGGAGGAAGGGAGGGAGGGAGGAAGGGAGGGAGGGAGGAAGGAAGGAAGGAGGAAGGAAGGAAGGAAGGAAGGAAGGAAGGAAGGAAGGAAGGAAGGAAGGAAGGAAAGAAAGAAAGGAGGGAGGAAGGAGGGAGGCTAAGACTTTTCAGAACAGAGCAAACTTCACTATGGATTCCATAATGGATAAAGATTCTCTGGGAAGTAGGAGAGTGCTGTGAGCAGGTGAGTTTTCAAAATACTTGGTCCTCAAATCAGATAGATGATTTAGAGGAAAAATAAGTTGAAGTGAACTGAATAATCCATCTCTAGGAACAATACTAAGCATGTAGCATTTATTGCAACCATATACTCCCTTAGAGAGCCAGGGGTTAGCAATGATAGCTACCTTTCGAAGGAACACTCACATTTTCTGAATATGGTTATATATTTGTTTAATACTGAATATCTCCTGGCTCCAAATTGCCCCTCTGATCGTTCACATTGTCCCAGCCCTCGCTGGGGTATCTGGGCTTCGTCAATACTGTATTCAAGGGAATTAGCTTTTCAAAACAGCAAATGGGAAAAGTGTAGAGACAATGAAGGGAGAACAATGACCCACCTCTGCGCTCATTTAAGCCTCAGCATGTCTTTCTGTGTTTTGCTATGAAAAGTAGATTTGATGGTTTTACTTCTAAAACTGTTACTATAGCTGAGAACAGACTCAAAGGAAAAGTCAGAAGATGTACTCTTCCCATTTCTAAATCTGGGAAGTGTGACCCAAACCTTTCACTGATAATGCTGTAGCATTTGGGAGAATTTCTGATCTTGTGCAGTGTGTTGCCCAAACAAGGTGAGTGGGATTGAGACCACCTACCCAAATAAAAATTCAGAGGTTTCTCTAGGTAGAAACAGAAGCTTTATTCTAGCAAGTCTCGAGCGAGAATTGGGCATCACCTACCCAGGACGGACTGGAGGAGGGAGGCAGGATACAAGCAGCAAGCAAGCAGTTATATACCCCTAGACAAACAATTCTAAGAAAACCCCACCCTCCCACATTTTAACCTGAATCTCTTTATCCCCATTGGTTGAGGTGAGAGACCTTACATTCTACCCAGAAACTAAGAGATACATTTTACCCAAAACAAACTTGGAAGCTAGAAGATTGCCTTATTTGGCAAAGATAAGGCTGGGGTGGTGGATACAAAACAAGGAAGGGGATGGGCAACAGGTGTATGACCCGATCACACGATTTACAGGAAAACGAAACTTAGGCTCAGCTAATGCTAAAGCCTTAACTAAATTTGGGGGCATAGCTTCCATTACATCTCAGAAACTTTCAGTTGTCCCACACAAAGGCTACTGTGGATTCAAAATATTCCATGGATTTGTATCCTTTGAAAATCATAGTTCATGAGCCCCCACCGTTGTGTTCACGTTTTCTAATCATTCATAGGACACAATTATTTCAAAGCAAAGGCATTTAGTGAACCATAACACCAAGAAAAGTAGGAATCTAACATTTCTACCCATCTACCTGGGGCATATTATGCCACAAATATACATACTATTACTGGGGAAAGTGGACATATGTAGAGAGCACATGGAGCCAGGGTGGAGGAGGAACTCACACCTCTAGTGCTGCAGGGCTGTTGAATCTTCTGGTAACATGATTGTGTTGCTCTCAAGAGGCCTACTGTTGTTTACTCGTTTTCGTCCATGTCGCACTCTTCATGATCTCTCTTGAGGTTTTCTTGGCAAAGAGACTGGGATGGTTTGCTATTTCCTTTTCCAGTTCATTTTACAGGTGAGGAAACTGAGATAAACAGGGTTAAATAATTCTTCTAGTAAGTGTCTGGGGCCAGATTTGAACTCAGGTCCTTCTTGACTGCAGGCCTGGCACTCTATCCACTGCACCACCTAGTTGCCCTACTCAAGAGGCCTGTTCTCCACTAGATTCTCATGGTGTATTCCCTGCTCTTCATGGGGGCTAGTTGAGGGTATTCTATTGGTACTGTGCTTTCTGTCATATACAGTTCCACCACACACAGGGTTATAGAGTTTCTCTTAGTTTCAAGCTTCTGAATTGTCTTCTGCTGAAGTGGCTCTTCTTCATCATAAGGAGAAGAATTGCCTCTCCCATTGTCCTTTTACTTTTTGGAAGAAAGTTGCTCAAGCTAACTAGTGCTTTGAGGCTCAAGTCTTTTTTTTTCTTCTCACTCCCATTTACTGTTCCTGTAGAAACAGGGTCTCTGTCAGGAGTCTCTGATTAAGGTGCAGGCAGTCTCTATAACTTCCTACTTCATCTCTGCAAGAGGAGCCCATGTTCCCAAACCCATTTGGGAGGAACCTTGACAAAGGAACCCCACAGAACTGTGGGAGTCTTGACCCAATGCAATTTTTAGGGGTCCTAAAATGCTTTGAGATGAACTCCCACAGAAAAGAACATAGGGCCAGATGGATTGATGTTTGAATTCTATAGCACACTTATTTTTGTTAAAAAAAAAAAAGGAAAACGTAAGATTAAATGAATCATTCCATAAATTGGTAAATACTATCATCTAAAACCAAAAGTCAGCATTCTATGTAATGGAGATAAATTAGAGGTCTTCCCAATAATATTAAGGGTAAAATAAGGTTGTTATAAACACCACAATTATTTAATATAGTGCTAGAAATTCTAGCTAAAGTGGTAAGATGAGAAAAAGAAATTGAGAGAAGTATAGGCAAAGAATAAATAAGATGAAAACCTTGCAGTTGATATGATGATCTACATACTTAACCTACAGAATCATCAAAAAATTTATTGAAATAATTCATCGAAGCAGTGAAAAATAAAATAAATCCCCACACCCATTAACCTTTTTGTCTATTTCCAGCAAAATTGAGCATTAGGAAATAGAAAGAGAAATTCCATTTAAAATAACTATAGAATGTATCACATATTTGGGAGTCTATCTACTAAGATACATGAGAGAACTAGAAGAATTGATTAAAACTACAAAATACTTTACAGAAATAAAATAGATTGGGATAATTGGCCAACAATTAACTTCTCCTGGTTGGCCCATGCCATATAATAAAAATAACAGTTACTATCTTAATTTACTTATTCAGTCATACCAAATAAATTATCAAAGGATAACTATAGAGCTATTTTAAAAATAACGATATTAATCAGGAAGAACAAAAGATCAAGAATCTCCAGGGAAATAATGAAAAAAACCTGGAGAGGAAAGGGACCTAGAAAAACAGATCTTAAATTATAGTTTCAAAGCAGTGCTCATTAAAACTATTTGGTGCTGGTTGAAGAGTATCTTATCAGTAGAAGAGGCCAAATATGGAACATAGAGAAGTGAATGAATAAAGTGGCACAATGCTTGAAAACCTAAAGACTCCTACTACAGTGGCAAAGACTCACTCTTTTTTTTAAATGGTCATAAAAATTGGAAAACAACCTGGCAAAAATCAGGTTTGGTGTAAACTAACATCTCACACCATTTAACACAACAATATGTCAAATACAAAACCTAGATATAAAATCACATCATAAAAAATTAGAAAAGCATGGAAGATAATACTTTTTCACTGGAGATAAAATGAACAATTTTGTTTACATAAACTTGGAAAGATTTTGCACAAACAACATTAATGTTTTATTCAGAAGGGAAATTGTTTAGTGAGAAAATATTCACAACAGCTTTATCTGATAAAGGTCTGCTATCCAAGATAGCTATCATTCTCTTATATTTGATTCAGTTCTTGGATAGCAGACCTTTATCAGATAATTTTAAATTAACAAAAATTGTTTATGGCAAACTTGTGTCTAAAATAATATTTTTTTTTGCTTTGAGAAACTAATGAAATACTGTTATGCTCCAAGAAATGATAAAGGACACAGTTTCAGAGAAACTTGGGAAGATTTATATGAGCTGATACAGAGTGAAGTAAACTGGACCAGTAGGAAAATTTATATAACAACCATATTGTAAAGTAAAATAGTTAGGAAAGACTTAATAACTCGATCAATACAATGATTAACCATAATTTCAGGTGATCCCTAGTGAGACATGCTAGCCATCCATTGATGGTGTGGTGATGAACACAAGATGACAAATATAGGCACATTTATTTCTGGACATGGCCAATATGAGGATTTGCTTTCCTTTATAATCTGATACAAGAATATTCTTTTTCTTTCAAATTATTTGGAGGGGGTTATTTGGGGGAAGTGGAGAGGGTTAATAATAAGTTTTCTGAAAAGAAATAAGTAAAAAGAGGGTCATTGAAGCATTTTTTTAAAAAATGCGGGGAAATGAAGATTAGTAGGAAACAGACAAGCAGGACAGCTTTGAAAATAACGTGTGGAATTTACTTATACTCAGAGAGAGAAGTTATTTGTATGGTGGAGATCCAAGACTCTGTATGTCATTCCGTTTTTGGTCAAGGACTGACGTTCTTTCAGCTTGTGTTAGTATTCCCAGCGCTTGCCTCTTGGTGCCGGGCACACAGTAATGTTTCTTAAAAAATGCTTGTTGACAGATTGACGGCTTTTCTGTTCTGCTTTGCATATGGAGATGGTCATCTCATTTGATTCCTGTTGGGTTTAGAATAAAAAGTACAATTAAAAATACTTTGGAATCCCAGGCAAATGAATCTAAATAAACACAAAAGCTAACCCCAAAGGGCAAGATCACTATCTTCTTGCCTTTGGTATGCAAATATGTACAACCTTTTATCTCTAGGTTAGACTCAGGTCTGCTGTGCCTTTGTAGTCCTGTAGTCATCTTGCCCTTGTCCTGAGATGATGACCCCAATTAGAGGACAGAAACTTTCCAGCTTTGGGCTCTGGGATTGGGATCCCCGCCCTGCATTAGCTAATGGGGATCACTGTCTCCTTTGTGTCCCACACCCTCATGCCGTGAACAAAGGGACACCAGGAAACTCAATCACCATAGATGTTTATAAGAAATATCAAATGCAGGTTTTGATGGATATATTTTTTTAAAGGACACAATCAGAAATGTGTGCATGAGGGTAGGAAGCATAGAGTAAGGACTTCCCCAGTTGCTCAGGTCTATTTCCTCTGTATTCCAGCTACAGGAGTCAGTGATCATGATTTTTAAAAGGAAAAAAAAAACAACCAAAACAATTTGAGTCTGAAGAAGGCGACTGCAGATGTTAATGCCGCAGGGCACGCTGGTCATGTCACTATTCCTCCCCTCCAAATCCTGAAAACTTCTCATACAGTGGGGGAGACATTCCCCTTTCCAGCTGGATTTCTCTCTTCTCTAACTGGGAAGAAATACAACTCCCAGGGTCTTTGCAAGGGCTGTTAATAAGTCTTTCACCATGTATCTAAGTCTGCTAATATGTAGGTGAGTTTGTCATGTGGCAACCTTATAGCCCTGGGGTCCTCGATTACAAGGGGGAATAATGGAGGACTCCCAGTAAGGCTTCTTTGCTAAGCTCTTTCTCCTCCTGATTATGTTGGGATGACTTTTGTTCACATTTCCCCTTCTTCCTGTCATAGATCTGACTTCTTCTAAAAGTGCTTCATGGCATATGCTTGACTGTGATGCCTGCCTGCTAGAGATATATCCAGGCCAGATTCATCTCAGGGGACGTGGGGTAGCCTACAGGAAGAGTAGCTTTGCTGTCAAGCCAGGAGCAGCTTCAGGGACCTCTCTTAGCCCTTGGATCCAGTCCAAAGAATCCCAATGCGATCTTCTTCATTCCAAGGTCACTGTTAAGACCTATAGGACCATTCTAGAATGGTATTGGAGTGTCCAATTGTCCTAAGTTGGCCTAAAATAATTATGACCTGACCCCATAGTGTTCCTAGGTACTGATTTAGCATTGGTGGACCTAAATTTGAATCATGGCTCTGCTACTTACTATCCATGTGACCTTGAACAAATCCCTTCACCTCTTCCAGTCTTCATTTGTTCATCTGTGAAATAAAGGGGTTGGACAACAGGAACTCTGAGGTCCCTTTCAACTCTACATCTATGACCCTATCATTTTCAGGCTCTTCTGCTTGTGGATAATTTGGCCATGACCAAGCTTTGTCAACCAGGATGGCCTCCTGGGCTAGTCCCAAGAATTAGACTAGTTTTAGCAATCCAACAATCATTTAAGTTCCTATTGTGTTCCAGGCACTGGGATACAAGACAAAATGAAAAGCAGCTTTTGGGTCCTGAAGACCAGGCCATGGGACACATGGCTATTCATTTCCTTTGATTCTCTTCTGAGCTGTCCCAACCAGGGAGAAGCTTAGGCACTGAGGGAGTCTGGCTTGCTAATTCCATAAAGAGAGAGTTTTCCTTCTAGATACTACATATAGCAGGTCTGATGAAGTATACAGAAACACAGAAGAGCATGCTTTGGCTTCCCCAAACATAAGCATGACAAAATGGGATTTTCCAAGTGAGACAAAGGAAAAAGAACACAGAGCTCTGGGGAAATACAATTAGATGGGATTCTTCCTAATTTGGACAGTGGATTCAGCAGCACCTCTTAAAGTGGGGGAGATAGAAAAGGAATTTGGTCCTGATAAAGCCTCCTTCCCACCCCCTACCTCCTTTCAGAGCCAATAGCTGTAGATACTATAACTATAATTACGTATAATAATAATAATAATAATAATAATAGTAATAATAACAACAACAACAACAACAACAGAGAGACAATGTAACCAAGTGGGTGGGGACTCACTGATGGCTGTGTGACACTGGGCAAGTCCCTCAGCTTCTCAGCTAACTCTTCAAGATTCTAAGTTTCACAGTTGGAACTGGTCTGCATTGGGAGAGGGAGTAGTTGCTCTCCAGGAGTTACCTACATTAGTAAAGTCATGGATCCAGATCACTAATAGCCCTGACATTTATGTAGCTCTTTAGGGTCTACAGAATGCTTCACATGTTTGATTCTTCCAACAATCCTTCAGAGTTGGATCAACTGTGGTATATTAAATCAACGTTTTAGAGATGGGGAAACCGACCCTCAGAGACTTAGCCATAGCCAAGAAGCTAATGTGTCCAAGTTGGAATTCAAACCCTGTTGTCTCCTGATGACTTCAAATCCAGCATGCTTTCCACGACACCCTCTTCAAAGTCATTTGGTTTTGCAACTTTTGGGAGGATTTCAAGAGGGCTGGTGACAATCTGGGAATGTCAAAACCAGGCTTGGGAATCATTACTCTATAAAGGATGATTGATCCTCATCTCTGGGCTAACTTTTTAGCAAGCTTGAGTTTTCTTTACCATATTTCTATTGTGAATTTTGTTCACAATCTCCTCTAAAGCCTAAATCCATCAGTCATTCCCTCCATCTTTCTCTCGTCTTTGATGTCTCTTGCTTTCTGCTTCCTTTACCAGTACCACTACTACTACTACTATTACCACCACCACCACTACTACTACTACTAACTGCTACCATTGCTGCTGCTACTACTACTACTGTCAATACTACCAGCCACTACTCTTGCTACCAGTACTACCAATAATTGTCTCCCCCAAGCTTTTTGAGGATAAGGTCTGTTTTATTTTTTTCTTTGTGTCCTCAGCACCTAACACATAGTAAGCACTTAATAAATGTGTATTGATTGATTGATGCTTAAGTCTCTCTTATTCTAAAATATCCTTCCAAAGACCCTGTTACCCTCTTACACTTTTGTCCCTATGTTTTTCTTCTTTTTCACTGATAAATTTTTATAAAGAGTAGTTGGTACTAATTACTTTTGTTTCCTTACTACTTCTTCACTTCCTCAGTCCATTGCAATATGGCTTCTGTTCCCATTACTCTACTAAAACCTCTTACTTCAAAACACCTAGTGACTTCTTAATTGCCAGGGACAATGACCTTTTCTCAGCCATCATATTCCTTGGACTTTGTGTAGTATTTTACACTGTTTATCTGCCTTATGTTCTTCCTTAATATTCTCTCTTCCCTTGCCTTCTTTGCTACTGCCCTTTCCTGATTTATCGCCTATCCGTCTGAGCCCTTTTTCACCTTTCTCCACCTGTACCCTAAGTATGAGTCCCCTGCAGTTCTCTCCTCTGTTCCCTTCTCTCCTCTCTCTGCACTTGGTGATCTCATCTACTTACATAGTTTCAATGAGTACTTATTCAAGAATAACATCTAAACTCCTTCCCAATCACTTCCCTGAGCTTCAGTCATAAGTTTACAACTGCCAGTTGGGCATCTCCACCTGGATAACTGTCTACGCCTCAAATTCAGCATGTCCAAAAATGAATTAATCATCTTCCCTATCCCCCAAAAAACTGCTTCCTTCCATGTCCCCATTGCTACGGATGGCACTACAATCCTTCCAGTCACCTAGGGTCCTATGGTAGGAGCAATATTTTGGATAGCACCCCCATGGGACTCCCAGAAAGAGGACATACTGGCTAGTGGTCCAAGGAATGCTAAGTGGATGGTGGTGCAGGGCAATCACCCTTGATCTTGATGACTTTGCAGGAAGTATCAGCATCTTTGCTGTAGCGCTGGTACTTGTGCTTATCTTCATCTTTTTATATTGACAGTCATTGTGAACTGTAAAGATTTGGCATCATACCGCACACAAACCTGATCATTTAGACTTGAGATACATCTTAGAACTTTCCCAAATTCAGTCACTCCTTCAAGGAACTGTTATATTGCTTGTTTTTCTTTTGTTATGTTTCTGTTTTAATTTTTCTCCTCTTTCTTTGGTGCTTTCTGTATCAGGCTTCTTGGATACTAGAAGTCAGGGTTGATTAGTAATACCCCTAATACTTCCTCTAGAAGAACTGAAGGACCTTACCCCAAGGCACCAGTGTGATAAGAGCCATACCCCTCCTCCGTTTAGATGAGGCTAGTTTTCCCTTAAAAGACAATTGAGACTTTCCACTAGACATTTTTGGTTCAGGAGAATAAAGACTCAGACTATGAAAATCACTTCCTCATCACTCGAGGACAAAATAGCCATGATAAGTGCCCAGGGCTCCCTAACATTTGACTAGTGGATTGCACTGAGAACTCTGCTACCCAGAATCGGCTCAAGGGAATCTCCATGCCTACCAGCTATGGCTAAGTAAAATCTTTAATGAACTGTTGAATGACCTACCAGAAGAGGGAATGACCAGAGATGTCATAAGACTCAGGTAAAATAATGGAGGTAAAGCACTTTTCAAACCTGCTCTTTGCATTTCTTGCTGAGGGGAAATCCAAGTGAATCTTGTTTATGCTGAATTCTTTTCTATATGTACTACATTTTCTTTTTAGATATCTTACTTCTTCCAGTTAATTCTGTATATATTTATAAATAATTAATTCAATTTTCCTCAAGAGATTTTTCTGGTCTTATCTGTTGATCCAATTTAAAGTCTGACCATAATTCCTTCTCTAGGGAATGATATTGTATGCATGTAGGAAATGTTATAAGCTTCCTAATTCTACTTGAGCAGCAATTCTCTAATGGCTAGAAAGACACAGTGAAGCTTCATTAATTCAGAATCTATTAACTTGTAATTTTTCGATAATGTACCTGGGCTAAAGTTCAATTTGATCTTTGCATTCTGGGGAAAACTGATTATCAACAAGCAAGATTTCAACTTCTCAATTTTTGTATCAAGCAACTCTGATGAAAGTCTAATGTCCAAAATCTATAGGAAATTGGCACAAATCTTTAAGGTCAAAGTCCACTAACTTTAAGACAAATAAATGGTCAAAGGATATAAACAGTTTTCAGAAGAAGAAATGCAAATGATCAACAGCCACATGGAAAAAAGTGTTGAAACCTACTAATAATCAGAGAAATCTAAATCTGTATGACACAACTTTGATGTATCACCTTACATCTATTAAATTTTGCAAAGATGGGAAAAGTCGATGCTGGAGAGTCTGTGGGAAAACAGACACATTTAGTCACTGAAGATAGAGTTGTGAATTAGCCCAAATGTTCTAGAAAACAACTTGGAATTGTGAGAGAAAATTTTCTAAACTGTTCATCCTCTTTGATCCAGGAATGTTACAAGTGGGTTTGTATCTGCAAGGAAGTCAGTGACAGAAACAAAGGTCAAAAAGTGCCAAAATAGTCATAGCAGCACTTTTTGTAACAGCAAAAGACTAGAAACAAATTGTGTGGCCAATGATATAAGAACAGCTGGACAAATTGTGGTATAGTAATGTCATGGAATATAATTGTTCCATAAAGACAAATATGACAAATATGGGGCTCCCTTCATCCATCGGCTATCTTGAATATTGTTCTAGGTTTGATCTAAGGGATCAGTCAATCCTGCAATGAAAAAGCTTTTATTAAGTACTTATATGCCAGGTGATATGTTAAGCACAGAGGATACAAGGAAAGGCAAGAACCATACTGGCCCTTCAGGACTTCACATCCAAACAACTAGGTATATACAAGGTAAATTCATGGTAATCTCAGAGGGAAGGTGTTAGTATGAATGGGGATTGGGAAAAGTTTCTTTCAGAAGATAGAATTTTATCTGAGATTTGAAAGAAGCCGAGAGGTGGAAGTGAGAAGACATGGTTGAACAAATTATGATATAGAAGGCAAAGGGATACTATAGTGTTCTAAAAAATGACCAAAAAAAGGACAGTTAAAAAAAAACCCAGGATGATTTAGATTAACTGATACAGAGTAAAGTGAGCAGGACCAGGAGAACAATTGGTGTATAATGACAATATCATAAAGAAAAACCACTTTAAATGACTTAAGAATTCAGGATCAATTCAGGGACCAACCAGAGTTCCAGAAGACCAATGATGAAGAATGCTATTCATCTCCTGACAGAGAAATGATAGACTCCAGATGCAGGCATACCTACATGAAATGAGACATACATTTTTGGATATGGCTAATTTGAGAATTGTTTTTATTTGACTATGTATATTTGTTACAAAGGTTTTGTTGAGGGGAAAGGAGAGGAAAATTAAATACATTTTTGTTCACTGAAAAAAATGTAGTTTAAAAATACATTACTCTGAATCAAGGCATATTGTGCATGTGAGTCAGCATCCATTAAAAGTCTCAGCTGATGAACTGATGGGAAATTGGGTGGTTGAGAGAGAAGGGAATAAGTATTTATGTAGTCCCTACTATGTGCCAGGCACTGTGCTAAGCGCTTGAAAAATATTATCTCATTTGATGGTTACAACGACCCTGGGAAATAAGTGCTACCATCATCATCATTTTACAGTTGAGAAAACTGAGGCAGGAAGCAGAGAAGTGACTTGCCCAATGTCACACAGCTAGTAAGAGTCTGAGGCCAAATTGAACTCAGGTCTTCCTGACTTTGGCTTCTACACCTCTAACTGTCTCAGAACTGATATGGAATTGATATTGTGTTTCTTTTATCAGTCATCCAGAAGACAAATTAGTTCCAAGAAGAGACATTTAAATGAGCAGTATAAAAAGATAAATGACAAGAATTTCCCTCTGGCCCACTGGGGGCACATCTTCCCACAGGTTACCACTCTCCCAGGGGGAGAGAAGGCCCTGCTCTCTTTGCTGAGAGTTTCTACTGCTGCAGTTGCTGCTTTGTTCTTACTTGAATTATGATCTGAAATTCCTTTCAACTCCTCTCATATCCCTGGCTGTTCATCTGCACCCTTCAAGTCATCCTGGTTGCTCCATTCTGCAAAGTGCAGCATTTCTGTGTGGAGTTGGGCTGATCTTCCTGAATGCCTCTGACTGCTGTGCAAATCGACCTGGGGTAAAATTAAAGGGACAAATTGAGTCGGTGACTTCCCTTTGTTTTTCATTTCTGAGGACATGATTCCTGAACCAGTCCTACTTCAGTGATTATGGAGATATCAGGAGAAGACTGGAAATGGGCTCTTGTCCTAATTTTCAAAAAAAAAAAAGGGGAAAAAATGTCATCTAAAAACTCTAGGCCGGGGAGCTTGTTCGATCTCTAACAAAATTCTAGAATATGTCGTTAAAGAGATGGCAGACATGAAGATAAGGAAACTAATCACGAAGAGTTAAAATGGATTCATCAAAAGCAGGTCATTTTAGTCTATCCTTATTTCCTTTTTTAAGAGAGGATTAAGGGCGACACCATAAGTCTAGTTCACCTAGATTTTGGCCAAGTGCTTGATAAAGTATCTCATGCTAATCTTGTAGAAAAGATGGCAAGATGTGAGCTAGAAGATATATCCAATTACATGGACTCTGCCTTAGTTGAATGTCCATGCTCAAAGACTAGCCCCTAATCGATGTCAGATCATAAGATTTCCAGTGGAGTTTCCCAAAAATCTGTGTTTGGAAGTAAGCAGTTTAACATTTTTGTCAATGACATGAACAAAGGGACAGATGGTATGCTTATCATATTTGCAGATAATGCAAAGCCAGGAGAGATAGTTAACATGTTAGATGACAGATTCATAATCTAAAAATATCTTGGTAAGTTAGAGAATTGAACTGAATTTAATAAGATTAAATTTGGTTGTTGTTCAGTCGTGTCCAATTCTTCATGACTCTGTGGACCATACTGTCCATGGGGTTTTCTTGGTAAAAATATTGGTTTGCCGGTTCCTTCTCCAGTGGGTAAAGAAGTTCACAGCTAGTAAAGGTCTGAGGCTGGATTTGAATTTAGGTCTTCCTGACTCCAGGCCCAAGGCTCTATCCACTGAGCCGTCTAGCTACTGGGGATAAATACATTCACACTCATGTTCAAGAAACCAGATGGGAAGGAGGCATAGTTAGACAGTAGCTCAGTCTAAAAATCTTTAGCCTGATTTTAGTGGTCCACAAGCTCAATATGAGTCAATTATATGATATGGCAGCCCAGAGAAGGTGATGTCAACTTAACAAGCATTGATTAAGCCCTTCCTATGTGCCAGGAACTGTGGTAAGCACTGCCAGGAATGCAAATACAAGCAGAAAGAAAGACAGTCCCTACCCTCAAGGAGTTTACATTCTAATGGGGGAAGATGCTACTTAAAAAGGAACTGCCAGGGGAGTAATCCACATGGGAGCATGGTAGAGAAAGTCTACAGGGTCAGGAGCATGGCCTAGAGAAGACAACAGGACTGGCTTAGGCATTTTCCTTAAGATGGAGGTTCTGGGAAGAATCAGCCAATCAGAGGAAGGGGCAGCAAGGGCAGAGGCAGTGGCGTGCTGGTAAATGTTGAGCAACTAATGGGGGAGAGAGGGTGAGGAGATGTGTGTGTGTGTGTGTGTGTGTGTGTGTGTGTGTGTGTACACACACATATTACATATATATATATATATATATGCATGACATACTTGAAAATTTTAATTTGCATCATTAACATTTTCTCCATCACTTTACTATGTCTAGACAATCAGCGAAACAGTAAATCAAGCCTTGATTTGTAGCATTTCCTGGGTGTAAATGTTCACACTGTAAATATAATGACCACCTCTTGGAAGCTGGTTCAAACTGGCTCCATCACACTGAAGAGATGGGGGGTGGGGGGGCTGTACATCTGGTGAGAAGTCCAGGGGTAAAGTAAATTTCAGGGCGGGGAGGTTTCTGTAAAATAATAAAGCAAATCTAGAGACTTGAGCCTGGACAGGAATAATAGGGCTATTTAAATACATGCATAACTTTCCAGGAAGAGAGAGGTCTGATTGTCCTCTGACCTTGTCTGACCAGCTAGAGAGTATTGTATTGAGTTCAGGGCTCCACATTCTATGAAGGTCATTGAGAAGCTTTAATGTATCCACATAAGGTAAACAGGATGGCAAAGTGACTTACTTCTAAAACTTATGAAAAGGGCTTAAATGGACCCTTCCCCAGATGTTTATTGGGAGAAGAGAAGGCTCCAGGGAACAGGACAATTGTCTTCCAGTATTTGAAAAGCAGAGACATAGGAGGGTCAGGCTTTATCTCTTTGTCTCCAGAGGGCAGGATTAGGAACACTTAGGTGAAAGCTACAAAAAAGGAAAGTTTAGGCTTGATTTAAGGAAAATGCCCTTACTGGAGTTGTCCCTAAGTGAAATGGATTGCCTTTGAGAGTAGTGAGTTGTCTGTCATCGGAGGTCTTCCAGCAGAGGCTGGGTAACCACTTCTTAGAGAAGCTGGAGAAGATTCTTTCTGAAGTATAAAGGTTTGGAAGAGGTGGTCTCTGAGATCCTTCTGTCTTAGGTGAGCTGATGCCGAGTGACAGGACTAATCAATAGCTACAGCATTGTCAATGGAGACAATGTTCACAGGCATAACTCGGGCCAAATACAATGCAAGATGTGGGCTCCAAAATAGTAAAGTTAAATCACAGTCTTTGGAGGGGGTGGAGCCAAGATGGCAGAGAAAAGGCAGGAATGCTTGAGCTCTCCCCAAAACTCCTCCAAAAATCTTTATAGTGAAGGTGAAGATGGAAGGTGGGGTGGGGAGAGCATGTTAACCTTACTCTCATCAGGATTTGTTCAAAAAGAGAATAACATACACACTCTGGTGTAGAAATTTATCTTACCCTAGAGGAATGTAGAAGGGGAAGGAAATAAGAAAAGGGGGAGGGGATTTTGAGGTGAATTGGGGAGGTAAATGACAGAAGCAAAATACTTTTTAGAATGGATAGAGTGAAAGGAGAAAGAGTAGGATAAACAGGAGAGAAATAAGATGGAGGGAAATGTAGAGTAATCATAACTGTGAAAAAATTTTGCAGCAAATGTCTCTGATAAAGACCTCATTTTTCAAATACATAGAGAACAGAGTAAAATTTATAGAAATAAGAGCCATTCCTCAATTGATAAATGGTCAAAGGACATAAACAGGCAGTTTTCAAAGTAATCAAAGTTATTGTAATCATATGAAAAAATGCTCTAAATCACTACTGGTTAGAGAAATGCAAATTAAAACAACTTTGAGTTACCACCTCATACTCATTAGATTGGCTAATATGACAGAAAAGGAAAATGACAAATGTTGGCAGGGATGTGGGAAAATTGAGACATTAATGCATTGTTGAAGAAGTTGTATACTGGTTCAACCATTCTGGAGAGCAATTTGGAATTATGCCCAAAGGGCTATAAAACCATGCATACTCTTTGACCAAGGAATATCATTCCCAGGTCTGTATTCCAAAGAGATAAAAAACAAAAAGGAAAAGGAACTATGTGTACAAAAATATTTATAGCAGCTGTTTATGTAGTGAATTTGAAATTGAGGAGATGTCCATCAATTGGGGAATGGCTGAAAAGTTGTTGTATATGATTGTGATGAAATACTATTGTGCTATAGGAAATGATTAGCAGGATGCTCTCAGAAAAACCTGGAAAGATTCATATGAACTGAGGCAAAGTGAAATGAGCAGAACCAGGAGAACATTCTATACAGTAACAACAATACTGTATGATGATCAATTGTAAACAACTTAGCTATTCTCAGCAATACAATGATCCAAGACAATTCTGAAAGACTTACGATGAAAAATGCTATCCATCTCCAGAGAAAGAACTGATGGATCCTAATGTAGATGGAAGCATACTTTTTCTTTAATTTCTTTATTTTTCTTATTTGTTTTTTTTTATCTGTGTTTTCTTTCACAACATGACTAGGAAATATGTTTTGCATGACTGCACATGTATAACCTATATCAAATTGCTTGCTTTGTCAATGGTCGAGCGGGGGAAGAGAGGAAGGGAAGAAGATAATTTAGAACTCAAAAAAATTTTTTAATGATGTTAAAAATTGTTTTTACATGTAATTGGGGGAAATAAAATTATAAATAAAAAGATAATAAAACACACTCTTTCTTTTCTGATCACAGACCATAAGGTATAAAAAGGAAAGTAGAATGTATAATTCAGCCCGATTGTGGTGATAGGAATAGAGAACTGCAAAACCAGTTAAGAAGAGAGGCAGCCTTCTCTGCTTGGTTGACCCCTTCCTGCTGGTGGTGTGCAGATGAGAGAAGAGAGACAATGCTGTCAGGAGAGAGGCCTGGGTCCTCCCCATCTGAGGCTGGCAAGTGATCTGTAAATATAGATCTCTTTGTCTCTGCATTTGTCCTTTTGTTCAGGGGAATAAGGTTGGAGGCTGTGACCTTTTGAGTTTTCAAAGGTTGGGAAGGTGAGCCATCGAAGAGCTGCTAACATCAAGGCCATGACAGGTTTTACAACCAGCTGGTCCAGCTTTGAGGACCACAGGGGGCAGGAGCAACCTTCGAGACTTATTCCAGTGGTAGTTAACACAAGATTCCATCCAATAGCAATGCCACATTTGGATGTGGGTTTGGTACACCCATATACTTAGACAACCTACGAATGCTTATCTTTCATTAGAATTTTTATTTATTTGTTTTAAAACACAACATAGCCAAAGTAAAGAACTCAGGGTACTTGTTCTGTGGAGATAGAGAGGCAGCAGTAACCCTGAGAACATTCCTCCCTCTTCACGCCTAAAGCCAGTAGATAACAGCCTGGTGAAGGGAGCCTTTTCCATGGTATTTGTCAAGACTGGCCCATCACATCACTTCAGGGGAACGGCACGTCTTAGAAGAAGAGAAAGGTTTTTTAAGGTATCTAGGGTCGTGTATGACTTTCCTTGTACAGCTCTGTTTGTTTTCTCCTGTGTTATGGGTGTCCCTGGAGCAGTCTTGTGTGCTGAGCAATGCTTCAAACTGCCTTCTTGAGGACAGAAATAATCTAAGGCTTTGGAACTACTAGAAATAGATACTCCCAAGAGATCAAAGACAGAGGGTAAAAGATCCAGATGTACAAAAATATTGATAGTCACATGTTCTGTGGTAGCAAGAACTGGAAATAAATTGAATGCCCATCAGTGGCAGAATGGATGACAAATTATAGTATATGAATATTATGGAACATTCTTTTACTAAAAGACACTGCGCAGGAAGAATTCAGAGATCTTGGGAAGCTTGGGAAGAATTGTACTAATATGATATGAAATGAGTAGTAGAAGTAGTAAAATAATTTCATGGTAATCCCAGGAATGTAAAGGAAAACAACTTTGAAAATCTTAAGAATTCTGATCAGTTCAGCTACTACAAAAGACTGATAACTAAGCTTGTCTCATGCATTTTAGCAATGAGGTGAAGGACTAGGGGTGCAAAATATGATATTACATTTTAAAATATGCCCCATATATTAGTTTATTTGACTACATTTATTTGTTACAAAGGAGAGCTCCTAGAGGGAGAATGGGGAAGAAATTTAGGTTTAGAGTCATTTAATGGGCAATCATTGAGACAAAAAAAAATCAGTCAGTAACAAGCATTTAGTATGTGCCAGACATTGTGCTAATTTCTTATCCCCTCAGTATTCCAGGCACAGGAGGCTGTTTTTTTTCCTTTAATACTATAAATTATGAGACATTACCAATGTGATTATAAGTTGATATCAATTAGTCAACCAGGTGTTTAGAAAGGGGTATTTATTAAGATGTAATTGTAGTAGCAGCTACAGAGATTGCTGTGTGTCCTTCATTCTTAAAGAGGACCGTGACATCGGGGAGGTGATGCCACGACATGCAAGTGAATTGGATTTAAGTGAGGAGGGCTGTGCAAGGTCACCAGCCTCACTTTCTCCTCTGGAGCCATCTGGGTCCAGTGGCCAGATATGGATCAGGAAAACTGGAGATGGTCCAGGATGCAATGGGGTGCTTTGGTTTTTTCAAGGTAAGGTCTTTAGCAGGTCTCAGGTTGACTGAGGCAGTGCCCATTCAATGATTAAGGCTTACTAAGAAATGAATCAGATAACGGCCTCTCTATGTAGGGACAGCTAAGCAATGCAGTGGATAGAGTGTTGGCCCTGAAGTCAGGAGGACCTGAGTTCAAATATGGCCTCAGACACTTATAAGCTATGTGACCTTGGGTAAGTCACTTAACTTTGTCTCTGAGCACAAAAAAAAGCCTGTAATTGTAAGATGAATTGGTGCAAAACATGAACCCTAAATCTGTAATATGCTTTCCCATCAGTACAGTCCAGAGAAAAGTAGGCTCGAGTTTGAAGAGTAGAGTGGTAAAGAAGTAGCTCATAGTTCTTGGCAGCGGAGTGGTACAGTGGACAGAGCATAGGACTCAGAGTTAGGAAGACCTGAATTTAAATCCTACCTCAAATACTCCCTTGCTGGGCATCCCTGGGCAAGTCACTCAGCCTCTATATGCCTCAGTTTCCTCATCTATAAATGGAGATAGCAATAGCATTTCTCTCACAGGGTTGTTGGGAGGATCAAATGAGTTAAGATATGTAAAGCATGTTGCAAACCTTAAAGTGCTATCTAGATGCTAACTATTACTACTGTCATAATTTGCTGGAGTATTCAATATGTCCTCATTAGGTAGAGCAGTTTCTCTTGTAGAGTGCTAAAGCTGCTTTTCCTTAATGCATTTAGCTTGTCCTTAGCTCCCAAAGCGGACTCTGTCCCCGGCTCTGCCACTTCTGGGCAAGCTGCCAGATTGCAGATGAAAACCTTTAAATCCTTCATCCCTCTGAAATTCACAGGTTGGGGGAGTAGAGAGAGACAGGCAGAGCTGAGAGGGGGAGAGTCCCTGACTCTCTGGCCCTTCAGATACTCAGGACTTCCGACTACCCCATGACAGCAGGTCCATACCACATAGTATGGGTCATAAAAGTCCCTAAGCATGGGACTTTCCACTGAGTGACCACTGATGATTAAGCCACCTGGTAGTTAAATAAAAGTACTCTTTCTCAACAACCTTATAAAGGTAATGAGAATAAGTATTATAATCCTCATTATTTTACTGAGAAGGAAATGCAATCTCAGAGTCACAGGACTTGTCGACATTCACAAGGCCAGCAACTGGTGGGAAAAGGGACTACAAGCTGAGTCTTCCAATCCTTACTATAGCGCTGTCACAGATTCCAGAATCTCAGAGCAGGAAAGGGAATCCTTCAAATGCTGCTCAAGAGATATTGTCTACCTGAAGCCTTTCTTGACTCTTCTACCTGCTAGCGTTCTCCACTTCAAAAATTACCTCGTATTTTGTGTATATTTTGTATTTTCTTATTTATACATCTAGTATCTCACCCTACAGAATGTAAGATTCTTCAGGGTGGGTCGGTTTCATTTTTGTCTATCTGTTCCTGGTGTCTGGTATGCAGTAGGTGCTTCATAAATGCTTGTCGGATGGTTGATTGATCTCAGAGGCCATCTAGTTCAATGTATACTTGAATATTAATATTAATACCCTCTACAGTATCACCAACAATTGGGTCGTTCAGCCTTTGCCTGAAGACTTCTAGTGAAGGAGAAGCCATTCCTTACCAAGGCAAGTCATTCTACTTTTAGACTCCTCTGTTAGTGAAATGTTCCCTGCATTAAGCCAAAACCTGCTTCTCTGCGACTTCCAGTCAATCCTAATCATGCTATGTGGAGCCGAACAGAACAAAGCTAATCCCTCCTCCCTGAGAGCCCTTGAAATACTTGAAGACTGCTATTGTATCCTCTTTCTATCATGCCTCAATGTGGAGAGTTACTGTTCCAGTGTTTCTACTCTGTAACTTAACTAAGAATTTCCAGGACACATGTGAAGTAAGTGTCCAATTCTGACTAGCCAACCACCCATTCAGCTATTGGCCAATCCATGCCTCCCACCCCAATCTAAACCAGTTTATGTAACTACAAACACACTTACACATCTCTCTTCATGGTTAGTACCACCATACCATCGAAAACATTTCTTAATGGAGTCATGAAGCAGTACATCATAATACACCTAGGACAATTCTGCTCAAGCCTCCTCCTTTTCCCCTTCCCCTTCTCTTTCACCTGAAGACTTTGTCTCTTACTCTACTAGATAAATTGAAGCCATTCATGACCAGCTTCCTCTTTTCCTCTTCTTTTTGTCTCAAATCCCTTGCCATCATCCCCAGCGCCTTTCTCAAGTGAGATGGACCTTATCTTTGCTATGGCCAGTCTCTCTACATGTGTCATTGATTCCATCCCTTCCTATCTTCTCCAGCAGAGAAGATGGGAAGTTCCCTAGTCAGTCATCCCACCCCTTTCTTCAATCTTCACTCTTTCCTCATACCATTTTCCTTCTCTACTGCCTTCAGATGTGCTCAAGCCTCTTAAAGAGCTTTCACTTGATCCTACCATCCTTTCACATCATCATATTGTATCTCTCTTCCCTTTCTCAGCCAAATTCCTAGGAAAGGCTGTTTATACTTTTTGTCCCTACTTTCATTCCTTTCACACCTCAGCTCTGCAGTCTGGCTTCTGACTTTATCACTAACTGAAACTGCTCCCCCAAAATAATATAATAATAGTAAATAATTTCTTAACAAATATGAGCTTTCTCATTCTTAATCCTTGACCTTTCCCTTATGTTTGACATCCACCCTCCTCTGGATACTTTCTGATTTTTCATCGACAGATTTCTCTTCCTGTTCTCCTTCCTATCTGATTACTTCTCAGTGTCCTTTGCAGGGTGATCAGTGATAGCACATCTCTTAACTTTGAGTGTACTTCAGAACTTTATCCTGGGCCCTCTTCTCTTCTAACTCTGAATTCTCTCTCTGGATGACCTCATGAGATCCTATGGGTTTAATTATCACCTCTACACAGATGAATCAAGGATCTAGCTATCCAGCTTCAGTCTCTCTCTTGAGCTTCAGGCCCACATCACCAGCTCCATAGAGGACCTCTCAAACTGCATGGCCTGGAGACATTTCAGACTAATGTTGTCTATCACCCAAAACTTCTGCTTTTTTGAACTTCCCTGTTTCTGCGAAAGGTGCACTATTTTTTTTTCTAGTTTTCCAGTTATATAGCCCCAGTATCAGTCTCACTCTCCCTTACCCCATATATCCAATCTTGTTGTTTCTGCATATGTTAGAGGTAACTCTCCATTCATATAGCCGCTGCCTTAATTCAGACCTTCATTTGGACTTTTGCAATAACCTTGTTATTGGGCTCCCTGATTTAAGTCTGTCCTTTCTCCAATCCATCGCTCACACAGTTGATTGACAAAGTGATTTTCCGTAAATGCAGCTCTGTCATTATCCTAGTCAATAAATTCCAGCAGCTTCCTATTGCCTCTAGGATGAAATATAAAATCCTTCATAACTTGGCCCTAACCTATTTTTCTCCTACCTCATTATATATGACTCCCATCCCCACACTTGAAGATCCAGCTAACCTGGCCTTCTCTCTGTTCTTCATACAAGGATATCCACTGCCCTTCTCCTGCCCCTTTGCATTAGCCATGCCCTGTACCCAATTCACTTTTTACCTCTGCCATCACAGAATCGCTGGCTTTTTTCAAGCCACAGCTCATTACCATCTTCTTTTAATACATTTTTTGGATATGTCTTGTTTTGACATCACCTTTATTTCTCAATGTATCCCTTCCCCCTCCCCCCCCCAGCCCAGAGCCATTCCTAATAATAGGGCATTAAAAAGAGGAGGAATAAACACTTCAGCAAAACTAACCAACACACTGAAAAATATGACATTATCATATTTATTCCATATCTGTAGTTTCTCACCTCTCACCTGCGAAGAAGGGAGGGAGGTCAAGCAGCACCTTCTGCATGATACTGTTTCTGATTTCCCCAACTGCTCCTGTTCTTCCTCCCTAACTACCTTGTATTTAGCTACATTATATTTATTTTGGTTAGGGAGGTGGTGCAATGGATAGAGTGAAGGGTCTAGAGTCAGGAAGACTTGAGTTTAAATCCAGCCTCAGACACTTACTAGCTGTGTAATCCTGGGCAAGTCACTTAACTCTGCCTCAGTTTCCTAATTTGTAAAAATGAGTTGGAGAAGGAAATGGCAAACCACTCCAGCATCTTTGCCAAGAAAACCCCAAATGGGGTCACAAAAAGCCAGACACAACTGAATAAAAATTTTATTTTGTATTAACTCTATACATAATTAAATATTGTCACTCCCACCCCACCCCCAATGAAATGTAATCTTTTTGAGAGTAGGAATTGTTTCCTGTTTGTTTGTTGTATTCTTGGTGCCTTGAATAGTGCCTAGCACATAGCTGGTTCTTAACGAAGACTGATTGATTGATTGATTGATTGATTGGTAACTGTTCTATCCCAATGCCCGGCTGCATTCAAATGAAAAGTACGGGACACTGAGAGTTTCATGAAGCAATAGAGTCTCCTTCAGAGCAAGGGCTATCATTTTTCATCTTTGCATCCACAACTCTAAGCACACTACTTTGAACATAGTAAGAGCTTAAGAAATGCTAATTAAATTAAATTAAAATTTCCGTAAGAGCAATCCTCGTCCTATCCATAATTTTTTCCTAGCATATTCGCCAAGAACTGCATGCGTCTTTCCCAAACTGTTGATCATAAACTAAGAGCAGTATTTTTTTTTCAAATGGCATGGAGCCAAAACATCTCTATCCAATAAATTGGAACCATAACTTCCATTTATAATGTACTTTTGAGAGCCTTGGACAGAGACTCATAATCTTTCCTGTTTACTGGGATATCCCCCTTAGGCCAGTTCTTTATCTCATTTGGTCTCTGGTAAGTGGAAATGGAGCCTCTAAATTCCTTTTCTGCAAGTCCAACCACCTGCCATATTTTGCCAGGTGCATTTTGTAAATATCACCCAGTGTTCTATAAGCTAGACCAGAAGAATAGGCAGTTGCCAATTTTAGGGGTCCCAAAAATATGCCTTCCCTCTTCTATAAAATCTCCCCACCTGTTAGACTGCTTCTTGATTTTTTTTAAGGGGGACAACTCTTGTTAATCTCTAATTAGTGTCAAGATTCGAAATGGAAATATTACTGAGGGAGGGGAAACTGTAGGACTTTTAGAGATACAAGAAAACTCAGATACTTGTTCCAATCCTATCAATTTACAGATGAGGAAACTGAGGCTCTGAGAGATGAAGGGACTCCTTAATTTAAATTTCTACGTTGTGGAAATCTGTCTCTCTACATCTGTCTATCTATCCATCCATCCATCCATCCATCTATTTATCCATCTCTCTATCTCTCTATCTGTCCATCCATCGTATCCATCTATCTGTCTATCCATCCATCCATTGTATCCATCTATCCGTCTATTCATCCATCCATCCATCTATCTATCTGTCTGTCTGTCTGTCTGTCTGTCCGTCCATCTGCCTGTCTGTCTCTATCTATCCATAGAAAGTTTGACATGGAACCAAATAAAATTAGTTCATCAGAAATTGTTTATCAATTAAGCTAGAAGGAAGATAAAAAACTAAAAGAATTTGGAAGAGACTTGTTGACTTTCTATAACAATCTAGTCTCATCAATGATAGTGGCATTACCATGCTTGATTCTAACACTGAAAGGTATCCCAGGAGGGTGGGGAAAGAGCTGAATTTGGAGTCAGAAAAACATGGGTTTGAATCCTACCTCTGAGTCTTGCTCCCTAGGTGACCTTGGATAAATCACAACTTTCCTGGACCTCAGTTTCTTCATCTATAAAATAACAATGTTAGACTAGATGACCTTTGAAGTCCTTTCTAGCTCTCAAATCTACCCTATGATTCCATATCTCTCATCTGAGCCTCAGTTTTCTTATCCATAAAATGGACTAAATAATTCCTATAATACCCACCCCACAGAGCTATCATGAGATCATATGAGCTGATACACATGAAGTGCTTTCCAAACTTTGAAATACGATGTAAATATCAGCAATTTACTATTCTAATATTAATTATCTTTTTTTAGGTACACTGTTCTATATGAGAAGAGAATGAAAACCAGAAACTATATGTAGTCAGATTTAAGTTCACACCAAGGAAATATGTGCTAGAAACAATAGTTATTAAATTGTTGAGGAATTGATTTTTTAATATGTCTGTAAGTATGAATGATGCCAAAAGATTTTTTAAAACATAGATTACTTGTAACAATTTTTTTAAAAAATAAGCTACCAGGGGGGCATCAGCAATGACTGACCCACATGTTTCCTTTCTCATCAATCAACACAAAATCCTTGAGAATGATTACATCTTTGACGAATATATGAGAAGGGAACAGATGTTTTAGAGTCCAATTTTCTATGGCTGACCATATCTTCAGTCATGCGTAGGGAAGGAAGTAGAGAACATTGGATTCATAGTACCATAGCTTTAGAGCTGGAAGGGACCTCGAGTATCAGTTAGTCTAACTGCTTAACTTAATTTATGATAAAACAAGGCCATTCTTAAAGGTTCTCCTCCAACAAAGTCTTTCCCCTGTGCGTGTTAAGATTATACAAGACTCTTTCAAAGATACAATAACAGAGAAGTGTGTTCAGTGATGTTCTGCTTATCAATACAAGGCAAGGCAAGCATAAAACAGAGAGAGACATATAAATTGTAATAGAGCTTTAAGGTTTACAAAGTGTTTTGCAAGTATCATCCTTAAACAATCTTGGGAGGTAGGTGCTAATATTATGCCCATTTAATGAATGAGGATACTGAGGCAGACAGAGGTTAAGTGACTTTTCCCAGCCTCACATAATCTAGTATATGAAGCTGGATTTGGACACAGTCCAAACTCCAGGTCCATTTCACTACCAATTGTGTCTCCTCACTTCCTACTTATACATTCATTAAATGTCTTTGTTATTGTCGTGGAGGATGTCCTGGTCAGAGTCCAAATGTAGGAAAGGTTCCCTTTAGCTGTCCAACTCCTTCAGATGTTTCTGTTTATGGGTAACAGTCTTCTCAATGAGATTTACAATCAAAAACTATTGGCCTAACGATCCATAGCAAAAAAAAAAATGGATAAAAATAATTTATATTGCCCAGCCCTACCCTACAACACATAGTTGGGTAGCTTATTATGTTAGCCTATCAACATATCTATTTGTTAAATTTAATTTTTTTCCAAACAAGATCTGCCTTCTCTCCCTCCTACTTCTCCATCCTCCCAATTCAGAAAGAAAAATAAAACTGTTGAAAACATGCATGGTCAAGCAAAACAAATTTCCCCCCACTGTCCATGTCTCCCCAAAGCTATGTCTCAGTCTTCACTCTGAATCCATGAGCTCTTTATCATGAGGCAAGCAGTCATACTTTGGGCATTGGTTACAGATAAATATTAAGCTCAGCCTAGAGGTGAATAAAAGGAAGAGAGCAGACTAGAATTTCTTTTTTTAATACATTTTTGTACCTTTTGTTTTTATATAAGTTATATCTCCCCTATATCCTTTTTCTGCCCATATCCACACCCCTACCCCCAGAAAGTTATTCTTATAACAAAGAACAAAACAATGTTATCATGGATTCCTCTGTGGAAGAGATTAAAGGGAGGTATTTGGGGAAAATTTGCATGATGTAAAAACAAAGTATATCAATTAAAATATATTGTTCAAAAAAAGAAAAAAGAAAACATCTGACATTATATTCAATGTTCCTCCTCCACAGACATCCATCTCTACAAAAAGAGGCCGGGGAGGTGTCTTCTCATACGTCTTCTTTGGAGTCAGGCTTGCTCGTTCTGATTTCACAAATTCACATTTAGATTGTTTTGCTGTTCATCTTATTTCCATTTCCGTGATTATAATCATTGTGTACATTATTTTCCTGGTTCTGCTTACTTCACTTTGCATTAGTTTTTTAAGTTTTTCCATGTTTATATTTATCACATTGTCATTTCTTACAATGCAGTAATGCTGCATTTCATTCACCTACCACAATTTGTTTAGTGAAATCTCAGTTGTTGAGCATTTACTTTGTTTCTGGTTCTTTGACAACACGCAAAAAAGCCTGTTGTTATAAGTATGTTGATGCATATGGAGCCCTTCTGTTTGTCAGTTACCTCCTTGGGGAATATCCCTAAAAGACATGAGTATTTTAATCACTTTTTTTGCATAATTCCAAATTGTTTCCAGAATGGTTGCACCAATTAGAATTGCAATTGGGACATTGTGTAGCATTTTCAAGGATCCCAAACTTTACCTTCACACACACACACACACACACACACAATGCCATCTTTTTAATATTGATCTTCTTTCAAGGATGCTACATAACTCTGAATCATAGAACACCAGGTTCTCCGAAGAATCAAAAGTTTTGATGACCCAAAGCTAGCTAGGTGGCACAGTGAGCAGCTGGTGGTGCAGCACTGGGTCTGGAGCCAGGAAGTCCTGAGTTCGAATCCAACCTCACATACTTGTTAGCTGTGTGACCCTGGGCAAGTCATTTAACCTCTGTCTGCCTCAGTTTTCTCCTCTCTAAAATGGGAATAACAATAGCACCTACCTCCCAGGGTTGTTGTGAGGACCAAATGAGATAATATTTGTAAAGCACTTAGGGCAGTACCTGATGTTGTCTTCTACCCAGGATTCCTTGCTGGCTATTACTATTATTACCCAAGAGGCAAAGGAAAGACTCAGCATAGACCTACCCAAGAGGCAAAGGAAAGACTCAGCATAGACCTGAATAGGTTGCAAAACTGCATGTTTAAGAAAGAAATGACATAACTGATTGCATTCAAGATCAACCAATCAATCAATCAATCAAAGATCTGCCCCCTGCCTCTCCAGCAGAAAAATAGTGGACAGGATAAAGTATCCGTTAAGATATGGCCAAGGTGTTGATTTATTTTGTTTAATTTGACTTCTTTGTTAAAAAGGAGGAGTCTATTCAGAGGAGGGAGAAGTCATCAGGAAGTGATAATGATGTTTTTTAAAGAGCATCAATAAAACATTTTTGAAATGAGAAAGATAAGGACTTGGCCCAGTTATGTAGGGAAAAGACGGGATAATAGATATTTATGAGTACTTCGTTGTTGGCCTTGTAATCTTTCACCCTAGAACTGAAGATCTGGGACTTCAGTCTTAGAGAATCCTCACTTATTATTCTCTCTGGTTCAGACTGACCTCTCAGAAGTTACTTTGGGAACATCAGTATCCAGCTCATTTTAAATCTCACTATGCAGTTTCCTTCTTGAAAGCTATAATCTTTTAATAAACACTGGAACAGAAAGAATATTTGTTAAAGTATATAAAGAATCGAAGTGGGACTTTCACGTGAGGGCTGGGTAGCAGGGGAACAGATCTAAGAAGAGCCCCATGCTTACCTGCACAATCAAACTCGCCCCACCAACAAGGGGGTTACCTAGTGGTGTAAGTGGAGTTGGAACCTCAAGTTGAGGCAATGCGTGTATTTCACATCTTGTGCTCTCTCCATCTGGGAATTCTGCCCACTTTCTGCTCAGGCCCCTGTGCCCCGAGTCTGAAATATTTCTGGTCTTACAAGCTCTGTATTTCAGTAAAAAGTTGCCAAATTGTCATAGACCTTCACACTCTGGCTTAGATATCAGAAGCTGGCTTGCCTCACAAAACTTGTTTTCCATCCCCCCAAGAGATGCCATGATTCCCAGTGACACCTGCCATCGCTGTGCATAGCCTATCTTCTTCCATCAGTTAATCCTTGCTCTCCACGATAAGCCCCTTGGGCCCTCATCATTAGGGCAAAGCAAATCCTTTTAAAAACTCAGTGCAGATGAGATCAGGAAGATGATGCTTGAGTCCCATCTTAAAGGAAGAGAGGGTTTTTCTGAGACAAAGGGGAGGATGGAGTACATTCCAGGCATAGGTGATGGCCAGCAGAGAAGGGCGATAGAATGTCATGTGTGAGGAACAGAGATAAGTCCATATTGGATGGATCAGAGAGTTTAGAATTAGGATATAACAAGACTGGAAATATAGGTTGGGAAAAGGTTGTAAAAGGGTTTGTAGTGACATTCAGTTAGCTTACCCTGAAGTACCCTGCATGGAGGTCATGATGGCCCAGATCCATTGGTAAGAGGATTCTTCAGCACCTTAGGGTTGCCTACTTAGCATATATTTGTGCCCTCTCCCTCTGGGAACCACCCTTGCTCTGGTGGGGCTGATTCAGTGTCAAGCCCCAGCCATGATTAAATCTCTGAGTAAAGGCTGGGAAAAGAGGAGACCTCTTAGATCCTGTTTTTATATAAATTCCCATATGATCAAATCCCTGGAGTTACCTTCTACACCAGTCACTATCCCTGATTTCCCCAGTATCTTGGTACTGAGTATATGCTGAATGAACCTGATTGTCTTATCTATGTGCTAAATTTGTGCTTTGCAGCTACTGCCTCAAAGTGCTCCAAAGTAATTCCTCTGGATAGGCCTGGCCTCTGGCACCTTGTTAGAATACCCTAGGCCTAGCAACCTTTGCCCAGGACTGGGTCTAACCTCTGGGCAACTATACCTACCTCCAAGGGTATGCTGGTAAATGTTTCAAAACTGGCTCTGTGGGAAAATATAACACATATGCACACACCATGCTTTTAGGTATGATCTGTATTATTAATATTTTTCTCTATCACTTTCTTCAGTCTAGTTACCAACAAAACAATAAATCAAGCCCTGGTTTTCAGCATTTGTTGACTTCTGAGTGTAAACGATCACAATGAAAAAAATTTTAATTATCTTTTGGGAGCTTTTAAGAGCTGGCTCAGATACATCCCTACCTACTTCCCAAGATTAAGCTTCAGGGTTGTGGAGAACAAAGCCTAAGTGCTTAAACTCTATGTCCCAAAGGGAGGGACTCTGTGTTTCTCTGATAGTCAGACTGGGGCTGGTCCTTTGTTTCTTCTCCTCTGACCTCATAAGTAGAACCAGTAGGAACAGTATGAGCTTTAAAAATTGTGATAGATTAGGCACGCACATATTGGTGCTCTGTCACTATTGGTATGATCTTCAGCATCATAACCTTTCTGGGTCTCAGTTTTCTTGTCTATAAAAGGAGGTTGGACTGTATGACTTCTTTTTTTTCTTATTTAATGTTTTATTTTTTCCCAATTGCATGCAAAAACAATTTTAACATTTCTTTTTTTCTTCAAATTTTGAGTTCCAAATTCTTTTCCTGCCTTCCTTCCCCTGTCATTGAGAAACCAATTTGACATAGGTTACACATGCATAGTCATGCAAAACACATTTCCATGTAACTCATTCTGTGAAAGAAAACACAGACAAAAAACAAACAAGAAGAATAAAGAAAGCAAAACATCTTTGATCTGCATTCAGGCTCTACCAGTTCTTTTTCTGGAGACGGACAGCACCTTTCATCATAAGTCCTACAGGAGTGTCTTGGATCATTGTATTGCTGAGAATAGCTAAGTTGTTTACAATTGATCATCATACAATATTGTTGTTACTATATAGAATGTTCTCCTGGTTCTGTTCATTTCACTTTACCTCAGTTCATGTAAATCTTTCCAGGTTTCTGAGAGCATCCTGCTAATCATTTCCTCTAGCACAATAGTATTCCATCACAATCATATGCAACTTGTTCAGCCATTCCCCAATTGATGGACATCCCCTCAACTTCCAATTCTTTGCCATCACTAAAAGAACTACTATAAATATTTTTGTACACATAAATCCTTTTCCTTTTTGTTTTATATCTCTTTGGGATACAGACCTAGTAGTGATATTGCTTGGTCAGAGGATATACATGGCTTTATAGCCCTTTGGGCATAGTTCCAAATTGCTCTCCAGAATGGTTGAATCAGTGTACAACTTCACCAACAGTACATTAGCACTGAAATTGTCCCACATCCTCTCCAACATTTCTCATTTTCCTTTTCTGTCATGTTAGTCAGTCTGACAGGTGTGAAATAGTAGCTCAGAGTTGTTATAATTTCCATTTTTCTCATCAATAGTGATTAAGTACATTTTTTCTTTTTAAAAAAATTTTTATTTTAGACAAATACTGAAATTTAAATACATAATAAGAAAAGAAAAAGAAATATTATAAACTTAAATATAAAATAAGAAAAAACAAAAATAAGTCATGTACACAGCAGAACATAGGACAGGATTCAAATTATATAGCAATAACTTTTCATTTCAAGAAAGCCTATATATTAAATACCATTTATTATGTTGAAAGCTGTCCATCTTTTCTTTGCTTCCTTGTAGGTTTTCTTTTGTTCTCTGTTGTACATTTTTTACTTTGTTCTTCCCCCCCCCCCTTCTTCCCCCTACCCACTACTCCAAGGCTACAATTGAGCATTGGATATATTTATATGTAGGTACTGATATATACATACACATACATATATACACATATATAAAACATATACTTTCCCTAAGTATTCCACTTCTAATATTTATTTTTATGTTTGTGCATATCTCTTTTTTCCTCTCTCTCTTAACTCCTCTACTTTACTTCTACCTGCTACCTTACTCTCCTATTACTTAACCTACCCCTACTCCAGCAATCCCCCCCTTATCCTCCCATTCCCCTAAATTTAAACCACCTTCTCTATCCCCCTTTTAACCTATTCCTGTACCTTCTTCTTTAAAGATCCCTCCTTTATCCTCTCCCCCCTCCCCATCCCCTTACAGTTTTATTTCTTTCTAAATTTAGAAGACTTTTATACTCTTCTAAATGTATATGTATTTTCCCCTCTCAAACCCATTCCCAATGAGAGTAGGTTTCCAGAACTAACAGCTCTCCTCCCCCATCTAATTCCTCTGTATTGGTTCTTCCTCTTGCACCTCATTTGTAAAAGATATTTACTCTTACCTGTACTTGAATGGTTTTACTTTTTGAAGTCATATCATACTCAGGTCTACCCCACTCTTCCTTATAAGTTACCTAATTGCTAGTAACAATCTTAGACATAGGTTTTACATTTTTCATACCTAAAAGGTAAACATTCTATCCTTATTGAGTCCCTCGTAATTGGTCATTGGTATGTACCTTACATTTCTCTTGGCTCTTGTATGTTAAATCTTCTTTTGAGTTCAGGGTTTTTTGTTTTTTGTCTTTTTTTTTAACAAAGACTTGAAAGTCTGACAATTGATCAAATGTCCTTTTTTTTTTCATTTAGAATTATGCCTAGCTTTGCTGGGTATGATATTTTCGGCCAAAAGCCCAGTTCTTTTGTTCTTCCATATATAGTGTTCCAAGATCTGTGATCTTTTAGTCTTGCCACTGCTAGGTCTTGTGTGATTGATTCTAATATATGGCCATATATAAATTGTTTTTTTCTTGTTGCTTGTAATATTTTGTCCTTGATCTGGGGGTTTTGGAATTTGACTATAATCTTCCTGTGAGTTTTCCTGGTAGGATCTCTTTCAGATGGTAATGGGTAGATTTTTTAAATTTCTACTTTCCCCTCTTGTTGTAACACTTCAAGACAATTTTCTTTAATTATTTCTCATATTATTGTATCAAGATTCTTTTTTTGAACAGAATTTTCAGGTAGCCCAATTATTCTTCTGTTTTCTTTTTTTGATCTGTTCTCTAGATCTGTTGTTTTTCTTAGGAGATGTTTCACATTCTCTTCTATTTTTTCATTATATATATATACATGCATACATACATGTGTGTATATATATGTATGTATGTCTATTTCTTCATCTTTTATAACTTTGCTGGCTTCCCCTTTCCCAATTCTGATTTTCAAGGAGTCATTTTCTTCCTTAAGACTCTGGATCTCCTTTTCTAATTGGCTGACTTTCTTTTCATAATCTTTTTGTTTTTCTTGTATTATTATTTTTTTTTTAGTTTTTCCTCAGTCCCTCTCATTTGATTTTTAAAATCTTTTTTAAGTTCCTCAATGAGTTCTTTTTGGGCAGGTGACCATTTGACATTATTCTTTGGGGTATTTCTTTGCTTTATTATCCTCCTCTGAAGATGCTCCCTGATTTTCTCTATTCCCATAGTAGCTTTGTATAGTTGGATTTATTTCTCTTTTGTCTATGGATTTTTTTTAATAGTTTAGTTTTTATAATCACCTCTAGTCCTGGGGGATGGGGGGGATGGTGCCTCTAATCCTCTTCTGACCTTGAACTCAAACTGAGACCTCCAGCCTCCTGTAAGTGCCCCCAGCAGAGGCGTCCCCACTCCGCTGCTTCTGCATTCACCCTGTGTGTGGTAGTTCCTTCTCACCGCCACCGTGTCACAGCAACTCAGCTGGGTCTGGCGTTCCTTGTCAGCAGAGGTTCCCTCAATCTCCCCCAAGCCAGATGCCCAACTCCCCTCACTGTCCTGGGGTAAAAGTTCCTGTGGCTGGCACCGAGGCAGCCTCCCAAGCCAGCTAACCCCATGCTTGCCTCTTGTTTTTGAAGTGGACCCTAGGCTGGATGTGTTTACTCTTCACAGGGAGGAGATGTCATCCGGGATTTTTCTTCAGATCTTCTCCAATTGTCCCAAGAGGAACCCTCTTCTGCCCCTACTCTTATTTGTTTTCACTATTCTAAGTTCACCCAGAGGCACTATTTTATCTCTTTTGTGGAGGAGAATCTTGAGAGCTTGAAATTTTCTGAGCTACTCCACCATCTTCCCAGAATTCTCCACATTTTTTTATATGACTACAGAGAGCTTTGATTACTTTGTCTAAAAACTGCCTGTTCATATCTATCTTTGATCATTTTATCAATTGAGGAATGGCTCTTATTTCTATACATTTGACTCCATTTTCTATATGTTTGAGAAATGAAGTCTTTGTCAGAGAAACTTGCTGTAAAACTTTTTTTCACAGTAGTGATTACCAACTATGTATTTCCCTCCATCCTAGTTTCCTCCTGTTTATCCTACTCTCTCCTTTCACACTGTCCATTTTCAAGAGTGTTTTGCTTCTGACTTTTACCTCCCTCAAACTGCCCTCCCTTCTATCACTTCCACCCCTGCTTCTTCTCTTATCCCCTTCCCCTCCTACTCTCCTGTATGGTAAGATAGATTTCTACACCCAACTGAGTGTGTATATTATTCCCTCTTTGAGCCAATTCTGATGAGAGGAAGGCTCATGTGCTTCCTTCCCCACTTCCCCCATTTTCCCCTCCACTGTAAACTCTCTTTCAGGTCTCTTTTATGTCAGATAATTTATCCCATTCTGCCTCTCCCTTTCCCCTTCTCCCAGAGGATTTCCTTTTCTCATCCCTTTATTTTTTTAGACAATCATACCATCACATTCAACTCACACCTCTGCTTTCTATGTATACTCTTTCTAACTGCCCTAATAATGTGAAAGTTTCTAGTGATCATAAATATCTCTTCCCATTTGGGAATATAAACAGTTTAACTTTATCAAATGCCTTATGATTTCTCTTTTCTGTTTACCTTTTTATGCTTCTTTTTGGTCTTATATTTGAACGTCAAATTTTCTATTCAGCTCTGGTCTTTTCATCAGGAATGCTTGAAAGTCTTCTATTTCATTGAATATACATCCCCCCCCCCAAGATCATATTCTGTTTTGCTGGGTAGGTGATACTTGGTTTTAATCCTAGCTCTTTTTCCCTCCAGAATATCATATCCCAAGCCCTTTGATTCTTTAATGTAGAAGCTGTTAAATATTGTATTATCCTGAGTGTGGATCTATAATATTTGAATTGTTTCTTTTTGGCTACTTGTAGTATTTTCTCATTGACCTGGGAGGTCTGGAATTTGGCTATAATGTTCCTGGGGGTTTTCATTTTGGGATCTTTTTTAGGAGGTGATCAATGGATTCTTTCAATTTCTATTGTACACTCTGTTTCTAGAATATCAGGGCAGTTGATAATTTCTTTTTTGTTAATGAATTTTTGTTGGATTTTTTTGTTTTTTCCTTCCATTACTAAATTTTTTCCCACAATACTTCTTTCCTGTCCTCTATAAGAGTCTCATATACAACAAATCACATTTGTTACAGAGGGAAAAATGGAAAGATGAAAAAAAATAGCAAAATTCCTCAGTTCATTATAAATATCTGCAAAATATACAATGTACCACATCCACGGACTGCCCAACTTTGCAAAGGATGGGGGTTGGGATGCATAATTTCTTAAAAGATGGTATCTAGGCTCTTTTTTTGATCATGACTTTCAAGTAGTCCAATAACTCTTAAATTATTTCTTCTGTATCTATTGTCCAGGTCAGTTGTTTTTCCAATGAGATAGTTCACATTTTCCTGTATTTTCCATCCTTTTGATTTTGTTTCTTGATGTCTCATAAAGCCATTAGCTTCCATTTGTCCAATTTTAACTTTTAAGGAATAATTTCTTCAGTGAGCTTTTGTACCTTCTTTTCCATTTGGCCAGTTCTACTTTTTAAGGAGTTCTTCTCTTCAGTGTATTTTTATATATCTTCTTCCATTTGGCCAATTCTGCTTTGCAAGGCATTCTTTTCATTGGATTTTTGTGCATCTTTTACTATTTGGCCTATTCTGTTTTTTAAGGTGCTATTTTCTTCAGCATTTTTTTTTAGTGCCCCCTTTACTAAGCTGTTGATTTTTTTTCATAATTTTCTAGCATCACTCTCATTTCTCTTCCCAATTTTTCCTCTACTTCTCTTACTTGATTTTTTAAATTCTTTTTGAGCTCTTCCATGGCCTGAGACCAATTCATAATTTTCTTTGAGGCTTTGGATGTAGGAGTTTTGACTTTGTCTTCTTCCAAATGTGTGTTTTGATTGTCCTTGTCACTATAGTAACTTTCTATGATGAGAATTTTTTTTTGTTTGCTCATTTTCTGGGCTATTTCTTGACTTTTAATTCTATGCTAAAGTGGGACCCTGCTTCCTGAGTGGAGGGAGAACTATCCCAAGCTTCGGGTTTTTTGTGCAGCTGTTTTCAGAGGTAATTCTGGGGACCTCTAAGTTTTTGGTTCTTCCAAGGTGGTATGATCTAGGGAGGGGTATGTTTCCTACTCTTCTGTACTGTGCACTGGTTTATGAGTGACCACAAGGATTCTTTTCAACCCTGGAGCTGTGACCAGGGTCCCTGCTGTCCTGCAGCCACAAGCTCTGCTGTGCTAGTGCTCCTCCTTGCACTGGGATGAAGATCCAGGACTGCAACTCAGATACAAGTATAGACAGTGGAACAGAGGCCTGCCCCTGGTGCCAGCAAAGGGACCCTTGTAAATCTTCTTCTGCCCCTTGTACAGTCCCCTTACTGTGTGTGGACAGAGGGTGGTCTGGAAACTTCTGCTACTGCCACCGATTCAGTCACTCCAAGGCCCGCTTCTGGTTTGTTGGGGTCATGTCTGTGCTAGGTCAGCCTGCACTGGACTGAGCTCTTCTCTCACCCTGGCGCAATAGACCTTTCCTGCTGACCTAACCCATCTTGAACTGGAAATTTGTCTCACTCTTTTTGTGGGTTCTGCCACTCTAGGATTTGTTTAGAGTCATTGCTTAAAGGTATTTGGAGGGGCTTAAGGGAAAGCTAAGGCAAGTCTGACTATGACTTCCAAGTTTCCTTACCCCCTCTGAGTTATTAATATCTGAACCTATGAACATAGATAGAAAATGATTTATTGGAAGAAATGCAGAGTTGGTCTGAAGACCTCATCTAAATCCCATCTCTACCTTTGTGACCTTAAGTTGCCTCTTTTGAGACCTCACCTTCATTATCTGTAAAATGAACCCATTGGATGAGATGATGGCAAAGTTCTCTTCCAATTCTGACTTTCTATGACTGTTTGATCTCACATCTGTACAGTGCTTTCAGATTTTCAAAGGATTTTCTCATCTCTTGTCTTACTTGATCCTTACAAAATCCCATGAAGTAGGTAGACCAGATATCATAAATTATTCATCCAATTTTACAGGTGAGAAAAAAGTGTCAAAAAGTTTAAATAACTTGTTCAAAGTTAAAAGTAGGGGCACCTGGATTTGAACCTAAATCTTCTGACTCATTATATACACATGAAACCAATTAGACCTCTCAAGAGGTGCTGATAATTCATCCAGAATTTAAGGAGTTGTCTGAATAGCACTCATTCTAGGAAAGCTACTCTCATCAACTCACACTTACACTAATAAGTAGGGTTCCCTAGGGCATAGTTGCCTTTCATTTATATTGTTCCCCTATGCACTACTAAAAACAAAAAACAAACAAAAAACTATATAGCTCATGTGTCCCCACTGGTGAAACCCCCTTTAATAGTAAACACAATTAGCTCTAATCAATGATATTTACTAAGGTGTCATAGTAAGAATAATAGCTACAAAATAATCCCTCTATAAGTCTGGAGTGTACGCTCCTACAAATACAAATATTGCTCATGGAAAGATGAGCACAAACTCAGATCACAATATGGCCAAGGTCAATCTTGCCTATAGCACTGCAGGCCCTCAGTGCCCTTTGAATTCTTGTAGAGTCCTTTCACATTGTTCCCTGCTGGTGTCAATGTCTTTGCTTGGCAGGTTGATCAGGTGGTCTCCCACGGTCCCCTACTCTCCACAGTTTGATGCTCAATGGTCAGAGCTGGCTCTAAGTCTTGATTCTTGAAGCTGCTTCCTGCTTTGAATACTGCTTTTCTCTGGGTTTGTGTTTGCATAGAGTTTCTCTCTCTCCTCCTTGATGAAGAAGTCTCAGCTATGCTGGAACTCTCTAGAACTGATGAACTCTTCAAGAGGAACTGTTCGATTGTCTTTTAAGGACCACGCTGGGATGACCAATCTTTTGATCAATTAATGGCCAGACTCCTAATTCAGTTAAGGAACTTTTCTCCACTTTCTAAAGGGATTCAGGTATCTTTACACTAAGTTTAACATGTTATCACTGTCTGCCTTTTACTTTCAGCGATTACGTCTTGAGTTGGGGGCTTGGTCAGGGATCAACTCCTCCTATTAGTTTTGTATAAATGTAAAAGGCAGAGGTACACAGAATACACAATAGAACTTGTTTTCTATTTGGACAGAGTTTTTGTTTATCCTTCTTATCTGAAACCAGAGCTAGGAAGGTTTTGAGTGGTTCTACAGGTTCCTCAACATTCAATTGTGACAGCCTATCTCCAAATGAACCAATTAATACACATGAGGTTTAACATCAAGGGGCACGTTTCTTTGGGTTTGTGTATATTACTAACCTCCCACATTCATCATTTAGGAACTAACAACAGAAGTAACTCTTTCTTTGAACATTCAATCCCATCCCAGGCCAGCATGCAAGATTCTAGTTCATGTTGACTTCCGGGCATAAAATCCTCATACTGAGAAATTTAACAATTTATTGTGAGATAATTTATGAAAACAAAGTGATTTGTCAGTCAATAAACTTTTGTTAAACATTTACTATGTGCTAGACAGTATATTAAGTACTAAGGATACAAATACAAAAAAGACAGTCCCTGTCCTCAGGGAGCCTATAATTGAATGGGGGAAGGTAACCACAAAAAGAAGCTGGAAGGGGTGGGACAGGAAGGGAAGGTACTCAGTAAGGGGGCATGAAGGAGAAGTCTAACAGGGTGTAGCCAGGTGGGAAATGAAGAGATGGCTGGCCTGGGTGCCCTCCTTAAATGGCAGTTCTGGAAGGAGTTCTTCCCTCCACCCTCCAATTAGAGCAACCCCAGAGGCAGAAAGTTCCGATGAAGTGTGATTACCAGGGCTGGTGTGATCTTATCAGATAATGAGATTCCTAGGTGCAAGATGGAGAAGTTCAAAGGAGTGTAGACAAATGAAAGAAGTTTTTGATCCATAGTGACAACTGGTAGCACAGTGTAGATAGCCCCACATTTGAAAATCCTTTCAAGCAAAAATTACAAGGTAGAAAATCACTAATTCACACAGAGCAAAGTGATATGGTATAAATATTCCTTTAGGGGATTATCTGGTATCTATACCACAGTGAAGTACCTAAATGTTCTTGCTAAATCACTTTGTTTTTTAAATTGCTAAGAGTCCCTTGTCCCCATATAAATGCTAGTTCAAATAACTTGGACTGGACCCAACTGGAGTTGGGTATCAGAGCTGGGGTCAAAAGACATGGATTCTGATCCCAATTCTGCTACTTATTAGTAGTGTGATGTTGGGTAATTCAACTCACCAAATACCTGTAGTATATACAACATGGTACTAGGCACTGGGGAGATAATCAATTTACATAAGTTAGTCCTGTCCTCATGGAGCTTGTAGTTTCATGGGGGTATATAATTCTTAAGAAGTAACCTGATAAATTCATAAAAGCAATGAAAATGCAGTTGTAAGTCATGTCCAAGGGTGGGAAAAGGGGAAAGGTCATTACAACCTGGAAGAATCAGGGAAGACTTCTGGAAGGAAGTAGAGTAGACTTTAATTCAATATGTGGGAGAAGGAAGCTATTTTGGCATATGAAGCAGCAAGAGCAGAGTCATAGAGACAGATTCAGTTAGATTAGAACCACGTGAAATATTAGTAGCATGAGACAAGATTGGAAAGGTAAGATGGTGCCAGACAGTTGGAGATGTTGAATGCCAGTCAAAGGAGTTTGAACCTTACTTGGTAGACAACTAGGAGTTGCTGGGAGATTTTTGGGTTGAGGAGTGACTTTCCTACCTCTGCAAGGAAAAGACAGTAGAATGCGATAGAAAGATCTCTGACTCAATAGAAAAGAACCTGGGTTCAAATCCTGTGTGAGCTTGAGTAAGCCTTTTATACTCTTCATAAGGCTATTTGAAGAGCCAATGATTCTCCAATTGACGAGTGGTCAAAGGATGTGAACAGGAAGTTCTCAAAGGATGAAAACCAATTTATCCATAGCCATATTTTTAAAAATGCTCCAGACAACTAATAACTGGGGAAATTAATATTTATGTAACTCTGAGGCTCTACGTCATACCCATCAGATTGGCAAAACAGACAAAAAATGATAAAGACAAAGGTTAGAGGGGCTTTGGAAAAAACAGGCACTATTGGTGGAGCTGAGAATTGGTCCAACTACTCTGGAAAGCAATTTGGAATTATGTCCAGAAAGTTACTAAACAGTGCATGCCCTTTAACCTAGAGATACTAGTACTAGTCCTATGCCCTAAAGAGATCAAAGAAAGAGGAAAAGATCTTATATGTACAAAAATGTTTATAGTAGCTATTTTTTGCAATGGCAAAGAACTGGAAACTAAGGGAATGCCCATCAATTGGAGAAAAGCTAAACCAGTTATGGCATACAAATGTAATGGAATGCTATGGTGTTTTAAGAAATGCAGAAAGGCATTTGTGGAGAGATCTAGATTTGTATAACTCATGTAGAGTGAAGTGAGCAGAACCAAAAGAATAGTTTATACTATAACGTCGATATTGTAAAAATGAACAGTTCTGAGAGATTAAGAACCCTGATCATCAACTGAATAATCAGCCTTAATTCCAGAGGACTGATGATGAAGAATGTTGCCTATCACATGACAGATAAGCGATGGACTAATATGCAGAATAATGGATGTCTTTTTGGATTTGGCCAACATGGTAATTTGTTTTGCTTCACGATGCTCATATGATACAAGGAACTTTCTGTCTCTTCCTTCCTTCCTTCCTTCCTTCCTTCCTTCCTTCCTTCCTTCCTTCCTTCTTTCCTTCCTTCCTTTCCAATGGGTGGAGGAGGTTGGAGGGAGAAAAAAAAATAAATGCTTGATAATTATTTAAAATAAAAAATAAACCAAATAAGGTCCAGAGATAATGTATGCAAATACTTCACAACCATGAATGTTTTCCATAGAATTGAGTTATGATGATGGTCTTTCAGGTTAGCTCTGGCTTCCTCTCTAGTAGGAAAAGTTTTCCCTAGTGGGATAATAAGGATCATAGGATATTAAAGATGAAGGGACTTCAGGGATCATCTGGCCCACCACCTCCTCTTACAAATGAGGGAAAATTGGGCTTAATGTGTACTTTTTAGGCTATTACGTTGCCTGCACAGCTTGGGCCACAGACTAGCTCACGAAGTAGTTGATTAATTAATCGACTGATGTTTTTATTACCAAGGGAAGCTGTAAAGATTCCAGAGATGTGGAGTTTTTGGAAAAGGATTCTATTTAAGTCATGGAATTTTTAGAGTTGAAAGAAATCTCAGTGGCCATCTACTGTACAAATCATAGTCCTGTCTCCAAATTTCCATTATAAACTACATCCCATGTGGTTTCAATCCTCTGCTTGGAGACTTCCAAGAAGAAAGAACCTGCCACCTCCTCAGGAAGCCCATTTTAGTCTGAAGGACTCTTAATTATTAGAAAGCTTTTCTGAATAGCAAGACTAAATTGGCATCTTGGCAAACATTTCAGTTGTATGAGTCTGGCAAAGTCATTTAACATTGCTGAGCCTTGGTATCCTCATTTGTAAAATGGGAATAATAATAGCATCTTCATCTCAGAGTTGTTGTGAAGATCAGATGAAACACAATATGTAAAGAACTTGGCAAAAGTCTACTTCCTATATATGCTAGCTATTATTATTCTACCCCTTGGGCAAAACAAGAAAAAAAAAGTCTAATCCTTCTTCCATACACAGAGAGAGATTTACCATTAGTCATAACCATAGAAGAAGGATATTCAAGAAGGATAGGTATTCAGGATATCTCAAGATGATTCAGCTGAGTGAAACTGCCTTGCCTGGGTTACTCATTATGATCCACAAGCTAACCCTCAGAGTGCTCTTGATGGTTTTGGTGGCCTTTTAATATTCAAGTGATAAAGTAACATCAATCGTGTGAGCCTTTCATCCCCCAAGTCAACCAAGTCTTGAAGAATGTCTCAAAGACTTTTGTATTTTTTTTTTTTGCTTTTTGGCTAAGCAATGGGGTTAAGTGACTTGCCCAGGGTCACACAGCTAGTAAGTGTCAAGTGTTTGAGGCCAAATTTGAACTCAGGTCCTCCTGACTCCAAGGCTGGAGCTCTATCCACTGCACTACCTAGCTGCCTCTCAAAGACTTTTAATGAAAAATTGGCCTAATTTGCATGGGACGGGAGGTTACAAATATTGCTCCTGCAACAACTTGTGAGTAGGTTTTCCCAAACGTAGGTGATATGGTCACCAAATCCCACACAAGCACTCAAAGTACAATATAGGTGTTGGGAATAGGATAACCTTTATTTCACTCTTACAGAAACTACATGATACCAAGGACTCATAGGTGTCTTTTGACAAATAAAGATATAACACTTAAATCACCTATTAGACTCTATCCTGGAAAAAAAAACCCCACACATTAGTGGATGCTAAACAACTTCACCTGTACTATGTAAGCAATTCATTGGCTTTGCTCTTTAAATAGGATGCAGTGAAGGAATTTTGAAGACTGTCCTCTTCTTCCTCTAAGAGCTACAATACATCAGTAAATCTTATCTCTTTAGGAAGCCAGTACCTGAACACTCAAACTCAGGGACTTTTGAACTGGGGATAACCTACAGAGTCACCTGAAGACTGGGAAAGACCACTTTCAGGATCTCTTTTCTCAGACTACAGACAAGCATATGCTTACCATTGCCATGTGCTTCTGCAGGGATCTTATCATTGTCCCAGCAGCTTACATGTATTGAGGTTGTAAAGTCCATTGTTAGGAACTCTAGTCTCTGAACCTATGTTCAGAAAAAGAAAGCAAAAGGCAGAAAGAAGGCAGCTTGGAGGTCCAAGGACTCCCCTCTAGGCTCGCCACACATATCTCCTACAAATTGCCATTACTTCTTGGGGAAGTGGGTAGGAGAGAAAGAGTCAGATAGATTCTCTTTTTGCCCCCTCACTGCACTCTAGTTGGGGAAACCCAAGGGAGAAAAAGCATGAGAAAAAAGTATTCTGGTTGCTTTAAAAAAAAATTCACTTTTTCTATACCATGGATAAGGGATAGGTCTTCTGATAAAAGACCCATCTGATTCTCAGCCACCAATCATCTTGGAATCAGCCCCAATCAGAAGTCTCCTGTGTCTTCTCAACAAAGTGCTAGGGCTCAAGTCTACCTCCAGGAGAGGTGCCCTTCCAATAAAGGTCCATATCCTGTAATCTCATCAGTTCAGTGAGGGGACTCATTAGAAAATGGATAGCTACTCAGTCAAATCAGTCAATAAGCATTTATTAAACACTTAGTATATGCCAGGCTAAGCAATGGGAACAAAAGCAGAAGCAAATAGAAAGACAGTACAACAAAAGATTTGTTGAAGATGCCATTTTCCAGTTTATCGCCACTTTGTGGTAGAAGTATGTGTCCCAGGTTAATGATAATAGGATCATGTAACACAATCTAGTAAGAGCCTTGTTAGAGACCCTCTAATCCAGCCCCCGATTTCACATCCAAGGATCCAGAGGGTCAGGAATGGAGAGCCATCCTCAAGGTCACATTGGTGGTAAGAGCCTCCATTTGAACACAGGTACTCTGACTTCAAAATCCAACTCTCTCTGAGTTAAAATGATTGCATGATAATAATGTGTCCCAGTTCCCTGGGTCAGCCTTTTTATATGGTCCTATTATTAATCTTACTATGAAATAAGCCCATGACAAGTAAAAATTGTTTCACTCTTTGGATATGTATCACTGGGACCTAGCAAAGAACTAGACTGATAGAGAATCATGGGTGACCTCTTTGAGCACCAGGCAACTCTAAGACCTACCATTGAGTTATAAATAAAAAGGGTTGGCATGCCCATGAAACTGCACATTTCTGAGGTATTGACATATTGATGTTGAAATATAAAGACAGCCTTTATATTTCCTTCCTTCCTTCCAAAATATTTCCTTCAAAGACAGATCAATCTATGGATAAGAACATGTCTATTAAGAGTCTTTTGTTCTCTTCTCTCTACTCTCATCTCTGTTATTTTTAAAAAGATTCTTTTTTACAAAACTGAGTGAAGCCATGTAATTGTAATGATCAAAGTGGGTCCAGAGAAGAGAGAACAGAAATTCACTTTCCTCTCTTTCACAGGTGGGGAACTATGGGTGTGGAACATTGCATATAGTCTTGGACTCTAATTGTTTGGGTTATTTTTCTTGAGCAACTTTTTTCCTGCATTTTATTTTATTCTTTGTTTAAATTGATGGCTCTCTTTGAAGAGATAGGGAGGAGAATCATTTCAGAAATAAAGGTGATGTCAGAACAAAAGAGAGCAATATTTTTTTTTCAAAGAGTCCTTCCCTCCTGCCTCTCCCAATTGGCACCTTCCTTTTTCTTTTCTTTTTTTTTTTTTGTAATGTTTATAAGTCTTACTTCCAAGCTGAAGCTGTGTTTGAATGAATGTTGGTGGTGGAAATCAGTCTTTTCAAATGTACTGTGATTATTTAATTGAAAATCTTGGCTGTTATGTTTTCACCAAATGGGAACTGATTAAAAATCATTATGCTGTGGTATGTTCTCTTTCAATTGTAGTCATTTTCCTCTGCCCTATCTAGAATAGCAAATCTTGAACATTACAGATTTCAGAAACCCAGAGTACTCAAAATTATGGGCTGCTAGAGCTAGAAGGGACCTTGAAGACTGTGTAGCCCATCTCTCTCTATTTTACAGGTGAGGAAACTGAGTCCCAGAGAGGGGAAGTAACTTCTGCAAGGTCAGACAACAAATAAAATTGTACATAGAAGAGATTTTTATTGTTTAACTGGAAGAGTAGTTTCATTCTTTTTTGAAGGGGACAAAATGTTGAGGAATCAAACTATTGGCTCTGTTACTTATGTGTCACTGCCACATCCCCATCCCCACCCCACCCCCAGCTGCCTGAAGTCAGTGTGTGATATTTCATCCCTCCTCCAGGGTTGTCTCATACCCTTCAGGAGGATTGGGAAATGTCTAGGACCTAGGTTCTCTGCCCCTGGCTCTAGCCCTCACCAATAAGGTTCACTCAAGTGTCGGTGTGGTCCCTGGCACCCCAGTTCCATATAGCCACTTAACAGACTCACTTTTATAAAGGAATAGTCACTTCAAAAGTGTAATCAGAAATACACAAATTTACTTCATCCAATAGGTGGGAGACTTAATCCCTTTTCCCCCTAATACTTCAGTCTCTGGGGAGGGAAAGAGGATTAGGTTCATAGCGTAGCTCAGTTTCTATAAAGTACAGTCCCAGCTCCAAGTCCAAGATCTCCCTTGGGCTCAAGTCCAGGAAGCCTGGCTTCTTTGGTCTTCTTCGCTGAGTTGGCTGGCTGTAGTATCCCACCTGCGATCCTGACTCCAAAGTTGTGATAGCTTGAACTCCAAGCCCAGTGGGAATTACTGCCTGATCCCTGAAACTGAGGACAAAGGACACAGAAAAGAAACATTTCTCAGAGCTAAGGTAAAAGAAAGGGAAACCAGGGGAAAGAAGTTCTTCCCCTCTCGCCAATTCAGCTCATGGCACCTGCAATGTAAGTAAACTGTGATCTTCACCTTCTGGCCATATCAGGGAAGAATGAGCAGGAAAAGAGAGAGACTGTTAGTGTTTTGCCAGTTTTAAAGATGCAGCCTCATGTGTCAGCCAGTCAAAGGAGGCTAGTGCTACCCATGAGGTAGGGGATGCAGGGAGCCTCCATGTTGGGTGATCTGGACATGCCCAAGAAAGCTCCACTACATTTGTTAGACAGTTGTGTGAATTTAGGTAAGCTGATTCAGCTGTCTGGGTCTTAGTTTCCCCACCTGTTAAATGACAGCAGAGGACTAGATGACTCTAGGGTTCATTCTAGCTCTAACATTCTAGGATTCTCACATCTTAGCTCTTCCATTTTGTAATTTAACTCTCTCTCTCTCTCTCTCTCTCTCTCTCTCTCTCTCTCTTCTCTCTCTCTCTCTCTCTCTCTCTTTCTCTCTGACTTCTGACCAACAGACCAGCATGGCCAACCAGAGGCAGGGAAGCAATTCTTTAATAAATCCGTGCAATATCTTTTGTACCTGAGTATCCTTTCCATGCTATGGCTATATGAACTTACTGTTTTAACTGCTAGACAATCTACAAGAGTTTCATTTTATTCCAAGTCTCAACTTGAACCACCAGACCTACTTGAATCAAGCTCAGCCTACAATAGTCTCATAACAACTTTGTGAAGTTGCTGCTACAGGCATTATTTATTGTTTTTTAAGCATTTTCAAATATTTAAATTTTTTTCACAATTTCATTAAAAATGTTTAACATTCTTTTTTTTTAAATGTTGAGTTTCAAATTCCTTTCCTCTCTACTCATTGAAAAGGCAAGCAATTTAATATAGATTATACATGTGTAGTCATGCAAGACCTATTTCCATTAGCCATGTTGCAAAGAACACATAGATCAAAAAGAACAAAAACAAAAACAAAAACAAGTTTAAAAAAAGAACGCTGCAATCTGCATTCAGGTTTCATCAGCACATTCTCTGGGTGGCATTTTTCATCACGGAACCTTTCAGAATTGTCTTACTTGGATCACTGTGGTGCTCAGTAGAGCTAAGTCATTCATACATGGAACAATGTCACTGTGCGCTGTGCTCTTCTGGTTCTGATCACTTCACTTTCCATCAGTTCATGCAAGTCTTTCCAGGTTTTTCTGAAATCCTCCTGATTGGCATTTCTTACAGCACAATAGTATTCCATCACAATCATATACCGTAACTTGTTCAGCCATTCCCCAATCAATGGGCATCACCTCAATTCCCCCCACAAATTGCCACCACAAAAACAGCTGCTATAAGTATTTTTTTATATATCAATCCTTTTCCTTTTTTAAAAAAAATCTCTTTGGTATACAAACCTAGTAGTGGTATTGCTGGAACAAAGGGTATGCACAGATTTATAGCCCCTTGGGCATAGTCCCAAATTGCTCTTCAGAATGATTGGATTAGTTCACTACTCACCAACAGTGCTTTGGTGTCTCAATTTTCCCACATCCCCTCCAACATGTGTCATTTTCCTTTTCTGTCATATTTGTCAATCTGATAGGTGTGAGGTGCTAGCTCAGAGTTGTGTTAATTTGCATTTTTCTAATCAATAGTGATTTGAGCATTTTTTTCATAGAATTGTAGATGGCTTTGATTTCTCCATCTGAAAACTGCCTGCTACAGGCATCTTTGTGCTCATTTTATAGATGGAGTGCAAAGAAGTCTTGCCCATTCATGGCCAGTAAGTGTTGGAAGCCAGATTTGTTCCCAGGTCTTCCTGATTCCAAATCCAGTGTCCTAGCCACTATGGTTTTGACTGCATCATAGTTTTGTCTGTGGCCCACCTGGCTAGAGTAATAATCCCATAACCCCAATGGCACCTCTCTGTGTCCCAATTTCTTTATCTATAAAATGAGGGGGGTGGACTAGAGATTCCTAAGTTGGCCTCTGAGATCCCTCCCAGCTTTAAATCTAAGAGGCAGCTGGGTGGTACAGTGGCTAGAGTACAGGGTCTGGAGTCAAGAAGATCTGAGTTCAAATCCAGCTTTAAATACTAACTAGCTGTGTAACCCTGGGCAAGTCATTTGATCTCTGCTGGCTTCATTTCCTCATGTGTAAAAAGTGGAATAATGATAGTACCTACCTCAGAGAGCTATTCTGAGGATAAAATGAGAAAATACTTATAATGCACTTTGCAGACCTTAAAGCACGGTAGGAATGCCAGCAGTTGTTATATTATTAACCCACTATGAATTCAGCAACACTTTCGAATGAATTTGTATTTGATTAATCACAACGGCATCTATATACATTTGAAAAAGTACTCATGCATGAGGATGCCAAACATATTATTTATTCAGGCTACAGAAGGTGGTGGGCTTGCCTATTTATGGATTAAAACACAGATTTCTGGATCTCTTACAATAACTCTACAGCACAGTGACTCAATGGTTCATGGTGTCATGGGAAAGGCATGGAATTTTGAGTTGAAGCACCTGTGTTTTCCATAATTCTGCTACTTCCTACCTTTGTGAGTCCTTGGATTCTATTTCCTCAACTGAACAAAAGGCAAAATTGGATTATGGGATCTCCCAGGTCCCTTACAGCTGTAGCTCTATGGTGCTATGACCCAATGGTGTTTCCTGTTCCATGTTTAATGTTCTGTAAGCACTAGGCAAACATGGAGGTGTGGGATAGAGGGTTGAATTTGCCATCGGGAAGACCTAGGTTCACATCCCATCTCACTTATTAATTGCATGAGTCCTGGCAAGTCATTCAACGTCTTATTGAAACATGATGGGTAAGTCACCTAATTCCTCTAATCCTCAGTGTATGGATCGATAAAATAGGACTAATATTATCTGTTAAGTATCTACCTAACAATGCTACTGTGAAGATTAAATGAGATAATGTGGATCTAGGCTTTGCAGACCTTTAAGTGCCATATGATTGCCAGTCATCATCATCATCATCATCATCATCATCATCATCATCATCTTACCATATTTTTCAGGGGAGTTTAACTAGAAACAGTCCTGAGCCAAGTCACTGTGCTGCTATTATTTTTAAAATTTAATATTATGCTGACTATTGTACAGACAAATAAAATAATTGATTTTTGTTTTTGCAATTGAATAAAAGTATTAGGATACAAGCTGAACATCTTTCACAGGTTCTCTGAAAGCATCTTTGAGACAATTCCAGTAATAGACAGGACAAGGATGATGAAGTATGTATCTCATCCTATTCCCAAATGACTTTGACTTCTTCTGCAAGGTCTATTATTTTGAAAGTTTTTTTTTAAATTTCATGTACCTAGGAGATTTTGATGATTTGGTTTGGTGGCATTTATTAAAATGCTGTTTTTAAATCTTTGAGGATCAGTGTGACATCCAGGTAATAATAATGGGCCAGTTTCAATCCAGTTTGCTAATTTCTCAAGACTATTTTGTTTTGGGTGAGGTGATTAAGGTTAAGTGACTGGCCTGGGGTCCCACAGCAGGTAGGAATAAAGTATCTGAGGTCAGATTTGAACTCAGGTCCTCCTCACTTCAGGGCCAGGGCTCTATACACTGTGCCACTAGCTACCCTTGCTCAAGACTATTTTGAGGTCTGTATTTGTTGCATAAGGACTTGTCATCTGTTAGTTTGTGAAAGGTAGCAAGCTTCTGATGTGAAATTCTGGCCATCAGGTCGTATCTTGTTAGATTCAACAGGCACTAAATTTTTACAACCTACAGTCTTCTGTCACTGTTTCTACTGTTTGCTTACTTAATCTTCATTAATCAATAAGATAAGTACATGGTCCTTAAGGATAACCTTTCTTAAACCTGGAAAGACTTACATGAACTGATGCCGAGGGAAGTGAGCAGAACCAGGAGAACATTGTACACAATAACAACAACATTGTTTTATGACCAACTTTGATAGACTCAGCTCTTCTCAGCAATGCAATGATCTAAGACAATTCCAAAAAACTCGTGATGGAAAATACTATCTACATCCAGAGAAAGAACTATGGAGTCTGACTGTAGATTGAAGCATACGATTTTCTCTTTTTTTTTTCTTTCTCATGGTTTTTCCCTTTTGTTCTGATTCTTCTTCCACAACATGACTAATGTGGAAATATGTTCAATATGATTCATAACTCATATCAGATTGTATGTCATCTTGGAAAGGGGAGTGGGGAGGGAGGGAGAAAAAAAATTGGAACTCAAAATCTTATAAAAGTGAGTGTTGAAGACTATCTTTACATGTAATTAGAAAAAATAAAATACTATTAGGTAGAAAAAAAGTTTTTAAAAAAGGATAACCTTTCTTTAAATCATCATTATCATTATTATTATTTACCCAAAGAAAGGTCAATATATCAGAGGTTCTGAAACTTTTTTTATGTATTGGACCCTTCTAGTCCAATAGTCTAGTGAAACCTCAGATTTATATTTGTTGCTTACATTCCTAATAAAAGGAAATGCTAAATTTCTATTACAGGTTAATAAAAATAAAGATATTTTTTTCCCATCCGAGTTCATGAACATCTTGAAATCTATCTACAGCCACCATGGGGTCTCTGGATCCCAGGTTAACAACTACCCTGGTTTCTGTGGAGTTGCTTTAGACACTCAGTGTCTCACTGAGCCTTAGAAGGCTCAGAAGGAGAATTTCTTGTTCCACTATTCAGCATTCTGTTTGATGCACCACTGAGGAGACTTTGCCAGCACCTTGTATACAGCTGGGCCTTGTTCTTCCAATGGCAGGTATTTATTCTCATTCATACCTCCATCCAGAAATGAGCATTCCCCACCGCATGCCAAGGGAGTCTCCAGAGTAGACAGAAATACTCCATTACCACTAATAATGGGACTCAAGCATTTCAGAAGCTTTTCCTAATTGAGCTGCTGAACATCCCTATGAAGTAGGTAACTATTATCATCCCCAATTACTGTCAAGAAGCTAAGCTACTAAGACATTAAATGGCATGGTGGAACCTAAATGAAAGTCAGAGGCTGTCCCGATGCTGCAGGAAGATGGACGTTTGAGGTTCTCAGGCAATCCATTCCCTTTGACTGGTCTCAAAGTCAGTAAGAACACATAGGTTTGAGCCCTCATTCTATTATCTGTTAGTAGAATTAGGGCAACAGCCCTGGACAAATCACTTTACCTCTCAATGCCTCAGTTTCCTCATCTCAAAGATGGGATTGCACTAAATGATCTGGAAGGTTCCTTCAGATCAGTTCTGATGGGGGGGGGCAGCTCTAAAAGTAATAATTGTTTCCCATAAGGCTGTGTACCCAGAGTGGAAAAAACTAGAAGGAAGAAGCCAGAAGTCAAGAGGGTCTGACAGCCTTCCCTGAAGTTTCTGTTCTGCCCACATTCTGTGGACGTGATGGTTCCTTGCTAATGGACTTGGGCTCAATTTCTTTGTGACTTTTCCTTTTTGTAGTAAACAGATTTAGGTTCCAAATGCTTACTGGTTGTCTTGATTGTTAGCATGTGTGCTAGCTCAAATACTCTCGAGTAGCAAGCCAAATGCAGAGATTCTCAAAGGGACTGAGAAAATAGGAAATTCCTATTGTTGTGGTAACTCTTTCCAGCAAGGCAGATAGAGATCTACCCATGACTTAGTCCAGGTGTCCTAGAGGGTTGTCTGAGGCATTGAAGGGTCAAGTGACCTGTCCAGGGTCCTGCAGATAGTGTCAGAAGGGATGATTGGAATCCAGGTTTTCCTCACTCTAATTCCAGTGTTCTATCTGTGCTGATATGTTGCCTCAGAAGTATTAATAACTGAGAATTCCTATAGATTGAGCTTCTGTGCATTTATCGGAGTTGAGAGTCAGCCATGAGCTAAGCTGTGATTCTAAAGCAGTGTCGTCAAGACTGTGTTTGTTGTGGTCCTGAAGGATGGATGATTGACCGCAGTTAGGGCATATGGCAGAGGTTTTCTTAAGAGTTTGGTTTCTTAAGAGTTATCCCTAGTTAGGGGTACAACCTTAACCTCTGCCCAAGAAGACCTGAAGAAAATGGAATTCCAGTACTTAAAGATCCCTTCTGCCATTTGCCCAAACTTTGCTCGGTCTTCCACTGTTTCCTCCCCCATTCTACCACCCAATACTTTAAAGTGAGGTCACATTAAAATGAACACTGAGAGCAGCCTTAAAGGAGAAAAAGGGTCAGTGGTTGGCATGGGAAAGACATGAGGACAATAAATAGTCTGAGAATCTAAAATCTAGACCTAGAAGGGGCCAAAGAACTGAAGGAACTTGAACAAAATCACATAGATCGTAAGTAACAGAATCAGGAGTTTAACCTTTGGCTACAGAACCCATCTTCCTCACTGTACCCAGTTCTATCAAGGCAGATCATAGGTGTTTCTAGGTTTCATTTTCGCCCCTGTATCCCCAGCACCTACCACAAGCCCTGGTACATAGTAGGTACTTAATAAATGTGTGTTAATGGATGAATTGGTAAGGCTCAGGTCTATTTTCTCACTGGCTAATAGAAGCCTTCTCTTTCACTCTTCGCCACCTGGTGCCAGGAACAGTAGCAGCAAAGCTCCAGAATATACTATGCCCTAAGAATGGCTATAGCCTAATGAGGACTCATAACCACATGGCATAGTAAAAAGAATATTGACTCTGGAGTCTGAGGCCTTGAATTCAAATCCCACTGCAACTCTTGCTGCCCGTGTGACCTTGAATAAGTCATTTCATCTCTGTGTCTCATTTTCCTCATCAATAAAATGAGGAGATTGAAGTAGATTAGCTTTTGAAGTCCCTTCCAGCTCTAAACCTAAATCTATGATCCCACCTTGCTCTGCTTTTAGCCACTAAGCAGAATGTCAGGTCGCTTTGTAGAATAAGGGGTGAGGAACAGGGGGGAAGGACTGGGAGTTTCTTAGGGAGGAGGACTGAAATGGACTAAAATGGACTGAAACTATAAAGCATTATATGGATGGGTGCTATGAAGGGCCTCCCTCAGAAGGTAATGAGTGCCCCATCACTGGAGCCCTTTCAGAAGAGACTGAATGGCTATTTGTCAAGGATGTTGCTGGGGGAAGGTGTGGGGGAAGAAAGTCAGATTCCTGATTGGGTTAGGGATGAAATGACCTCTAAGATCTCTTCCAACTCAGAAGCTGGGATTTTGTGATAAAGTTGCTTAAAAGGGTGAACTGTTTTGCTTCTTCTGAACCAGGAAAAATCTGGCAGAATCAGACCTCTTAGAGTTACCCACAATTGGTGGTCATCCCTGATGGTTCTCAAGGAAGCATTTGATTTTGAACCCACCCCAGATCCTCAAGGTCATGGCCACCAGCAGTCAGGTTTTTTTCCAAAGACTTTGTTCTTTTTGGTGGCTAGACGTGGGAGAGGGGAGGCTGGTGGTTAAAGAAACACATTGCCCATGGTGGAGACAACAGCCCGTAGCCTTGGCAACCAGACTAGGTTATGCAGAGACTATTTGAAAAAAAAATTAAGAAAAAAAACTACACCTGAGATTTCAAAACTAAAAGGTGCTCCACGCTGAAGACAGACCAGCTCAGCAACACACACACACACACACACACACACACACACACACACACACACAGAGCTGTGAGTGCCCACTCTCATCTACTTGCATGATGTCACTTCTTTACTGAGAGCATCCCTTTCAGACAGGGTGGGGGTGGGGACTGCCTTCTTCCACTGCCAGAGGCACAAAATCAGTGGCTGCTGCACCCAACTGCTGATTTTCCCTGCTGCCAAGATGAATGGGAGCTCTAGAAAGAAGGAACAGGCATTTCAGCCTTCCTCCCTTCTGGGAAGAAGGAGAGCCCCAGCTGGCCCCTCGTTGCCTTCTGGTACCTGCTACGGATTCACTTATCCATCATTCTTCCTGAGCTGGAAATGACCAGCAGGCTCCAGTGTAGCACTCCCAGGGGACTGGCCCCTTGCATCCTCACACAGCCTCAAGACTTCCAGGCCATTCTGGGAAGTGGTCACACCCAGGCAGTTACCTAGTGCAGTGAGCCCTGAATTGGGAGTCAGAGGAGCTGGATTCAAATTCCAGTTCTGCAACTTTGAATCCATGTGATCTTAGCAAGTCATTTAACTTTGCATCTTCACTCTGTCTTTTTGTGGGTTCTGCTGCTTTAGAATTTGTTTAGAGCCATTTTTTACAGGTATTTAGAGGGGTTTGGGGGAGAGCTCAAGCAAGTCACTGCTTTTACTCCACCATCTTGGCTCCGCCAACTTTGCATCTTCAACGAGATTTCATTGCTCTGAGTTTCAGATTCCTCAAGTACAAAATGGGGATTGGGAGGGGAGGGAACTGAGTGGACTACATGACCTGTGAAATCTCTTCCAAATCTCTATCAATGAGATATTACTTTAAGTATTTATTAAAAGTCTTCTTGTTGTTCTTCAGTCATATCTGACTCTTCATGACCCCATTTGGTTTTTTTGGGGAGGAATATACTGGAGTGGTTTGCCATTTCCTCCTCCAGCTCATTTTACAGATCAGGAAACTGAGGCAAACAGAGTTAAGTGACTTGCCCAGAGTCACACAGCTAGTAAATGTCAGAGTCCAGATTTGAACACAAAAAAAATGAGTTTTCCTGACTCCAGGTCTGGTGCTGTATCCACTGCTCCACTTAACTGCCCCAATTAAAAGTTTACTATGGGCCAAAAACTATGTTTAAGTTTATGATCTTATAGGAGGCCATTGGGGTTTTTTCTTCCTTAATAGTATTTTTCCATTTACATATACAGATATTTTCCAACATTCATTTTTGTGAGATTCTGAGTCCCAAATTTTTCTCCCTCCCTTCCTTCCCCACTCCCCAAGACAGCAAGCAATCTGATATAGGTTATACATGTACAATCATGTTAAAAATATTTCCACATTAGTCATGTTGTGAAAGAACAAAAGGGAAAAGCCATGAGGAAGAAAAAGCAAAAAACAAAACAAAAGTGAAAATAGTATGCTTCCATCTGCATTCAGACTCCATAGTTCCTTCTCTGGATGTGGCTAGCATTTTCTATCAGGAGTCTTTTGGAATAGTATTGGATTACTGTACTGCTGAGAAGAGCTAAGGTTTATGAACCTATAAATGCTTTTTTTTTTGGAGGTGGGGCATCTACAATCCCTCTGCTGATGCAACTTTTAGTCTTAGAGAATTGCTTGGGCCACTGGGAGATTGTAACTTGCTTAGGGTCACATAGCTTGTATGCTGATATCAGAAGAAGGGCTTGATTCTGGCTCTCAGAAAACCAGCCCTCTCCTCATATTAGTCCCACTCAACCTATCACTGATGCTCCCAATGCTCCTGCAGTTGTCCCACAAACTTAAACATCTTGACCCAGAGAGAGATTCCCTGTCCCTGCTGTTATAGAATGTACTTTACTAGGTAGGAATGTACAATGCCCTCATAGAATCCTATAATCTTAGATCTGTAAGAGACTTTAAAAATCACCTGGTTCACTGCTAGGTCTAAATCCCAAAGATATTTTTAAAAAGGGGAGGGGGAAGGATCTATTATACAAAAATATTTATAGTAGCTCTTTTTCTGGTGGCTAAGAATTGGAAATCAAAGGGATGCCCATCAATTGGGGAATGGCCCAGCAAACTATGGTATATGGTTGTGATGCAATATTATTGCTGTAAGAAATGACAAGCAGCATGATTTCAGAAAAAAATTGGAAAGACTTACATGAACTGATGCAAAGTAAAGTGAACAGAACCAGGAGAACGTTGTACACAGTAACAGCAATATTGTATGATGAAGAACTACGAATGATTTAGCTAGTCTCAACAATACAATGATCTAAGATAATCCCAAACACTAATGATGAAGCATACTATCCACCCCCAGAGAAAGAACTGATATTGATCAAATAGACTGAAGCATGCTACATTTCACTTTCTTTCATTCTCTTTCTTTTATTCCGGTCTTCTTGTACAAAATGACTAATATGGAAATGTTTTACATAATGGCACATATATAACCGACATGTGAATACTTACCATCTCAGGGAAGGGGGAGGGCAGGTAAGGAGGGAGGGATAGAATATGGGACTCAAAAATTTTTTTAAAAGTTTAAAAACTGTTTTAACATGTAATTGAGGGAAAATAAAATATACTTTAAAAACTTTATAAAGTCATCTGGTCTGTTGAATCCATTTTACAGATAAGGAAAGTGAATCCCCAAGGTTAACTAATTTGCTTGAGATCATTCATTGATTTGAAGAGCAGAGATAAAACTAAAACCCAGGTATCCTACCTCCCAACTCCATGCTCTTACTCATAGACTGCCAGATGGTGGAGTAGATAGCATGTTGGACCTGGAGTCTGGACAAATTACGTTCCTTATCTTGCCTCAGACACTAGCTATGACATTCTGGAGAAGTCACTTAATTTCTCTCTGTCTCAGTTTCCCCATCTTATAAAATAGCACCTACCTCACAGGGTTATTGTGAAAATCAAATGAGATAATGTGTACAAAGTGCTTTGCAAATCTTAAAGCATTATATCAATTCTGACTAGTAGCAGTAGTAGTGTATGCCTCACTGCCCCAGTACAGTCATTTTTGAGCCATTCTCTGAGCTTGGTCTCTTTCTGCTCCAAATAATCTGGAGTGACTCTGAGACCAGCTTTTTATGCCTGGGGGAATTCAGAGCTCATACCTTTTGTAAACAGGCATTTTCCTCCACCTGCCTTATTTTTCCCTTGCCTGTCAGTTGGGCTTGTGAAGCAATCCCAGGGAAGGGATCGAAACCTTCCAGAAAATTCCACCAGTTATGTAATATTCCATTGCTACAGGTATTGGACTAAAATTCCTTTGCGTCTTCTAGAACTGCATGGATATTGGCTGCTGCCACTGCTTTGTGCATTGAAGATGTTGTCTTAGTTTTAATGCAGTGAGTGCTATCCCATGGAGCATGATTGGGATTGGCCTGGAGCCCAGCTCTCTTGGTCGGTGGAGGTGGCAGTGGAGAGGGATTGCTCTCTTGGTGGTGTCGGGGTTGGAGATTGTCTCTATGCCCCACCCTCCAGCAGAAATCGAAGAGAAAACTGTTGCTGTCTGTGTTTTGACAGAGGCTATTGCAATAGGGACCAGAAACCATCTCTTTCTACCCTGTAGCTCAAAGTGGGCAGTCCTTCTGGCTCAGTACCAATCCTTCCTAGCTTTCCAATCTTTTAGCACATTACTCTCCTCCACACACCCCAACAGTTCAACCACAATACAATAATTTCTTGTTCCTCATACATGACCCTCCCTCTCCTGGTCTGCCCAATATACTGGCCAACCCCACACCTGGAAATCTCCTTCCAAATCTCTGACTCCTCATTGGTAGTGATTTCCCCTTCTAATCTGATCAAAAGAGTCTAGCTCCCCAATTCCTTCTAGCTACTCTCAGAGAAATACTGACAAACGGGTCCCAATCTAGAATCCCTGCTCATGCTGGGGGAAATGGAGATGAAAGACCACTCTGAGGGCCATGACCTGACTTGGTTCCATGAGAATCCATATTGACCACCATGTATGGATACCCCAAACTATAGGTGCTGGGGTCCTTGACTCACTAAAGGTTTTATAAGTTCCCTTTAAAAATTGAAACATATGAGCTGTGTGACTTTGGGCAAGTCATTTCACCTCTGCCTCAGTTTCCCCAGCTGTCAAGTGGAGATCAGAATGCTGGGAGGCACCATTGAGATAACATTTGTATAGTATTTTGCAAATTGTGAAGAGCCATATAAATGTGTACCTATAAGTCCCACTGTGAAAAAATAAATAAATGAAAACTGAAACATAGTGGTACAAGCCTATAATCCCTACTGCAGGGAAGGTTGAGGCTGGTGGATCTCTTGAGCTTGGGAGTTCTAAGCTGTAGTGGGCTAATCAGATGGGGCATCTGCACTAAATTCAGCATTCATGTCGTTAGCCTCCAGAAAAGGTGTAGGGGGGGGGGCACCAGATTGCTTAAGGAAACAATTACATAGAGCAGATCAAAGTTCCTGGACTCATCAAAGTGGAAATGACCCAAGAGTGGTTCCCGTATTTCCAGCCTAAGCAAAATGGGAGATCCAGTCTTTTTTTTTAAAGTGTCCTTTTTTTGAGGACTCTACCAATTGTATCTCAATGATAATTTGTCCAAATTAGTGTAGTATTGATCAGGAGAACCTAATCAATTCAATGCAATCCTAGGGAAGTAAGCTATTGTTTGGGACTTTTGACTGCATCCCTCCATGGAGGCTGAAGGGTAGGCCCATGCATAGCTCCTTAAGAGGAGTGAGGACTTTTGAGGTTGACTTAACCCATTGTTTTTTCATTGAGGGTGAGTGATTTGATTGGATCAAATTGTGTAACCCCTTTGTACAGAATCCTTAGCAACTACCATGAATTATTCTAATATGAATAACGATGAGAAGGGGGTTTCTTTTCTAGCAATTCCAAATTTGGCTCAAGGGAAGTCCAATCCCTTACTATAATCTGATTAGATTAGAGGCCTATTAAAATCCCTGGGGTAAGGTGGGACTTCCTGAGAAAGAGGAGAATTGAATTGATGAAATCAACACTGTCCTATATATATGTATCATTAGCATGGTTGTTTCCATGAGTCCTCAGAGACCTTGACACAACCTATGTTGTGTCAAACTATATTGTGAAACTCTGGATGAGGACAAAGTGAACCACAGATATGATTTTTGGAGAAGCCCCAAAGATGGAATCCAATTTGTCTAACCCCAGAGCTTGGACCACTGGGCCACAGGTTACTTTAAACTAGACAAGTAGCTAGGACAAATCACTCAGGTCAAGTTTTGGTTAATGCATCCCTTCCCTTCTCCAGGTCTGGTTTGTTTTTTTTTTTCATTCGTTTGTTTGTTTTTTCATCTGTAAAATGAGAAGTTTGGACATCCAGAGTTTTTCTTTCACCATTTTTGTGTCTTGGACCCCTTTGGCAGGTTAGTAAAAAGCTATGGACCCTTTCTTATAAGAATGTTTTTGAATGAATGAAATGAAATATATTGGATTACAAAGGAAGCCAATTATATTGAAATACATATACCAAAATACGTTTTTATAAAAATTCACGGGCCCCCTGAGGCAGCTGGGTGGCACAATAGATACAGCTAGCCTATAGGCAATAAGACCTGAGTTCAAATCATCCTCAGGCATTAGCTGTGTGACCCTGGGCAAGTCACTTAACTTCTGCCTGCCTCCTTTTCCTCAACTTAAAAATGGGGATAATAACAGCACCTACCTCATAGGGCTGCTGTGAATATAAAATGAGATAATACTTCATAAGGAATTTAGCACAGTGCCTGGCACATAGTAGACACTATAGAAATGCTTATTTCCTTCTTCCCTCTGATAGTTAAGAACCCCTGGACCAGATGGTTTCTAAGGTCCTCCCCAGCATTGAGTTGACAAGAGACTGAAGCTTTTGGGAAGGGTAGTTAAAAACCAGGCAGAACATTACTTAAAACAGAACTGGGAGACTTTTAGAAAGGGGAGGGCAACTTTAAAATTTTGCCAGGGGCCAGTTCTCTGCAGGGGACAAAGCAGACCACCCCCATTGATCAGAATTACATGCTTTAGTACCACTTATGTTTCCCAGGCAGAGAATTTTTTTTTTTAATGCTCTCTCCTTGATAAATTGAGTCTTTCATCATACCAGCAAGCCTGGATGCTGGCAGAGTATCAAATGGACACTTAGAGATATATGTTTCAAATATGCAAGGAGTGATATAGGCAAATAATTTATACAATGCTAGCCCTCTTTTCTTGTTTCAATATAGACATACCAACCATGGAAAAGCAACAGTAGCTGTTGGTTGATTTCCCCCCCACCCCAGCTGCTCTACCCTGGGTTTCCCACTGTTAGAATCTGTTCCCCCAGTTGGAGGTACTCAGCTAACCCTTCCACCAAGGTCAAAGGGCAGGGGACCTGCATTTCCCTGTTGTTTCCTTTACTCAATTCATTCAACCATTTACTGAGTTGTTTTGCTTTGGAGTTGTTTCTTTTCTTTTCCTTTCTCTTCTCTTCTCTTGTTTTTCGGTCCAGAGCTATGATTGCATTGGTGTGGCAAATTCCTGGTGTAAACACATCATTCACCAATGCAAATAGGCAACTCACCTGTAACTTAAGAGTTTTCGGGAGTTGTCTGGGGACACAGAGACTTCCCCAGTCACACAGCCAGTTTAGTAGGAGGCAGGACTGAGCCCAGCTCTGCTTGTGTCCAAGGCTGGGTCTTTATGAACTCCCTACAATACAGCGGAAGGAGCATCAGCACTAGGTTAAAGCATCTCCAGTCAAGTCTTGCCTTTGAAGCTGACTCCCTGTGTGTCATGGGACCAATTCGTCAACTTGCATTTATCAAGCATCTGCTAGGTATCAAGCCCTGTGCTAAGCACTAGGGATACAAAGGAAGGCAAAAATCGGCTCTGCTCTCAAGGAGCAGAAAGTCTGATGGATAGGCTAATCATTTAATCTCTCTGAGTCTTGGCTTCTGCATCGATGAAAGGAGGGGGGGTCTGGATCAAATGGCTTCTGAGGTCCCCTACACCTCTAAATTGATGAGCCTACTATATGCTGCCTCTTACATTGTGAGTACCTTGTATATAAGATTTCAGATGTAATACCCCATGACCTGCTTTATCCCCAGAACTTCAAATCAAAACCTATCCATCTTATTTCTTATCTCCTTGTTCATTTATCTTTGTCTCCTCCAGCTCCCTCCCTTTTCAATCCAATCAGCTACCAAGTTCCAGAAAGCCTAGCCCTACAATCTCTCTCATCCTCCACATTCTCTCCTTATCTATTGCTACTGCTACCATCCTAGCATAAGCCTTCATTACCACATGCCTGGACTCTTTCTCTTTCCTTCCTTCCTTCTTTTCTTTCCTTTTCATTCTTTTCTTTCTCTTTTTTTCTTCCTTCTTTTCTCTCTTCTTTCCTTCCTTTTTTCTTTCCTCCTCCCTCCCTTCCTTTTTTCTTTCCTTCCTTTCTCTTTCTTTTTCTTCCAAATTGTTACTTATGTCTTTTGTTTTTGTGTCACCTTTATTTCCTAATATATCCCCCACACACACACTCAGAGCCTTCTAAGAACAAAATGAAAAAAGAAAAAAAAAGTTCAGCAAAACGAACCAATACCTCAACCTCCTCTGACATTATAGCCAGTGCTCCACACCCCATGATCAGCTATCTCTGCAAAGAAGAGGAGGGGAAGAGGCACATTTGTCTTTAGCTGGAGTTGGAAGAACAAAGCTGCTCACACCTCTTGGATGAGTCATCAGCGACATTAGTGCTGAACCACTCCTTCAATCACTTGGAGGACCAACAGACTTTACCATTTGCCTGACTCTAGGTCCTAAGGTCCTCTGGGTCTTGCTATCAGCCCCGCTGCAGTGCTTTCCCCAAGTACTGCCAAATGATTGGGTGATGTACCCATAGGATTTCAGGGTCTTTCCATATGCCCAGTAGTTGAACTCATATGTGTGGTCTCCCCAGTTGGAATTGTGAACTTGTGAGAGCAGGGTCTGCCTGTGATTTTCCCCTTTGTTAGGGCAGCTAGGCAGCACAAAGGACAGAGCATTGGGCTTAGGATCAGGAAGACTCATCTTCCTGAGTTCAAATCTGGCTTCAGACACTTACTAGCTGTGTGATCCTGGGCAAATCACTTAACTCTGCCTCAGTTTCCTTATCTGTAAAATGAGCTGGAAAAGGAAATGGCAAACCCCTCCAGCATCTTTGCTAAGAAAATCCCAAATGGGGTCACAAAGAGTTGGATACGACTGAACAACAAAATCCTCAGTGTTTAACACAGAGCCTGGCACATATTAAGCACTTCAAAATGGTTTTCCACTCATTCATTCTTTCATTAAGGGCCAAGCTCAGTCATTAGAATTCCACAATATTCAATTTCAGTTTTCTTCTTTGTTGTTCTTTCCATTTCCATGGTCATAGTCAATGTGCATATTGTTTTCCTGGTCCAAAAGAATGGCCCATTCTCTTCTGCATTCCTCATATTCATCATTCTTTACCTATGTAGTAACTTTCCATTACATCTGTGGTGTTTTGGGGATGGCTCTTATTGGCTCTTGTGAAAGCTGATTATTAAATTTTCACTGGAAGCATTTACACCTCAGGAATCACCAAAATAGTTACTGTTTTGTTGATTGCTAGTTTTAAGAACCTGAAGGAGAAAGTGTTAATAATAGAAATTAAACTGAAAAGAATATGAGCATTTAGGTTTTGGGGGTTTTTCTTTTCCTTTTGGAGAGACAGTTGTTAAATGTTTACCAGCACACCTCTGTCTCTATTCATGTAGCACAATTTGTTTAGCTCTTCCCTAATAGAGGATCTCACCTCTTTTGTTTCCAGTTCTTTGATACTACAAAAGCTGAACTTTCATGATATTGTTATTGTTTGGTAGTGCCCTACTCTTTGTGGCCCCATTTTGGGGTTTTCTTAGAAAAGATACCGGAGTGGTTTGCCATTTTCTTTTCCAGCCTCAGATAACTTAACTAGCTGTGTGACCCTGGGCAAATCACTTAACCCTATTTGCCTCAGTTTCCCTTTCTGTAAAATGATCTGGAGAAGGAACCCTACTCTGTCTTCCAATCAATTGTTCACACTTCTGCTACACATCTTTTTATGTCTAGCTTTGGTTAGATCATTTCTTTATTTAAAAGTCTTCAGTGTTTTCCTATTACCTATGGAGTAAAGTCAAGACTCCTTTGCCAGGTATTAAAGGCTCTCAATTAAATTTCATTCATAGCATTTATTAATTGCCTCCTCCATAGAAGGCATTTTGCTATGTGCTAGGAATCCACTGACCAAAGAATTGCAAGTCTCTGGCTTAAGATACTAACATTCCACTGAGGGATACATGTATGATGATAAATAAATACAAAATATATACAATGGAAATACAAAATAATTTTGTGGAGGTGGGAACAACTGGGAAGATCAGGAAAGGCCTTGGTATAATTGGTGGCAAGCTGAGCTTTGCTGGAAGCTAGCCATTCTGAAAAAATGAGATAAGGAGAGAGAACAACCCAGAAAAGAGGGACAGAATAAACAAAGGCATGGAACCAAGAGATGGATGGTCTTGTACCACTAGGCCAGTCTGGCTGGAAGATGGAAGGTTTGGAGGAAAGTAATGGGGAAAAATCTGGAAAAGTGGAGCCTGACCATTATGGCTTTTTAAAAGCCAAACAGGGGAGTGTGCATTTTATCCTAGGGGTAAGAGGGACCCACTGAAGTTTCTTAAGCAGGGTGGTGACATGGCCAGATCTGTGTATTAGATGTCAATTTGGAGGCTAGATTGAAAACTATGATGTATAAAATATTCAAGAGACATAGCTTCTGGGTAATTGATCATTTTATTGATCAGGCTAGTAATAATCAGTAAAGTGGGTCAGTGACACCCTCGAATGCCAAAGACCTTATGGAACATATTCAAGCTTATGTGCTCTTGGAGAAGTGGGTGTTCCTGAGGGTGGCAATTGACTCTGATTGGTTAAATGAGAGAGAATACATATTCTAATGAGGGGTGGGCCTATTCTAATGAGGGTCTGGGGGAACAAGACTTTGACTGCTCAGACCTGTCTGACTAGAACACAATTGGCCAGATTTCACCCAGATTAGATTAAATTCTTTGTAAATAATAAAGGCAGTGAGACCCATGAGGAGGTAATTGAAATGAACCAGGAGAAAGGTGATGAGAATTTGAACAAGAGTGGTGCCCATGTGAGGGGGAAGAAGGGAGCAGTGCAAGAAGTGTGGAGATGGAATCAGCTATCTGGTGCCACCTGATCTCTCTGGCCTTCTCTGCTCCTCCTCACTCCATGCATCCTCACTCCAACCAAACTGAACCACTCCCCATCTTCTGAATGTGCCACACACTCACCCTGCCTGCCTCCACGCCTTTGCTAGCAGCATTCGCTATGCCTGGAATGTCCTCTCTGGAATGTCCCTGTTGGCCAGCTGAATTCCTTCCCATCCTTTAAAGCCCTACTCAAATGCCACCTCCCCCGAGAAGTTTTCACTGCTCTCCCTTCACTAAGTGTCTTTCATGCTCAGACCTCACAGAACACTTCACTTTTCACCTCTTTAAGGAATGTACTTATTCACAATTTGCCTTGCATTTGGTTTTCTGCATATGTGTCACATAGAGCAGTAGAATGTAAGTCCTCGATGCTTCGTCTTTGCATGCCTAGATGTCAGTAATACAAAGACAAAACAGAAGGTTAGGAAATTGAGGTCCAAAGCAATGTAGTGTCCTGCAAGTGGCATGGTGGAGAGAAGGCTGGACCAGGGGTTAGGAAAACCTGAGTTCAAATTCTACTCAGACATTTACTAGCTGTGTGACCCTAGGCAAATCACGTAACCTCTCAGCTTCAGTTTCCTCATCTGTTACCTCACCAGAGTGATGCTGTGAGAGTCAAATGAGATAATATTATATAAAGCACTTTGGAAATTTGGTTTTTGTTTTGTTTTGTTTTGGGGTGGTTTTTTTTAAGCTATTGGGGTTAAGTGACTTGCCCAGGGTCACACAGCTAGTAAGTGTCAAGTGTTCGGTCTCAGGCTGGATTTGAACTCAGGTCCTCCTGACTTCAGGGCCGGTGCTCTATCCACTGTGCCACCTAGCTGCCCCTCACTTTGGAAATTTAAAAATGCTGTATTTATAGTTAAGTTGTTTCAGTTGCATCCTATTCTTTGTGACCCCATTTGGGTTTTGGGGGGTTTTTTGTCAAAGATACTGGAGTACTTTGCCATTTCCTTCTCCAACTAATTTTACAGAGGAAGAAACTGAGGCAAACAGGATTAAGTGATTTGTGCAAGGTCACATAGCTAGGAAAGTGTCTGATTTGAACTCTGGAAGATGACTCCTTCTGACTCCAAGACTGGCACTCTATGCCCTGCTCCACCTAGGTGCCCTGTGCTAGCTATTATTATCATGATTATTTTCTCCCCTCTTCCATCCCAGCCTAGAGTGACAGAGAAGAAGAGGGGTTGGTCATTTGTACCAAATGCTACAGAAAAATCAAGAAGAATGGGGACTGACATAAAGTCATTAGTAGGGAGCATGACTAGTGTTGGGGAGTAAAGTTGGGGGAATGAGAGGCCATGCTGACACTTTGATGTTAATTTAACAGGGATGGGGAGTCACTCCAGTTTTTTGGGTTTTTTTCCACACACACACAGATATCACAGCAGGATATAATTATAGTTGTGGAGGAAGGGGTTGAAGTGGGGCAGTGGAATGATTAATGAATTTTGAGTCAAAGGACCCAGATTCAAATTCCAGCTCTACCCTTTACTATTTATGTGACCTAGGACAAAGACTCATGACTAGCCATACGCCAACACACTCAAATGGATCTGTGATAGCTTTGAAAGGTCTCCTCAACAATGCTGTTAATCTGACTGTCCATCCTGTATAACTTCTGTACATGACCTTGCTTGAATTCAACACTGCACACCCTTGGCACCTCCTACTTCTTCTGACATCCCAAGGATAGCAAAGAGTGCTCTGGCTGTCTATTGGTAACACCTTGATGCTGTCACACAACCAGCCTGGCCTTTCTCCCAATTATAGATTCTCTGATGACATCTTTCACTCCTCTACTTCAGGTAACTGGTTACATGTTGCGGATTGTTCATCCCGCCATGCACCTCTCCACTAATCTCAGTGACATTTTCATGCTCATCCATTCTCAATTAACCGGACATTGACATAGTCCATGTCTCACAGTTACGTAACACCTGTAGAACATGGTACTAAATTGGATGTGTAAACCATATTTGAAAGAAACAGGAGAGATAAAAAGGCATAGAGCAAGGGGTAGCAGACCTCTCTTTCTTCCTCACCCCCATTGGCAATAGTGTCTCATGGTAAAAGCACATGACTGTAAGAACTTTGTATGTAGCCTGAGAGGGAAATTCAAGGATAGTGCTTCCTGAATTTCCATCAGTGTAGCCAAGGTCAAGAAGAAGGCTTGGCCTGTGGAACTGGCATCCTGTTTGGGACAGGGTAGGTATGATAGTTACACATGATGGGCAGCCATGAATGGATATGAAGACACAGTGAAGGAGATTGTTTGCTGGTCATAGGATAATGATTCTGGTTCTGTCTTTAAAAGATGGCAGTGTCCTAGCCAGAGACTTCAGCTGAGCCACAAGGAGTAGGTTGCAACTGGCTATGAAAGGGATACTCACTGGTGGGAACTCATGAGATACTGTTTGAAGATCTAGAGTGCTGGAACCTTGTGTAGTCAACTTCAAGGGAACTTGTCCTATAAGTTAAAAGGTCACCCAAAGAGGTGCTACATGAGGAAATGAGGAAGTAGAGAGAGGAATCATGGTGGAAAGCACTTGGGTACAGATGACATGATATAGCAGCTATGTATGTGACATAGCAAATAGAACACCAGCCTTGAAGTCAGAAAGAGTTGAGGTCAAATCCGGCCTCCCACACTTACTAGCTGTGTGACCCTAAGTCACTTATCCTCTCTCAGGATCAGTTTCCTCATCTGTAAAATGAGGGTAATAATAGCATCTACCTCAGAAGGATATTAGGAAGATCAAGTGAGACACATGTACAACACTGTGAGGTAGATGTTAGCTATATAAATGTTAATTATTATCATAGCTAGCGAAGTTCCTCAGTGGTTATATGTTACAGGCTGCTCACCCCACCATGTATGTATTATAGTTTTTATTTGTTTGTTTGCTTTGTTTTTTTGTTTTTGCTTTTTTGGATGAGGCAATCAGGGTTAAGTGACTTGTCCAGGGTCACACAGCTAGTAAGTGTTATATATCTGAGGCCGCATTTGAACTCAGGTCCTTCTCACTCCAAGGCTGTTGCTCTATCCACTGCTCCACCTAGCTGCCCCTGTACATGTATTATAGTACTGAAGAGTGCTGGATTTGAAGTGAAAGGATTTGAGTTCAAATCCTTACTACTCTATCACTTACTTGTGTGACCTTGGCTAAATCATTTACCTTCTCTTGGGCTCAGTTTCCTTACCTGAAAGGGTTAAATTAAGTGCAGTAGAAATTTAGAGTCATGGGATCCGAGTTCAAATTCCACCTCTGCCCTTCCTACCTGTATTTAGGCAGCTTGGTGGCATAACGGGTAGAGTGCTGAGGTTGGAGTCATCCAGCCCTTAGTTCAAATCCACCTTCAGACACTACTAGCTGTGTGCCCCTGGGCAAGTCACTTAACTGCTGCCTGCCTCAGATTTCCTCATTCAAACTCCATTCCCTATCCCAAACTACTCAAGATAAAATAGCATCTATCTCACAGGGCTGTTAAGAGGATCAAATGAGATAATAGTTGTAAAGCACCCAGCACAGTGACTGGCACATAGGAGGTGCTATATTAATGCTTATTCCCTTCCCTTTCCTAAATGAGTCTGACCCTAGGTAGGTCACTATTGAGTCCCTTTTGTAAATGGATGGCATCTGAGGTCCCTTCCAGTTCTTGATCCATCATCCCCCAACCTTTGCTTGCTTGCTTTTCAAAATGAATTGCTCGGATAGGCATCCCCTCCTCCCCTTACTAAATAGCAGGGTATCTAAGGGAATGGAAAACCTCTGTTCCTCCAGCAGCAACCTCTGAGTCCCCTTGCCTCCCATCCGCGTCTCAGGGCATGCCAGCATGGAGCCCATTACCATTTAGAACCCTAGCAAGGGCTTGGTAATTTACTGGGGAGCTCAGACATGTGCCACGGCAGGATTCTGAGGGCAATGGGGCTGCCCTCGCTCCTTGCCGGGGTTTAGTAACGGGAGACAGGTGGCTCATTAAAATTTAGAGAGGGCTCCTGGAAAGCCAGCTTTTGCAAGAAAGCTATTAGAGTAAGTTAGACAGATGAAAAGCCGTGCTGTGCCTGCATTCAGCCAAGAGCAAGTCCTGGCAGGGAGAACATGCGGCTGCCCGGCACTAATTCATAGTCCCCCCCAACTGTATTGCATCACATCTCTAGGAGCCTTGTGTGTGTGCTGCACAAAACAGAGCTCAGCTGCAGCTAAGACATTGGCTAGCTGGTGGTCCCTGGCTGTCTTTCTGCCAGCCGTGGGAGCCTGGGGCCCAGCTGGGCGGGAGGCAGAGGTTTGGGACCCAGCTGGGCAGAAGGCAGAGGCCGGGGCCTATCTGGGTAGCAAGCTAAAGTTTGAGGCCCAGCTGGGTAGGAGAATGAAATCTGGGGCTCAGCTTGGTGGGAGGCAGAGGCTGGGGCCCATCTGGGTAGGAAGCTAAAGTTTGCAGCCAAACAGGGCAGGAGGCTAAGGTTTGGCTCCTAGCTCTCTGATTTACAATATTACAAGTTAGACACAGAGGACAGAATTGGGAGATGAGGTTCAAGGATTCAGTGAATCTTGGAGGGGGAAGTGACCCCCTAGGGCCTTTGCAGCCAACCTTTCCAGAGCCAGAAAAGCAGTCATTCCTATAGTGTCCCTCTCCAGCCCCTACCTAGGTATGGGCTGATTTACCAAACAACTCTCCTCCTTCCCTTCCTAGGGCAGCAGTAGCAACCATCTCCTAGACAAATGTAAAAGAAGGAATAATGAAAGCACGAAGCCAATCCTGAATAGACAATAAAGCACTTACATCTGTAAAGAAATGACCTAAGACTTGGAGACTGTCAGGAGTTTCTACTGAGATGTAAATGAATCTCTTTTCATAATCATTCAAAAACCTATTGTCCAGATTCGGGATTGAGGGGCGGGACTGAAGATGAGATCTCCTTCTCCTTCTTGGAAAGTGTGTGTATGTGGGGGGAGAGGGAGGGCAGGGAGCTTTGGGATCACTGGACCTGAGAGGTTCGATTTGGTTTTTCCATCTCTATCTGCTTTCTTATCATTTTCCTGAAGCCTGTTTTGTGGCTGGAATGAAGTACTTGGAGCCAGGTTTAATTCCTCAGCCAATTAGCCTACCACACCCTTGGGGGTGTACTAAGGTGCTAGGGGCACAAAGAAACTACTTCTGCCCTCAGGGACCTTAGAATCTAGTGGTTCGTGTGCTGGCTGTAAAGAGTCAGGGAAACCTGAGTTCAAATCCAGACTGACATTTTACTAGTTGTGTGACCCTAGCTGTGTGACTTAACTTCTATCTGCCTCAATTTTCTCATCTTTAAAATGGGGTGGCTATACAATATACAATTAATGTTTGTTATTATTATTATCTAACTAGTTACAAAATGTAGACAAGATAATTTGGGGGAGGGGTGGTGAGGAAGCACAAGCAGCTGTTTCCAATCAGTTACAAATTCCATCTCAGACACTAGCCAGGAGACACTGAGCAAATCATTTACTTCTCTTAGCCTCAGTTTCTTCATCTGTAGAATAGGTACAAGAATAGCACTTATTTCATAGGATTCCTGTAAGGATCAAATGTAAGAGCTATGCAAACCTGACTCAACTATAAATGTCAGCTGCTACCTCAAACTGCCTACCGGACACCTCCACCAGGACATCTCGATGGCATCTGAGCTTCAGCTCTAGGCAGGTGGTACAGTGGAAAGAGGGCTAGATTTGATGTCAGGAGACCTGGGTCCAAAACCTCAGCTTCCTAGGTGACACTGGAGAGTTCATTTCATTTTTCTTAGGCATCTTATTTCTGTTGATAGCACTGTTGTCTGCTGGTGGCATGGCCATGTAGTCGGACTCCCAGGTTGGAAACTTTAGTTTTATCTCTGCTTTTTTCCCTTCCTTCACTTTGTACATCCACACATTTGTCAGGACCTGTCACTCTCTTGAATGTATCCCTCCTGCCACAGTCCAGGACTGGGCTCTCAGGCCCTGATCACTACCCACTTAAACTCTTTCCTGATCTTATCCCCACTTTCTCAGTCCTTCAGTCTCTGATTTATACTTCTGGATTAATCTATTTCATACAAAGATCTGATCATGTATTATTCAAAACTCTTCAAAAGTTGCTTCTTGTCTACCAATTAATGTTCAAATTTATTAGCTTAGTTAGTATTCAAAGCCTCCATAATTTGGTGCCACCCTGTGTTACCTTATTTCCTTTCATATTCTCTATGGTTGGGCCAAACTGGACACCATTCCTCTTCTGGGGGATCTGAGTATGCTCAAGAAGAGGGGAAGAGAGAGGGGACTTCCATTTGATTTCAGGACATCCATCTTAAGCTTGTTCTATTTCTTCTGTTGTTTGTCCTTCCTTCTCCCTCTGTCTCTAGCTTCATGTTCTGTTTCCAGCTTCTGTTGGATAGAGGAGAGGCGCTATTCACTTCATGATTAACAAGTTCACACTTGGTCATGTCCTACAAATCCCGGTGATTTTGAACCTTTGCAGACATCATCCAAACCCCATTCCCCCCTACTCAAGTTCTTATCCACATTCCCATCAATCCACCCTTTCCAAAGTTCCAACACAATGTTACCTACCTTTTCCACTGCCCTCTGGAATGTCTGCTTCATAGACAACAGACTTGCTTTCATCTTAAATCTTTTCCTTTCTTACTCCTTCCATCTTTTGGCTATCACTGAGACTTGGCTTCCACATTGTGACAGAGATTCCTTGGCACAAGTTGCACTTTCACCCTTTCCCTTCAATTAACTGGTTGAGGTGGGGGAGTTGGAATATACTTTGCTCCCCATTACCACTTCCAGGTTCTCCCTCTGCTACCTTCACTCAGTAACTTCTCCTCCATTGAAATTTTTCATATACATTTCCCACCCAATCTAAATCCTGGTGGTTATTATCTACAGACTTCCAGGAAACTCCCTTCCCTTCCTCAGTGACTTCAATAGCAGGCTCATAACCTTTCCTCTCATACTCCTACTCCCATACTAGCAGACTTCAACATTGTTGTTCAGTAGTTCAGTTTTGTCTGTCTGTTTCTGACTCTATGGACCATAGCATATCAGTGCTGTCCATGGGGTTTTCTTGGCAAAGATAGTGGAGAAGTTTGCCATTTCCTTCTCCAGTGGATTAAGGCAAACAGAGGTTAAGTGACTTGCCCAGGGTCACACAGCTAGTAAGCGCCTGAGGTTGGATTTGAATATATTGATATATTGATAATCCCTCAAACACACTAACCTCTCAGTTCCCCAACTTACTAATTTTCCGTGACCTACTCCTCTGCCTCACTTCAGCTACATGAAAAGACGGCCATACCATTCATCTTGATATCACGCACAAAATCCATGTTCAAGAACTCTGAAATTCACAATCTATTGGCTTTCCACCTCTCTCTCTGTCTTCCCTTATCTAATTCTGTTCTTCATCCACACTATGACACCCAGTCCCTTGACCCCTTCATTCTCTCCCAGGCCATCACTCCTTCATTATCACTCTTTCCTCCTTTCCCCATCTTGACCCTTTGGTCATATAGCCAATTGTGCCCTGCTAAGCATACTACCATCTGCTGCCTTTGCTCCAACTCATATGCTACTGAATTAAGGTAGAGAAAAATCACAGAACTGTTACAAGATGTCATAAGATCCACCATAAAGCCGTGCTACCTAACCTCAACTGGACCCTCCCTGCTGCTAGGCAATCCTTCTCCTCCTCCGTCATCAATTCACTATCCCACTCTCCCTAGTGGTTCTTCCAAATCTTTTCATCCCTTCTCAAATTTCCCATGGTTCCCCCTGCCCCTAGCTTCTCAGCTGAGAACCTTTTCCTGAAAAAATTGAGGCCATTTGTGGGAAGCTCCCTCCCTACCCTCCAGCTTCATGGTCTATCACTCAGATGCCTTCCTTCTGCCACTATCTCCTCCTTCACCTCTGTCTCACAAGAAGAGATGGCCTGACTCCTTGCCAAGACAAACCTCTCTACCTGTACAAGCCATCCCATTCCAGCCAGTCTCATCCAGCACACTGCCTCCTCTGTCATCCCTACTTTCTTGCTTATTTTCTGTCTCTCCCTGCTTCCCACTTACTGTTACCCTGTATCTTCTACCCTTTGTGGCCAATCACCTTGAGAAGGCCATCTATAACAGGTGCCCCCATTTTCTCTCCTCTCCCTCTCTTCTTAACCCTTTACAATCCAGCTTCCGACCTCATCGTTCCACCAAAATTGATCTCTTCAAAGTTATCGGTGATCTCTCAATTACCAAATCCAAGGGACGTTTCTCTGTCCTCATTGTCCTTGACCTCACTGAAGCCATTGACACTGTTGGTCCCCTCTCTTCTCTTCTCTCTAAGTTTTCAGAATACTAGTCTCTCTTGGTCCTCCTTTTGCCCATGCCTTCTGCCTCTTTTACTCGCTCTTTATCCAGAGCATTCCTGCTAGCTCTCAACATATTCAAAACTGAACTCATTGTCTTTCCCCTTAAACATTCCCCCCCAAAACTTTCTGATTACTCTAGAGGACTGATCCCCAACTCCATCTTCTCAGTCCCCAGGCTTGAAGACCCCGCATCATCCTACATTCCTCACTCTCTCTAACACACACAACCCCATATCCAAATCTATTGCCAAGGTCTGTTGATTTACCTTTGTAACATCTCTCCAATACTCTCCCTTCTCTCCTCTGATACTGCCTCTTCTCGGCTGCAGACACTCATCACCTCACACATGGACTATTGCAAAAGCTGCTGGTGGGTATGCCCACAAGTCTCTCCCAAATCCATTCCATCACCAAAGTTATTTTCTTAAGGCATAACTCCGGTCATGTGATATATCCTCCCTTTCCCCCCATCTCCCTCAATAAACTCCAGTGGCTCTCCATCAACTCCAGGATCAATTACAAAATTATCTTTTTAGCATTCAAGGTCCTTTATAACCTGCCCTCCCTTCCTCTTCCACCTTTCAAGTCTTCTTATACTTTACTCCACCTTCCCCCCAATTATTCTTTGGTCCAATGACACAGGCCTCCTTGCTATTCCCTGAACAAAACAATATACTCTGTCTCTCAGTCTCTGGACATTTCCTCTGGCTGTTGCCTAGGCTTAGAGTGATCTCCTCATCTCTGCCTCGTGGCTTTCTGGATTTCCTGGTTTCCCTCAAATCCCAGCTAAAATCCCACCTCCTATGGGAAGCCTATCTCAATCCCTCTCAATTCTAGTGCCTTCTCTCTGTTGATTATTTTCTATTTATCCTATATGTAGTTTGTTTGTACATAGCTTTTTTTGCTGTTGTCTCTCCCATTAGATTATGAGCTCCTTGCCTCTCCCTGTATCTCCAACCCTTTGCACAGTACCTGGCACATAGTAGCTGCTTAATAAATGATTATCCCCTTCCTCTACCCAATTCCCAATGTTCCTCTAATCTTCCCTTTCTTTCTTGTGATTTTATAACCTTCCATGGGTTATTATACTATCCCTGTGGCACAGACAAACTAACTCCTAAATCTATGTATTCAGCCTATCTCTTTCCTGAACTCTCATCCCACATCACCAACTTCCTATTAGCCATTTCAAATGGATATTCCAGAATCATCTCAAACTCAATGTGTCCAAAACAAAACTTATAAGCTCCATGAGGGCAAAGTCTGTCTTATTTAATCTTTATTTTATTTTTATTTTTTTGTTAAGGCAATTGGGATTAAGTGACTTGCTCAAGGTCACATAGCTAGTAAATGTCAAGTGTTTGGTCAGATGCCAGATTTGAACTCAGGTCCTCCTGACTTCAGGGCCTGTGCTCTATCCACTGTGCCACCTAGCTGTCCCCGTCTTATTTAATCTTTATACATCTTGCCGGCAAAGTTAGGCACTGCATCCAGTTAGAATGAATTGTTTAATTTTCACTGTCAGCACTTATACCTCAGAGATTGGCAAACACTACAAATGAGGGCTTGATTTATTGTTTTGTTGATTTTCTAGACTTAAGAAAGTGATGGAGAAAATGTTAATGCAGATTAAATTGAAAAGTGTGTCTAAATACCCCCCCCCGCTCATTGTTAAACATTTACCAGTACACACTTATACTAGCACCAAGCACAGTGCCCAAATATTGACATTGGAATTGAAATGAGAGTGTTTGACCTGAGTTAGGTCCCAAATAGAATGAAGAGAGAAGTCAGCAAAAAAGATGACCTTTATTATGACAATTATGTGTATAAAAAAAAAAAAGGAAATAGTCCTTGCCCTCAAGGGGCTTATATTCAAGAAATATGACATAAAGATACAAAGTATACAAAGTTATGTGGTCATTTCTTTTTTTCAAAATTAATTTATTTTTAGTTTTCAACATTAACTTCCATACGCTTTTGAGTTTCAAATTTTCTTCCCCTCTCTTTCTGCCTCCCTCCCCAAGACAGCTTGCAATCTGATATAGTCTCTACATATACATTCCTATTAAATATATTTTCACATTAGTCATGTTGTAAAGAAGAATTAGAACCAATAGGAGGAACCACAAGAAAGAAGAAACAAAACAAAACAGAAGAAAAAAAGAGCAAATAGTATGCTTCAATCTGCATTCAATAGTTCTTTCCTGGATGTGGATAGCATTTTCCATCATGAGACTTTTGGAGATGTCTTAGATCCTTGCATTGCTGAGAAGAGCCAAGTCTATGAAAGTTAGTCATCGCACAATGAGGCTGTTACTGTGTACAATGTTCTCCTAGTTCTGCTCATTTCACTCAGCATCTGTCCACACAACTCTTTCCAGGTTCTTCTGAAGTCCATTTAGGCAAAGTCATTTCAAGAGGAGGGTTCAGAGCAGCTTGGAAGGAGGAAGGGGAATCAGGAAAGGCCTCATAGAGTAGATGGCAAGAAATGAGAACATTCTAGGCACTAGTGACCACTTGTGCAAAGGCATGGAGACAGAAGAAAGTTTGTCTTATAATTAACAAATTATTAACATTATTAATAATAGTAATTATTATTATTATAGCCATCATTTTATAGTCCTTTAAGGTTTACAAAGCACTTTATAAATATTATCCCACAACAACCCTGAAAGGTAGATGCTATTACTATGCTCATTTTACAGACAAGGAAACTGAGACATGTTACAGAGTTTAAGTGACTTACCCAGGGTCACACAGCTAGGTGTCTGAGGTCAGATTTAAACTCAGGTCTTCCCGACTGCAGGTTCAGCACTCTATTCAAAAGAAACTGCTAGTAGATCAGTTTGGAGCAAACACAATGTATTCAAGAGAATAAGATGAAATAGGGAGACCAGGAAAGAAGGTAGAATCATGTTGTGGACAAAATTTTAAAGCCAGGCCTAACTCCATTTGAATTATAATTAAGATGGGGCTGACTATCATAGAGATATTTTGTTCTTGAACTTTCCCATTCAATTTCTCTATTTTTATAAATTTTTATCAATGTTTTCTATTTCTTACATCATCATAGTTATTTCAAGTATTCTTCTCCATACCCCTCCCAGGGAGCCATTCCATATAACAAATAGGATTTTTTTTAGAGAGAAAAAAATCAGCAAATCTGATCAATAGATAGAAAAAGTCTGAAACTGTGCAATGCATAACACCTGTGGACCTCACATTTCTTTTTTTTTAATCTTTTTTTTTTGGTGAGGGAATTTGGGGTTAAGTGACTTGCCCAGGGTCACACAGCTAGTAAGTGTTATGTGTTTGAGGCCAGATTCAAACTCAGGTCTTCTTGACTCCAGGGCGGTACTCTATCCACTGTGCCATCTAGCTGCCCTATGGACCTCCATTTCCACAAAGGGGTCACTTACTTTCCATTCAGTTGAACAGTTAGGATTAATCTGAGAAACAAACATGTATTAATCAATGGGAAAGGCACCATGATGTGGTGAATAGAGAGCCAGAAGACCTGGATTCAAGTCTTACCATGTCTTGGCTGTGCTACCTTGGGTAAGTCATTTAACTTCTTAATGGCTAGGGAAAATCTTTAAGACTATGAATAACAGAAGAACTGTTAGGGACTGAAGGAATTTCTGCTCCAGGAATATCTTATGCCAATGAACTCACTGGTCTGGTCCAACCAAGATGGGCAAGGCACTGGACCAACCACTATAGTTACAGAGGTAGATAATGTGGTAGAATCTGTTCACCTTCTGGGCAGAAACCATTTCATTTTTGTCTTTGTACCACCAGTGCCTAGCACACAATAGGCACTGCAGTTATGCCTTTCACATTGTGACTTTCCCCATCCTGATTTTGATATACCATGGGTCAGCATAAGAAATTAAATGAGAATTTTGGGGAGGGGGGAGTTTTGTGGAAGCTACAGCAAGGCCAGCAGATGAGACAGGCTTATACTTAACCCAAATTTTACAATAAAGTGCTACAAACACCCCATTAAAAAAGAAAAGAAAAGAAAAGAAAAAATTCTGAATTCTTCTCTGGTAGGAAGGGAGGGCCAAAATATTTTACTTGGATTTTCCAGATGGGGAGAGGGGAGGAGATAACTGTAAAATTCTTGTTGATTCGTTGATTACCATGACAAAGACTCTACTGTCAAGGATATGGAAGATTTAATTATAAACTCCTCCACTAGATTGTAAACTCCTTGAGGCCAGGACTGTTTTTTGCCTGCTTTTTGTATCCTCAATAATTAGCAGAGTACCTGGCACAGTAGTAGGCACTTAATAAATGTTTATTGATTCATTCAATCATGGGAGAAAGAATCGAGCCCTCTGGGTGGAGATCCCCTCAGGACACTTCCCCGGAGGTCTTTGCAGGAGAAAGTCCCTGATTCGATGCTGATGCTACAAAGAGTTGGGTCATGAGAGGTGCCTAAAGGGGGCTTCCAAATCCAAAGGGCTAGAGTCTTTGGGAGCTTCATGACCATCTGCCTTACTGGGGTTCCTCTGCCCCTGCCACATTTGTGGTTTTTATCCCCTTATATTAGTAGCTTTTAGGGACAGACCAGGTTTGGGCACTCTCTTAGTTCAGCTTCAGGTTCAGTGTTGGGATGAAATGACTTATAGGTCATTGAAAAGATAACAAAAAGAGGTTTACTTACCCCTAGCATAGCAAAGATACATAAGGATACAGGGGCACTTAGCTTCTGTAAATGTCCCCCCACACACACACACAACTTATGAAGACAGGACTGGACAGCAGAACAGAGTGTGGTAACTCCTCTTTGTCTGCAGACACTTGCCCAAATGGAGATGAGTGGAGGTGCCTTTAGGTGGGCAGAAAACTGCATCAAGGAAGGTACAGCTTGAACCTTGGAGTCTCACCCCACCCCTGGGCCAATTAGGTGGTGCTGACTTTGCTGCCTTTTCTTAGCCCACGTTTGTGGTGGAGGAAGGGGGGAAGCCCTGCTGGATGTTGGTGCAATCACAGCAGCAAAATCTTAAGGAAAACAAAGAAGACGGTTGTATGCTTGTGTCAGGGATAGCAAGCAAGGTAGGGGGACAACTGACCTCGGCAGGAAAGAAACGCAAATGGGCAAGCCAGAGTGGAAACAGGCACTAGAGGTGATAGACTTATCCCTGAGGCCCCTGAGGCTTCTGGGAGAAGAAAGTGGGGCATGGGATGTTGTTCATGGGACAGAAGAGTATCCCAAATGGATCTTTTATGGATAATGCAGAATAAAAGTTTTTTAAAGATGGAGAGCAACAGTAGAGATCTGGAATGGATGTTGTGTTAACTTCACATTTCATTTGAACAGGGGAAAAGAAAGTGATCAATTCTTTTATGAGAAATCCAGAACAGTTTCATGGAAGAGGTAAAGCTTCCAGAGAGCTGACAAGGATGTTTAGAAAAAGAAAACACATGATATTTGGAGCATAAAATTCTAGTATTTTCTAAAGTCTCTCAATACCCCTCCCCCAAAATTGTTTTCAATGGTCAAAGTAATATGGTGCCTCCTACTAGCAATTATCCCGGGTTTAAGATACCTTGTTGGTCAGCACATGTTCAAACCATGAATGGTTCCTGTGTCTCCAGGGATGTGCAGCCCCATCATCCCTGCTACACTTCAGCTGGGACTTTCCATGCTGGGCAGCAAACATTAATACATGCCTGTTGAATTCTTATCTGAGCAGGAGGCTACATCTATTCATGTTCACGTCCTTATATTATTCTTTTTAAGTAGTACAATGCCAAAAGGTTGGTACACTAAATGCCATCCTCCTGCACACAAAGGTAAATAGGATACAAACCCTGGTCTTTCTCTCTCTTTTTTCCTTCAAGATTGGATCTCTCTCTCTCACTTAGGCTTGAAATACAGGGGCTACTCGTGGGCTCAATCCTACTCTCATTCAGGAATGGGAGCTTTGACCTGCTTCATTTCTGACCTAGGGCAGCTGGGTGGTGCTGGGCCTGGAGTCAGGAAGACCAGAGTTCAAATTTGGCCTCAGACACTTACTAGCTGTGTGACCCTGGGCAAGTCACCTTTAATAGAGGGTACAATTACTTCAAAGGAAAGGCTTTTTAATGAAATTTCATGGTAAAAAAAATGAAAGTAGAAATAAAGCACATCCCTCACTAACCAGGGATTTTGTCTTTCTCACAAACACACACCCATTTAGTGGGAAGAGTGAACACATGTTGCAGGAACATGTGTGGCTAGGGCAAATGCATGAAGGGGCTATTAATCCTTCTGACTCTGCCAGGCTGCCAATGTCATCCAATGATGTCATTTCACTGCTTCTGAAGAAGCTGATTGCCCCCTGGTTTCTGCTGGACAATCAATCATTAAGCAGCAACTCTCTCGGCCAGATGCTGTTCCAATGGATATGTGGTCTTTGAAAGGCAAACGTAGGGAAATCTGGCTCCTCGATATGTCCCTTATTTCCAAAGTCTGTTCTCTCTCTGTCTTCCTGGAGTCTTTCCCTGAAGATAATCTGGAACCATATGTGTCCTCTCAAAGCAAGAAGGAAGAAAAGGGTCTATTGGGAGCCAGCTCTGCCCAACACACAGGCACACAGTGTGGAAGCATCATTCTCTCTGGCATGGGGAGAATCTTATGCAAATAATCCAGGCTCAAAGCCAGGGTTATGCGGGTATAATGCTTTCTCTCACCCTTCCCTTCTGTACCATAAATAGCTGCAGCTCTGAAGCTCTCCTCTCAGACCCAACTGTTTAACTGTCTCTTTGGTTTCATTCCTCTTCAGACTCTGCAGATTGCTTATATAACCAGGGGATGGGGTTGAACCTTGGTCTTTGGAGGCCACGTGCTTGGCCCCATCATTCCTGCTACACTTCAGTTGGGACTTTCCATACTGGACAGCAAACATTAATACACGCCCATTGAATTCCCATCTGAGCAGGAGGCTACACCTATTCATGTTCATGTCCTTATATTATTCTTTTTAAGTAGCACAATGCCAAAAGGTTTGTCCACTAAGTGCCATCCTCCTACACGCAGATAAACAGGATGCAAACCCTACTCTCTCTCTCTCTCTCTCTTTTTTTCCTCTAAGATTGGATCTCTCTCTCTCACTTAGGCTTGAAGTACAGGGGCTACTCATGGGCGCAATCCTACTCTCATCCAGGAATGGGAGCTTTAACCTGCTCCATTTCTGACTTAGGGCAGCTAGGTGGTGCTGGGCCTGGAGTCAGGAAGACCAGAGTTCAAATCTAGCCTCAGACACTTACTAGCTGTGTGACCCTGGGCAAGTCACTTAACCCTGTTCGCCTCAGTTTCCTCATCTGTAAAATGAGCTGGAGAAGGAAATGGCAAACCACTCCAGTATCTTTGCCAAGAAAACCCCAAGTGGGGTCATAAAGAGTCAGACATGACTAAAACAACTGAACAACAAAAATCTCTGACCTGGGCAGTTTGCCCCCTCATAATCAACCCGGTGGCACTTGCTCTCAGGAGCTCACCACATCAATACCAGACTTGGTCCACCATGGCTCAGAACTTGCGAGCTCATGAGTTCTGACAGCCTCAGTCTGCCAGGCAGCAGGAACTACAGGTGTGCCCCACACCAGCAACACACCCTCTTACCAAGGAAATGCTAGTCTAATAGGGTGGAATAAGGTATACCCAATAAATTATAGTAACATAATAAATGTTGAAGAACATACCAAGCAAAGTGCAATGAGAAATATGAGTAGTAGACGGCATCTGTCCTGATTCTAGGTTCTTTAAGGCCAATGTCTGTCTTCAATCGATCCCCAGTACCTAGGAAAGTGCCTTGCCTGTAGTAATGGTCACTCAGATGTGCCTTAAATTGAATAGAAGGAGATATCATTTTCAGTCAGGAGAGGAGGAAGAGAAGGATCAGGGAAGGATCAGGGAGAGATCGTCTTAAAGTTGCTTCTAGCTCTAGGACAGAGATTCTTGACTTTTTTTTCCTGTAATTACATTTCAAAGCATTTTTTTTTAGAAGAGGTCCTTCTGCCTCTAGACCCCTTCTCAGAATGTTCCTAAATGCATAAAAATAAAATACGTAGGATTACAAAGGAAACTATTGTGTTGCAATTCAGATATACATTCATACATATGATATAGGTATATGTGTATAGATACACACATGCATGTATGTTTGTATGTACATGTATGTACATGTTATATATACATATGTGTATCCATATATGCATATAGATATATACACACACGTGCATATATATACATATATGCATATATACACGTGTGTGTGTGTGTGTGTGTGTGTGTGTGTGTGTGTGTGTGTGTGTATTTAGTTTATAGACTGACCCTGGGTGAAGAACCCCAGCTTAGATCATTTAAGTCAATGGTCCTTTTCTTCTACTGTTACCCTCTGGGATTTCTAAGTTCTTTGCCTTTTCTTTCTGAGCACAAGCAGGGTCCAGCTCTTGACCAGCTCTGCAGGCTGGTTCTTGATCTATCTAGATTTAGGATCTCTCCCTCCTCATCTCTACCTTTTGGCTTCCCTGCCTTCTTTCAAGTCCCAAAGAAAATCCCACCTTCTTCAGGAAGCGTTTCCCAACCTCTCTTGATTCTAATGCCTTTCCTCCCTGAATTATTTTCTGTTTAACCTGGAAGTGACTTCTTTATACATATTTGTTTGCTTACAATCTCCCCTATTAGATTGTGAGGTCTTTGAGGGAAGAGACTGGCTTTTGCCTTTTTTTGAGTCTCCAGTACTCAGCACAGGGCCTACTACAATTTAATAATTATTATTATATCATTATATCATAATATTATTTATTACTTATTCATTTATTATTTATTGACTAACTGACTGCCTAGTCTCCTTAGCCTTCAGTTCTAACAGACCCATCTCCTGTCACCCCCTCCCAGCCCCACCATCACCACCACCACCACCACCTTGCTTTCCTTGTCCAAATCTGTGTCTAACTATTGATGTAATCACCAAACTGTGAGCAGCTTTGCCTGTCTTAAATCCAATTCACACACAAGTCATGACATCACCCTCATGATGTCATTGGTTCTTTTTGAGAATGAAGGACAAACAACACCAAAAAAAAAAAAAAACAGCATCATGGCACCAAGGCTCTTCTTGCTAGGCGCACCATTAGACAGCTCACCATTAGACAAAGAATGTAGAAGAACTGAGTTGTTCCACTGAGGACCATTAGTCGAGCAGACAGGGGAGTCTTCCAGCCCTCACATTTTTCTTTCTTCAGCTGTATTTCACTGTTTCATTCAAAGCAAACTCTATAAAAGAGTATTCTTACTTTATCCTGGGACCAGTTAGTAATGTATAGGGTGAAGGAGTCAATCTATGTGTATTTTGTCTACACTTATGGATGATTTATTTGCTCTCCCCCCAAAGGAATAACACAAATAGATAATGTTTATGTAAAACTTTAAGATCTGCCAGGTTTTTTTTTTAATGTCATTTGATCCTCACAACAAGTCATTGAGAGAGGTACTATTCATAATCCCATTTTACAGTTGGGAAAACTGAAGCTCAGATGGACCAAGTAACTTTCCCATGGTTACATAGCTAATAAGAGTTTAAAACAGGATTTGAATTCAGGTCTCTTTGGCTCCAATCACTACTGGCTAACCAGGAGACCAAAGTGCTTCTTAAGGAGCAATAGTACCTGAGTAATAAAGGAGGGAGAGGGGTATCTGGGACCTACACTTGGCCAGTCACAAGCACTTTGTTCCTGACTCCCACTCCTTCTCATTGTCTATCAGTCAATCCACAAACATTTCTTAAACGTCTACTATTAGCCAGGTACTCTGCTATACTGGGGATATAAGACCAAACAATATTTCATTTCCCAAAGTAGAGAAATAGGAATGGAGATCCCTGGAGTAAAGGGAGCAGTGAGGCTAAGGCTTTCCTGGATTCAGAGGCAGGAACCCTAGGGGAACTGTGGTCAGAGACACTGACCATCCTTAATAAATGCGCTCTCTCTCTCTCTCTCTCTCTCGTTCTATTGATTTACCTCTATCTATCTCTATTCATCCATCTATCTTACATTTATCCATCTACCTATTATTTATCCATCCTTTTATCTATCTGTCATATATCTATACATCCATTTATCTATCTCTAGTTCTCTATGTCTCTGAGTCAGAACTGTATAAATCCATTAGATTAGATTAGATCTGAGATCAGAAGAATCAAGAGTCTCTGTGGCTTCTGCACTTCCTCAAAAGCTGACAATCATAATTTCAATGGACATCACCAGGTGTCTTTCAAGATGGCCCCAAGGCATAGCAGATGCCAGAGAGCAATGCCAAGGGCACGCTGCACCTGAGGGCCCTGGCTTCCCAGCCCCTTGACCCAGGGCAGTTGTCCCTCAAGGTGGTTCAGAACATGTCCAAGCACACCGTTTGTTTGGATGAGGTCAGAATGGCTCTTCTCTCCAGCAATGGAAACCTGCATTTTCTCAAGCAGGTACCAATTCTGCCAATATTGGTGGTAAAGAATTGTCTTCTCACCAAATATATTGGGTGTGTATCTTTTGGGGCTGAATCGGTAATCAGAGACTCTGGGCTCTACTACTTTTTGGTTGTTGTTCAGTCATTTTTCAGTCATGTGAAGCTCTTCATGTCCCCATTTGGGGTTTTCTTGGCAAAGATATTGTAGTGGTTTGCCATTTCCTTCTCCAGCCACTACATGTCTAACCATGGGCAAACAACTTCAACTTTCTGGAGTCTCAGCTTCCTTATTTAAGGAGAGGGGTAGACAAACAAGCCCTTTGATCCCTTCCAATTCTCAAGCTTATGCTTCTAGGAGGGCTTCATGAAGGAGGTGTTCCCTGGCTTGGGCTGATGCAGTCTAATGCAGTAAGTAGAGGGCTGGACTTGAGTTGAAGAGGATCCATGTTTGATTCCAGGGCCATGCCCAGGATTTGAAGCTCAGCTTTGAATTATCCTTTATTGTTAAATTTTCAGTGTGACTAATGCACTGTTGGTGGAGTTGTGAACTGAGAGCATTCTGGACAGCAATTTGAAACTATGCCCAAAGGGCTATAAAAATGTGCATACCCTTTGACCCAGCAATACCACTTCTAGGTCTGTGTCCCAAAGAGATCATACAAATGGGAAAAGGACCCACATGTTCAAAAATATTTATGGCAGCTCTTTTTGTGGTGGTCAAGAATTGGAAATTCAGGGGGTGCCCATCAATTGGGGAATGGTTTAATAAATTATAGTATATGAATGTAATGGAATACTATTGTGCTATAAGAAATGATGAGCAGATGGACTTCAAAAAAAACCTGGAAAGACTTACATGAACTGATAACTGAGTGAAATGACCAGAACCAGAACAATGTACACAGTAACAGCCACATTGTGTGATGACTAACTTTGTTAGACTTCTCTCTTCTTAGCAATGCAAGGATCTAAGATAACTCCAAAAGACTCATGATGGAAAATGGTGTCCACAACCAGAAAAAGAGCTACGGAATCTGAACGTAGATCGATGCACACTATTTCCTCTCTCTCTCTCTCTCTCTCTCTCTCTCTCTCTCTCTCTCTCTCTCTCTCTCTCTTTCTCTCTCTCTCCTTCCCTCCCTCCCTCCCTCTCTTCTGTTTCATCTTTCTCATGGTCTCTCATTGGTTCTAATTCTTCTTTACAACCTAACTAATATGAAAATAGGTTTAATATGAATGTATATGTTGAACCTATATCAATTTATGTGCCGTTTTGGGGTGGGGGAGGGGAGAGATGGGGAGAAAATTTGGAACTCAAAATCTTATGGAAGTGAATGTTGAAAACCAAAAATAAATAAATTTATAAAAGAAATTTTCAGTGTAAACATTTATACCTCGGAAATCCTAAACACTACAAATCAGGGCGTGATTAATTTCTGTGTTGATTATCTAGACTTAAGAAAGTGATGGAGAAAATGTTAATATCGATTAACTCTAAAAGTCTGTAGTATATACAATTTCTCCCTAGAGAGACAATTGTTACACCTTTACCAGTATGCCCCCATTTGAATCTCCTTCTGTTACTTACCTACTCTCTGTAGGACAGCTAGGTGGCTCAGTGTATAGAGTGCTAGGCCTGGAGTCGGGAAGACCTAGGTTCAAATCTGGCCTCAGAAACTTACTAGTGTGTGATTCTGGGCAAGTCACTTAACCCTGTTTGCCTCAGTTTCCTCATCTGTAAAATGAATGGGAGAAGGAAATGGCAAACCACTCCAATATTTCTGCCAAGAAAACCCCAAATGGAGTCACAAAGAGTTGGACATGATTGAGAATGACTGAAAAACAACAAAATCTGCTATTTACTAGCTGTGTGAACCTTGGTAACTCACTTAACTTCTGTGACCCTCAATTTCCCCATCTACAAAATGAGAACTAAAATAATTCACCTTGAAGGGTTGTTATGAGGATGAAATGAGATAATATCTGTAAAATGCTTTGTAGCTCTCGGACGACTATATGCAAGTTAGCTATTAGTAGCAACCCTCCCTGGTTTTTGTATGGATTAAATGAGATAGTTTATATGAAGTACTGTGCAAACTTCAAAGTGCTATATGCAGGTCAGTCATTATTACTATGACTACATATATTTCGCCATGTTCTATATGTAATCAATTCTTCCTTGTCATGGATCCAAGATGTTTCTTTTCCTTTCCTAAATGGTACTTGTCTCATGCCTTTCTGTTTTTTTCATCCCTTCACTTTTTCCTGTTAATATCTGTGGTAACAAGCTCAAATTGTTAGTGAAATGAGGATCTTGGGCTAACCCAAATGACCACATGTTCACAATAATAGTAGTAATGTCTTCCAGTTGGATGGGTCTTTTGAACTTTTCAAAGTACTTTTATTCTCTGCCCCCTTTCCACTGGCAAAACGAATTCCCACTGTGGAGACTCTCTCCCACTGATTCCCCTCAGAAACTGATGTAATATAGTCTTAAAAAGTTACCTGGGGCACTGATACATTAAGTGATGTGTAAGTATGGTATGTATCAGTGGTGGGATTTGAACTTTTGTCTTCCTGGCTCCAAAAGCCTGCTCCTCATCTGCCATAGCATACTGCCTCTCATAAGTCCCCGTCATTCTTACCTTATTTTATGCTCTTTACTGCATGGTGAGGTAGGTCAAAGGAAGATTCCTATTTGATGTAGAAATTGAGGACCAGAGAACAACTCATCTGATTGATGGCACAACCAGAACTAAGGTGAGAAGATGACCAGCCCTTTATGAGGGTTTTTTGCATTTTTTTGGTGGAGAGGCCCACCTGTAGCACATTGTGGAATCCTTGGGAATTCACAACCCAACCGAGAACCTTTTACTTCCCATCTGCTCATCTACTTTTCTATATACCCAACACACACATACACACACACACACACACACACACACACACACACACACACACACCCCATAAACCATAACCAAATCAACCCCACCATTGTCCCTGGATGGGGCATCTCTCTCCTTTATGGCCCCTCTTACTACACCAATAACTTTTTTTAACCAAAATGCCCCTCCCTGGTAACTACTCCCCTTTTTATATTGTCTTCCCCATTGTAATATAAGCTTCTTGAGGGCATGGCCTGTCTTTGCTTAGGTATTTATATCCCCAGAGCTTAAGTGCTTAATAAATGCCTTTAACTCATTTTTCATTCAAAAGGAAGAAAATTGATGGATATATTGAAAAGTTGAGTATAAGAAGAAACATGAAAAGCATAATAGAGGGATGAGGGGAAACATAGTAATCGCTGTCTTCCTTCCTCCCTAAACATGAGGTTAGCATACAATGGAATGAGCCTGGGCTAAATAAGTGATTTCATTTTGCAGACTTGGAATCTGGGACTTATGAATCCAACATGCTTAATGTAAAACATACCTCAGGATTTGTTGAAAGAAAAAAAAAACCTATTGAGCTAAGAGACAAGTTTTCTAGTGTTGGCTTGGGGTAGGGGATGGGGATGGGAATCATTTAGATCCCATTGTTTTGAAGTAATTTACCATCTACTCAACCTATACCTGTTTATTTATTTACTTATTTTTAGTTTTCAACATTCACTTTTATAAATTTTCACCCCCTCTCCAAGAAGGCATGCAATCTCATATAGGCTATACGTGTACAATCATATTAAACATTTTTACACATTAGTCATGATGTGAAAGAAGAATCAGAAAGAACAAAAGGGAAAAACATGAGAAAGAAAAAGAGAGAAAAAAAATAGTCTGCTTTGATCTGCATTCAGACTCCATAATTCTTTCTCTGGATGTGGATAGTATTTTCCATCATGAAACCTTTGGAATTGTCTTAGATCATTGCTTTGCTGAGAAGAGCTAAGTCTATCAAAGTTGGTCATACAACCATGTTGCTATTATATACAATGTTCTCCTGGTTCTGCTCACTTTACTCAGCATCTGTTCATGTAAGTTTTTCCAGGTTTTTCTGAAATCCATCTGCTCATCATTTCTTATGGAACAATAGTATTCCATTACATTCATATACCACAACTTGTTCAGCCATTCCCCAATTGATGGGGAGCCCCTCAATTTCCAACTCTTGGTCACCACAAAAAAGAACTACTAATAAATATTTTTGTACCTGTGGGTTCTTTTCCCGTTGTTGTGATCTCTTTGGGATACAGACCTCAGGGTGGTATTTCTGGATCAAAGGATATGCACAGTTTTATAGCCCTTTGGGCATGGTCACACATTGCTCTTCAGAATAGTTGGATTAGTTCATTACTCACCAACAGTGCTTTAATGTCTCAATTTCCCCACATTCCCTCCAACACTTGTCATTTTCCTTTTCTATCATATTCGTCAATCTAATAGGTGTCGGGTGGTAACTCAGAATTGTTTAAATTTGCATTTCTCTAATCAATAGTGATTTAGAGCATTTTTTCATATGACTAGACATAGCTTTGATTTCTTAATCCGAATACTGCTTGTTCATACCCTTGACCATTTATCAACTGGGGAATGGCCTATATTCTTAAAAATTTGACTCAGTTCTCTATATAGTTTAGAAATGAGGCCTTTATCAGAGACACTGGCTGTAAATATTGTTTCCCAGCTCTCTGCTTCCCTTCTAATCTTGGTTGCACTGGCTTTGTTTGTGCAAAACCTTTTTAATTTAATGTAAAGAAAATTATCCATTTTGCATTTTATAATGTTCTGTATCTCTTGTTTGGTCATAAATTCTTCCATTCTCCATAGATCTGACAGGTAAATTATTCCTTGCTCTCCTAATTTGCTTAGAGTATCAGACTTTATGTCTAAATTGTGTATCCATTTTGACCTATACTTATTTTCTTAAAATTTAGTTTTCTTTCTCTAGCATCAGAGTTTGCAAAGGTCTCTTTGCCCTCATCATTTCTGGCATTCTAAAATATATTCTAGGATAGCCTGAAATGTGCTCATGGAGTATTGGTTTGATTTTCCAAGAGGTCCCATAATATTGTTGAAAAGCATAATATTGTTTTACATGATTGCACATGTATAACCTATATCTGATTGCTTATCATCTCAGGAAGGGGAAAAGGGAGAGAGGAATAGAATTTGGAGCTCAAAACGTTTTTTAAAAATTTTTTTTAAATTGTTTTAACATGTAATTTAGAGGGAAATGAAATATATATATATATATATATATATATATATATATATATATATATATTTTTTTTTAAAGCATAGTATTGTGGCAACTAGGTGGTACAGTGGATAGGACACCAGCCCTGGAGTCAGGAGGACCTAAGTTCAAATCTGACCTTCAATACTTACTAGCTGTGTGACCCTGGAAATGTCACTTAACTCCAATTTCCCCCCCCTTCCCCCTCCCTGGCAAAAAAAGCACAGGACTTGAAGTCCAAAGACCTAGGATCAAGTCCCACACTTAGCAGCTGTGTGACCTTGGCAAATCACAACCTTCTCCAAGCCTCAGTTTTCTTATCTGTACAATGAGACAACGAACCTTAGACTACCTGCCTCATAGGATGGTAAAGAAGAAAATACTTTGAAATCTATCAAGTGCTCCATGAAAGTAAGCATGCCTGGTGTACTGTGTGCAGTTCCTGCCTTTATCACATACTAGCTTCATAACCCTGGGCAAGTTACTTAAACTCTCAAGGTGTCAGGAAATTCTTTAAGACCATAATTGACAGGGGCAGCTAGGTGGTGCAGTGGATAGAGTACTGGCTCTGAAGTCAGGAGGACCTGAGTTCAAATCCAGCCTCAGACCAAACACTTGATACTAGCTGTGTGACCCTGGGCAAGTCACTTAACCCCAATTGCCTAAAAAAAAAAACAAAACTATAATTTACAGAGAGTTGCTGATGTTCATGTATTAGACTTGCATAGGTTCCAAAGTGAGTGATACCACCCCCTTGGGGGTTCTGGAACAATTCAGGGGGGCTGTAGTAGCTTTGAGTGGAATTTGGGGGTGTTGAATTAAAAATAGGGGTGCAGTGGAAGCATACGGAAAGAGAAAAGATCAGAAAATTTTGAAAAGCTGTTCATACGTGTTTCATCTGTTGTGTAACAAAGTTATAGGCATAGCGATTACATTATTTTCCAAATAAACACACAAAATGCAAGTTATAACCAATCAGTGGTCAAGTATGCCGACGAGTCTTAACAAGCAAATGTTGGCAGGCAAGCATGTTGCACGTTGTCAAGAAGTCCAGCATGCATCGGCAGGAATATATGCGTGTAATGACTTGTTTACAATATGATAATGTATGGTTACAAGATGCAATATCGCATCATCAAAATTTCAATGCAGGAAAACCCCCACAAATTTACAATAAATTATTAAATTTAAGATGCATCATTTAAAAAACAGTTTCTATCTTATTGAAATGATGCAAGTTTTTTAAAAATGAAAGGATTAAAGAAAGTAGATTTCCAGGAGAGCATTGAGTAATTTTTTTTAAAGGGGATAGTAGGCCAAATAAATTTCGGAATCTCTGTATTAGAGGAAGGTTCCTGTAATGAAGAAATCACAGGCCTACCCTCCCTTTCCCCAAATTCTGGAGCTCCTCAATGTGTTATTTAGCTTAGTGAAAGAAATGCATGTGCATATGTTACTTGCAGCCACAGCCAGGAGCCTTTCTGAGTCTCAGCTTCCTCCTCTATAAAAGGGGAATAATAATATTTCCCAGGACTGGCTTTCAGATTCAAGGAGATCATAGGCATAGAGTGCTTTGTAAAACTTAAAACCTTATGTACACATCAGTTATTATTATTTGCTATTTAAAAAAATAAAATAAAATTACTCCCCCCACCCCATCCCAATAGAGAAACAGAGCTATAGTACAATGCAGAGAACACTTGATTAGGACCTGGTGTTAGCCAGGTTCTAGGCTCAGCTGAGCTATTTCCTGGCTGCGTGGCCTTGGATAAATCACCTAACCTTTCTGACTCTGAGTTTCTTCATCTGTAAAAGGGGTATAAGCCTTGCTTACCTCACTGGATGGTTGGGAGCCTTTCATGGGCTGATGGTTGTGAAAATGCTTTGCCAGTGAAGCAGCCCCAGGGTGTTGTTATTTAGTTGTTTTTCAATCATGTCCCACTCTTTGTGACCCCTTTTGGGGTTTTCTTGGCAAAGATACTGGAGTGGTTTGCCATTTCCTTCTCTGGCTCATTTTACAGATGAGGAAACTGAGAAAAACAGGGTGACTTGCTCAGGGTCACACAGCTAGTAAGTGTCTGAGGCCAGATATGAATCCAGGTTTTCCTAACTCCAGGGCTAGAATGGTATAGAGGGAGGAATATTGCATCTATTGTCAAAGGACCTGGATTCAAATCCTCCCTCTGCTCTTTACTACCTGTGTAACATCAGGCATGTTCCATCTCTGAGCCTCTCTTGTCTCCTATGTAAAATGAGGGGTGGTCTGAAAGGTCCTTTTGGCTCTAACCCTACGAGTTGGTGTAGCTGCTTCTCTTGAGTTGGCATCTCTAAAAGCTGTTTCCCAGTGGTCCTGGGATTCTCAGTCTCTCTTTTTCTGGTCTCTGGTGGATGGCCCCCCTCTGCAATCCTGCTCCACTCACAGTGTCTTCCATCAAACAATTATTTTTACATCTGTGCTAAAGAATACAATCTCATATTACTCAGTTAATCTGGCATGGCTTTAAACCATGGAGCAGCCTCTTCTACCCTGTCCCAGCCCTGACCCCGGAGAGCCTGTCCTTCCTAGCCAGCTGACCTCCCAGTCCTAGGCTAAGGACTTCAGCTTCTTGCAACCCTGGAGAAAGTGGGTGCTATCCTGCCTGGGACTTAGCTAGGTACTGCTCTCCTCACAGACACCCAAATCACCCTCTGGCCTGGTCAGACTAGACCCCTTTCTACATCCTAGCAACAGCTAGGACTAGGCCAGTGGGGCTTTGCCCCTTTCCCCAGAGATAGAAAAGGAACCCAGAACCAAAGAGCTGGAGTCACTGATGAATCCATAGCTGAGACCGTGAAGCACCAAAGGAGTTGTGTAGAGTTTTATCTGTTTTATTCAAAGATGCCTGCGACCTGTTGAAGTGCCCACACCATTTGTCTTGAGGAGTACTGAAGTCCTGGAAGAGCTGATCAGTTTCTGATCACACCCATATTTTTACGTGTTAAGTTGTTTCAAGTCATGTCTGACTCTTCATGACCCCATTTGGGGTTTTCTTGGCAAAGATATTGGAATGGTTTGCCATTTCCTTTTCCAGCTCATTTTACAGATGAGAAAACTGAGGCAAACAGGGTGAAGTGACTTAACCAGGGTCAAACAGCTACTAAGTGTCTGAGGCCAGATTTGAACTGACTGACTGTAAGCTGGCACTCTATCCATTGGGCCACCTAGCTGCCCCATTTACGTATCTCCATCTATAGTTATCCCTTCTACATCATCACTTTCTCCATCACGGTTTCAATATATTGCAGGTTGGCATAAGAAATCAAATGGGAATTTTAGGGGAGTTTTGCAGAAGCCACAGATGATGCACTAAGGCCAACAGACGACACAAAGCCTATGACCAAATACTTAACCCAAATTTTACAGTAAGGTACCATAAATACCCCATAAAAGAAAGAGAAAAAAAAATCAGACTTCTCTGGTACAGTAGGGGGGCCAAAAATTTTTTAAGGGATTTTCCAGATCCTAGGGGCAGCATGTCCCTAACCCCAGCAATGTATAAGAGAAAACTACATTTATCTATGTCTATCTATACATACATTTCTATATAGACACACATATATTATATATCATATATGATATATATTTATATGTGTATATATGATATCTTTATCTACACAGCTACATCTGTCTCCGTATTTTTATACATATTGTGGCATGTCTGGGATCAGAACAAGGAGTCTGGACTGGCACGTGTTCCCACTGTAGCCTTTATTTTGATATCAGTGATTATAACAGACAAGGAGGGTGGTATGGTACCTTGGATTCACAGTCAGCCGCAGAACCTGGCCACCTTATTTACCCTCTCAGTGCCCCAAGCAGCTTGCTAATTGTAGAGCAGATGAGATTTTTATCCAGAGGGTGTGTCCTGTGCCAATAAAATCATAGGTCTGCTTTAAAAAAATTAAAATTAAAAAAGGCCGGGTGACTGGAAGGTGCTTCTCCCTTCTTTAAATCTAGAAAAGGACATTTATAGCTGTTTTTCCCCTGGGCTCTACACACAAAATTCCTGACTGGTCTTTCCCTTACTAATGGTTATTAAGCACTTTATTCTGACTAGGGCTGGGTTAATGTGGCTTTGCCCCCAGGGTGCTGACAGCCCTAGTGCTCCTTTGGGGTAGAAACAGCCCAGCCAAGCTTAGCATCTTGCTTGCAAGAATAATTCATTAAATAGGAAACTCTCAGATGGCCCCACCCTGAACCTTCCCACTGCTCACGGCTCTCCAGAATAGTCTCTGTGTGCTCAGATCCTCTTGTCTGCTCAACTAGGGGATGTCTCAGAGTCTCTACTCACAGGGTCTTCTGTTCTGGCAGTCCCAATCTTTGCCAGACTTCTCCCTGCCACTAAATTTGTCTCAAGGAGTTGATCGAGGGAGCAGTTCTGGCCCTGGATTCCAGAATCACTAGTTAATATCAGAAGCTAATATGATTTTATCAGTGGAAATGTCATTAAAAAAACCAGGCGTTATTATCTGCCTTGTTCCCAGTAGAAAGGACCCCAGCAAGAACAATGGTAAGGCTGGCCTTCGATTCTTCAGCCTAGCTCGGCCCCTGGTTTCTACCAGGCCATTCTGGAAGAAATCACGTTCTGGTTCACTAACTCTCAATCCCTCTCAACCTCATGGAGCTATCCATTAAATCCACAGCTGCAGGAAGCACAATTCTGTCTCTCTGGCAACACTCTCCTAAGGCTCATCTTAAGGCAGCTGTGGGAGCAGGATGATAAATGTTTAACAACTGACTCTCTGGGGGGGAAAAGTGTACTCACTTGTTCAATTTACATGATTAACATTTTCTCCATTTTCTCTTCAGTGTAGACAATCAACAAAACAAGAAATTGGGCCCTCATTAATAGTATTTACTGATTTCTGAGGTATAAATGTTCAACCCTGCAAATTCAAGAATCAGCTTTCCATGATGAGCTGACTTCAGCATACTCTGGCCAGCAGTCAAGACCTCTGGTTTCATGATCATGTCATTTCAGCAGGAATGGTTCTACAACTATTTCTTGTTCTAGCACATATGCCTCAAGTTGCCACAGCGGAATCTGGGTGACCTGGGGTGGCCTCAGATTTGCTTCATTGGCTTATACCTGAGGAGAGGACCTAGAGCATATTGAGACTGGTTTTACTTCCTACTCACCTCTCTCTCTCTCTCTCTCTCTCTCTCTCTCTCTCTCTCTCTCTCTCTCTCTCTCTGTCTGTCTCTCTCTCTCTCCCTCCCTCCCTCTCTCTCTCTCTCCCTCCCTCTCTCTCCCTCCCTCCCTCTCTCTCCTTTCCTCCCTCTCTCTCTCTCCCTTTCTCTCTCTGTCACTCCTTTCTCTGTGCCTGTCTCTCTCTGTGTCTCTCTCTCTGTTTTTCTCTTTCTCTGTCTGTTGCTTTCTCTGTCTGTTTCCCTCTATCTGTTTCTCTCTCTCTTTCTTCTGTCTTTCCCTGTATCTCTGTCTCTCTTCTATCTCTCTCTGTGTCTCTGTCTCTACGTCTCTGTCTGTTTTCCTCTCTCTTTCCTCCCCTCAGATCTCTTCAATAGCTCTCCATATTCAGAAGTGTCCTTGCTGTTCAATCCCTGACATGTGGCCAGGTATGCCTGGGTTCTTTGCTAATTCAATCACGGCTTGCACAATCTGATACAATCTCCTTCAACCTCTGAAACAGGCTCTCCATGTAGGGCACAGTCAGACGCCTTCTCTCCCTCCTCTGCAAAGGGACGGATGCTTCCCTCATGCTCTTTTCTCCCCCAAATTCGCCCCTGCAGGTACTGTAACTTAGAGGCCCCCAAACCTTCCATCCTCAGGAAGCATTTGAGAGCCCCCAAATTTTCTGACAGCCTCTTCCATTTTTCTCCACAGCTTTTCCAATAACACAGATTGTATTACTTAGGGGGTATGTCCTAAGTACCAAATTCCTTGTTTGAGAGGCACGGTTTCTCTTCTGAAAACTCTCTTCCAAAAGTGAGTCCCTTGTTTCTGCACTGATAGGTTTGTAGTTTGCTCACCATCCCCAGCTAATGGTGATCTAAGACGTGCTGTTACCATCCCTAGTACTGGCTCTGCTTCATCTTCAGTCAGTCTTTTCTCTCTAGGACTATTTTAAATCTTACCATCTCCTCATCCATACTGGGAAGTAGTGTTAACTCACTTCTAACCCTCATCCTAACCCTATCTTTATGAATAATAGAATATTCCACTATTTAAAGTAATTTACAAAAACATACAGCCCTTTGTCTTCTTCCATAGATACCTTAGACCAAAGGTTCTTAACCTGTGTTGGGTCATGGACTCTTCTGGCAGCCTAGTGAAACCTAGAGTCCCCTTCTCAGGGTAATGTTTTTAAATACATAAAATTAAATATGTAGGATTACAAAGAAAACCAATTTATTGAAATATAGCTATCAAAATATTTAAAAAACAGATTCATGAACACCAGGTTAAGAACCCTGGCCTTAGACAGTGCTTGACATTTCCCCAATAGCTTTTTTCTCAAAGTCAACAGGCCTCTGAATATTAATAGTCTTTAATGAGACTCCAGTTCTATAATTGAGCTCCAATTTCCCAATGACTGGATAGTCATTGGGCATTATGTTAGCTACAGTTGCAATCACAATGTATCCCAACAACATCACAATGTCAATATCTAATCACATGTACCCCAGCCATTCTACAGTGTTAATAACCTACAAATTGGCATTTTACATAGCTTTGGGTTAAAGGTATAATGAAACACAATTTGTTCAGAAAAGGATTCCGCTGGGAAACTATAATAATGTAAAAAAGACAAAACCTTGAACTGCCAATTAGAAATAATAAAATCTTTGATATAGTGCAAAGAATATTGTCTGTAGAGTCAGAGGACATCAGTTCAGATCCCACCTCTTACTTACAGATCTCACCTCTAATGCTTATTAGGTGCATGAACTTGTGCACTGTCTGGGGCAGGGCTGGGGAAGTCTCAAGGCCACATGTGGCCCTCTAGGTCTTCCAGTGCAGCCTTTGTTTGACTGAATCCAAACGTCATAGAACAAAGATTTGGTCAGAGGGACACACTTGAGGACCTAGATGGCCACGTGTGGCCTCAAGGTCACAGGTTCCCCACCCCTGGTCTGGAGGCTTGGACCAGATGGCTTCTCAGCTCTTCTCCAGTTCTAGAGCTCTGATCCTATCAGAAAAATTATTGAGTCCAGCTTTAGCTAGCCTAACCTTAAGCAAGTCCATCAAAAAAGGCCAAAATATTTTCAAAAAAATTAAGATTCTTCTGGATGAAGTCCCTGCAGAGAATGAGAATGTCAAGGCATTATAAGTGCCTGCTACGGAGCAGGCACTGTCTAAAGCACTGGGGATACAAAGAAAAGTGAGGCAAACAGGTCCTGCCCTCCAAGAGATCACATCCCGATGGGGGCAACAATTTGCGGACAACTCTGTGCAGAGAAGATACATGCAGGGTTAATTGGAGGTAATCTCTGGAAAGGCATTAACAGTGTGGGGGGCTGGAAAGGCCTTTTGAAGAAGGGGGGATTTGATGGGAGGCTTGAAGGAAAACAGGAGGCAGAGTGGGGGAGAGAGAATACTCCAGGTGTGGAGATAGCCAATGAAAAGGCATGAAGTCAGGAGATAGAGTGAAATGTTTGAGAAATGTCAAGAAGACCAGTGTTGTAGGATTTTTGTTCGTCCTTTGTTCTCCAAGAGGACCAATGACATCGGGAAGGTGATGCCTTGACTTGCAAGTGAATTGGATGTAAGTGAGGCAGAGCTGTGCAAAGTCATCAGCCTCACTTTCTCCTCCAGAATCATCAGAGTCCAATAGCAAGAGTTAGGTCAAGATGATTGACCTGTAGGATTGTAGAGAAGGTAGAGAAGAGTCAATTGTAAGAATGCTGGAAAGGTAGCAAAGAGCTGGATTGTGAAGGGCTTTGGACACCAGCAAAGGATTATTTGACCATCAAATGGAACCCTCTCTGGACAGATGGTAGGCACCAGGAGAAGACTGTGACTATAGTGGCCTAGGGAAAGTCTGCTACCCTTTAAAGCTATGCACCTGAGGCTTGCCTATCTGGCCTGCACACTGCCTGGATAGACTTTCTGGATTTCAAGGGCCTTTTCTGTCTTTTGGTCCCCTCCTCTGAATAGATGGGGGCATCTACAGGGAAGTCCAGATGTGCTAGCTAGCTTCCTCAAGATTATCACTGTCATTCTATGGTGGTTTCAGAGTTACTCCATCACAAGGCAAGTCTGAAATAATTGGTCATTCAGCAAGGATTAATTGATTAGCTGCTGCATACTAAACTTTGTGTTAGAGAGGAGGGATAAAAAGACAAAATTGAATAGTCTCAGGCTTTGAGGAGTTTACATTTTACTGAGGGAAATAACATGTAATCAAGTAAGTGTAACAGTGCTTTCTGAATGCCCAGGTCACCTAAGATGGAGGCACTCATCTGGGAGACACAAAGCACCTACTTCTAGGAATAGACATTCTGCTATTGTTTATCCTGTGATATACCTGGCCTTCAGGCCGCGGGGGGGGGGGGGGGGGGGGGGGGGGGGGGGGGGGGGGGGGTTGGACGGGACGGGACAGAGTCATCATTGTGTATGCTGAGTTTATACAAAAGAAATGCAAAGTCATTTGGGGAAGGAAGGCCTTAACAGGAGGGAAGGGCATCAGAAAAGGTTGAAGGTGGTGCCTGAGCTGAATATTGAAACAAATGGAATTCTAAGATATGAAGAAGAGAAGTTCCAGACGTAGGGACCAAGTAGTGAAAAGAAGTAAGAGATGGAGTGTCATGTGTGAGAAACATCAAGAGGACCTATTTGGCTAGGCTTCAGCCTATGTGAAGGGTCTTAATGAATAAGAAAGCTAGAAAGGTAACTTGGAATCAAGTTGTGAAGGGTTTTTAATGCCCAGTGGAAGTAGTATTTTAGACTAGAAGTAATAGTAACCCAGTGGAGTTTGTTAGCTATTCTCCACAATGCAATGACCCGAGACAATTCCAATGGACTTGGGATGGAAAATGCCATCCAGAGAAAGAACTGATGGCGTTTGAATGCAAATCAAAACATATGTTTTGAAAAAAACTTTCTGTATTTTTCTTGGGTGGTTTTTTTTTGTCTGTGTTTTTTTTTTCAACATGGCTAATATAGAAATATGTTTTGCATGACTGCACATGTATAATCTCTAGCAAATTGCTTGCCTTCTCAAGAAGAGGGGAGGGGAATAAGGGAAAGAGAGAATTTGGAACTTTATGTTAAAAATTGTTTTTATGTGTATGTGGGGAAAAAAATAAAACATAAAAATTTTCAAAAGAAAAAAATAAAGTAGACAAGGTTTTCTCTGTTCACTCTACCACGTGGTCTTTCCTACTTCTAAATCTCAGGCTTCTGCTTTCTGGTTTTCTTAGATCTCTTAGAGTTATAGAAGGAGATCTAGTGACTTTGTTCACACTAAGGTGCAAGTATGCTACTCCTTCCAGTTATATTTTAATTCCAAAACACAGTGACTGGGGCAGCTAGGTGGTGCAGTGGATAGAGCACTGGCTCTAAAGTAAGGAGGACCTGAGTTCAAATCTGGCCTCAGATCAAATACCTATCACTAGCTGTGTGATCCTGGGCAAGTCACTTAACCCCAATTGCCTAAAAAGGGGGGGGGGGAAGAATAGGTCTAAAAGAATGTGACTGGAGAGCTTTTTACAAATATCCAAGTGTTTCCCAAATTGAAAAAAAACCATTCTGAATCCTCTTACATTCCACTGTGCATATGGCAATGCTTTTTTTCTTCTCTTATTTTCTTTTCTTATTTAAGTTTATAATATGTTACTTTTTCTTTTCTTGTTGTATATTTAAATTTTAGTATTTAAGTTTAGAATATACTAATTTTTAAAAAAACCCTTGTTTGCCCTTGCCATACCCTCATCATCTTATACCTCTCTCCTCCTTCATAAACTCCTAGAAATGGTCATCTACATTTATTGCCTTCATTTCTTCACCTCACACTTCTTGATTCCTAGAAAACCAGCCTCTAACCCTACTATTCCACTGAAGTTGCTTTCTTCTAGGTTATCAATGTGATCTATTAACTATTAACTTTGCAACTTATGACATTGTCAATCATTTTCTCCTCTCTGGCTTCTGAAATACTGCTCTCTCCTGGTCCTTGTGTTACCTGTCTATTTTTCCTGCTTTGCTGGATTATCACCCTTCTCCCACTCACTAAGTGCAGGCATTCCCCAAAGTTCTATCCTAGATCCACTTCTCTTTCTACATTCCTTCCTTGATCATCTTGTCAGTTCCCATTGATTCAATGATCATCTCTCTGCTGATGAATCCTAGATCCAGCTCTCCTAAGTAAGCTCCAGGTCTACATCCTAAGTGCCTCTTGGTCTGGGCATAGTAGTTCATACTTGTAATCTTTGCTGATGTGAAGACTGAGGCTGGCAAATAGCTTGAGCTTGGGAGCTCTGAGCTATAGTAAGACAAAAGTAGATTGGATGTCCAGACTAAGACCAGCACCGAGATGGTGAGATCCTGAGAGTTAGAAGGAACTAAAAGGCTGCCTAAGGAAGTGTGAATCAGTCTGGGTCAGAAATGGAGAAGATCAAAGTTGCTTTGTGAATCAGTGGTGAAATCACAGTCTGGGCGAGATAGAGAGACCTATCTCAATTTAAAAAAATTAAAATTGCTTATTAGACATTTCAATGTACATCTCAAATTCAACATGTCCAAAGAACTCATTATCTTCCAACTAAACCACATCCCTAATCTCTCCAGAATTCCTTATTTCTGTTGAGTATATGACCAGCCCTCTGATCACTCATGTTCGCAAACTTGAAGTCAATCACTTGGCATTTCCCCTACCCTCTGTATATCAGCTGCCAAATCTAGTTAATTCTTCTTCCATATGTCTCCCATCCAAACCCTCCTCTCCACTACACAGTCTCTACCCTAGTTCATGTCCCCACAACCTCTCACTTGAACTATTGCAATAACTTCTTAATTGCTTGGCATTAAAGTCCACCACAATATGGCTCCCCCCCCAATTCCATCAGTCTTTACTCCTTTTTCTAACTCTTTACATCAAATTGACCTGCTAAGTGATTTCCATACCTGACATTTCTTCCTGCTTCCATGACTTTACATAGGTGGACCCAGGATTGTACTGGATCCAGTTCAAACCAGCCGGAGGGAGCAGATTGTTAGATTTTCAGTGTATTTACACCTTGGAGAGCAGTAAATTGGGACTTTATTTATTGGTTTTTTAATTGTTTAGACTCAAAAAGTAATAGAGAAAATGTTAACAAAGCAGATTAAACCAAAAAGTGAGTCACACCTACATTTTCTACCCCCAAGAGTCAGTTAAACACACCTAGGCAGACTCCACATCTGGAAGGCATTTCCTCCCCCCTTCTTACTTTTAAAACCTTGAGCTTCCTTCGAAACATAGCTCAGTGCCCCCTACATGAGGCCTTTCCTGATCCCCCTAGTTACAAGTGCTCTGTCCTTGAAATCTATAAAATTTACAAAGGTATTAATTGTCAGGGGCCAGATTTGAGCTCCTTACAGAGCCAGGATTTGTTCTAGTAAATTAGGCGGCCCATCTTCTGTTGCTTTTTTTAAAAGTGTATATCAAATTTGACCAAGTAGTAACAAAAATGCCCCATTTGTATAAGTCCCCTTTGAACTTCCCTTTAGGGCCTATCTTGCTCTCTTGTTTTTGTCTTTTCAGTGCTTGGCATAGTGTCTGAAACATAGTAAGTGCTTAATAAACTCTCTATCATCTATCCATCTATTCACCCATCCATCTATCGTCTGTCTATCCATCCATCCATTTATCCATCTATCTATCCAACCACTTATCTATTATCTATTTATCCATCCATCTAGCCAACCACCTATCTATCCCTCACCTATCTACTTATCTGTCCATTTATCTATCTATCCTTAGTCTATCCATTAGTCCATCTATTCATTATCACATCTTTTCCTTTAGTTTTTTTGGGGGATTCTCTCACTATCCACTGATGTACTCCCTCAATAAAAGGAGTGTAGTCAAACCAAAAAGACAAAAATCAGAATTTACAGATCAAGGGTATGAACTCAGACCCTCCAACTCCAGCTGTAGCTACTTCTCCACTCTTCCACAGTTCTAAGTGTCCATTCCATTAGATTGCGTTCTTTCTCTTTCTAACATTTTGAGACCAGCTGAGCTGAATTAAAACATTGATCAGGTCATGAGTTGGGCTTCTAAGAAAAGATTGTTTCTAGAAAACTCCTTAGTGAGTTGTTAGTTTGTTTTAATATCATAGAGGTCTGGATGGTGTGATTTCATCATGCATGGAAAAGAGGAGTATTGGGAAAAGACCTCAGATCTTGGGAGTGTCATCAAATCCCTCAAACTAGGCTGCTGCAGTAAAGCTGAGGCTTTTGACGGCGTAAAGCTGTCTCTCCCAGGCTGGCTCAACCCACTTTCCTGCTTCTGCAGAGAGCATTCTGCATTTACTGCTTCTCTGAAAGGGAACTAAATTTTTCCACATCTGAAGAAAAAATCTTCCAAGTGTCCCTTGGCAAGTTTCAACCATTCGGTGCTCAGTTGTCCCAGAATCAAGTTCTGGAGAAAGGCACTGGTTTCTTCTCTTTCAGATGGTTTAAAGATTCATTTCAGGTGACTTTCAGTGAAAGTAGCACTAGCACTTTCCTCATGCTGCCTCAAGTTCTTCTAAATAACAGGAGAACCATAAATGGCATGAGCAGCACAGCATACTGGAAGTCAGGAAGACTTCGGTTTGGCTCTTGCCTCAAGTACTTGCTAGCTTAAACAAGTTATTTTTAATCTCTCTGAGCCTCAGTTTCTTCATCTATACACTGAGGATAATAATAGCACCTACAACACGGTGCTGTTTCGAGCCTCAAATTACATATTGTAAGTATAATACCCCCTCTAGGGCACTTCTCCAACCAAGCATTTGACTCTAAGTTGGAGTTCCTAGAAAGAACTGGGATTGGATAGGTGGGGCAGAGAGAGACCAGGATAATTCTGAGATCATGGGCCTGGGTGACTGAAAGGATGATGGTGCCTTTTACCATAAGAGGGAAGTTGGAAAGAGAAAATTTGTGGAAGCAAGGAAAATAATGAGTTCTATTCTGAATGTGTTTGGTTTGAGATACCTAAGGGATATCTAGTTCAAGATGTCTAAAATTGGTGATGTGAGACTGGAGCTCAGGAGAAAGATCAGAGCTGGATGTATAGATCTGAGAATCATCTACCTAGACAGGGTCATAGAAAGAGAAAAGAAGTACCGAGTTTTGGAGGATGCCCAGAATTGGCAGGCATGACATGGATGAAGACCCACAAAGGAGACTGAGCTGGAGAGGTCAGAGAGAAAGGAGGAAAATCAGAAGAAAGTAGTGCCATGAAAACCCAAAGAGGAGAGAGTCTCAGGGAGGAGAAGATGACGAACAATGTCAAATGCTATTGAGAGATCAAAAAGGATGAGGACTGAGAAAGGGCCATTAGATTTGGGAATTAAGAGATCATTGGTAACTTTGAAGAGAGCAGTTTCCATTAAATACTAAAGTCAGAAGCCGGATTAGAGAGGGCTTAGATTCTAAACCTTTAGATTCTAAATCCTTTTGTTAAGGGGATTTGTTTGGTGAAGTGTGGATTCAGTCCAAGGGCCACACTTGAGGACCTAGAAGGCCACATGTGGCCTCCAGGCTGCAGGTTCCCCACCCCTGGTTTAGAAGTTAGTGAGAGATGTGAAAGTGAGAATTTACATAGTTTTCTCAGAGTTTAGCTGAGAAGTGGAGGAGAGTTATAGGATGATGGGGGGATAGTTGGAAAAAAATGGGGTGCTATTTTTAAAGAATTAGGAGGCTTGGTCATCTTTGTAGAGAAAAAACCAGTAGGTAGAGATTGAAGATGAGGCAGTGGTAATAACAGAAGCAATTTGCTGAGAAAGGCAGGAGGCATTGGACTCAAGGGTAGAGTAGTTGACCTTTGAAAGAAGGGTCACCTATTTGATTTGAGACAGGACTGAAGGAAGGGATAGTGGGGGAAGATGTCTGCATGATGTGAGGGGAGGAGAAAGGGAAAAGAGGGAGCTCTTGTTAACGGCTGCAAGTTTTCCACTGAAGTATGAGGCAAGGTCTTTCAGCTCAGAGGTTGGAAAGGGGATGCTATGAGAAGTTTGCACAGAGAAGGTTTGAAACAGCTGCTATGAAGAGTAGCATAGAGTGAATTGTTTAGGTTGGCTGCCTTGCTCTAAGGGGGCCCAGTAGGAGTTAGATAACATAAATTTGTTGTGGATCCAGTCAGTACAATTTCATGATTTCCTCTAACCCTCTCCAGGGGAACACGAATGGGAGCAAACGAGACGGATGGTTAGAGTAATCCAGGATTGGTATTTGGCAAGGCATGATCAGAAAGAGGACAAGGAGGCAAGATATTCAAGAATAGAGGATAGAATAGATGGTACATGATTCTGAGGTTGGGAAGGGAAGAGAGCACAGCCAGTGTAAGGGTGATGGTTTGTGAAAGAACCAAAGGGTAGAAAGAATGGATTACACAGTGAGGATGAAGGACAAGATTAGGGTTCATAAGGCACAGGAAAAGGTGGAAGGATAAGAGATTATCAGCTGTGGAATGAGTTAGAGAAGGGTGATAGAGGTAGCCCAGGGTACAGGCAATAAGGGGGTTCACAGTTGGCAGAGAGTTTTAAAACAATAAACTTTGTGTTCTATATGGAAGGTCATTATACACTGGGCCCACATATGCTGACTCAGCTACACACTTTTCTTTTGAGAATACATTTTCTTCTAATGGTTCAGAATTGTTCAAATTCTTTCAAGCTTGAGTTGTGGAACCCTATATTCCTGTGTTTAAATTGTAGATTCTATATAAACAATGAGAGCATAATGATTGTAAAGATGAAGGAACAGACTCTGAGACCTTAATTCTGCCAGCCTATGTGACCATTTGGGATTTTATTTGTGCCTAAAATTTAAAATGGTGAAACAGTGCGAACTGCAAGACATAACCTTTCTGTCGGGTCCGTGCCAATTTTAATTCATACATGAACTATGTTACTGAATTTGAATAGTATCTTTAAGGTTGAAATGTATTCTTTTTAAGTGGTTAATTGTTTTAAAACTAAGAAAGAAATCAAGGAAATAAAACATTACATTGGTGACGATTTAGGAGTCACTTAAATGGTTTCTTTTTCAGACATTTTAGTTTTATTAAAATACATTTGTGAAATGAGATTTTTATGAATCTCTGCCAAACATCTTTATTTTTAATAGTTTTCCAAACCATTTGTATATCTGTGCTTCAGATGAGTAAAGCCTTTTGATTTAGAGAAACTGATGCAAAGTGAAATGAGTAGAACCAGGAGAACATTGTACACAGGAACAGCAACATTGTAGATGATCTACTATAAATAACTTGGCTCTTCTCAGCCAATTCTGAAGAATTTATGATGAAAGGTACTATCCATCTCCAGAGAAAGAACTGGTGGAGCCTGAACACAGATCAAAGATGCTTTTTCTTTACTTTCTTTATTTTTCTTGGGGTTTTTTGGTGTGTTTTCCTTCACAGTATGACTTAGATGGAAATGTGTTTTGCATGACTATACATGTATAATCTATGATACATTGCATGCCTTCTCAATGAGGGAGGGAAGAAGGGGAAGAAGGAAGGAGAGAATTTGGAACTCAAAATCTGAAAAAGGAGCATTAAAATTGTTTTTCCATGTAATTGGGAAAAATAAAATAATAAATGAGAATAGCATTTTGAAATTAAAATGAATTTTAAAGGTGTTCTTTGGTGAACTGCAAAGATTGACGCATCTGACTATTGAACATGAATATGAAAAGATCAGTTTTGTCAAAATTATCGACAAATTTGCAGAACTTAAGGCTTGAAAACAGAAACCATAATTTTATTATTAACTACTACAATAGACCAATATACATATAAGTATTAATTTCCCCCTTTTTTCTAAAAGATACCTATTCATGTAATTGCTTTTTTTTTCCTTTTCATGTGTGGTAATATTATTTTATTGCTTATTCATGTTTACTGCCATGATTGATTTTATATATATGAAGTTCAATAAAAGAAAACTTTCACCATCTTAATTTCTTTTTCTGGTCATTTACTATTGGTCTTATTTCATAATTATCACTGAAAATAATTTCATCATATAGAGGAAGGGGGGGTGTTAAAAACTTATCTGCTCCAGGTGTCGAGTCCACTGGGTATGTCATTGATGATCAGATAAGGTAATTTTGGAGTTGGAGACCGTGGAAATGGAACATTTGTGAGTAATGACAAGATCATGGGCATAACTATCTCTGGGTCCAGCTTAGATGGAGTACAAGGGTAGGTGGTGGGAATTAACTAGAATGAGGAACTGGGAAGTTATGGTATTTAAGGGAGCATTGTGTGTATACTTGTTTTCTTTTCATTTTCATACTGAACATAATGACTACCAGATAAGACGGGCATTTCCATATAGGTAGTAGAAAAAGAGAATTGTATATGAAACTGCAGGTCTTTTTTATATACATCTTCAAAGCCATCCTGCTTAATCTGTGCTTCTTTTTGGCCTTCTTTCGATTCTCTTTGTATTTTTTTTAAAGAGATGCTCAAATGACTTTCTTCCTTTCTTTCTCCCTCTCCCCTTGTCACTCCCTCTCCATTTCCCTCTCCCCCCTCTTTCTTTCTTTTCGCTATCCTATCCCTATACCCCCTCACCCTCTACTTCACCCCATTAGAAAAAAAAAATCCTCGTAATGAATACAAGCAGTCAAGAAAAACGAGAAAAACGAACTCCAATATTGGCTGTGTCTGAAAATGTCTTATTTTGTAACTTGATTCTATCACTTCTCCATTAAGAAATAAGTGGCAAGTTTCGACAGCAGTATTCTAGAATTGTTATTGGTCACTGCATTGATCCGAGGTCTTAAATCTTTCAAAGTTTGTTTTTTTCCTTCATAATGTTATTGTAAAAATTGCTTTCTTGGTTCTGGTCAGATTACTCTTCAGTGGTTCATCTAGATTTCTCTGAACCATCCATTTTGTCATTTCTTATGATGTAATAATACTCTATTACATTACTATACCATAATTTGTTTAGCCATACCCTAATAAATGGAAACCCCCTTCACTTCCAGTTCTTTTTTTGTTTTGTTTTGTTTTGTTTTGCTAGGCAATGGGATTAAGTGACTTGCCCAGGGTCACACAACTAGTTAAGTGATATGTGTCTGAGGCCGAATTTGAACTCAGGTCCTCCTGAATCCAGGGCCAGTGCTCTATCCGCTGCACCACCTAGCTGCCCCCCAATTCTTTTTTTTTGAGGGGGGGCTAGGCAATGGGATTAAGTGACTTGCCCAGGGTCACACAGCTAGTAAGTGTTACGTATCTGAGGCCAGATTTGAACTCAGGTCCTCCTGACTTCAGGGCTGGTGCTCTATCCACTGTACCACCTAGCTGCCCCCAGTTCTTTGCTATTATAAAAAAAGCTTCTATGAATAATTTTGTATATATGGGTTCTTTTTTTCTTTCTTTGATAGCCTATAGTGGCATGCTGGTAAATGCTTAACTGACTCTGGAAGGGAAAGTGTAGCAACCACATACTTTTAAGCTTAATCAATATTAGTAACATTTTCTCCATCATTTTCTTAAATCTTGTTGTTCAGTCATTTCAGTTACGTCTAACTCTTTGTGACCACATTTGGTGTTTTCTCAGCGAAGATACTGGAGTGGTTTGCCATTTCCTTCTGCAACTCATTTTACAGATGAAGAAACTGAGGCAAATAGAGTTAAGTGACTTGCCCAGGGTCACTCAGCTAGCAGGTGTCTGAGGTCAGATTTGAACTCAGGAAGATGAGTTCCTGGCTCCAGGCCTGTCTCTAACCACTGCACAACTTTGCTGCCCTTCCTAAGTCTTGATGATCAAAACAATAAAACAAGCCCTGATTGCTCATTTCTGAGGTATAAAGACTTTTGCTGAAAATTTAACAGTAGCTACAACATACCCTTGGGCAGACCAAGTAGTGGTATCATAGGATAAAAGATTAGACAGAATTTAGTGACTTGGTAGACATGGTTTATCGAATGGCTGGATCATTTCACAGCTACATCACCAGGGTATTAGTATGCCCATTTGCCCTCAGCTCCTCCAACAATTGTCATTTCCCTTTCTTGTTTTGCCAATCCGATGGGTGTGAGAAGGAAACTCAGTGTTTCATCAGTATATATATTTTGAAGTTTCGTATGATGAGGGCAGGAAGTAGGGAAGAAAAAAAGCTACAAAGCCATGCACTGAAATCATTGAGGAAAGAACACCCTGAGAGTAAGTAGATAATGGCCACCAGGATCTGAGTTGGATGATAAATTTAGATAGCATGACCCTCAAAGAGGCAAAGGTTGCTTAGCAAAGATGGTAAAAGGAGAATATGAAGGTGACAAGGAGTAGGAAGAAGTATTCCAACTCTCCTAATCACAGCCAATGAGTTTAAGAGAAAGAGTATAACAGAGGTGTAAGAGAAAGTGCAACGAGATCTGGAAAAGGTGGTGAGGGAAGCAGAGTCATCACGAGGCTCCCAAGTCTTGGTGAGGGCCAGAAGACAGAAGCAGAGAGAAAGGAAGAAGTTTAAGTTAAAAAGGAAAGTGTGAATCATGGTGCAAGTACTCTACAGGGCGCAATGGAAGGGGCGGGTAGATCTGCAGTTGGACATTGTAGGAGTAGCATTGAACTGTATTAGAGTAAAGGCACAGGGGTTGAGGATAGGGAATTGTGTTTGGTCATAAATCACTGGGATGTGGAGAATATGGCATGTGAGAATGAGTACAGGCAGAATTTCTGTGGTTGAAGAGAAGCCTGCTGAGTAAGCCCAAGTGATTAGGGAAGCTATTCAAGGTCCCCCTTTGAGACCCAACCTCATCTCAAGTGGGGTTGCTATACCCTGTGAAAACTCAGGAAGCCCATCTTATAGTAGATAAGAAGATGTTGGCCATGATGGTGACTTGCCTGCCCTGGGGAGGTGGGTGAGGATGGAGTAGGAAAAGGCCATAGAAGCCAGGCTGGAGGTGAGCAACCTCCAGGGAGGGACTTCAGGGCACTGAAGATGGCCCAGGAAGGGTCAACAGAAACAAAGAATCAGGTGGAAGGGTCTTGTGGCCAGAAGCAATGCTGGTATCAATCAACAAGCATTCACTATGTGCCAGGTATTGTGTTGACTGGGGGCGGCGGGATGGGGTGAGTTACAAATACAGAGAAAAAGAAAGAAAAAATTCCTATTCTCAAGAGGCTTATCTTTGTTTAGGAATTTTTTAAAAATAAATACAGATAGATGAGAGAGACAGAGAGAGACAGAGAGAGACAGAGAGAGACAGAGAGAGAGAGAGAATCTACAGGGCCATGTGTCGGAGCATGAGCTTTGGCCCAGGTGTCCAATGGACTATGCCATCATGATCTCAAGATCTTCAGCCAAAAAAGAATTCTCTAGCAGTGCAGAGCCTTTCCCCACCATCTCCCAAAGTGTTGGACAAAGACATCATTCATAGGAGTCAAAGACCTTCTGGCTTCTAAAGCCAAGCTCTTCCTCTAACGTCTGTGTGACCTTGGACAAATCAGGGGCCTCATTCATCCTCATCTCTAAAATGAGAGAGTTGGGCCAAATGACCTCTAGGTCCCTTCCAGCTCTGACTCTATGGTCCTGAGATCTGAGTGGGTCTCTCTCTTCAGTGGAGTACTGGAGCTATAATGGACCACCAGTCCCCATCCTATGCGGCATGGCTTGTTGGGACAGAGCAGGGTGGGTGAGGAGTGGGAAGGGTGGGCTGGCCTCCTTCTGACTGGAAAGTGTTGGCTCCATCAAAGGCTTTATAGAAAAGGCTCCAGTCTACCAGGCCAATCAGGCACCTTCCTTCTTCCCCATGAGGGAATGGGGCTCTGTGGGCCAGGGCCCCAGCTGACTGTCTTTGTTTGCTCCCGTCTCCATTCTCTGTGAAGAAACTAGCAGGAGAGCATTTGACAAGGTCCACCCATTGTTCCAAGCCCCCTTTGCCATCCTCTTTATTGGATAGTTTATGTCTGCTTGTCGTCTCCACAAGGGAACGAAGACAAGAGTTGCTAAGCAGCTGCTGGGGCCTTTTTATTTTTCCACTGAGATGCTATTGTCTCTTTACATTTCTCATAGTAGGGGTGACCCAGGTGGTGACAGGACAGAACAGGGCCCAAGTCTGTCTCATTCATGAAATGGCAAATAGCAGACAGGAGAGGAAAATGGCACCCAGGAGCAGGTGAGGCCTTGTTAGAGCTTTTATTATTATACCGATAATGATCCTTACAGAATATCACCTTGCATTTACATAGTAACCTTTCTCCTCAAAAGTCAAAGTGACCTCCTCTATCTCTGGGAGCCCCCTGACAAGATCCATTGTTTGGCTAAAGTTCCAAGTCCCAGGGGCTAATAAGAAGGAATCAGAGTGCCTCAGCTGGAATCCTGGCTCTGCCTCTTATCGCTGAGCTACTATAAATAGTGCCTAGATTAGAATCCTGTACAGGCAAGTCACTACCTGTGTGACCTTGGAGAAGTCTCTTAACTTTCAAGGGCCTCAATTTCCTCAACGGTAAAATGAAATGTATGGCTTCTAAGGTCTCTTCCATCTTTAAACCTATGATTGATGTAGCCTTGGGGACCTCGTTTAAGCGTTTGGGTCTTCAGTTTTCCCATCTGTAAAATGAGGGAGTTGACTTAGGAGATCCTTTCTAACTCAACTGCATTCATCTGGAGCTTCAGTCCATCGTGGAGGTTTGGGGGGATCCCAGGAAAATCCTTCCTAAGAAAGACTGAAACTAAGAATATCGGTCCATGGTCTTGCCCTGAACTTTACTGCAACATGGGACGTTCTAGAGGCACTTTTAACTGTACAATTTCTGCTAAGGTAACTTGGAGTCCTAAGAACAAATTGTTCTTTAACTCAACCAAAAAGAAAAAAAAATACAATCAAGGCTTCAATTCTTGTAGGCAGCGGATTGTTCATACAAAGGAGCTCCATTGTATTCTGGGCCCGCCCCAGGCAACATGGTAAGTGGCAGCGGGAGCTGGTGCACAGACCCTTTATTCTCCTTTCTGTTCCCCTCCCCCCCTCCCAGCACATCAGTCCTTTCTCTCACCTCCCAGAGGCAGCCAACCTCCTAAACTCCAGAGCTGCCGCCCCTAAACAGAGCCTTGGAGCCTGGCTAGCTGATCTGCTGTTGCAATCCAGAGAGCCGATGGGGGACAATCTACTAGGTTTACCCCACCTAAATCACACGTGCTTAAGCAATTGAAGTCCAAAAGAGCCCGATAGAATCCTGGACCTGCTATTTCCTAGCTGTGTAGATGGGTAAGCCAGTCAGCTTCTCTGGGCTTCAGTTTTCTCATCTAATCATAACTAGATGTTATGATTAGATGAAAATATAGCCCTTTAAGTTTTGCCAATTACTTGATATACGCTATTTCATTTGGTTCCCACAAAAGCCCTGAGATGTCACCCTCTTTTTACAGATGAGAAAAGTGAGGCAGACAGAGGCAGCTAGGTGGCAAAGTAGATAGAGCACTGAGCCTAGAGTCAGGAAGACCTGAGTTCAGAGCTGGCCTCAGACACGTGCTGTGTGACCCTGGGCTAGTCACTTAACCTCCGTTTGCCTCAGCTTGGTGGCTGTAAAATGGAAATAACAGCACCTACCTCAAATGAGAGAATATTTTTCAAGCACTTAATACAGTGACTGGCACATAATAGGTTCTCTATAGGGCGGCTAAGTGATGCAGTGGATGGTGCACTGAGCCTGGAGTCAGAAAGACCAGAGTTCAAATCTGACATCAGATACCTTCTAGTTGTGTGACCCTGGACAAGTCACTTAACCCCTGCCTAAAACTGGAGAAGGAAATGACAAACCACTCCAGTATCTTTTCCAAGAAAACCCCACAGACAGTTAGTTTACAGGGTCGTGAAGAGTTGGACATGGCTGAACAACTGAACAACAAGGTACTATATAAGTGCTTATTCCCTTCCTTAAGTGACTTGTCCAGGGTCACACAACCAGTAATTGTCTGAGGCAGGATTTGAACTCAAGTTTTCTTGGCCCCAGGTCCATCCAAGCGCCTCATCTGTAAATTGAGGGTAATAATCCCTAACTCACCAGGGCTCATGTACATGAGAATCAAATGAAATAATGTTCGTAAAGCATTTTGCCCGTAGCTATTTTTAAGGCTATTTAAGAAAAGGCAATAAGGACAAGCAGGACAGAGGCAGTTTAGTGAGGAAAGCACAGGATTTGGAATTAAAGAACCTGACATTCACTGCCTTGTCAAGGAGTTGGACTTCTCCTGGCCTTAGTTTCCTCCTCTAAAATGAGCTGGTTGATGATTTCAAGGCCCCTTCTAACTCTAAATCTCATCAGTTTTGCCTATCCCTTTCAACATATCCAGTAGCATCTCCACCTTAAGACCTGCCCTTCTGCAAGACCTTCCACTTTCAGCAAGTTCCAATAGGAAGCATTTCCTTGCATTTCCAATAGGAAGCCTAAACCTGACTCTTTGTAACTTCCTTTTGTAACTTTGTAACTTCCTGTTACCTACTTCTGAGTCTACCTGGATTATATTTAAAATTTCGAAGAGCTTAGGACATTTCTTAAGATACTAAGGCACCATTCTCCATGGTAGAGGACCATGAAGGAGGAGGAGGAGGAGGTCACTTTTAGCAAGGCAGATGAAATCCAGCCCATTTTTCAGGATATAAACAAGTGGAGAGAGCCCCCAATTAAAAGCGGTTTGGACTGTTTGCCCTATAAAAGCAACTCTACCTTTTTTTGCCCCGGATTTGGATTGGCTGGCTCCAGGAGAACCCAATGTCATAGAATCATAGATTTAGAATTGGAAGGAATCTTATAGGTCTTCTGGTCCAAACTCCTATCTTTCAGAGGAGGAAACTAAGGCTTAGAGCAGTTAAATGACTTCCCCAAGGTCACCCAGGTAGTCAAGTAGCAGAGCCAGAATTTTAACTCAGATCAAATCCAACAATCTTTCTACTATTTCAGGATAGTCCCAGTCATGCTTGGCTTTTACCCCTTTCTCTCTAAACTACCTTATCTTTGCCACCAAAGGACATCAGAAACCATGCCTATGAGAAACTTCTGATTGGAGAGCCTTGCCCCAACGCTATTTCAATATAGCCCCAGCTAAGCCTCACTTCATTCCCTCCTCTCTGGACACCTCCACAGCCTCCCCTACCACCTCCCAGCCACCTTGTGCATCCTCTCATCTTCCTCCCTCGCACCCTTCCTGCTAGTTCTGGAACCATAAACCATGATCAAATGACTCTGCCATATTTATTGTTCCTATATACAGTTTCTTCATTTTTAAAATGAATGGCAAAGTTTGTGCTGCTTGCTAGGAGATCTCCTTTGCTCCAGAGCCCATGAGTTTTATTTCTTTCCAGGGTAAGAAGAGAGGTAATCCAAGATCAGAATTATAGCTGGTCTTTCTAAGGAAAGAGAAAAAGGGAGACAGAAAGAGAGATGGGGGGGGAAGAGGTGGGAAGGAGGGAGGAAGTAAGGCTTTCCAAGACATATGGCAGCAGCCTTGGTGACATCACCCATGCTTCCTCCTGGGACACTAGAAAAGCAAGAAACTAGAGGCAAAATATAAAACTGTGTTTGGTTTTTTTTCCCCCCAAGTCCATGCTCCTCTAAGTGCTGAGAAAAAAACAGATGCAGGAACTAATTGTCCTTATCCCCTTCCCCAGCCTTACTCAAAGATAAGTGAAACTAGTAAGCACCCTTTACTTAGTGTGTCTTTTTTTAAATTATCCTATTAAAGATTGTGTCTGACGGATCTAATCTTATTTCTTATAAATGCCTGTGGCTGACCATTCTTTTCCTGTCCTGGTGTCGCCCTTTATTCACTGGACAGCTCTATAGGACACACACACACAAGAGAGAGAATGACCTTTCTAGAGTTGGGGTGGGATTCCCAAATCCTAGGCCGTTGTTAGTTTTTTCTCTGTCTAATTGGGAGCACCATTATAAGCCAATCCTACAATTCAGAACTATCCTTCCCAGGGCAGAATTACTGCAAATTTAAAGCCATTTCAATCTTTCTCATCAGATCACCAGCCTAAAGTAGCAACCACTCAGGCTACCCAAATGTAACAAATTTTCCACCAAAAATGTCAATTGATGGTAACTTTCCTGGACCAAACAACCCTTCCTAGCTACAACTCCCCTAGAAAGTGTGAGGTCCTTTTGTATCTGTATCCCCGGTGCTTAGCATAGCATTCATTCATTCATTCATTCATTCATTCATTCATTCATTCATTCATTGCTATCTTTGCCTTCAATAAGAGATTGTCAAAATACCAAGTTAGACTTTAGTTTTGTAAGAACCATTCTGTGTTCTCTCATTTCTTACATTTCAAGAAAGCTGAGCCCATGACAGCTCATGATGTATTCCTTACAAAAGAAAGTACAAGAAGGGCTATCAGGGAAGACAGTTTCAATCCTAGGATTCCAAGTACACTTGGGACTTGGGGCTCTGGGGAGCATTTTATACTAGACAAACCTATATAAAAACAACAACATTATTTATATATCAATATGTAAATAATCCATATAATAAATATATCAAATCAATAATCTGTATCTTATATCCATATATTAATATTATATTTTATACCAATACATAAATTATATCTGTACATTAATAAGTTAATAAATATATACATAATAACAACATATTATTTATATATCAATATATCAGTAACCCATATAACAAATATCTTACAATGATATATCAATAATCTATATAATAAATATATCCATACATTAATAAATGATAAATATATCATCTATATAACAACATATTATTTATGTATTAATATAGAAATAATCTATATTATAAATATCTTAAACCAATATATCAATAATCTGTATCATAAATATATCAACACATCAATAAACTGATATATGAATATATAATCTATAGTACAATAATAATACTAAAGGATACATTTTGGGGATTTTGTTTTATGCTTAAAATTTCTGTGAAAATGTTAACAGGATATGGTGCTGGATTTGTAGTCAAAGGGCCTGGGTTCAAATCCTGTCTCTGCCATTTATTGCCTGTGTGACTTTAGGGTCTGGGCTTCAGTTTATTCTCTCATCTGTCACCGTACAGCCTTTCTTTCTTAATTCAGTTCCTCCCTTGTCCATTTCCAAACTATCTTTTCCCCTTTGCTCTATACAGTAGGGCATTTGCATTCAAGGGAAATCGGGAAATGGTGGGAGGTGATCTGAAGAGTTGCCATCTTTAGGTAGACATTTTGTTTCATTTGGTTTTGTTTTTAATCAATGAAAATAAAAAGCCTGGGTCTCTCTATTTTGCCCAAGCTGGAAGTACAAGGATGCCTCACAAGCTCAGTCCTCAACCCACAAAGCTTAGTAACTTTGACCTACTCTGTTTCAGACCTTGGCCAGTTCATCCCTCCTTAGGCAACCTGGAGACCCTCCTCCCGCTTCCAGGGTCCTCACTATATTAATGTGGAACTGAACCCAGATGAACATAATGCAGACACTGGACTGGCTTAGCACACTGCGGCTCAGGACTCCTGAACTCAAGAGATCCACCACCCTTGCCCTCCATAGTGGGGATTATAAACATGCTGCATTTGTTTTAAAGATATGAAACAACATATATAATCTGAAATTGTTTTAAAATATGTAAGGGGGTTGGCTGGGAGTCCCTGATCAATCTGATGAGATTACAAGGCAAGAGCCTTCGCCTGGATGAGGCATTTTGGTAAAGAGGGTGTAAGCATGCGCACTCCAGATTGGCTCCTTGTGACCAGGGCCAATTATGGGTTGAATGAGACTCAGCAGAGTCTGAGAAGAGAATTGAACCTAGGACTTCCTGATTCCAAATTCACTGTATGGTACAACAGAAAGAACCCTGGCTCTGTGCAGTCTAAGGAAATGGGTTCAAATCCTTCGTGTATGTAAATTTCCTCTTCTATATAACAAGGGGGTTTGAAAGATGACCATAGAGGTTCCTTCAACTCCGGGAGCTATGATCTTACCAAACTACCTTCCTTTTGCTTTTACCTGGCTCTCCCACAATGCCTAGACTACAGTAAAGACTAAGCGAATACTTAGGATTTGCAGCTGGAAGGGGCTCTTATGGGGCACCTAGTACAATACAACAAACATTTGTTAAGCACTTAGTGTGTGCCACGCACAGTGCTAAACACTCGGGGATACAAATAAGAGAAAAAGACAGTCCTGGTCCTTAAGGGGCTTACAATCTAATGGGAGAGGACAAAACACAAAAAGAAGTTGAAAAAGTAGGGAGGGACACCAGAGGGTAACTAGTGAGGGGCTTAGTGTTCCATGGAGTCAAAGCCAAGCAAAGTTGCTGATAAAAAATGGAGTGCAGCAAATCTGATCTAGGGTTTCTTAACTTTGGGCTGAGAACTTGTTTCTCTGTTTTTTTTTTAACGATGGCTATATTTCAATATAATTGGTTTCCTTTGTAATCCCATGTATTTTATGAATTCAAAAACAGGATTCTGAGAAGGAATCCATAGGCTTCACCAGACACTACCAAAAGAGGTCCATGACCCAAAAGATTGAAAATCCCTGCCCTTGTCCAATATCTTCTTTTTATAAATGAAGAAATCAAGGCCCATAGAGATAAACTGATTGGACCAACTCATATATGTAATAAGGAGCAGAGGCTAGTTTTCAAACCCAGATCCTCTGAATCCAATTCAACTGGTCTTTCCATTATGCCACACTGACACCCTGGTGAAGCAGACTTAATTCCAACTCCTCGTTGTCCAGATTCTCAAAATGTTGTTCCAATGCACCATACAGTTTCTTGGAATGAGAGCAGCCAACAGGTCAGCTAGCCAGCAGGTCTGTCTGCCTTCCAGCTCAACTCCCTGGCAGGCCGATTGTCCTGGGTGATTTACACTATTTTTTCCCCTGCCTCCTGTCTGTCCATATTCTTGTGGAGTTCAAATCCAGCCTTAGACACTTCCTAGCTTGTGACTCTGGGCAAGTCACTTAACCTCTGTCTTCCAGAATTTTCTTAGCTGTAAAATGAGGATAATAATAGCACCTACTCACAAAGTTGTGAGGATCAAAGGAGCTATTGGTAAAGCCTTCAGCACACAGTAAGTGCTTAATAAATGCTTGTTCTCTCCCTTTCCCCCATTGTAGAAAAGCTGACACCCAGAACCGCCCCTGCAGAGACTTCCTTTGGTGAACTCACCAAATATCATCTGTTCTCTGAATTCTTACCGTTCTGAATGATTTATTTTGCCAAAATGACTGGCACGTGCTGAGATGTGGACTGTGACCCCATTGGCAGAGCGTCCATTTATTAGTTCTTTTCTTCTTGCTCATTGCCTCTCTCCTACCCTCCATCTGCCCTTCCCCACCCCCTCAGCCCTATCCATGCTGTCCTCCAAGACCCAGATCCAATCCTGCCCTCCTTTCTGGCTTCTCTGGCCACCCCAACACACCCAAGGTGCTCTCTCCCCCTCCCCTGGATTCTTCTAGCTCTTCTTGTCTATATAATTCATTGGGTAATTAATCATGTGCAGGCTGCCTTGTGACATTCCTTCTGTTGTTGCCCTGAGTCTCTTTGGAATCTTTCACTGTTCCTGCAGCCCTTGTGCTGGTGCTGCAGATGGAGATGGGACAAGATGCTGGGCCCAGAATGCAGCAGGGGGAGGAGGAGAGGCTCAGCTGCCCACTGCCCCACAAGCCTATCCCTCTAATAGGAGTCCCCCAGAGATGCTCTAGCCCAGGGGTGGGGAACCGCCAGTCTCAAGGCCACGTATGGCCCTCTAGGTCCTCAATTGCACCCCTTTGACTGAATCCAAACTTCACAGAACAAATCCCCTTAATAAAAGGATTTGTTCTGTAAAACTTGGACTCAGTCAAAAGGCCACACCCTAGAAGGCCATGTGTGGCCTCGAAGTCACAGGTTCCCAACCCCTGCTCTGGCCAGTCAAGGTTTACAAAGGGCTTTCCTCACAACAGTCAGGAGGTAGGTTTCTTTTCTTTCCTTCTTGGTCCAGATTTATACTTTATTTCAGAGGTGTAGGGACTCCTGCAGTAAAGACTCCATTTGAGGACTCTTTTCTAGTCTAAAATCATAGAATCTTAGATTTAGAGCTAGGAGGTACCTTACAGGTCACCTAATCCAATCCTCATATTTTATATTTCCTGATAAGCAGGAAATAAGGTACTAAAACCCAGGACTTCCAACTTCATTCAGTTCTTTTTCTCCTAAACCACACTAACTTATGGAATGCCTTTTATTTTTATATTTGAAAGTTTTATGGGGCTTTTCTATGTAGCAAAGGGCCATAGACTTAGAACTGAGATGGTCCTTAGAGTTCATTTACTTAAATCTCCTCATTTTACAGATAAAGAAACTGAGGCCCAAAGTGGTGAAGGGACTTGCCCAAGCAGACACAGGAGGTAAGTGGTCAAGCTGGGATTTGGGTCCTTTAACTTCAAATCCAGGGCTTGTTCAGTTGAATCAGGTTGGAATCCTCTTCCGCAGGGCAACCACTTTTATCTGTAGGGCACTGATTTCTCTTCAGGGGACACAGTTGAAAATATCTAGAACACAGGAGCATTTTTGATCCTTTGGCATGGTGAGTATTTTTCACCGATCTTACAGCAGAGTTGAATTGAGGCTCACAGAGTTGGATAGGACTCAGGGCCATTCTAGACCAAGACATCCCCCTTGTGATGTCATGAATCATCTTCAGGAATGAAGAACGGGCAACAACAATACCTGAAGTAGGGATCTCCTCTACAACAGATGGGCCAAATAACTGGACCTCCAGCCTCCATGCAAAGACCTCCATTGTTGGGGAATTTACTGCCTCCAGAGGAAACTTCACTGTGCTGTTCCCTGCTAATTGCTGGGAAGTTTGCCCTCATAAGGAGCTTAAATCTGTGTTTTGTAACTTCCAGACATTTGTCCTAATTGTGCCCTTTGAAGCCAAGCAGAATCTCTAGGTGGTACAGTGAATAGAATGCCCAGCCTGGAATTAGGAAGACTCCTCTTCCTGAGTTCAAATCTGGCCTCAGATACTTATTAGCTGTGTGACCTTGGACATGTCATTTAACTCTGTTTGCCTCAGTTTCCTCACCTGTAAAATGAGCTGGAGAAGGAAATGGCAAACCACTTCAGTATCTCTCCCAAGAGAACCCCAAATGGGGTCACAGGGAGTCAGGCACAACTGAAAAATGAATGAAAGAAGATAAAAGAATAAGTTTAACCCCTCTTTCATAGGACAGCCCTTCAAATATTTGAAGGTATCATGTCCTGTCTGTCTCTTCACTCTAAATATCCTAATTTACAGGATCATAAAATTTGGAGGTGGAAGGCAACATAGTCATCATCTTGCCCAGGGGTTCTTAACCTTTTCTCTGTCCTGGATACCAGTGTGCTAGTAAATGTTCAACAGTCAGATTTCTTTTTTAAAAAAAAAAAGTATACACATAGACTTTGAAGTTTAATCTGCACTAATAACACTTTCCCATCACAAACTCTGTTTTGTAGTTTGACAGTTTCCAGTGTAAATATTGACACTGATAATTTAATAATTGGCTTTCCATTTGAAGCTGGCTCTAAAATACCCCTGCCTGAATTCATCTCTTTGGCAAGCTGGTGAAGCCTATGGAGCCCTTCTCAGAATGACATCTTTAAATTCGGTTAAAAAAAATACATAGAGGGGGCAGCTAGGTGGCCAGTAGATAGAGCTCCAGCCTTGGAGTCAGGAGGACCTGAGTTCAAATTCAGCCTCAGACACATGACACTTACTAGCTGTGTGACCCTGGGCAAGTCACTTAACCCTGATTGCCTCACCAAAAATAAACAAACAAACAAACAAATGAATAAATAAGTAAATAAATAAGTGAATGGATGAATAAATAAATGAATGAATGAATGAACAAATAAATAAATAAGCAAATAAATAAATGCATAGGATTGCAAAGGAAGTCCATTATATTGAGATAGTTATCAAAATATATATTTTTAAAAATAAGTTTGTAAACTCCAGGTTAAGAGCCCCTGATCGAGCCCAACTTCACTCATTGTATAGGTGATGTTTAAAGGTCAGATAGAGGGCACATGAAAAGCAGAGTCCATTAACTATAGTAGGTGTATTGTCCAGTACGCCACGATGTCTTTTCAACTGCTTCACATTCTTTTTATTCACGGCACAGTGTTCTTTGTCACAAGTACAGCAGGAGACGCCTTCCTCTCTCCTTCCCCTTCCCTCCCCACCATGCTCAGAAGCATCATTCCCAATTCTGGCTGACCAGGTGTAAGCTTTGGAGGGCCTGATTCCGGCCACGTGTGCCTCACCACTAAGGCACTTATTCAGTGAGGTGACCACAAGTCCACTTGGAGTGGGCAGACCTGAGAATCAGAACGGATGCAAGGCACCAGCCTGGCCCCATGACTGTTTCAAGATGCCTTCAAAAGGGAGAGTCCGGTGAATGGGGGAGTGGGGTGGCCCTGTTCCCTCTGAGTAGCCAGGAGCCCACGGGAAGTCTCTAGACGTGAGCCAGGTGAAGTCATCCCTGAGATGCTGAAATAAGGGACTTAATGAGATAAAATGTGTGAGAACAGGGATACAAATCCCTCTTATTAGAGAGAGGGTCCCCTAGGCCTGATCTCAGTCAAAGCCCCATGCCTGGGTACAGAATAGGGAGTGGGGACTGCACCACCTCCCCCCTTCCCTAACCCCAGCCAAGGTCGGTGATGGGTGACCCAGAAGTGGTTCCTCAAGGTTAGATAAAGAAATCTTAGCACACAAAAGGCAGTGGGTCTCCCAATCCATTGGCTGGCCTGGGGAATTCCTCTGTTTCTCCCTCCCTTCCTCCACTGTCTCAGCCACTACTTTCCTTATTTCCCTTGGACTCACTTAGGAGGAGGCTGCAGAGAAAGCTGCTATGGTGACTTTTCTGATGCCAAGCCAGGAAAAGCAGGTAGCGTCTGGGGGCTGGGGGACTGGTGCAAAGCTCTTGGGCTGGCCTCACTCTCACCCTTTGAGAGCCACTGATATGACAATGTAAGGTTCCTAAAACAGCTTTCTCACAATGATTCTGTGAGATAGGGAGTCCAAGCTTTCTGACACAGAATATGTGCATACCAGCTCCAGCTCCCAGATCTGGGAAGGCTGCTTAGCCTCACCGCGTGCCTGGGTAGCCTGAGGTATTGGTGGGGTGCTCCTGGTCCTTGCCATTAGCTTGAACATCCTGGATGTGTCGCTCTCTACTGTTGTCAGGGGCCTGTGACTAGCAGCCCAGCTTCATTTAACCTCTTGAGATCTGGTTGTTTTTCAAAGATGGAGTAAGAACAAAGGCGCATTTTCACCAATACTTACAGGGCATATTCTCATACCATCCTGGTCTCTGAGGGGAGGGGAGGGAATAAACATTCATTAAGCACTCACTGACTTACCTTGAAGTCTTAATTAAAATACCATCTTTTATTCTCGATCCCTCTTAATTCCAATGTCTTCCCACTGTTAATCATTTCCTATTTACTCTGGATGTAGTTTGTTTATATTCCATGTTGTCTCTCCGTGAGACTATAAGCTCCTTGAGGGTGGGGGCTGTCTTTTGCCTCTTCTTGTATCCCCGGCCCTTAGCACTGTGCCTGACACACAGTAAGTGCTTGATAAATGTTTATTGACTGATTACTATGTATCAGGCACGGTGTTGAGTTCCTTGCGGAAAAATCATCTCATTTGATCCTCACAACAACCCTGCAAGGTAGATGCTGTTATTATCCCCATCTTACAGTTGAAGAAACTGAGGCAAACAGAGGTTAAGTGACTTGCCAAGGATCAAGTAGCTAGTAAATAGCTGAGGTTGGATATGAGCTCAGTTCTCCCTGATTCCGAGTTCAGAGCTCTACCCAATATACCACCTAGCTTGTCTCAGAAGGGAGGAGGATCAAAATTTAGCTTAGTTTCTCCATAGCACTGGTCCAGATGCACAAGTACCATCTGGGGAGTCTTTCTGCTGGGCTGAGGCCCTGAAGGTCACTGCAAAGATTGCTCTTCTTGCTCCTAGGCGTATCAATGATGCTCTGTCTGTAAAACCCAGATGGGCTTCTAGATCCTGGATTCCTGTGGCTCACCCTCCCAACCAAGCTCTAAGACTCTACTTTCTAGACCTAAAATAGAAAAGAATGAACGAAAAGATGAAGGACAGAGGCCTGTCCAGGGCCTTATGGCTTTAGAGAGGAAGAGGGACCTGATTCCTTATGTGGACCAAAGGAAAGAGTCACCCAGCTCCCTTGATTGAATGGACAGCCAAAGCTGGTGCAGGCCTTCTGGAGACTCGATAGTTCTGGCTTCTTGGAGTCAAGTGCTTGGCCAGCCAAGACCAGTCAAAGAATATCTACATATGCTCCACACTCGCCCTAAGTCACTGTCTTTTTACATCATCCTGATTCTCCTGAAGCCATCTCACCAGTCACCACATGGAGACAAGCCAATTGAGCAAGCCAATGGGATCTTCCTAATTAATGACCAGGATCACCATACACATCCAATAAAAACTGAATAAATAGAATTACAGATGAATTAGGGCAGGTAGGTGGCTCAATGGATAGAGTGCTGACCCTAGAGTTAAGAAGACCTGAGTCTAGATTTGGCCTCAGACACTTCCTAGCTCGGTGATCTGGGTAAATTACTTAACCCTGTGTGTTTGAGTTTCCTCATCTGTACAATGAGCTGGAGAAGGAAATGGCAAACCACTCCAGTATCTCTGCCAAGAAAACCCCATACAGAGTCGGACACAAGTGAAATGACTGAACAACAACAAAAAGAAATGTAAGAGGAAACTGAGGCATGGAGAAATTAAGTGAAGCCGTGCACAATAGAAAAATTACAAGCTCCAGAGTCAGAGGACCCGGATTCAAAGCCTACCTCTTATATTTCTTACTCGTATGGCTTTGGGCAAATCTATTAACCAGTTTCCTTGTTTATAAAATGAGAGGGTTGGGTTGAACTAGGGGTGTACAAGCATATGTTTAACAATGAACTCTGGGGAAAAAGCTTACCCAATACAAAGTTTGAAGTTTAATCTTCATTAACACTTTCCTTAAGTGTAGACAACCACCAAGACAATCAACCAAGCCCTGCTTGCAACATTTGCCGTTTTTCCTATAAATGCTCACACTGAAGTTTATCCAGCTCTCCCAAGCCAATGTGAGCAGGCTCCAACATAAGGGCTGGGAACGAAATCATTTCCCAGGCTCCCTCTACCTCCAAACCTATAATTCAAACACACTTAGCAAGGATAAAGTTAAGATGCAAACCCAGATCTGCCTCTTCCCATTCTGGCAAAAAAGGCAATATTAGAGATGGAGGATATAAGTTTGAATTTACTTTTCACCATGAATAATAATCCATCTCTCATCTCTAGGTTTTTGCACAAGCCGTGCCTGATGCCTGGAATGCCATCTCTCTTAATCACTGACTCTTTGAACTTCCAGCTCTCTTCACTTTTTAGTGATCTCTTATATTTCATATAAATATATATATATATACATATATATATACACACACACACACATACGCATATATAATATTAAAGTACTACATAGTATATCATATATAACACACATGCACATTCATATTAAATATAGTAAACATATTTAATATATTTAAAATCATATATTCAAATGAATTAAATACATATTTAATATATAGTACATATACACATATATGTATGCATTCATATATAAGGAAATTATATCTACAGAGAGGTATAGAAATAAATGCTCTGTGTGTGTGTATACATCTCCATCTCCATATATATGTACATATATATATATATGTACATATATACACACAGCTGTATCCTTACACCTATCTATCTATCTATAGAAAGAGAATTTCCTTACCTGTGTATATGTCATTGCCCTTCCCTCCTACCCACCATATAAGCTACTTAAAGGCAGAGATTGGGTTTTATGTGTTTTGTTTTCTTCTCTTTGGACACCTAGCACCAGACAGGTGCTTAATAAATGCACATAGAATAGAACAGGACTCCTAGCTCTGCAATTTACCATCTATTTGACCTTGGGCAAGTCACAGGGGCACTTTCACAGGGGTTCAATCCCATTCTCCATGGTGTGAGTGAGGGTGGAGAGGAAGCAGGGCTATCCCTTGATTCAGTGCCATGAAGCTCTCTCCACTCTCGTAGACTGTACTAACGAGAGCAGTGTCTCAGAGAACAGAGCCCCAAACTATTACAAGGATGCCTTCTGCTGCTGTTGTTACCATGGCAAATTCTGTTCATCAAAGAGATCCAAAATAGGAAAATTCACGTGAAGTGAATTCATAGAGACCTGATCTTGAAAGCAAATAGGCCCGTTTCTGGAGACATGCTTCAGGTATTGGGGAGCAGGCTAGGATCTAGCCTCCTGAAGGAACTGCATTCTTCTAGTCCTGGCTCTGACATTCATTTGTGAGGTGACCTTGAGCTAGCTTCACTTTCCCGGGGCCTAAGTTCTTCATCTGTAAAATGAAGCAGCTGGATTAGAAGGAGGATCCTTAGACTGCCTCTGGTTTAGGGCCCTTTTCCCATGGATATTACTGAGTCATTCCAATGTAAACCTCCCAGGTCAAATGACTGCTCAGTAAATATACAGCCCACAGACAAACTTCGGGGTCTGGTGATTGCTTTTAGTGATTTCCCTGTTGAATTGCCCTTTTTATTATTTTTTTTAATAACCAAAAAAAAAAAGCCTCCTGCACTGAAAAAGGAGCATTCTGTAGCTCTGATGGGAATAACAGAACCGTGCCAAATCAGGAACTCAATATAAAGCCAGGGTCTTAGTACTGTTCAGGAAATATTCCCCAATAGCCAAGCACTAGAGCCTAGGGAAGAGCGAGGTGAACACAGGCCTGAGTGTCCCCACAATTCTTTGAAATTTGAAGGGTGACATTCTGAGAACCTCCCCTACCCTGCTGGCAAGAACACAGATTAATTAATCCCATTCCTACGTTTCTCAGTCACCTCCAATCTATTTTCCCCACCCCTGCTTTAAACAGAAGGAATGCATTCCATTGTAATCCATTAATTCAGCAGATCTTCTTGGAGCATGCCTTGTGCAGAGAGCACAGGACTAGGCTCCATACAGGTTGTAAAACTAGGGGAAAACATGATTCTAGCCTTTGAGGCTCTTGCAATCTTACTGGGAAACAATGTATAATTTCGTAATACAGCAGGGGAAAAATATCCCACCTTACTACTCCAAATGGGAATAGCAACCTAATATGCAATTAGTATTTCAAATTATAGAATATTAGAGCTAGAAAGGATCTAAGAGAGCATGTAATTCTACCCCCAACTTTTTTTTTACAGGTAAAGAAACTGAGGTTCAGGGGAGTAAAGTAACCAAGCCAAAATCCCATAGCAAGTTTGTGGCACTAGGTTCTTCACGGTTTGAATGTAAGTTACAGTTAGAACTCAGTCTCTCCATTTAGAATGGAAGCTGCTTGAGAGGAAGGATTATTTCATTCTTTGTACTTATGTCTCCTTTTTTAATGGAGAACTCACAGAAGGCAAGCACTCACATGGTGGTCAGAAGAAGAGATACAAGGACACTCTCAAGGTCTCTCTGAAGAACTTTGGAATCTATCGTGTGACATGGGAGATTCTGCCAAGGACCACCCAGAATGGTATGCCCTCATCAGAGAAGGTGCTGTGCTCTATGAGCAAAGCAGAATTGAAACAGCTCAAAAGAAACCCGAGATACACAAATTTAGATAATCCACCCCAAATGTCCACATGGACTATTTGTGCCTGACCTGTGGTAGAGCATTCCAAACTCGTATTGGTCTGATCAGACACAGCTGGGCACACTGTACCTTGACCCCAACATAGTGATGTCATTTTGGTCCTCTTTGAGAACAAAGGACAATATCCAATCACTTATGTCCCCGGCACCTAACGGTGTGTGGCACATAGAAGGCCCTTAATAACTTAGTGCTTCTTAATTGACTGATTAATTGAATGATTGAGCCTAGGTCTCTAGACTGCCAGTCCAGGGTTCTTTCTATTACATCATGACCAAGACCAGTACCCAGTTAGACAAGAAGGAACAACCCACCCAGAGCACAAAAGCCAAGCACAGTTTCCCTAAGAGAGAAGCTGGCTTTCCTGACCAGATCTCAGTGAATTCACTTGACATGAATATTCCTGTTGCAGGTTCCTCTATTAGCAGGATTTGCCATGGTAACAACAGCAGGAACCCAGGCAGGAGTTTGGGGGCTCCCCCTCACAGACACTACTCTCACTACTGCTACTGGGTTTTGTAAACAGAAGAGCATATAGTTTTCTGGGACTGAGCCAATGGGGCACTTACCCTGAGCATTATGGGTCCTCCCAAAATCTCCACTGTTTGACTTCTGGCAATCAGACCACATGCTGCCTAAAATTGTGCCCCTCTATTACTCTGCCTGAGTGACACCACTTTTTTTTTTAAATCACATTCATCAAATTTGTCTCAACTCCTACATAAACGCCCAAATGAATTATTTGAGTGCAATTCATTATTTAACCAAGGTAGCCATGGCTGCTACTGGCTCGTAGGTGCGGTGTTTAATTTGGGCATCAAAACAGATGAAAATTCAGTCACAGAAGATCTGTCAAGAAACAAAGATGGAGACAAATTCTTGACTGGATGGTACCTACACTAAACATTTCAAGGTGCTCCATTCGGGTTGTTTTCTTTAGAGGAACAAAAAGCAGACTGTACCTACAGCTCTGTGTGTGTGTGTGTGTGTGTGAATGACTGTAGTATACATGTACTCTAAGAAAACTCAATTCAATAAAATAGGCATTTCTTAAAACATCAGCTATGTGCCAGGAACTGTAAGAGATACTGGGGACACAGAAAAAAAAAATGAAATCCAAGCCTGCCCTCATAGAGCTTACATTCTACTAGGGGTGCTACAGGTGAGTCATAAATCCTAGTGAGAATTCTAAAACTTAAGGGGATGGGAACATAGCAGCTGGTGCCTGAGCAGAAAGAAGCTAAGCATTCTAAGAGGTAGAACTGAGATGGGAGGTCAGTCCAGGAATGGAGAGCAGACAAAACAACAGCGTGGAGTCTGGAGATGAAGTACAGGGGACAGCACGGGAGCAGTTAGGTTAGAATAGAGACTATATATAAGGGACTGATGTGAGGTAAGGCTGGAGAAGTAGACTACAGCCAAATTGTGAATTGCATCAGTTTCAATGTTATATTAGATACTATTGTGAGTAAGAGATGATAAGGGGGGTGGGTTCAGAAAAACCTGGGAAGTACTAGCTGTCAAAGCCAGCCTCAGGCACTTACTAACGGTGTGACCCTGGGCAAGTCACTTAACCCCAACTGCCTCAAAAGAAAAGAAAAATCTTTGAAAACTTATACAAACTGATTCAGAGTGAATTGAGCAGAACCAGGAGAATACTGTACACAGGATCAGCCATGTTGTAAGATAAGAGACTGTGAAAAACTTAGCTACTTTGATCAATACAATGATCTGAGACAATTCCAAAAAACCCATAATGAAAAATGCTGTTCTCCTTCAGAGGGAGAACTGATGAACTCTGAGCTCAAATTGAAGCGTAATTATTTTACTTTATTTTTCTTTGTTGTTGGGTTTGGGTTTTTTTTTTGGCAATACAGTTAATATGGAAATATATTTTGCATGATTTAACATATGTAAGTGATATATTGTTTGCCTTCTCAATGAGTGGGGGAGGGGCTGGAGGGAGGAAGAAAACTGGGAACTTAATTTTTTTAAAGAATGAATGTTAAAATGAGATAGATAATAAAAATGGTATATTAGAAGCAATCGAAAGCCACAAAAGATGGATGAGCAGAGGAGTGATGGTGTCAGCCTTTGTTTTTGGTTAATTTTATTTTGATATCGGTGTGGAAGTTTACAGCTATGCACTATTTCACAAAGGGAATGATGACAAGGGTCTTCTTCAAGAACAAAGGACCACCACCAACAACAACAAGTCCAGAAGAGGGCAGATGGAAAGGATGGTAGAATTAACATAAAAAAATTAATAATTGATTGGATTAGGGGAAAATGGGGTAGTCCATTTTGATTTAAACTAGAACACTGAAGGTCTACTCTGATGCCTCATCCTGACTGGTTGTCTTGGCTAGCAGATGCAAACTCTAGCACGTCCTACCAGGAAGAAAAAGCTTCCTGCAGAGGCCTGGTGTGAGCTGTGTCTACCATCCAAGGACCAGCCTGGATATGTTTGGAAAGCCTCATCCCCAGGGTTGACCAATATGAGATAAATTCCCCCTCTCCCACTCCCAAATAATGAAGACTGACTTGAAGCTCAGAAGGGCTTGGGGTTTCATCTGTGTTGACAAAGAAAACGGAGAGAGGAAGTGTCAGTGAGAGCCTTTGCTGACTCTTTAATGATCCTCTACTTTTCTAGTGAGGGACAGGAGAAGGGGAGAGATATGCTCTCTCAAATGACAAGGAAGCTGGGAAAGTGCTTCTTCCACAATTACATCTAGGAGCCTGACAATCCAAACAAGACTTCAAACATTCTCCCATGCCATTACAGCCTTCTTTGGAGATCCATTTGCAGATATAAGGGCCATCTCTACATCCAGACCTACCAAGACAGACACACAGATACCTATACTACACATTCCCAAAAGGGCCATGCAAATCCTGAGGGAAGGCAGACATAACTTTCTGATTTATTCCTTAGCTTTACAAGAATCTGGCTTCCATTACAGAAATATTCCTGAATTAACCTCCCTGCACTCTCAAGAAAAGAACTTGAGAATTTTTTTCTATTGTTTTCTCCCGGTTAATATGTCATGTGGGTTTGAAATGAGGTTACCGTCTCTACTTTAGAAAGAGAAGTGAAGTTCTTCTCTCTTGAGTGACTTTTCAGTTGGAGGTTCCATCTGTAAGCTATCACTGGTTTTGCTATCTAGAGCTAAAAATTAATAGGATCATAGGTTCAGAGCCGGATGGGACTTTGGAGATCATCTAATTCCACCCCTTACTTTCATTTTAAAGATATTTTATTGATGTCTTTGGCATTTACATTACAGACATTTCTGGATATACTCCCCTCCCCTTAATCAGCCCTTTCTTATAACAAAGAAAAACACTTAGCAAAACCAAGAGAAGCATGACTAAATCTGAAAGTACAGTATATTCATTATTTTGCACACAGTCAACCACTTCTCTACCAAAAGAAAGGAGCCATACTTCATGATCTATTCTCTAAGGCCAAGATTGGACATTATGTAGCCCTAAGCCAACCTCTCCTGTGTATGGATCTCTGTAAAAGCTACAACCTGCCTGACACCATCCCCAGGTCCAAGGTACTCAGTGGGACCACATCCACTCAAAATGATAGTTTACGAGATGTCGCCAGTACATTTAATTTTGCTAGTCTGCTAGAGGACAAAATGACCTCAAAAGAAAGTTATTTAATGAAACATCATGGTTTTAAAAGGTAGAAATGGGAAAATTCCTCCATAAAATAGGGGCATACCATCCAACAAATGGACATATCATTGGTCAGAAGAGTAGACACAAATAGGGAGCATTTATGGGTGGTACACATAGAGGGACCACTAAGGGCATGAGTGGAAAGGGACCTGCCCCCAATGCCACAGTGCCTCCAATGGTCTTTCCTCTTGGACCTTGCACCCCACTGCCATTCGTTCATCTCTGCTTCTCTTTCAAGGTCAGTCAGTCCATTAACTACGTCTATTAAGTGCTCACTGCTTCCCAGGCTTCTTACTAAGTGCTGGCTATACAAAGAAAGGCAAAGCCAGACGTTGCCCTCAGGAAGCTTCCATTCTAATGGAGAAACAGTGTCATTAACGAGGTACATCAAAGCTATAGACAAAGAATAGATGCAAGGTAATCTCAGAAGGTACCAACAGCCTCATATAGAAAATGGGATCTGAGATGAGTCAAAAGAAAGCAAAGGAACTAAAAGGTAGGGGAAGGAGTGTTTCAGGCATGGAAGACAGCCCTTGCAAAGGTATGGAATTGGAAAATGGGGTGTCATTTGAAAAGAACATGTAGTAGTCCAGTTTAGATGGATCATACAGTACATGGAGGGTAGTAAGGTGAGAAGTGACCAGGTGATCATGAATTTTAAATGCCAAACAGAGGACTTGGGATTAGAGTGACACCAGTCATCATTCTCTTGACTTGTTAAGATAAAGGTCATTGCCAAAGGCAATAATTTCCCAACATTCCAAAACTCTTTCTTCAGCCTCTGACTCTAGAGCCTCTGACTCTAGGAAGCACACAGTATTGGGAAAGTTGAGGATTTAAAGTGTCACATTAGAAAGGATTCACTTCATATAAGACTCAGGTCCATAGGGATGAACTAATACAGTCACATAGTCTTCCAGATAATCGGAGGGCAGGCAAAGGATTTGAACAGTCAGAAAGAATCAATCAAAAAAGAGCTGGTGAGAGGCCCTTCCCAGCTCTCTTAACTTCATTCTCATAGTAAATCAGGAAACATTAGAGGATAGAGATAGAAGAAAGGATAGAGAAGAAGAGACTACTGATGGGCAGCTGGATGGCACAGTGGATAGAGCACAGGGCCTGGAATTAGGAGTATTCCTCTTTCTGAGGTCAAATCTTGTCTCAAATACTTACTAGCTGTGTGACCCTGGCCAAGTGACTTAATTCTGTTTGCTTATGTTTCCTTATCTGTGGGGGCCATCTCTAGTCATCCTGATCTATATCTTGCCACTGGACCTGGATAGCTCTGGAGGACAAAGTGAGGCTAGTGACCTTGCACAGCCCTGCCTCACTTAAATCCAATTCACTTGTAAGTCACAGCATCCCCTTCCTGATGTCATGGTCCTCTTTGAGAATGAAGGACAAACAACAACAACTTTATCTGTAAAATGAGCTGGAGAAGGAAATGACAAACCGCTCCAGGATCTTTCCAAGAAAACCCCAAATGGTGTCATGGACAGTTGGTCCTGAATGAACAAAAAAGACTATTGAACCGACAGAGGCACAAATGTTCTTCAAATTAAACTTAATTCCTAGACCCAGATATTGCATAGGCAAGAAAAAAGCCAAACAAAGCAAATAAATGCTTGTTTATTGGTTGATTTGAATCTTATCTCAGGAGAATTTCTTGGTACAAAAGGGCAACATGTTACATTAATATATGCCATCTAAATATACCTTCTACCTATTTTGTGCCTTATTTCTTTTTTTAAAAAATGTTTTACTGATGCATTTTGATTTGACAAGGGTCTGGTTTCTTGACAAGTTTTAGGAGTTTCCCAAATTCTATCTCACTGTATGTAGAATTCTAATCCTGCCTATCTGCCTTCAGAAGGCTTTTTATCTACCAGGTTGGTGATCCATCTCCTTCCCATCCTCTCCCCCATCTTCACCTCTAAGGCAACCTACTCCATTGTGAGGAGAAGGAGTCTCTCCTTTCTTAAATATCTGTGGGTGGGTGGACCTCTTTTAAGCCCTCATATTATAAGGCTAGAGCCTTCCCTCTGATATTACCTTCCATGTTATCTATCTACCTATCTAATCTATGTGCATGTATATATATATATACACACACACATGTGTGCATATGTATGTATATGTATATATATATACACACACATATACACACACACACACACACACACACATTTATATCTTTAATGAACATAGCTAGTTATACGTCTCTCCTATCAGAATGTGAGGGGTGGTTTTACCCATGTAGGTTAGGTGTGTCCACATAGGTCGGTCTAGATATGACTCCAAAGGAGGAATGATTAGATATTTCTAGAGTCCTTGTCATCCACATTTCTCTAAGGGAGACTTTGATTCCTACCAGGAGGGAAGGTAAGCAGTTAGCACTAGAGGCTAGCCACTCTGCTCTCCTCTAAAAAAGGTCCTGGGGGCCAAAATTATTTCTATCTGCCCCTCCCCCCCAATACTGTCAATCTCAGGGAAATAATTTTTACGTTCAAGCTGAACCTGCTAATACTTTAATATGGAAGGAATGTCCTAAGCTATATATCTAAGACTCAACTCCCTTCTCATCAAATGCTAGTTCCATAAAGAACACCCAGGGATAACAAATAAACCCATTTATCCAACCAGATAGCCAACAGGAATCAGAGAAGATATATACATCAGAATATGTCAGACAATGCATAGAGTGAATCAGTTCTCTCATTGGGAGGCTGATATCTCAGCTTAACCAAAAGGAAGAATTACAAATCTCACTCAAGGAGAAATTTCCTGAAGTCTCTGGTGTAGTAAGCTGGGGACAGGGACATAAGCCAATATGTAGATATTGGCTTCTTCCCAGAATCTGGAATTATGTTTTCTTTCTTGAAATTGGGAGCCAGAAGACTATGGTCTTCCCCTCTTTTCCCAGACTCTCACCATTCTGCTCTTCATGCAGCAGAGAATCAGGGAGTAATCAAAAAGTAGAGTCTCACGCAAATTGCCTTTGAGCTAGGGTTACCCTTGAGGTTAAGGAGGGCGCATTGAGGGCAAGCACAATGTTTTCACCATTCCTTGTAGCCCCAGCACTTAGCATAATGCCTGTCACATTATAGGAGTGTAATAAATGCTTGTTGACTGATTATTGACATGCTCCCCTTCCTAGCATAAGGTTTCCAGTGCCATCTCTATGTTATCTCATTTGATCCTCACAACAACCCTGGGAGGTAGGTGCCGTTATTATCTTCATTTTACAGATGAGGAAACTGAGGCTAAGAGAAGCTCAGTGACTTTTCAAGGGTCATAGATAGTACTGGGCCAATCACAGATCATTGTAAGTATGGGTTGAATTGAATTAAACAGAATGCGAGAGGTGGGGAAGACTTTAAAGATCATCTAGTCCAAGCCCTTCGTTTTACAGACTGAGGTAGGCAAAGGGCCTCAGCCATGGCCGTGCATCTAATTGGTGGAAAAGCAAAGATTTCTGAGTCTTGCAACTCTTAATCAACTAGTCAACAAGCCTTTACTGTGTGGCAGTGAGAGAAAGAAAGGTAAGGATAGTCTCTCAAGGAGCTCACAGTCTAAAGGGGAGACAACATGAAAACAAGTAAGCTATTGACAGAGGGTAGATGGAGGGTAATCCTAGGGGGTTAGAAAAGATGGGATTTGACCTGAGTCTTGAAGGAAGCCAGGGAAGCTGGGAGTCAAAGGGCAAGTGGGGAGAGAACATTCCTGGCATGGGAGATGGCCAATCCAAAACCAATGCTCTTTCTGTTACATAGTTCATAATGTCTTTGTGTAAGGCCTTATTCTCTTCTCTGGAAAATGGGAAAATCAAGGCACAAAGAGATTGGGTCATTCATGAAGACACTTTCATACTGGTAACCCAAGCACCCCTATAGCCTCCTTCTCTGATAGGTGAGTTTCTACCCAGAACCTCCATGTGGGAAAGTATCCTTGCCCCCCATCCTCACTTCAAACCCAGCTCTTCCCGTGACTCTCTGGATAACTTTTCCATCTTTCCTTTTTCTTTCATCTTCTTTTCCATCTCTTTCCCTTTGAGCTCCCTTTTATTTGGCATCTTCCCCAATTAGAACATAAGTTCCTGGATAGCAGGTCCTATGGTTCTTTTCACTTGTATCCACACTCTCAATTTGAGGCACTGTCCCTGCCACAAAGTGCTTAATTATTTCTCTATCTTTAATCTACTTTATGAAGCTACTTAGGGGAGAAGTCGAAACTTGAATCTAGAATTTTCCATCAGTTACCCACCAAGACAAAAGTCAAAGGTGAATGATTAAATTCCATCTTTTCCCCTGAAAAGCATCTAATCTAATTTGAAGGGGAGGAAAAAATCAATCAGTTTATACGGTGACAGAAAAGGACAGTTCAGCATATAGACCATCCCCCCATCTGTACTTAAGGCTTTGTCTACATGCACAGCAAGGATAGAATATGCTGGGGGGGGGGTTGGGTTGGGTTGAGTTGTATTTCTTTTTTTTCCCCTGACCCTGGAAGTCTGATCTTTCACTTAACCTCTGATCTCTTCAATTCAAATAACAATCAGAGCCAGTTGGCTGAAGGGGGGGAGTGGGAGGGAGGGGTGTTTCTGAACACATTCCCTGGTCTGGAGCCCCAGTGGAGAGAAAACAAAAGGAGAGCCTCTCCAGCCTTGGACAAACCACTTCGGAGCTGATAGAACCGCCCTCCAGCACCTCCCACTGACCAGCCCCAGTTCAGAATGTTAGGAGATCCCAACCCTCTGTATTGTTTTCTCTTTAAACTGCTTTCCTGCTTTGTAATTACATTCTGCTAATTCAATTTAGCATCCTAGTTTATGCTGCAATAAAAAAATTCAATATCAAGACCTCGATATCACTCTATTTTCAAAAGCCCGCCTGAAATGGGCTCTCTGTGAAATTGTTCAACCTGGAGGTAGATTTCACCTTGGGTCTCATTGATGCCATGCCCCAGACTGGGGTTTCAACTCCCTTGCTGCTAAGCCACATTTGAGACACTTGTTTGAAATTGAATCTGCCGTTTTTATTAAACCATATATTTTCATTCTCACCGAGGAAGCCTGGGTGAAAATATTCAAGCCAACCTATTGTAGTTTTCAATGCATCTTCATTTTAAGGATGGGCTGCAAATCAAGGCCTGAGTTCCAACTCCACCCCCACCCTTAGCCCTTCAGCTACATTCAACCCTCTCTAATTACCCGGCTCTAACAATACCTCCATACAAACCTCAGATAGCTGGCTCTAAAGAGGGTCTTGTAACCCTGAGACAATGCATTTCAGGCCAAAATAATATATTTCCAAGTGGACCAGTCAAAATGAATGATCTAATTGATTCTCCCTTTCCTCCCTGCCCCCCCCCCAATTTTTTGTGCTACCAGTTAGAGATTCATTTGTTGTCCCTGCTGACCATTGCTCTCTGGTGTTTTGCAGTTTAGCAAGTGAGCATCTCCACTCACTGACCTAGAGCTGTCCCCCTTGCCTCAGATTGCAGGCCCAGGTGGGCAAGAGGCTGTCTTCGGTCTCTCAGCCAACCTGAAGTCTTTGACAATCAACCTTCTCATTGTATCTGTGCATTCTCTTCATTCACGGTAACAACTAGTACTGGATAAAATTCACCTTGGGAGACCTGAAATGGATGTTTTATTTAGCAAATTTGTTTTAGCCCCTGCTAAGTGGAAGGGATTGGACCAAGTCCTGGGAGAGATAGCAAGATGTGCTCTGAAGGACCTTACAATCTAGCAAGAGAGATGAAACAACTATAACCATATAGATGGTGCAGAAGAGAAAGAGAAATGTGTAAAAAACATGCTGACTTTGGAGTAGGGGATCTGGGTTCAAATCTTCCACTTTGTCACTGACTACCTGTGTGACCTAAGGCAAATCACTTAACCTATCTAAGCCCCTTGCATCCCTCCACTGTAAAGTGAGGTTGGCACTAGGTGACCTCCTACCATACTAAGTGAGAAGCAATTATTCTAGTCACCCAGAGGTGTTAAACTCGAGGTCTGAAACTGGCCAAGCAGCCTGTAACACCCTGGAGTACATCCTGAATCAGATTAAAATATAATTGGGAAACATTTAACAAGATAAATTTAAAAATACAATGTAATTTAGATAATGGGAACTTGTGGTTTTCTAAGTCAATGTGCAGCTGGGTTACGGTTTCTATTTGAGTTTAACACCGCTGTGCTAGTGGATAGAGAGCTGCCTGAGAACCAGAAGGACCCCCGTCCATGTCTAGCTTCTTATATATACTGGCTTTATCACTTTGGATAAGTGACATAACGTATCTGGGCCCCAGATAATTCTTTAATGTTATAAGTTACAAAACAGGTGTTTATCTACACAGTCGGAAGGCACTATCTCAAAAGGGGATTGAAGCCAGGATCCTCTGCCTGCTGGAGCTGCAGGAGCAGAGCCAGTACCCCATAGGGAACTGCATGGGGAAACAGGGACACAGAGAAGAAGAGGGGGCTTTATGAGGGGGAGTAGAATCTGGGATGGAATGGTTACTTTGTTCTCTCATTACTCTTATTTCTTTTCCCAACTTTTCCTCTACTTTTCTTACTTGATTTAAAAAAATCCTTTTTGAGTTTTTTCATGATTTTTTTTGGGGGGAGGGAGTGGGGGGAGCCTGAGACCAATTCACATTTTTCTTTGAGGCTTTGCGTGTAGTCATTTATGACATCCTCTTCTGAGTTTGTGTGTTAATCTTTCCTGTCACCATAGCAACTGTCTATGGTTAGGTTCTTTTGTTGTTTCTTGCTCATTTCCCCAGGCTATTTCTTGACTCTTAGCTTTACATTAAAATTGGGCCCGGGGTGGAGAAGGCACTGTCCCAAGCTGCAGGCTTTTTGTTCTTTTGTTTTCAGAGCCAGTTCTAGGGGTCTTTAAGCTTTCAGTTCTCCAGAGGTGGTATGATTTGAGGAGAGGCGTGGCCACTGCTCTCCTGGCCTGTGCTCTGGTCTGGGAGTGACCACAAGTGCTCTTCTCTACCCTAGAAATGTGACCAGGGTATCCCCTTCCCTCAGCTAGGAGCTCTACTGTGCTAGTGCTCCTCCTCACCCTGGAACTGTGACCCAGAACTGTGTTTGGACAATGTAACAGAATCAACAAAAGCCAGCAAGGGATCCCTCCTAATCTCCTTGTGACAGTTGTCGTCTGTGGGCTGAGAGCTCTGGAAGTCACTGCCACAGATTTGGTTGCCCCCAAGACCTGCCGCTGGCTCGCACCAGGCCAGGCCAGTACTGCCTGCCTTGTGTAAGGGCCTGGGGCCTTGCTGCTAGGTTTCAGGGGCTCAGAACCTTACTGCTGGCCTGTAATGGACTAGACTCCCCTCTTCCCCAGTGAGACAGACCTTTCCTGCCAACCTTCTAAATTGTCTTGGGTTGAAATATTGTTTCACCCTGTCCTTTTGTTGGTTTTGCTGCTCCAGAATTAATTATGAGGAATTTTTTTTTGTGGTTGCTCATCCTTTTTTTAAAAAATTAATTTATTTTAACTTATCAACAATCACTTCCATAAGCTTTTGAGTTTTAAATTTTTCTCCCCCTTCCTCCCCACCTCCCTCCCCAAGATGGCACACAATCTGATACAGGCCATACATATACATTCCTACTAAACATATTTTCACATTAGTGGTGTTGTAAGGAAGAATTAGACTCACTAGGAGGAGCCACGAGAAAGAGAAAACAAAACAAAGCATAAGAAAAAAATAATAAATAGTATGCTTTGATCTGCATTCAAACTCCATGGTTCTTTCTTTGGATGTTGACAGCATTTTCCATCATGAGACCTTTGGAGATGTCTTAGATCCTTGCATTGCTAAGAAGAGGTAAGTCTAACAAAGTTAGTCATCACACAACATGGCTGTTAACTGTGTACAATGTTCACCTGGTTCTGCTCACTTCACTCAGCATCACACCATACAAGTTTTTCCAGATTTTTCTGAAGTCTGCCTGCTCATCATTTCTTATAGCACAATAGTATTCCATTATATTCATATAACACAACTTGTTTAGCCGCTGTCTAATTGATGGGCATCCCCTCAATTTCCAATTCTTTGCCACCACAAAACGAGCTGCAAATATTCTTGTACATGTGGGTCCTTTTCTTGAGCAATTATTTTAAAGTTGTTTGGAGGGGAATTTGGGAGAGGTCAGGTGAGTCCCTGCCTTTACTCTTCCATCTTGTCTCTACCCCCTTGGAGGAAGTACCAACTTTCAGCTTGGGAGGATGTATCATAAAGAGGAGATTACAAGGAGAAAAAAAAAGTTGTGTCCTCTCCCCCTCCCCCACATTCTTTGCTTTTAATTCAATGTTTTTTGCATGTGTTCATCTAAGGGCCTTGGATTCGAATATATGCCATAGAATGCAAAGCCCAAGTCTCGGGCAAGTGTGTGAGAAAAGAAGCCCTAATTAGAGGCCAGGCTCTAGGACTCAGCTCAAATCTCAGCTTTTCCCTGTCCTGCCCTCCCCCAGATTCTAATGCCTTCCCCTTTGAGATTACCTTCTAGCTAAGGTACATGTGAACGTGTTTGTACTTTTTTCATGTCATCTCCCTATTCAAATGTGAGCTCCTTTTTTTTTTTTTACTGCTTCTCTTTGCTTATTTCCAGTTCTTAGCACAGCCCCTGACAGATGGTAAACCCTCAAAAATACTTGTGGACTGATTATTGATTGACTGTCTTCTGCCCTGGTCGTGCCCCTTTCAAGTTCTGACTGGCACCTCTGACTGGCAGAGGCATTCACAAAATGAAGTGGATGCACAGGAGGGTGACGGAGCTGCCAAGGGGCTCAAAGCCATGCCCTGGGCAGATCAGTGAAGACAGCTAGAAGGACAATTCCATTCAGGGGAAAGAGCCTTGGATTTTGTAGTCAGAGGATCCAAGTCTGAATTCGATCTGGGCTCTGTCCCATTTATGCGACCAAGGACAAATCACTTAATTTTGCAGGGTTTCAGTTTCCTCATCCATGCAGCGGGGCTGTCAGACACTTCTAACCACTCTAGCTCTGTCAAGTGTGGACTTCTTAGGCTGATGTGGGGAGAGAGGGCATGATAGCTGGCTAGAATGTGAGGTCCCTGAGTACACAGTCTACTTCATTTTTGCCTTAGCATCTGCAGGGCCTGGTACAGGGCTTGACACACAGCAGGCACTTGGTTAACGCTTGTTAATTGATTCAAGTACTTGAAGGGCTGTCCTGTGGGAAAAGGATTAGACTTGCTTTGCTTTGCCCCAGAGGGAAGAACTGTGGTCAAAACGCTAAAAGTGAGTACCAATCCCCCCCTCTCCCTACTCTCAGCACATTCAAACTTGACCTGAAGAATATGTTTCCCCCCAATTAGAGCTATTCAAAGTGGAATGAAGTTGTCTCAGGAATGAGGGACTACCCCCTCACCTTACGGGCCTTTGGATTGGAAGCTGTTTCAGCACAATTCTTGGCTCCAGTTGGCACACAATAGGCATTTAATAAATGCTCATTGACTTGACCAGGTCACCAGCATCACAGAAGCTCAGAACTGGGAGGAATTTCAGTGGCCATCTGGTGTAACCCATACCTAGCTTTGCTTTTGCATTTGCCGACCCCCAGCCCTGGAATACTCTGGGCCTTTTAGCTTCCTTCCTTCAAGACTCAGGCCAAACCCCACCTTCTGCAGGAGGGTTTTCTGCCCCTTACAAATTGCCTTCCATCTACTCTTCCATCACACTGTCTTACATATGCAGAGTCAGTTTCTGCTGTTTATCCACTAAAATTTGAGCTCTTTGAGGGTAAAGCGTTATCACCTTTCTTTGCATTCCCAAGACTTGGCAGCATGCCCATCACACAATGATGGCTTAATAAGTGCTTTTTGACTATTGACGTACCAGAAAACGAATCCTTTAATATCATCCACTATTGCTCCTGCTTCTATTGACAATCTAAAGTGTCTTACATCTCTTTACGATCTTAAGATTTCACCTTCACAGGAGCATATCCCTCTTTATGCTTCCTTCAAGGGAATGTGCCAACTTGCAGTATAAACATGAAAAACTGGGTTTCATACATGTCTTCTGGCAATCTCGACCTTTAGGTGACAAAGCTCTGTCAACAAGAGAAGGTGAATGGGCCTGGATAGCTATTATATAAAGTCTTAGAGAGAGGCTATGTGGAGTAGTGGACAGAGAGCCGATGACAGTCAGTAAGATGGGGGTGAACTGGGGTTTTCACGCTCTAGGCACAGCAAGAAGGAACACATAGGAAAGGGTGCTAGAAAGACAGAGACAGGCCCAGAAAAGTCACTTTTAAAGACATGGCCTTTCCTGCTAGGCCCCTAATCCAAGGAGGCTACTACCACCTATTTGCCCCTTTTTTTTTTAGGGCAATTGGGGTTAAGTGACTTGCCCAGGGTCACACAGCTAGTAAGTGTCAAGAGTTTGGTCTGAGGCTGAATTTGAACTCAGGTCCTCCTGACTTCCGGGCGGTGCTCTATCCACTGCACCACCTAGCTGCCCCCACTACTACCACCTATTTGGCAGGAGACACTGGGAGCGAGCTTCCAGGCAATAGGGCATGCCCAAGAAAGTCTCTTTACCCAAGCATAGCCAGAGCATGCAACAAGCCACAGGGAAAACAGACACAATCCATGTTTCTCACATTTTTCACTTTTGCAGTGTCCTAGTAGAAATACATATAGCCATGCCCACAACTGTGAATTCTCCTAGGGAGTCCAGCCAAAGCATCCATGCCCTTACCCAGCTCTAGAGGCTTACCTGTTTGCTCTGCAAACAACTGACTATGCCAAAGACCATTGAGGTTAGCACCAAGCTAATTTACTTCTTAAATATACAAAGACTCCTGGTAGCTCCCACATGCCAGTGTGGGGAACACAATGCAGCTTAGCCACTTCCTGTCCTGCTGCCTTCTTACTCAAAATGCTGACAGTTATTAAGATCTGAATGGAAATGTATCAAATGCATCTTTTTTTTATTTTAAAATTAACAAATTCTGAATAAAACAAGTACTTCTATATGCAGAGTAGAACAGGAAAGAAAAATAAGAGGATTATACCCCCAAACCAAGAATCTCCATGATTATCTACAGCTGGCTTTCCTGAGCATCTTCTCATTGGGAGAAGCACAAGGGAGCCCTTTAGAGGACACACAGTACAATGGTAAGAGCGATAACTGAGGTCAGAGGACTTGGGTTCAAATCTCACCTCTGATACTTGCTATGTTTGTGACCTTGAGCTAAATGTTTAGCTTCTCTTGGCCTCAGTTTCCCCATCAGTAAAAATGAAAGGGGTGGGGTGAGGGAGAGGGTTGTCTAGATGGCTTCTGAGGTCCCTTTTAGTTCTAGAGCAATAATTTCACAAGCACTAGTATAGGATTGTGGGAAAAAATATTTAGGCATTTGAGCTTTCTCCAACTCTGGCAAATAGATGTGGACTATATTTGAGTCCAGCCTGATCACAGGGCCACAAGGAGGCATAATGAGCTTCTCACCATGTATAATGTTAACTCTGACTCTCTGATATATGTGTAACCCAGCTCCAATCCAAGCAGGGTAGGGTAGGGGTAGCCCAGTGATATATGGGGAAGGAGACACGATTCCTGATTGGCTGAGAGAAAGCAGAGTCCCTTCTTTTGACTCTGGAGGAAAGAGTGAAGCTGATGACTTTGCCCAACCCTGCCTTAAATCCAATTCACTCACAAATCTAGACACCACCCTTGTGGTGTCATTGGTCCAACAACCCCAAGAGAAACATGTTTTGGAGGAAGGTCAACTGAAGGTTCGGGAAAAGGGTGAAAATGGGAATGGGTCACCACCTTCTTGAACTCATCTCAGGTTTCAAATCCCATCCCTAGAGACCTGAGGATTTTTAAAAAATCTTTTTAATAAAAAATATCTTAGTGTATCCAAACTTTAGGATATACTGTGGTGGATAAAATAGGAGACTTACAGGGAATGTAATGTTGAAATATTTCACAGACCCATAGAGTGTAAGATCCAGAGGACATCTTTCAGGATGCCTTAACTTCCAATCCCTTTGTTTTACCCTCAAGAAGAAGCCGAGTCCCAGCAAAGGGAGGGAACTTGCCCAAGGTCATGTGACTAGGAATTCCCGCAGCCCCTGATCTCTAGCCCACTGCCTTTCCTACTCACACCCCTCACGTTTCTTGGAGAAGGCTTAGGCTCATTGTGGGTGGCTCCAGAGGCCAGAACTAAGACCTGTGAATGGAAATCACAGGAAGATTATTTAGCTTCCATCCCAATCACTCTACTGAAATAGCTCTCTCCAAGGTCACCAATGACATCCTTATCATTAATTACAACACCCTCTTTCTCTCCTCCTACTGCTTGACACCTCTGTACCATTAAATAATGTTAAGTCTCATTGAAACTCTTTTGTCTCTTGGTTTCTCTGCTGCTAGGCTCTCAAGGTTATTAAGTACCTACTTAGAACCAGGCACAATGTTAAATATTGGGAATACAGAGAGAGATGCACAAAGGCCCTGCCCTCAGAAGCTTCCAACTTAATCGGGGGAATTGACAAATACATAAATAACTATGATGCAAGGAAGACAGAAAGGTAGGAAGGAAAGGACTTGGTAAGAACTATGGGAAATTTGAGAAGGAAGAACTCTCTTTCAACTGATAAGGGCAGGAGGGGTATAATGGGGAAAACCTTGTGGAGCAGGAAACTTATTCTGCATATCCATACATGTTGTCTCCCCATTAAGATGTAACCTCTTTAAGAACAGAGATTTTAAATTCTTGGTATTTGTAATCCTAGCACTTAGCATTGTGTCTGGTACACGGTAGGCACATAAATATTTGTTGATCGATTGCTATACAAAGAGTGAATTCATTCCAAATAAGAGGGATAGCATGACCAAATGTACAGAGATGAAAAAAAAAAAAAGGCAGCATAAGGACAGGGCACAGAAGCTGGTTTAGTTTGCTAGTTTCACTTAATCCCTCTTTCTGCCTCAGTTTCCCCTTCTGTAAAATGAGGATAATAGTAACACCTATTTTCCAGGATAGAATCAAATGAGATAAAATATGTAAAGTGCTTTGCAAGCTTTAGAGCCCTAAATAAATGCTAGCTATCAGCATTACATAGGGGAGGTGAGGAAGAAGAATATTCTTTGTGCCACAGTTATTTGTGCTCAGCTTTTTTTCTGCCTTCAGATGTCTAACTACATATAGAGTAAGGGCCTGGTGTCAAGAAGATCTAAGTTCAAATCCAATCTCAGACCCTTACTAGCTGTGTGACTCTGGGTAAGTCACTTAACCCTGTTTGCCTCAGGTTCTTCATCTGTAAAATGAACTGGAAAAGGAAATGGCAAACTGCTCCAGTATCTTTGCCAAGAAAACCCAAAATAGAGTCATGAAGAGTCAGACGTGACTGAACAAACAACAATATCATCTTGAAAGGCAGAGTCAGTGTCATTATCATACCTATTTTTACATCCCCATTGTCTAACATGGAACATGTAATACATGAAAGGGAAAAACACATGGTAAGGACAGCTAGGTCAGGTCCGGGTTGTGGATTTTATATTTTAATCAGTGAGCAATTGGGAGTCATTGAAAGTTTTTTAGTAAAGAACTGACATTTTTACATGCTATATTGGGAAGATTTAGTCAAAAAATATTTTCTACATCTTTGTTTGAAATGTGTTCTGTTCTAGGAATTAACAATTCTCCATTTTGATATATTGAAGCCCCTCCCTCCCCTTCTTCATGTCTCAACTCAGTTGCCATTTCTCCTTATATTTCATATGACACTGTGCCTAGACCTGTTTTTTTTACCTTTAATACATTCTATGATAATAATCACAGAACCACAGAACCTACCTTTCTGAATTGTTGTGAGGATCAAATGAGATAATATATGTGAAGCTTCTGGCAAAAGTTAAATCACTGCATAAATGCAAGCTATTATTATTATTGCCGTCAATCAATCCATCAAGCTTTCCATCTATTCTTGTATCAAATCCTTGTAACTACCCTCTTTCCTCTCCCTGCCAACATACCCCTAATTAGTAGCTGAGCTGGCAGCACTACTAACACATAGATGCCATACATCTTAACAAGAAAAGTCAGTTTCTGGATGGTGCTGTCCTAAATGCAGCCCTCCAAGTGACAAGATTGGACTACCGTGGGGCTAGAGGAGGTTGGTACTTGTCTACCTGGATATAATGATGGCAAGGGCTAATGCTCTCTGTGCTGGGTATGAACTCCACTACCTGGTCTTTTACTGGGGGTACAGAAGGCAGCCTGGCTGCCTCTCCCTCTTTCTCTCATGTTTCTTTCCCTGAGTAGAGGCTTGAGTCTCAAAGGTCAGAAGGTCCTACAGGGCTTTTGAGTGCTGATAGCTACAGTGTCCCCAAAACAGAGGACTGACAGCAGCCTATGCATTACAGAAAAGAGGCCACTGGAAAGAATATTGAGATTAGCTATTTAATCAGACAGTACTAGGGACACACAAATATAATATAGCTAATTAGCAGCCTTGTCAAAACTATTTAATGTCCCAGTAAACTTGAATTTTAGCCCTCTAGATGACGGTTTCAGGTAGTAATAGCATAGCAATATAATAATAATTAGCAACAAATTAACAATTTGTTAACAACAGTAATAATTTGTAAGGACAGGTAGGTGGCATAATGGATAAAACACTGGGCCTGGGCTCAAGAAGACTGGAGTTTAGATCCAGCCTCAGACACTGACTATCTGTGTGACCCTGGGCAAGTCAGTTAACCCTGTTTGCCTCAGTTTCTTCATCTATAAATGAGCTGGAGAAGGAAACAGCAAACCACTCCAGTATCTTTGACAAGAAAACCCCAGATGGGGTCACAAAAAGTTGGACATTGACTGAAATGACTAAATAACAACATAAATTTGTAGTAGTAAATTGCATTACTGAATTCTGTTCTAATCATTCTGTTATGAAAGCTATGATTCTTTGAAGTATAATGTTCTTTTTTTATGTGAGTAGCAATAAATCATCTATCCTATACCCAGTTCACGTTTATACATTTAGTATTTTTTTAACCTTCCCCTTTTGAGGGATTTAAACCTTTGACTACAATTAGCAAGGGTGGGAGTAACAAAGCAATGAATGTGAGAATGGAAGGTCCAATCTCCTAAGGAAAGGTCAAATTTCCCTTAGCATTGATCCTACTCCGATAGCATCCAGCTGTATACAGAATGGGGTAGAGCAGATTGCCAGTCTCTGTGGCCTCAGCCTAGTGGTACATCTATGCTCTCTGTCAGAAATCAATCAATCAACAAACATTTATCAAGTGCCTACTCTGTGCCAGTCACTGTGCCAGATCCTGGGAAACCAAAAACAAAAACATAATAGCCTTGTCTTCAAGGAGTTTGTATTCTACTGGGGGAGAAAAGATGCATCTATTTAAACTTATGCCAAATTAAGCATAAGCAATACAAATTGGTTAAGGAGAGAGGACTGGGACAGTTGAGGAGACTCAGGAAAGTCTTCATGTAGACCAGGGCTTCTTAAACTTTTTCCACTGGAGACCCCTTCAGCACTTCTTGAACTTTGGGTCAATACCCCCAAATGGTACTTAACCCATATGGTACTTAAGACAATAGTACTTAAGCTGGGCTTTGAAGAAAGCAAAGGATTTAAGTCACCTGGTAGACTTAAGAGTCAGGAATGACTGAGTACAATCCTGCCCCTCAGCCGCTTGCTAGTTGTGTGACCCTGAGTGAGTCGCTTAATCGCTAGCAGCCTTAGTTTCCTCATCTATAAAATGGGGATAATAATAACACCTGCCTCCCAAGATAGGATCAAATGAGATTAAGTGTGTAAAGTGCTTTGTAACTTTAGAGCCCTAAATAAATGCCAGTTATTGCAAGGAGGAGATGAGGAAGAAGAGCATCTTTTGTGATGCAGTTATTTATACTTAGGGTTTTTTTCCCCAATTAGACTCCAAGTACCTGGGGAAGGTGGGATCAGTGTTATAATCATACCCATTTTTGCATTCCTGTTGACTAACATAATGGCATGCATATGGCAGGTGCTTAATAAATGTCTGATGAAATAAAATAAGCTGCAAATCTGGCAGTGGTGCGATAAGAGGTAGGGATGGTGCTATTTCTCTAAAAAGTCCTATGGTGTAATGGAAAGAACCTGGGACTAAAAAAGTAGAAACACTTGTGTTAGTTCCCTCCCTCTTTTTTTTTTTTTTTTACCGCTTACTAGCTGCCTGAGTGAAGGCAGGTTGTTTAAGCTTTTCTGTACCGTACCGTCCTTATCTGTGTAATGAGGTTATCTATTTCTCCTATACGGTTAAATAGTATTTATCCTATTAACCCACTGGGAGTGTTGTAGAGGAGAAAATGGAATGATACACCTGAAAAAGCGCTTTGAGAAATTTAAGATGCCAACCATTTGCCAACTGCCAAACCCAATAAGGATTGATTATAGAGAACTCGGGCTGATTCTCTCTTAAAAAATTAAGGATGACTCTGGACTGAGAAGGAAAACCAAGTAATAGCCAAGCAATCCAATGTCTTAGCACAGCCATAATTAGAGAGAGTTGTGATAAGACCGCAGGGTGCTAAATTTAGAGAATTCTGAAAGTCTATTCAACCCTCTGCAGTGTAGAAATAGCAGACCCTCGGTTTGGAAGAATTGGTTAAAATGGAAAGCTACCATATAGCCAGCTTCTTCCTTCTGGAGTCTGTGGCCCCTGGGAGCCCTTCCCCACACTGGCCCCATACTGCTCTATTCTCCTTCCCTGGAGGACTTCGTGTCGTCCCAAGATGTCAGCCGATGAGGCTGGTGGCTCAGCTTAAAAAGTTGGTTTGAGGGCACAGTCGCTAGCTGGTTACTGCTCTACTCACCTCCCTGGGATTATTCTCTTTCTCTTTCCCTCCCCTCTCCACGCCATGTTTGCTCCAGGGCAGAGTGGCCCCCACCACTGGCCGCGGATATATCTTAGACAATGGCAAATGGAGCCATTCTTCCGCTCCTGGCATGTTATGAATTGATCGTCCTGGGCTGCTGGAGTGCCTGTGATTGAAGAGATGATCTCTGACAAGGGGCCCCAGTGACATCAAGGCGAGCAGCAGCTGCTTGGTATCAGATCAGCTCCCGGGGCTCTTCTAAATCACGCTTTGCATTCTGCAACACATCCTCTCTCCCCGCTGCATTGTATACACCGCCTTCCTTTAAGTGGGAAGATTATATTTACATTGACTGATGAGATGTTAGGAATTAAACCACGGGGTGGTCGCAAGTTCAATAGTTACCCTAGCGTTGTCAATTTCCTTTCCTTTGTGATAGGGATTTTAATTAGAGGGAAAGATTTCAGGGAGGGGATGGGGAGCTGCGTGGAGAATATGCAATCTCCCAGCCTTCAGGTCATTGATGGTCTCTGTCACACACGTATTTTTTAAACATTTTAAATACAATTCTAATAATTAATTCTATTGTGCTAACCTTCATGTGTAAAAAGACGGTGCTGTGAGTCCATCAGCCCTCAGACAAATGCTGAATCATCCATAGGCATATACCCAGACCAATAATAATCATTTGCATTTATGTTGTGCTTTAAATTTTCCTTATTGTAAAATGAGGGTGGGTTCTAGCTATAGATACAGAATATGAAATGTAGATGAATAGATTAGATATATAGGGTTCTAGCTATAATACAGAATATGAAATGTAGATAAATAGATTAGATATATAGGGTTCTAAATATAGATACAGATGATGAAATGTAAACAAATAGATTAGGTATAAGGGATAGAGATAGAGACAAATGGATAGGAACTGTACCTGTGATTTCAGTCAGTTGGTAAACATTTATGAAGCACTTATTATATGCCAGATATCTTGCTAAGATTTGGGAATTCAAAGAAAAGCAAAAACATGTCATTGGTATAGGGAACTTCCACTGGAGGAAACTCCCTCTACCAATGTAGGTCACCACCTTCTCTAAAAACTCATAGACTTAGAATTTTTAGAGCATCAAAAAGTTAAGGGAATTGCCCAAAGTCACATGACCAACACGAGTCAGAGGCCAGGATTGAAATCTGGTTTTCCTGGCTCCGAAGCCAACTCTCCACTTTGCAGGAAAGACTTTAGACTCTAGAAGTAGCATTGGAAAGGCTCTGAAAGGCCAGCGGGTCAGACTCCCCTCATTTGAAGGGTGAGTAAACTGAAGGCCTGAGAAATGAAGTAACCTGCCCAAGGTCACACAAGTAACAATTGTCTGAGCAGGAATTTGAACCCAAGCTCTCTGACTGAGGCCTGTGGTTTTTATCTCTGCACCACAAAATTGGTCAGCACACCCACGGTCACACAGACAGAAAACAGAGGCTCATGCAAACCCAGGTCTCTCCTATTCCTAAAGCTTTTATTCTGTCTACCCCAGAGCCTACCTGTTAAACAGCTTGCCCTTCCAGATTGCAGACCAGGACTCCAAGAAGTTGTTTGCAAACCCCCTCCCCCGCCTTTCTCTCCCCCCCTTCTCTCTCTCTCCCTTTTTCTCTGTCTTTCTCCCTTTCTGTCTGTCTCTGTGTCTGTCTGTCTCTCTTTCTGTCTCTGTCTCTCTCTTCTCCCCCTCTCCATTTCCCTCTCTCCCTTTCTCTCTCCCTTGCTCTCTTTCTGCCTTTCTCTTTCTATCTCTCTGTCTCTGGCTGTTTTTCTTCTCTCTCTCCCTCCCTTCCTGCTTCTCCCTCCCTCTCCCTCTCCCCCTCCTTTGGCTGCATTAACACTTTGCTCTAATTCACTCAGCTAATGAACCCAGAGGCCAATTGTTCCAGACCTCCAATCAAGACAGAGTCCGTTCACTGATGACTTTCTTATTCTCCATCCTCAGCATAGGTGTGTAGGTGATGTAGCAGGTCTTCAAATCTTCCCTCTAGCGTTCGTTCCCTGCCCCCGGCTGCTAGACCCTCACTGTTCATTTGTATCTTCATCCTCCAGGAGTTCTGGATTGTTTTCTAATCTCCCTCTCATCAAAATTCACTGTCATGGTTGGCTGATTTCCCATTCTGCTTCTGCAGATCTTCCACTAAAGACAGTCTCAGGTAGCTCTGCCTCAGGTAAGATTCTGTGAAGGAGAGATTACACATCTTTCTCTCCCTATATATACCCAAGTAATCACAGGAGGAGTGTAAGGGTCTTCCCTTCTTCCTCTCTAAATGTTTCAGCAAACAGCTTCAGCTTTTTGCATAACTCTGGCCAGATGCCCAGGGGAAAGTCTGGGCCAGTAGGGGTGGGGAGCCTGTGGCCTTGAGGCCACATGTGGCCCTCTAGGTCCTCAAGTGCAGCTCTTTGACTGAATCCACACTTCATAGAACAAATCCCCTTAATAAAAGGATTTATTCTGTAAAACTTGGACTCAGTCAAAAGGCCACATCCAGGAACCTAGAAGGTCACATGTGGCCTCAAGGCCACAGGTTCTCCATCTCTGGTAAGGGATGGAAGGACAATCTGAGAGAGACTCGAATCACAGAGAAAAGCATTGATACAAACAAGAGGAGATGTTAGAAAAGCCTTAGAGAGAAGATGCAAATGGCAAGAGCCACCATCTGCTTACACAGAACTGGGGAAGGAGTCCTGCTTCTAAGGCCCCACGTGAGGTGGCTTCTCATCACTAGTGGAAAGTCACTGAGATGGTACTGATCTCCGAAGGCAGGATCGCTTACTGCTGGCAACTGTCACTTTCTGTGAGCTCTGATGTATGGCCCGTTTCCTTTAAATTGTAAATAAAACTGTTCTTGCCTTCAGTTTTGTGGGAGTGTGTGTTTTAAGAGCAGTTTGTGACTACGCAAGGCATAGAGGAAGAGTAGAACACTGAAATTCTTAGATCATCTGAATGGGAACACTCAGCCAGAGACCCGGAAGAAGCAGCTGTGCGACAGTGTTCCTGCTGTCCCTCCAGCACTGCACAAACGGCTCTGAAAGACTTACTCATTGAACTTTGCTCAATACAACCACCAACCACAATTCTAGAGTCCCAACAACGATGCATGCTACTCACCACCTGGTAGAGAGGTGATGAGCCAGATGCATGACAAATCGTAAATGTACATTTTTGGACATCAACAATGCAAGAATTTGTTTTTCTTGACTACGCATATTTGTTGCAAGGGCTTTTGTTTGTCTTATTTCTCTTCAATTTGATGAAAAAGAAAGTGGAAAGAGAAAATAAATGCTTTGTTAACTGGAAAAATTTTTTTTAATTACGTGGAAGAGTCTCCAACATAAAAGCGATGTACGTAAATTGCTTTGTAAATTTTAAAGTGATAGATCAATGTAAACTGCAGACCTGGTAAAGGCTTCATTAGCACTCCATTAGCAGTCTTAGTTGCTGGGTGGGACACAAAATTTCACATGCCAAGGAAAGCCATTGTCCCCCGCAACTCTGAGAGGAATATCATTTGGGTCCCATTCATCTACTAGATAATATATCACTACAATGCAAATCACTTCTGTGACGATACACAGAACAACCTCTGTCAACACAGACAGCCAGATATCCTGGCACCACAGCCAATAACGGGTGCGATGCATCTTCTGGTTCTTATTGAGAAATCTGACTCAATAAACGTTTGCTAAGCCTGTGCGCTGTGTTAGGTGATAAGAATACAGAAACATAATATAACAGTCTCATCCTAAAAGTGTTTATTCCATTTATACACAAATAATTAGGTACCAGACAATGTGAAAAAAACACTACCAACTAGGAAGGAGAACCAGAAAAGGCTTTGAATAGGAAGTGGCTCCTGGGTCGAACTTTGAAGGGTGAGATTCTAAGAGGGAGAGATGACATAAAACTGTGTTCCAGGCATTTGGAATGATCTCTGCAAATACCCAGATGTGGGAGATAAAATATCATTTTGGGGCACAGTTTTAGGAATACCTAGAATGTAACATGCATGAAATAAAGGAAGAAGAAAGAAGTCTGGAAAGGTATGATAAAGCCAGGTTGTAAAGGGCTTCAAATTCCAGGCTGAGGAACTTTTAATTTATCCTAAAGGCAATAGAGAGATGTTGAAGATTTTTGAGCAAGAGAGTCACATAGTCAAATCTATGTGACTTAGGAATATTAATGTAGCAGCTGTGTGGGGGATGAGTTAGAGACAGAACAGAGTGGAAGTAGGGAGACCAGTTAGGAGGCTGTAGCAATAGTCCAGGGGAGAGATGATGGGTGCCTGAACTAGGGAAGAAGATGTGTGAGTCTAGAGAAGGGAATGGGTGGGAGAGACAGAGAAGAAGTAGAAAAAGCAAGGTTTGGTAACTGATTTGACATGGGAAGGTGGGGAAAACCAAAGATTCAAGGATGACTTGGGGGTCTAGACATAGATAACAGGGAGCTAACAGGGAAACCCCTCTGCCAGCAGCCAGCCTCCGGGGTGATTATCACTGATAATCACTGCCAGCCACAGCTGTAACAGGTTAGTGCAGGGGTGGGGAACCTGCAGCCTTGAGACCACATATGGCCCTTTAGGTCCTCAAGTGCAGCCCTTTCACAGAATCCAAACTTCCCAGAACAAATCCCTTGATAAATAAAAGGATTTGTTCTGTAAAACCTGGACTCAGTCAAAAGGCTGCACCCAAGGACCTAGAAGGCCATATGCGGCCTCAAGACCGCAGGTTCCCCACCCCTGGGTTATGGGGAGCAGCCAGGTAAAGATCTGTGAGAGTAAATGTGAACCTGCTTACCTGGACAGGAGGCTGATTGTGCCATCTCTGTGATAGTTACCTATCCTGTGTCTCCCTCCCTCTGAGTCCTGATCTTTGAGGTGAGGATTAGCTAATCCGATAAATCAATCTGGACTAAGGTGTGAAGGCCTGATAAGGGTTCCTGTGTGAATTAACCAGGAAACTTGCTTGCCCTTCACCTCTGGGGCCTGACACTCATTCAGTGGCTTTAATGATAGCAATTTCAGGTTAGACAGAAACTTGACTGAAGATATTGGGGGATTGAAGATATTGATGAGCGGGACTTTGCTTTTTCCATATTGCTCAAATCGCTGCACACAGGTGGCTGTTCATAAGCAGGGCCAGCTCTAAAGTCTTCAAATTCTGCCCCTCTGCAACATTGAAAAAAAAAAGTTTTCTACATTAAATTGTGTAAAGCCGAAATCTCATGATCTTTGTGTAAAGTGAACCTAGGACTAGGTTTTAATTCAACTCAACAAATATTCATTAAGGGTTGTCTGAGAGCCATCAAAAGGAACATTGCCTCTCTTCAAGGGGCTAACACTCTGCCTGGAGATAGCTACAACAAGCAAGTAAATACAAGTAAAGTAAATAAGTAAATACAAAGTGTTTATTATGTGATACAATATAACTTACAGAGGGAGAAGGTACTAATGACTGGAACATCTTCATAGGGGAGGTGGCGCCTGACCAGGGCTTTGAAGGAAACTAAATATTCTAACAGACAGAGATAAGGAGGGAGTGCATTCCAGACATGGGGACCCCTAGACCAGAGATAGGAGATGGAATGCCTGTAAGGGGGAAGAGCTAGCAGCACAGTTTAATTGAAATGAAAAATGTGTGAAAGGGAATAATAGGAAATCAGGCTGTAAAGGAAGGTGGGAGCCATAGGGTGGAGGGTTTCAAAAACCAGTCTGAAGAGTTGGCATGGTATTCTAGAATGGTGGTACTTGACCTTTTCATACAATAGACCTTTCTGGCATTCTGCTGAAGCCTAGGGACCCCTGTTTGGAATTTGAAGGAAATGCTAAATTTCAGTTAGAGGTTGGTGAAAATAAAGGCATAATTTTTTTCTCATCCAAGTTCACAGACCTCTGTCTCCCAAATCCATCCACAGACCCCCTTGGAGGTCCATAGACCACAGGTTAAGAATTATTTTGGGCAGCTATGTATTAGCACAGTACATAGAGATCTGGACTTGAAGTCAGGAAGATCTGAGGTCAAATCCTGTCTCAGACACTTATTAGCTGCATGACCCTGGGCAAGTCACTTAACCTCTGTTTGCTTCAGTTTCCTCATCTATAAAATGGCTATAATAATAGCGCCTTCTCCCATAGGTGTTGTGAGGATCAAATGAGAGAGCATATGTAAAGTGCTTTGCAACTCTTCAAGTGCTATACAAATGGTAGCTGTTATTATTACAGAGGTAATGGGAAACCACTGAAGATCTGAGTAGTGGAGTGAGTAGTACACCACCAACAAATTTTAGTAAGCACTTACTATATGCCAGGCATTGTGTTAAGTAAAGTAGTCCCTGCCTTCGAGGAGCTTACACTCTAGTGAGAGAGATAACATGTACATATATTAGAATATACATAATATATGGAACAGCACCTCTGGGGCTCTATCATCAACTCCTCTAGAGGGTGGCTATACTTCTCCCTAAAGTGCTGGGATTACTAATGCTATTGCTCACTAGCTGCCATGTGATGTGTTTCCATGTATCAGCCAAATGATGTCAATTTGCTTTTACAAAAGGAATATTTGCTGAGAAGATATAGCAAGGACCACAGATACAAAAGATCCCCCCAAATTTCCCCACCTTGCCCACACAGGCTTCCTGGGGAGAGAATACATGGTATCAAAAATCAAATGCATTTCTTCCTCTGAAAACTGCCTGTTCATATACTTTGACCCATTCTGGAGAGGGATTTGCAACTATTCCCAAAGGGCTATAAAACTGTGCATACCCTTTGACCAGCAATACCACGTCTAGGTCTGTATCCCAAAGAGATCATAAAAATGGGAAAAGGAGCCACATGCGCAAAAATATTCATAGCAGCTCTTTTTGTGGTGGCAAAGAACTGAAAATTGAGAGGATGCCCATCCACTGGGGAATGGCTGAACAAGTTGTGGTATATGAATGTAATAGAATACTATTGTGCTATAAGAAATGATGAATAAGAGGACTTCAGAAAAACCTGGAAAGACTTAATATGAACTGATGCTGAGTGAAATGAGTAGAACCAGGAGAATGTTGTATACACTAACAGTCATTGTGCAATGACTGACTTTGATAGACGTAACTCTTCTTAGCAATGCAAGGACCTAAGACAACTCCAAAAGATTCAATGGAAAATGCTATCCACAGCCAGAGAAAGAACTTTGGAGTCTGAATTCAGATAGAAGTATACTATTTGCTCTCCTTTTCTTTTGTTGTTTTGTTTGTTTCTTCTTTCTCCAGTTCCTTCCATTAGTTCTAATTCTTCTTCATATCATGATTAATGGGAAAATGTTTAATATGAATGTATAAGTAAAGCCTATATCAGATTGCATGCCATCTTGGGAGGGGGAAGGAGAGGAAGGGAGAGAAATTTTAAAGCTCAAAATCTTATGGAAGTGAATGTTGAAAACTAAAAATAAATTAATTTTTTTTAAAAAAAAGCAAATTCACAGTTTTTTGTTCCTGGAAGTCCTTTTCTCCCTCTGTGGAGTCTTGTAGCTCTCTGTTGCGCTCCAAGGGTCAGTGACCTTTTAGAGACCTGAAACTGCCCTTTCTTGATGTGTCTAGTGCCTTCTCAATGTGTCCCTGCCTGGCTGCTGATGGGAATTTTCACCTTTCAAAGTTTGGCAGGT